>NC_092714.1:7892768-8529018 GCF_047496885.1 Scyliorhinus torazame
CCATTGATGTAGACAGGGGCATGTTCTCCACTACGCTTCCTGAAGTCGATGACGATCTCCTTCGTTTTGTTGACATTGAGGGAGAGATTATTGTCGTTGCACCAGTTCACCAGATTCTCTATCTCATTCCTGTGCTCTGTCTCGTCATTGTTTGAAATCCGACCCACTACGGTGGTGTCATCAGCAAATTTGAAAATCGAGTTGGAGGGGAATTTGGCCACACAGTCAGAGGTGTACAAGGAGTATAGTAGGGGGCTGAGGATACAGCCTTGTGGGGCACAGGTGTTGAGGATGATCGTGGAGGAGGTGTTATTGCCTAAATATTAGCCTCACGTAAAGTCGGCGGTAACCTCCCCAACTCAAAGGAGTGACGAAACATGCCCAGCAGAGGGTCCAACAACAAATCCTTAAAATTCCTATAAATCTCACACCCAAAGCCACCTGTTCCTGGTGTCTTAGCTGGCTGAAGCTCTCTTTCAAAAAAAAAATGTATTTTATTATAAACATGTATCAAAACAGGTTACAGCGAATAAATACCCCTGGAAACATACTTCCCTACAATCAACTATACCGTCTGTACAGATTTTTTCCCTTTTTCACCCCCCCCTTCCCCGTGACGAACAGCCCCTCAAACAAGGTCATAAACATCCGTGGATGAAGCTCTCTAATGGCCTTTGCTACCTTTTCCACAGACAGAGGAGCACTAAGAGCCTTATGTTGGCTTTCCGAGGCTTCCGGGAGCTTCAAGGAAGAGCCAAAATGCTCCATACCCACCAGCTCGCCACCAGAAAGCCCAGACTTGTATAATCCCACATAGAATTCACTAAAGGCCCCATTTATCTCTCCTGTCCTCATTACTTTCTTCCCTCCCATAAGCCGTGCAGAGAGGATTAGAGGATTGCCCTTGAGTCAGTCTTTTCCTTTGTCATAGATTCAAACAGAATAGAAACGGCCCATTGCGCCTGCGCCAAAACAACCACATAACTATTCTAATCCCATTTCCCAGCACATGGCCCATTGTCTGCCTTGGCATCGTAAGTGCACATCTAAATACATCTTAAATGTTATGAGGGTCTCTGCCTTCACCACCCTTTCAGGCAGCGAGTTCCAGACTCCCACTGCCCATGGGTAAAAAAGTTTTTCCTCAAATCCCCTCTAAACCTCCTGCCCCTTACCTTAAATCTATGTCTCCTGGTCATTGATCCCTGGTCATTGATTAGGGGCTGGTTTAGTGCAGGGCTAAATCGCTGGCTTTTAAAGCAGACCAAGGCAGACCAGCAACGCGGGTTCAATTCCCGTACCAGCCTCCCCGAACAGGCGCCGGAATGTGGCGACTGGGGGCTTTTCACAGTACCTTCATTTGAAGCCTACTTGTGACAATAAGCGATTTTCATTTCATTTCATTTCCACCATGGGTTCTACCTGTTTACTCTATCTATATACCCCTCTTCATTTTCTACATCTCAATCATGTCCCCTCAGTGTCCTTTGCTCCAGAGGAAACAACCCCAGTCTATCCAATCTCTCTTCATAACAAACTCTCCAGCCCAGGCAACATGCTGGTAAATCTCCTCTGCACCCTGTCCAGTGCTATCACATCCCTCCTGTAATGTGGATTCCAAAACTGCACACATTACTCTAGCTGTGGCCTAACCAACGTTTTATGCAGTTCCGTAACCGCCCTGCTCTTGAACTCTATTCCTTGGCTAATAAAGGCAAATATACCATGTCATAATATACACCAGTATATCATGGTGCAGACACACACACATACACTGATGGACATGCAGTGGGACCAATCAGCATACACAACACCGCAGCCAATCACCAGTGAGAGCACTCGCACTATAAAGACGGGACAGGAGAGTTCCCGCTCATTCTAGCAGCAGCCAGCTCGGAGCACAGAGCTCACAGCCTGCAACACAGACATTCACCATGTGCCGAGTGCATCACCTGGTTAGGACTAGGCAAGGGTCAACAGTTAAAGCTGGTATTGCATTTACCCACAGTTCAAGTATGTTAATATAGTTAACCTTATAATAAAATAGAGTTGCACCACTTCCAGTGTTGGTGACCGGTTTGTGATCCAGAACACCCAACACATCATACCATATGCCTTTTATCCTCTGTATCCACCTGCTCTGCTACGTTAAGGGCCCGGTGTACATGCCTCCCCCCCCCCAGGGTCCTGTCGTTTATCATATATTCCCTTGTTTGTCCTGCCAAAGTGCATTACCTCACACTGATCCGGATTGAATTGCATTTTCCGCTGATCAGCCCTTTTGACCAAATTTCGGACAATTCCTGCCTCGCAAACCTGAAGCTTTACTCAGCCTGCGAGTTAATACGCGTCCAAAGCCACTCTTGCCGCACCTATTTCCTTCAACAGTTGCCCGTTGGGAGTCCTCTTATTATTCTCCTCTGCCATTATCCAGCAACCCTCAAGCTGCAGCTAACTCTCCAGCATTGTATGCCTTTTATTAGCAGCATACAAAATATTCAGCATAAGCCTTACACACCTCCCACAGAATGGAGGGGGGAGATATCTGCTGTTGAATTAACAAGAGAAAAAACTCAAACTCTTTTTAAAAATGTGGAGTAAATGCTGTATCTCCTCTCGGGAGGCAGCAAACCTCCACATTCCCGATCGGGGAGGAGGATTGGATTGGATTCTGTTTATTGTCTCGTGCACCAATGTACAGTGAAAAGCATTTTTCTGCGAGCAGCTCAACAGATCATTAAGTACATGGGAAAAAAAAGGAAATAAAAGAAAATACATAATAGGGCAACACAAGGTACACAATGTACACCGGCATCGGGTGAAGCATTCAGGGGTGTAGTGTTAATGAGGTCAGTCCATAAGAGGGCCGTTTAGGAGTCTGGTAACAGCGGGGAAGAAGCTGTTTTTGAGTCTGTTCGTGCGTGTTCTCAGACTTTTGTATCTCCTGCCCGAAGGAAGCCCTTGAGAAAACTTCCAAGAAAATAGGGGCATGGTCCGAGATCAGAATGCTACCTATGGAGCATGAGGACACCAGGTACAAGGTGGTCCCTCGCACGATATAATAATTAATGTAGTATGCCATTGATGCAGGGCTGAAAGAAAGTGAGGCTTCTAAACCTCTCGTTCCTTGAAGATGGAAACAAGGTGGTAAGGAAAGCTGATCAGATCCTTTCCTTTATTAGACAAAGTGTAGAACACAAGATTAGGGATGTAATACTGGAACTGTGTGGAACGCTGCTTCGGCCACAGCTGGAGTTCTGGTCATCCCTCACAGGAAGGATATAATTGCTGTGGAGAGAGTGCACATGAGATTACAAGAATGTTGCCAGGGCTTGGAAAATTGCAGCAAGGAGAAGAGATTTCGATCGGCTTGGGTTTTTCTCTAGCACAGAGGAGGATAAGCCGAGACCTAATTCTACTGCACATAATCATGAGGAGCTTAAATAAGGTAGACAGGAAAGACTTATTTTCGCTCGCTGAGGGGTCAGTTACCAGGGGCAATGGATTCAAGGTCATTGGACGAAGGATTAGAGGGGACTTGAGGAAAATCATTTTCACCCGGAGGATGGTGGGCGTCTGGATTTCACAGCCTGAGATGGTGGTTTAAACTCATTCAAAAGATACCTGGATCTGCATCTGAAACATAGAAAATAGGAGCAGGAGGAGGCCATTCGGCCCTTCGAGCCCGCTCCACCATTCATCATGATCATGGCTCATCATCTAACTCAATAGCCTAATCCCGCTTTCCCCCATATCCTTTGATCCGCTTCGCTCTAAGTACTGGACCTGCAAGGCCATGGACCAGGTGTTGGAAAATGCAAATAAAGGGAGCGTCTGGTTTATTTTTTGTCTCTTTTTGGCCAGTGCAGACACCGATCTGGATGGCCTCTTGCTGCATCGTAATGTTTCTCTGGTTTAATGCATCTGTTGTCATTGTGAGTTGGTCATTGAAGTTGCATTCCCAAATTGGAAGAATTCCATTTCACAGCATTAATTTCACCAAAATATTGAATTCTAAGTCTTCTGTATATGTGTAAGTGTTGAGATATTTTTCATATAAATATTTATTTTTTAATAAATTTAGAGTACCCAATTCATTTTTTCCAATTAAGGGGCAATTTAGCGTGGCCAATCCACCTACCCTGCACATCTTTGGGTTGTGGGGGCAAACACGGGGAGAATGTGCAAACTCCACACGGACAGTGACCCAGAGACGGGATTCGAACCCGGGACCTCGGCGCCGTGAGGCATCAGTGCTAACCACCATGCGGCCCTTTTTCATATAAATATAAATCTCATGTATTTGATGGTTCTACTTGAATGTTTTCTGCATTGCGGTTTTTGCTTCTTTTTTTTCTCCCTTGGATATGTTTGTTTCATTTCATTGCCGGGGCATGTGCTGATAACTTATTTCCAGGCCACTCCCAGTTCTGTAGTTTACCCAGTCAAGCTCCTGTTTTGTGACTTGATTCTTCTTTCCAGCCCATTCTTAGCTTTAATGTGACACTTCCACACACTGCAGCACTGAGCTGTGAGGGGAATCAGCAAACAGTACAGCACAGGTGGAGGCCATTCGACACACTGTTCCTGCACTTTGAAACAGCTACCCAATTAGTCCCACTTCTCCACTCATCCCCCCATAGCCCTGCAATTTTTTTTTCTTTTTAAGTATTTATGCAGTTTCCTGTTCAGTGTTGCTGTACCTACTTCCACCACGGTAGCACAATGGGCAGCACAGTGGTTAGCACTGTGGCTTCACAGCGCCAGGGTCCCAGGTTCGATTCCCCACTGGGTCACTGTCTGTGCGGAATTTGCACGTTCTCCCCGTGTCTGCGTGGGTTTCCTCCGGGTGCTCTGGTTTCCTCCCACAGTCCAAAGACATGCAGGTTAGGTGGATTGGCCATGATAAATTGCCCTTGGTGATCAAAAAGGTTAGGAGAGGTTATTGGGTTACAGGGATAGGGTGGAAGTGAGGGCTTAAGTGGGTCGGTGCAGACTAGATGGGCCGAATGGCCTCCTGCTCTGTATATATTCTATTCTATTCTATCCCTTCAGGCAGTGAGTGCATTCTAGATCACACCCTCTCGCTGCATAAGGAAAATTTTCCCTGTCGTTGAAGGTTCATTTTCCAATCACCTTAAATCCGTGCCCCCTGGTTTCTGACTGCTGTGCCACTGGAAACAATCATTTTTAATTCTGTTGAAATCATGATTTTGAACACGATCAAAGCTCCTCATAATTGCGCTGTTCTAAGGGGACCAATTGCAGATTCTCCACTCAATTCACGTTGCAGTTAAAGGGACGTGTGAAATATTGGATGCTATAAACAGGGTGAGGGAAGAAATATTAAGGCAGCGCTTCCCAGACGGATTTCTAATGTGACCCCATTTTATAATTAACATGACCCGAGACGCGAACAAAAACAAAACAGCAATAAAGCAGCATAGTAACATTAGGTGTGTAATTATTTCTGAAAAAAATACATGCTGTTGAAGCTTTTTGATTTGCACTCATCAAGGTAGATTTGCAAGAATACCAAATCTCAAAGGGAACAACAATTTAGGCTTTTTAGACTGCATGAGAAGTAGCTGCTGGTTAGTAAGTGGAATATGATTGGTAGAGGCATTGCCATGGAGAATGCACCAGGGAGCAGTTAACTGCCAAGCTTGTATTTTTCCTGAAGCTTTTGTTTAAATTCAAACCAGGAAGGTCAACTCTGATGAATAAAAGCATTGTCGTGGGAAATAATATAATTATTAAAGTTCCCGTATTTGCAGAAAGATTTGAGGGGAGTTGAAGAGAAAGTGCCTTCGCTGGTAGGTGATGGGGCCTGGGGCACACTACCTGAAAGGGTGGCAAAGGCAAAAAACCACATCCCAATTAAAAAATACATGCATATGCACTTGAATTGTCGTAACCTACTGGGCTAAAGACCAAGAACTAGAAGGTAGAATACGACTGCATAGGTAATTTTCAGCTGATAAAGACATGATGGTTTGAATGGTTTCCTTCTGTGTTGTAAATTTTCAAGTTTAAACTAAAGTCCCTTGTATCTGGTCTAATTCTAGTAAATCTCCTCTGCAAACTCTCATGGTCCTGAGATCCTTCCTAAAGTGTGGTGTCCAGAATTGAAATTAATACTTTGTTGATTCTTGCCTAGTGTCTTATGAAGATGTACTATAATATTTGTACCAAATTCCTCTTTAAATGAAGTCAAAGATCATGTATGATTTTTTTTAAAGCTGTTATCATCTCCATGGAGACGGATAACTTAAAAAAAATTAATTCTAACATCCTGTGAAAGGGTAGCATGACAAGATTTCATGTTTTAAGACTTTTACTGCAACAGACAAAAGGCACCCGTGGCAATTTATGCTTTAAATTGCAAAACAGAACTTTTACATTTGCTACAGTCAAAGAACCAACTTAAAAAACCTATTCCAGAGTGACCCAGTTCCCGTGGGTTTACTTTGTGCCTTTTCTTTCCCAGCCTTGTAGATTCTAACAGCAGAACCGTCTTTCACAGTGAGGGCTTTTTCTGGCAATTCGCTCTTTAGTGCAACCTAGGTGAATTGTCCATGTTCAGTTCAAATCACCACAAATTTGGCCTTTTCAATCTGAGCACAAGCCCTTACCTCTGTTCCTATGTGGTGAATCATCAATCTCCGATGGCTCCCTCTCTCCTGGATTCTTGCAGACTCACTGTTTTGGAGAATTTTCAGGGATATCTTACAAACCCTTTCCCTCTCAGAGCCCATCTCCATGGCAGTGTGAATCACATAGGTCTTGTATCCAGGTAGAAATGCTGATTAGCTATTATTGACCTCCACTCTTTCATCTTGGAAGTAAATAGACAGTTTAACTTATGACTGTTACATCCCAACATCCTCAATTCCTTCCTCAGACTTTGCAGAATAACAGTCCATCCATGTAATAAAAGGTGCTGCTAGCATACTCCTCTGCAACAAAAACCCTGGCCTCCCTTTAATCTTTAACAGTGTCGTCACCCAGGCCTGTTCTTCTGCAGACTTCAGAACAGGTCACGTGACCCCTTCATTTTTCTCCTGAATTTGAAACACAGTCTGAGAACATAATCTTATAAACCTCACAATTGGGGGAGATAGTGGCATAGCGATAATATCACTGGACTAATAATCCAGACACACAGACTAATGCTCTGTGGTCATGTGCTAACATCCCACCATGGCAGACTGGTGTATATAAATCCCCTCGGTGCCTCTGTTCCTGCACCTCCTTTAAAATTCTACCTCCTTTAAACTTGTATCATTTAATTTCTATACAATCGGAGAATTTACAATGCAGAAGGAGGTCATTCGGCCCATCGAGTCTGATCCGGCTCTTGGAAAGAGCAGCCCACCCAAGCCCACACCTCCACCCTATCCCCGTAACCCCGCCTAACCGTTTTTTTGAACACTAAGGGCAATTTAGCGTGGCCAATCCACCTAACTTGCACATCTTTGGACTGTGGGAGGAAACTGGAGCACCCGGAGGAAACCCACGCAGACATGGGGAGAACGTCCGCACAGACAGTGACCCAAGCCGGGAATCGAACTTGGGACCTTGGAGCTGTGAAGTAACTGTGCTAACCACTGTGCCGCCCCATCTCTTCCTCTCTTCATCCTTCCAAAATGTATCACTTCGGACTCCATGGCATGCAATGTTGTGTTTTCAGCATTGTGGACTGTGGAAGCAGGGCAGCTGGCTAAACTCCTCTCTGCTCAAATGATTAACAAGACTCGGCATCAGAGATGTAACTGAAAACTAAGCTGGTTTTGTTTGTTTGCAGCGCAAGCACCCCCGTCCTCGGAGACCGAACAGCATGAGAATCTACGAAGCACATGTCGGAATTGCATCACCCGAGGGAAAGGTTGCTTCTTACAAGAACTTCACACAAAATGTTCTGGTCAGAATTAAGAACCTTGGTGAGTTATTGCAGAGAAATGTCTGATTGTTGTGCCATAACCTTTTACTGGATTCGGATGTACAGATAATACTTAAAAGGGATGGAACCAAAGGGAAGCAAAGGAGGAGGTGGGCTACCCATGGGTGTTGAGCCCTGCAGATAATCTTAAGTCCTAGCAAGCTGTTTGTAGCGCACATGGTTAGAAGCACAGGCTTGAGTTTAACAAGTACAGAATTAAACATGTGTCCAGTGGGCAGCTGTCCTGCTGAGAAACGTCTGGTAAAGTCAGGTATCTTGACAAACTTTAGAAAGACATAGGTACGTAAAAATTGTGAAGAGCCATCCTGATGGTCACGCATATAACTATAATGAAACTTTTGACGAATCACAGCAAAGTTTCTTAGTTTATTTGCAATGGATCCAGAGAGGAAACCCCCTCGTACTGGAGAGCTCTTGGAACATATACATAGATACAGAGAAGATAGGAGCAGGAGGAGGCCTTTTGGCCCTTCGAGCCTGGTCCATCATTCATCACGATCATGGCTGACCATCCAACTCAATAGCCTAATCCTGCTTTCTCACCATAGTGTTTGATCCCATTCTCCCCAAGTGCTATATCCAGCTGCCTCTTGAATATATTCAATATTAAAAGGGCAGCACGGTAGCACAAGTGGATAACACTGTGGCTTCACAGCGCCAGGGTCCCAGGTTCGATTCCCCGCTGGGTCACTGTCTGTGCGGCGTCTGCACGTTCTCCCCGTGTCTACGTGGGTTTCCTCCGGGTGCTCCGGTTTCCTCCCACAGTCCAAAGACGTGCAGGTTAGGTGGATTGGCCATGATAAATTGCTTTTCGTAACCAAAAAGGTTAGGAGGGGCTATTGGGTTACAGGGATAGGGTGGAAGTGAGGGATTAAGTGGGTCGGTGCAGACTCGATGGGCCAAATGGCCTCCTTCTGCACTGTATGTTCTATGTACTATGTAATGTTTTAGCATCAACTAATGAATTCCACAGGCTCACCACTCTTTGGGTGAAGAAATGTCTCCTCATCTCTGTCTGAAATGGCTTATCCTGAATCCTCAGACTGTGACCCCTGGTTCTGGACACACCCATCATTGGTAACATCTTCCCTGCATCTACCCTGTCTAGCCCCGTTATAATTTTATAAGTCTCTATGAGATCCCCCCTCATTCTTCTGAACTCCAGCGAGAACAATCCCAACCTAGTCAATCTCTCCTCATATGGCAGTCCCGCCATCCCTGGAATCAATCTGGTAAACCTTCTCGAGAGCAAGAACATCCTGTGCGGAGTCTGCACGTTCTCCCCGTGTCTGCGTGGGTTTCCTCCGGGTGCTCCGGTTTCCTCCCACAGTCCAAAAATGTGCATGTTAGGTGGATTGGCCATGATAAATTGGCCTTAATGTCCAAAAAGGTTGGGTTGGGTTGGGTTGCTGGGTTACGGGTTGCAGGGATAGGGAGGGGGTGTGGACTTAAGTAGGGTGCTCTTTCCAAAGGCCGGTGCAGACTCGACGGGCCGAATACCCTCCTTCTGCACTATAAATTCTATGATCTATGATCCTTCCTCAGAGAAGGAGACCAAAACTGCACACAATACTCCAAGTGTGGCTTCACCAAGGCCCTGTATAATTGCAGCAACACATCCCTGCTTCTGTACTCGAAACCTCTCGCAATGAAGGCCAACATACCATTAGCCTTCTTTACCGCCTGCTGCACCTGTATGCTTACCTTCAGCGACTGGTGCACAAGGACACCCAGGTCCTGCTGCACACTCCCCTCTCCCAATTTACAACCATTCAGGTAGTAATCTGCCTTCCTGTTTTTGCTTCCAAAGTGAATAACCTCACACATCCAAATTATACTGCATCTGCCATTGATTTGCCCACTCGCCCAACCTGTTCAGATCACGCTGTAGAATCTCTGCATCCTCATCACAGTTCACCCTCCCACCCAACTTGGCGTTATCTGCAAACTTTCAGATGTTACATTTTGTTCCCTCATCCAAATCTTTCATATATATTGTGAATAGCTGGGGTCCCAGCACTGATCCCTATGGTACCCCACTCGTTCCTGCCTGACAATTTGAAAAGGGTCCAGTAATCCTTACTCTTTGTTTCCTCTCTGCCAACCAGTTTTCTATCCACCTCAATACATTTCCCCCAATCCTATGCACTTTAATTTTGCACAATAGTCTCTTACACGGGACTTTGTCAAACGCCTTCTGAAAGTCCAAATATACCACATCGACTGGTTCCCCCTTGTCAACTGTACTGGTTACATCTTCAAAAAATTCCAAGAGATTTGTCAAGCATGATTTTCCCTTCATAAATCCATGCTGACTCTGCCACTGCTTTCTGAATGTTCCGCTCTGAAGTCCTTGGCAATGGATTCAAGAATATTCCCCAGTAGTGATGTTAGGTTTTGACAAAGAGTCATCAGACTCGAAACGTTTGCTCTTTTCTCTCCCTACAGATGCTGCCAGACCTGCTGAGATTTTCCAGCATTTTCTCTTTTGTTTCAGATTCCAGCATCCGCAGTAATTTGCTTTTATCCTGTGATGTTCGGCTTACTGGACTAGAATTCCCTGCTTTCTCTCTACCTCCCTTCTTGAATATCGGAGTGACGTGAGCTACCCTCCAATCTGCAGGGACAGTTCCAGAGTCTATAGAATCCCGGAAGGTGACCACCAATGCATCCACTACTTCCAGAGCCACCTCCTTAAGCACTCTGGGATGCAGATTCTCAGGCCCTGGGGATTTATCCGCCTTCAATCCCATCAATTTTCCCTGCACCATTTCTCTACTAATGTTGATCTCCCTCAGTTCTTCCCTCTCAGTAAGCTATAAGTTCAAAATGACGTGTCCCAATGTATCTGCTTCACTAAAATTGTAGAGCTTTCCCTCAAAATTTTCAAGGATGGATATGCGATTGCAGAGGGACAATGAATGGGAAAGCAGCTGGAAATGTGAAGTGGTTAGGTTCGCACCTGCGGATAGAGCAGACGGGTTAATTCAGTTTTTGACCCTTCTACGGGTGTGGGGAAAATGCTCTTTATATTGTTCAGATCCGGTTTGGCATGAAGCTCCTTATATTCTGCTCCCGATGCTTCCTGAACCTTAAAAGGCACAGACCCCGATGGAACCAGTAGGATACATTAATTTCCCGCACAGTAATTCTATGCAACCTTTGAGCGAGGCCACCAAATTCTACAGTTCAAGTCGTGATCATGTTATCTTAAAATGCAAGTCAGTGCTTTACAAACGTGGAGCTTCGAACTCTTGGGTTAATTTGACAGTTTTAGTGCTCGCCCTGCCGCGCTTTTCACACTGGGAACATGTTGGGAATTTGAGTGCAGTGACCAGTGCTGTAATCAGTTCAAATCTCTCTCGATTGAGAGCAGGGACCATGAATTTCAGGAGAAGCTGGGATTGTTGTCTGAGCAGAGAAGGTTAAAGGCAGATTTAATAGAGGTGTTTGAAATTGTGAAAGAATTTTGGTGAAGCTGGGATGGAGAAACTTTTTCTACTGGATCGTAACCAGAGGACACAGATTTAAGGTAATAAGCAGGAACGCTTGGTTGGAAAAGGGGAGTTTTCATTCAATTAATTTCTACCATCTGGAATCAAATTCAACAGCTTTCAAAAAAGAATTGGATAAATACTTGAAGGGCATTGTTGGGAGTGGGACTAATTGGATATCACTTTCAGAGAACCAGACGTGGTATTCTGATGGCTTGTTTTTCTGGTGTGTGAATCACACATGTAGGCATCCACCACCACCTTAAATATTCACTCCCAACCCTCCCCTCCCGCTGCATCGTGACAGAGTGTGTCCCGTCTCGAAAAGTTACTGCAGAAACTTGCCAAGGCTCCTTCAGCATTTTTCGAATCCGCGACCTCCACCACCGAGAAGGACAAGGACAGCAAAGCCATGGGAACATCACTACCTGCAAGTTCCCCTCCAAGCCACACACCATTCAGATGTGGAACTATATTGCTGTTGTTTCATTGTCATTGGGTGAACCCTGGAAGTCCCACCCGAACCGCGTTGTGGGTGTACCTGCACCATCTGGACTGTAACAGTTTAAGAAGGTTTCTCACCATCACTTCAGGGCAATTAGGGATGAGCAATAAGTGCTGACCTTGGCAGTGACACTCGCGTCCGAAGATTACATTTTTAAAAAGCTTGATCCTATTGTAATAGTGAGAGAGGGTGCTGATGTATGTGCCGGAGGTTTGTGAGTGGTCTGTTTTTGCGGTAGAGGTGCAGCTTTGAAAACATATGGAATGGCAGAATGTCTAAGGTGGTATAAGGCACTCCGGAATGTCTCCCAGCCTGGAAAGGAAAGAAGTAGATAACTGGCTCAATTGGTGAAAAGGCTGAGGCTAGAAACTAATCTGTTACTGTTGTGTTCCTCTCTGCACTAAAACACTGCCATGGGGAAATTAACCTCAGTCGGTTTGAACATTCAGTTCTATTCTCCATGCTAGGCCACCTTCTGCTTGTTGTATTCTCCGGAACAATTGCCCAACTATGGTCAAAAAGCAGACTTAGTAGATGGTCAGTGGTGCCTGTCAGTTTAGTAAATGTCAGAGCTGGTGGAGTACAGGGTGCTCTTGTAGGTATGCAGTAACCTTGGCTGTATTGACCAGCTTCTAATTACCTATCTCCGAAACCTCATCAAGCCCCACAGCTCTCCGAGAGCCTGCCGGTCCTCAATCCTGGCCTGCTGTGCATCCCCGATGCTCATTCCTCCACTGTTGGCAGCTGTTAGGCCTTCCTGAACTTCTCCATCATTTTCTCTCCTTCTCCCTTTTAAGGTGCTCTTTAAAAACCGACCTCTTTAACCGGACTCTTGGTCATTGTTTCTTGAATGTTTATTTCTGGCTGAGTGTCAAAGTTTGTTTCTCAACACTTCTATGAAGTGCCGTTGGACATTTTAATATATTAAACGTTATAGATGAATTGTTGTTGTAGAGAGGCACCATGCTCCTATTTCCAAGATATGTCGTTGGACTTGAGGCCTTATTTTCAGTCATTCCAGCAGTAACTTGCCTTCTCCAGGTGGAAACATCTTTCTGAATTTTCATACGCAAAGAAATATTGAAGAGACGCCTTTGACGGGAACTAATTTCCTTTGGTATCAGCAGGATTTAGAGTTTTTCCTCTTTCTGGCAGCTTCACTTTTAGAGCATTTCCACTGGGAGTATAAACAACTCCATGAATTCCTGACTGCTGATTGTATGTGGTGCATTGAAAGGAATAAGTTAGATTGCTCATCTCATAACGCAGTGCATGTGTTTGAAAGCTCGGCAGAGCATAATCTGTGCCTCTGATATGATGTTCGGCTCGTGTTCACATTACCCTATCCTGAGATTGTATCAAGCCAGTGCAGAATTGTCCTCTGGGGAGAGGGAAGAAATTGCCTTCTCTGTAAAAAAAAAAAAAAAAAAAATTTTTGTCTGGTATGAAGTTAGTTATTCATTTTTATTTTTTGCAGAGTTTTCCCTCCTTCTCCCAATTAGTTGGGTGCCACTGTCTGACAGCGAGCTGTAGAGTCTTATTTTTATTGGTAAGGAGAATAGATGGTCAGGTTGGTTTTTTTGATCACAAAAAGAAAATACTGTGGATTCTGGAAATGTGAAGTAAAACCCGAATATGCTCGGGAGGTACAACTCATCAGGTAGCGTCTGTAGCGAGAGAAACCAGAGTTAATATTTGAGGTTGGTGACCTTTCATCTGACGAATGGTCACTAACTGGACATGTTAACCCTGTTCTTCTCTGCACACATGCTGCCTGACGTAGCTATTTTGTTAGCTGATTTAGCATTTTGTGTTTTCCAATCGGGAAGGCTGTCTCTCCCGGGAAATGGAATATGTTCCATTTTACAAGCCCGGGGCTGAATTTGTCATTTTCCCCCCAAGAGGTGGGGGGTGGGGGGGGGGGGGGGGGTGTCGTTATGCAAAATAGGGCGGGCATCCATCCCACCACTCCAGAGCTCACGCACATAGTACACGGTCACAATTGGCAGCATGCCAGCCATATTTATATCAACAATTCTGGATTTTTTAGGCTTGTTATCGAGCCGATTGACCCTGATAATATGCTGCCTGTTGCCATAATATGTTTGCATGACGGGAACGGGAATCCCACTTTTTGACTTGAATTGGTTAAAGGGTCGGGTAGGGGGAGGGGCTGTTCTTTGCCGATTACGGGGTGCCTCCCCTCCCCTCCCCCAGACTGAACACCTCCCTTCCTTGAACTCACTCCCTCTCTCCCACTGCCCCTCTCCCTAACTTCCCCGAACACTTCTGGCCCAAGACCCTGGTTTTACCTGATCCGGGGAGGGGACCCAGGGCCTTGGGCTCCACTCCTCATTTGTGGCCCTGGCACCTGCCGCTGATGCCTCCTTGGCACTGTTGGTACCGAGGGAACTGCCGGCCAAAAGGTTAGCCGGCAGCTTTATTGCTGTGGGGTGGGGTGCTCCTGGCTGACATGCTTTCTGGGAGGAAGGAGGGGCATGCCACCAACACCCCCCCCTCCCCCCCATACCTCTCCATTTATGCACCCTTAAGGTAGAGAATAAGTATTCATACATTGTCGCATCAAATGATCCCAGGCCCAGTACAGTATGGGTTCGATCCTGTCACAACTTATATTTAATGTCATAGAATAGAAGCCATTGAATCTCTACAGTGCAGAGTTCGGCCCATCGAGTTTTCACCGACCCTGCGAAATAGCACCACACCCAATCTTCCGTCCTATCACCGTAACACCACCAAACTACACTAAGGGGCACCCAGCTAGCCTGTACATCTTTGGACTGTGGGAGGGAACCGGAGCACCCAGAGGGATCCCCATACAGACACGGGGAGAAGGGGCAAACTCCATACAGACAGTCACCCAAGGCCGGGATTGAACCCGGGTCCCTGGAACTGTGAGGGAGGAGTGCTAACCACTGTGCCGCCCTTTAACATTCTCTACCTGTGGGAGGAAACTGGATCACCCGGAGGAAAACCACGCAGACGGGGTGCAAATAGGAATTCCCAAGGAGCTTCGCAGGAGCATTATTAAACCAAGTATGCCTCTGAACCACGTACGGTGAAATTAGGTCAGATTAAGCTTTGTCCAAGGGATATTTTTCAAGAAATTTCTCAAAAGAAGGAAAGCGAGGTGGTGAGGAAATTCCAGACTTCACTCCTGGGCAACTGAAGACCTGACTAGCAGTGGTCGAGCAATTATCATTGGGAATGCACAAGAGAGCAGAACTAGAGGAGCGCACCGAGGATTGTGGACGTGAAGGAGATCACAGACATGGGGAGGATCAAGGACAAGGAGCAACTTTGAAACCAGGATGAGAATTTTAAAATCAGGATGTTGCTTGACTGGGAGCTAACACAGGGCAGTGAGCACAGGAGGGATTGGGGAACAGGACTTGCTGCAAGTTAATGCAGAGGCAGCAGAGTTTTGGATGGCATCAGGTGTTCAGGGGGTTGAATGTGGGA
The DNA here is from genome assembly GCF_047496885.1 of Scyliorhinus torazame. Lineage (NCBI taxonomy): Eukaryota > Metazoa > Chordata > Chondrichthyes > Carcharhiniformes > Scyliorhinidae > Scyliorhinus > Scyliorhinus torazame. Next base: position 7,908,214 of record NC_092714.1, read on the forward strand.
GTCTAGAAGTATGGATGAGAGTTTCAGCCAGGATAAGGTGAGATGGGAAAAGTCGAGTGATGTTGTGTAGCGGAAATAGGCGATCTCCGTGATGGCAGGAGTGACAAACTGAAATAAAAACATGTACAGCACGGGATTAGATACAGAGTAAAGCTCTCTCTGCACTGCCCTATCAAACACTCCCAGGACAGGTACAGCACGGGGTTAGATACAGAGAAAAGCTCCCTCTACACTGTCCCCATCAAACATTCCCGGGACAGGTACAGCACGGGGTTAGATACAGAGTAAAGCTCCCTCTACACTGTCCCCATCAAACATTCCCAGGACAGGTACAGCACGGGGTTAGACACAGAGTAAAGCTCCCTCAACACTGTCCCCATCAAACACTCCCAGGACAGGTACAGCATGGGGTTAGATACAGAGTAAAGCTCCCTCTACACTGTCCCCATCAAACACTCCCAGGACAGGTACAGCACAGGGTTAGATACAGAGTAAAGCTCCCTCTACACTGTCCCCAGCCAACACTCCCAGGACAGGTACAGCACGGGGTTAGATACAGAGGAAAGCTCCCTCTACACTGTTCCCATCAAACACTCGCAGGTCAGGTACAGCACGGGGTTAGATACAGAGTAAAGCTCCCTCTACACTGTCCCCATGAAACACTCCCAGGACAGGTACAGCACGGGGTTAGATACAGAGTAAAGCTCACTCTACACTGTCCCCATCAAACACTCCCAGGACAGGTACAGCACGGGGTTAGATACAGAGTAAAGCTCACTCTACACTGTCCCCATCAAACACTCCCAGGACAGGTACAGCACGGGGTTAGATACAGAGTAAAGCTCCCTCTACACTGTCCCCATCAAACACTCCCAGGACAGGTACAGCACGGGGTTAGATACAGAGTAAAGCTCACTCTACACTGTCCCCATCAAACACTCCCAGGACAGGTACAGCACGGGCTCTGTATCCGCTCTGCGGAGAATCGCGTGCTGGAGTCGGGGCGGTGTGGCCCGTTCGCGGGGATTCTCCGGCCTGGCCCAGGGCTGGGAGAATCCCGCCCCTTTAATTTTCAGCTGATCAGAGAGAGGCAGCATGAATTTGTAGAGGATAGATTGTACCGACTGAATCTGATGGAATTTCTTTGAAGAAGTGACTAAAAGAGTGGAGAGGGGAATGTCTGTGGAAGTTATTTATATGGACTTCCATCAGGCATTTGATAAAGTTCCCTCCAAGATTCTGTTGGCTAAAATTTGAACCTCATGGAATTGAAGGGAAATAATGATCTTGGTTAGGTAATTGGCTGAGTGGCAAGAGACAGATTAGGGAAAATGGGCAGGTACTTGTGGAGGTATGGTACGTGATTAGTGATGGTCCATAAGCACCTGTATTGGAGCCTTAATTCGCTATATTTATTGCCGATTTAGATAATGATGTAAAAGGCAATATATCTGAACTCTCTACAATACCTAGATAGGCGGTATTTTAAGCAGTGTTGATGGAATTAAAAATAATATCTCTTAAGGAATTAAAAATAAGATCTCTTGATATATTCTTGCTGTGGAGAGAGTACAGTGAAGGTTTACCAGGCTGATTCCTGGGATGGTGTGACTGTCATATGAGGAGAGACTAAGTCTGTTAGGATTAATATTCATTTCAGTTCAGAAGAGTGAGAGGGGATCTCGTAAAAACTTCCAAAATTCTAACAGGATTAGACAGGGTAGATTCAGAAAGAATGTTCCTCATGGTGGGGGAAGTCCAGACCTGAGGATAAAGGGGTAAACCTTTTAGAACTGAGGTCAGGAGAGTTCCTCACCCAGAGAGTGGAGAATCTGTGCAATTCGCGACCACAGAAAGTAGTTGAGGCCGAGACATTGTGTACTTTCAAGAAGGAATTAGATATCGCTCTTGGGGCTTAAGGGATCAAGGGATTGGGGGGAAGGAGGTATCAGGGTATTGAACTGATGATCAGCCATGATCATAATTAAGGGTGGAGCAGGCTCGAAGGGCCGAATGGCCTCCTCCTGCTCCTATTTTCTGTGATAGGTTAGATAAATTGGTAAATCTGTGGCAGCTGGATTTCAGAGTACGAAAATATGATGTCATCAATGTTATCTGGAAGAGGTTCAGACAGTGATGAAAATGGCTACTGGAATTCTGGACTTTATATCTAGAGGGCAGGGATACAGGCTGGAGGGAAGGAAGGAGTGGGGCAGAAGTCAGGCTTGAGCTAACAAAAATAAGCAGCGGTTAGAGCATGCAGAGGGTACTGGGAGTGGTTCTGGACACCACTGGTTAGGAAGGATAACGGAATGCACCATAGATTTCCTGCAGCGAGAGCTGAACTCCCTTCCCAACAGCACAGAGAGTACCTAGATGGTCTGCGGTGGTTGAAGAAGATGTGTGACTCCCTGCCACGTTCTGAAAGTCAGTTGCAGATGGGAGATGAATGCTGACCTTGATGCTTCTGGCCCATGAACATTTTTTTTCAAACATTGACATCAGGAGCTTCCCTGCCCCTGACTCCATGACAGTCACTAATGTCATGTGAGAGTGCCTTTAAGAACTGGGTGTTTAAGAAATGAACCTTTAAGAAAACAGTGATGTCATAGGGTGGGTGGAGCTCAGCTCAGTTCAGCCATTTTGCAGTTTGATTTTGCAGTTTTAAAAAGTGCCTGGCTGTTTTGCTGTGAGCTGATTAAAAGGAGAAAGCCAGTTTGAGACAGCAGCTTGGGTGTGTCTGTGTGTTTCCAGAGAGTTTGCAGGAAGAAAGCAAGGTGCTGGAGCTGAAGTCACCCAAGCTAATATATCTCTGCCATTCTACAGAAAATATATATATCCTTTAACCTGATGTGATTCTGTTTAAAGGTGTTAAGTCTCTTGGAAGTTTGAAGGAACATTTTGAGGAATTATTTACTGTTGCAATATTTTCAGAGTTATCTTTGAAGTAAGGGGTGTTAAGAGATCCAATGTTTATTTACGATGTTAAGTTGAGTTCATGGAATAAACATTGTTTTGTGTTTAAAAACCCACGTGTCCATAATTGTAATCCCACACCTAGGGAAAAAGCCGCGTGCTCGGAAAAGCAACAAATACATTAAAGGGGAGGTTGGTTGAACTCCATGATACATTTTGGGGTTCTGAAAACACCTCGCCCATAACAATTGGGGGCATGAGGGGGATAAAAGTCTATCTATTGGATTAGCTTTTGTGAACTTAAAGACAGTGAAGGATTGTTGCTTTTCCGGTGTGGTATTTTAGTTTAAGTGGGGAGAGTGTTGTGAACAATGGCTCTTTCAGAGGCTCAGAAGTTTTTGGGGGTGGAGAATGTTACACGTAGTACTTTACGGACAGAAACGAAAAGCAGACTGTTAGATTTGGCAAGAATATTGCAGTTAACATTACCTGACAAAATGCAAAAAGGTGTGAGGTAATCATGGCGGTGGTTAAGCATTTAAAGTTGCCTGAGATAGAGTTTGACTCATTGGAAATGGCAAAAATTCAGTTGCAAATTAAACAAATGGAACATGAGAAAGAATTAAAGTGGCTGGAATACGAGAGTGAGAGAGGAAAAAGAGAGAGAGAAAAAAGAAAAGGAGAGAGAAGAAAGGAGAAAAGAAAGAATAGCCCTAGCAGAACAAAAAGAAAAAGAAAGGGAGATACAGATCAGGGAAAAAGAAAAAGAGAGGGAGTTTGAACTTCAGAAAATGGCCATGAAACATGACAATGAGTTAAAATTGGCAGACTTAAAGGGAAACGTACAGTTGGATGATAGTGATCAGGATAGTGCGAAAGAGCGTCATAGTCGAAGGCTTGGTGGGAATCTATTTAAATATGTCCAAGCATTGCCAAGGTTTGACAACAAGGAAGTGGAAGCCTTTTTCATTTCATTTGAGAAGGTAGCTAAACAAATGAAATGGCCCCAGGACATGTGGGTGTTACTGATTCAAACAAAACTGGTAGGTAGAGCTAGTGAAGTGTTTGCATCACTACCGGAGGAGGTATCTGAAACGTATGAGGAGGTGAAGAAATCCATCTTAAGTGCATCTGATCTAGTCCCTGGAGCTTACAGACAAAGGTTTAGAAATTTAAGGAAAGAATTTGGTCAAACATACATGGAGTTTGAAAGGCTCAAGTGGAGAGGGGCTTTGAAAATAGACCAAACTTATGAAGCTCTCAGAGAAATTATACTTTTGGAGGAGTTTAAAAATTCAATTCCTGATGTCGTGAGAACTCATGTGGAAGAACAGAGGGTTAAAACTGCGAGATTAGCAGCGGAAATGGCAGATGATTATGAATTAGTTCATAAATCAAACATTGGTTTCAGACATCAGTTTCAGCCGTGGAGGGATAGAAACTGGGGACATGAGAAATACCCAAGTGGTAAAGGTAAATGTGATCTGATGGGAGACAATAAAGAGAGTGTACCTCAGATTAAAAAAGAAATCCAGGAGGGTGGAAAAGAAATGAAAAGTTTCAAATGTTTTCACTGTAATCAAATAGGCCATGTAAAGTCACAGTGTTGGTGGTTGAAGAAAAGCACTGGGAAGGCTGATGTGGTAAAACAGGATAAGACAGTGGGGTTTGTTAGAGTGGTAAAGGAAAGCCCAAGGGAAGCGAAGGAGGTGCAAAGGATTGTACAGCCTGTTCAAGAAGTAATTGTTAAGAAGATGCCAGATGTCTTTAAAGAATTTACTTGTGTGGGTAAAGTTAACTCATGTGTATCAGGAGGAGCAGGTAAAGAAGTCACAATTTCAAGAGATACAGGGGCTAGTCAATCTTTAATGGTAAGAGATGAGGAGTTATGTAGTTTGGGAAGAATGTTGCCAGAAAAGGTGGTGATATGTGGAATTCAGGGTGAGAGGAGTAGCGTTCCATTATAAAAGGTAAGGTTGGAACGTCCAGTGAAGAGTGGTGAAGTGGTAGTAGGAGTAATAGATAAACTATCTTGTCCAGGAATACAGTTTATCATGGGTAATGATATAGCTGGATCGCAGGTGGGAGTGATGCCTACAGTCGCTGATAAGCCAGTGGAAAATCAGACAACTGAAGTGTTGAAGGATGAATATCTTGGGATTTTTCCGGATTGTATAGCAACAAGGTCGCAAAGTCACAGGTTAAGACAAGAGGAGAAATCAAAGAGTGAAGAGGAAGTGCAATTATCAGAAACGATTTTTGATCAGATGGTTGAAAAAGAACAAGGACAGGTGGAGGATGAGGCGGATATTTTTAGTTCAGGAAAATTGGCGGAGTTACAATCGAAAGATGTGGAAATAAAACGGATATATCAGAAAGCATACACAGGAGAGGAATCTGAGTGTATACCAGAGTGTTATTACCGTAAAAATGATGTCTTGATGAGAAAATGGAGACCTGTATATATGCAGGCAGATGAAAAGTGGGCAGACGTTCATCAAGTAGTATTGCCGGTAGGGTATAGAAAAGATGTGTTGCGAGTTGCACATGAGGTATCAGTGGGAGGTCATTTGGGAATAAGGAAAACTCAAGCTAAAATCCAGAAACATTTTTATTGGCCTGGACTATGTAAAGATGTAGTTAAATTTTGTCAATCATGTCACACATATGAAGTGATAGGGAAACCTCAAGCGGTGATAAAACCAGCGCCCTTAATACCCATTCCAGCATTTGAGGAACCTTTTACAAGGGTCCTAATCGATTGTGTAGCACCGCTTCCTAAAACAAAAAGTGGGAATCAATATCTTTTGACTGTAATGTGTCTACTAGGTTTCCAGAGGCCATTCCAGTACGTAATATTACAGCTAAAAGGATTGTGGAGGAGTTACTTCAATTCTTTACTAGATATGGACGACCCACAGAAATTCAATCGGATCAAGGAACGAATTTTACTTCAAAGTTATTCAAAGAAGTTATGGATAGCTTAGGAATAAAACAATTTAAATCAACTGTGTACCATCCAGAATCGCAGGGAGCGTTAGAAAGGTGGCATCAGACATTAAAGACAATGTTGAGAGCGTATTGTCAAGATTATCCAGAGGATTGGGAGAGAGGAATCCCATTCGTATTGTTTGCAATTAGGGATGCACCTAATGAGTCTACCAAATGTAGTCCTTTTGAACTAATTTTTGGTCATGAGGTCAGAGGACCACTTAAATTGATTAAGGAAAAATTGGTGTGTGAGAAATCGGAAATTACACTATTGGATTACGTGTCAAATTTTTGGGAACGATTAAATAGAGCAGGTGAATTGGCTAGACAACATTTGAAAGTTGCACAAAATGTGATGAAACGGGTAGCGGGACAAGAAATCCAAAGTTCGTAGTTTTGCCAGTGGGGATAAAGTTTTAGTGTTGTTACCAGTGGTAGGGGAGCCTTTAAAAAGCTAGATTTTGTGGACCGTATCAGATTGAAAGGAAATTAAGTGAGATGAATTATGTGGTAAAAACACCAAATAGAAGGAAGACTCACCGAGTGTGTCATGTGAATATGCTTCAAAGGTACTTTGAAAGGGAAGGAGAGAAAAAGGAGGTTTTAATGATTCTAACTCAAAATGACGAACCAAATCCAGATGACTGTGAATTTGACATACCTCAAATTAAATTGGAAAATGAGGATGTTCTCAAAAATTGGGATGAATTGTTAAGTTACCTTCTAGAGGAAAAACAAACTGACCTGAAAGAGTTATTGATATCACATGGGCAAGTTTGTAGAGATAAATTGGGAAGTACTAAAATGGCTATACATGATGTAGATATGGGAAATACTGTTCATATCAAACAACATCCATATAGACTTAATCCTTTAAAATTGGCACAGGTTAACAAAGAGATTGAGAGTATGCTTAAAAATGGCATAATTGAAGTGGGTTGCAGCCAATGGAGCTCACCCATAGTGATGGTACCTAAACCAGACGGTACCCAACGGTTGTGTGTGGACTATCGAAAGGTGAATGCAGTTACAAGAACGGACTCTTATCCTATCCCACGTTTGAAGGATTGCATTGAGAAAGTGGGACAATCTGCTTTTATTTTCAACTTCCAGACATGGAAAGAACATTTTAAACATCGTATGGAGTTCTTCGATCGACTTCAGGCGGCGGGTTTGGTGATGAACCGAGCCGAAAGTGAATTTGGAGAAGCCCGAATCACTTTCCTTGCGGAGTTTCCGATACCCTCAAGACGAAGGGAGGCAATGCGATCTCCTAGCCTGAATGAATTTGAGCGAACAGTTGTGCAAAGGCTTTGTGGCGTGATTACTCCACTGATGGACTTGCTAAAGAAACCTAAAAAAATTTCAACGGACAGCGGATTTTCAACGGCATTTGACTGCCTGAAAGCTGTGATCACCAATGCTCCTGTATTGGAGAATTGTAAGGGACTCTGTGGTCAGATTGAACTAAAGTATCTGATTCTAAAGAGAAATGCCGAGGAGTAGAGGAATGGATGGATCGTGCAGAGACTTTCTTGTTCAAAGAGACTGTCAATCGAGAAGGATTTTGGTTGGAGGAAGAAGAGCAAAGAAAAATGGACTATATTATTATGCCTGTTTGCACGTGTTTTTTTTTGTGAAACGTAAAAGTATTTTTACTGTGTGCATTTCTTAGTGGATGGTGCAAAAGTGAAAAATGAAACCATCTTGAAGTTGATGGTTTATTTTTTTTTCTTGGGGGGAGGTGTCATGCGAGAGTGCCTTTAAGAACTGGATGTTTAAGCAATGTACCTTTTAAAAAAAAAAACAGTGATGTCATAGAGTGGGTGGAGCTCAGCTTAGTTCAGCCATTTTGCAGTTTGATTTTGCAGTTTTGAAAAGTGCCTGGCTGGTTTTGCTGAGAGCAGTTTAAAAGTGTCTGGCTGTTTTGCTGTGATCTGATTAAAAGGAGAAAGCCAGTTTGAGACTGCAGCTTGGGTGTGTCTGTGTGTGTCCAGAGAGTTTGCAGGAAGAAAGCAAGGTGCTGGAGCTGAAGTCACCCAAGCTAATATATCTCTGCCATTCTACAGAAAATATATATATATCCTTTAACCTGATGTGATACTGTTTAAAGGTGTTAAGTCTCTTGGAAGTTTGAAGGAACATTTTAAGGAAGTATTTACTGTTGCAATATTTTCTGAGTTATCTTTAAAGTAAGGGGTGTTAAGAGATCCAATGTTTATTTATGATAAGTTGAGTTCATGGAATAAACATTGTTTTGTGTTTAAAAACCCACGTGTCCATAATTGTAATCCCACACCTAGGGAAAAAGCCGCGTATTCGGAAAAGCAACAAATACATTAAAGGGAGAGGTTGGTTGAACTCCATGATATATTTTGTGCAAACAATAGAACAACCCCCACTTCAGGCTTTTACAATGAGGTGGAATCTCTTTGGAAGGAGCTTTCGTCCAGCAGCTTGCACTGATGTTTTACATCCCATGTTTCTTTTTTTAAAATTTAGAGTAAGCGATTCTTTTGTTTTCCTAATTAAGGAGGCCAATCATCTCCCCTGCACATCTTTTTAGGTTGTGGGGGTGAGACCCACGCAGACACGGGGAGAATGTGCAATTTCCACACGGACAGTGATCTGCGGCCGGGATTGAACCTGGGTCTTCGGCGCCGTGAGGCAACAGTGCTAACCACTGTGCCGCCCTAACTTCCCATGTTTCTAACGCACCTTGTAAGGGTTGATTGAATAGTTTTAATGTGCTACAAATTAAAATTGTCATGTTTATCCTGGAAGTGAACACCTTCAAAACATGTTATTTGGCTTTTATTCGATTGGTTGATGGTCTACGTTTCATGTTGTACAAATCTTGTTATTTAATAGAGTGTTTCCAGCCCCTATACCCACAAACACCCACCTCCTCACCAGATTTCTCTATTTTCATATTCTGTGATTGTGTCTGTTGCGTGTTATAATTACACAAAACTATGCCAATTCATAGATAAACATGTCAAAAAGAAAAAGCTGGAATGGGTGTAATGATATAATCAAAAAGAAGCATAACTCATGCAAGTTTCATAAGTAAAATTCAAACTGGCTGAGTTTAGCGCTGTTTACATTCTTTAATTTCCGCTTGTTTGGAATTGTAGTGATATCCTTGCAGTTTAATTGTTGTGCATCTGGACAATTGCAGCTTTTTATTTGAAGTCAGCATATAAGCATATGGTTCAGCATAATGAAGATCCTCATTATTCAGAGAGATGCACTCCTCTTCATACCTTCCCAGAGATCATATCATGCTGATGGATTGCTTGGCAACTGCATAAAAGGTTTTTAAATGAATAGCTTTGTTGGCTTGAAATAAAAAATACAGTAGTTTGCAGAGCAATTACTGTGGTTCTAAAGTGGTAATAAAGTCTGTTTTGATAAAAACTAAATGAATTTTATTTATTTCAGATCCATAGAGCTGTTGGATCATGGAAAATTGTTGCTTTAATTGCGATTTGCGAACGTAGTTTTATGTTCTCTCATTATATAAATAGCGGATGCGCCCAGAATCTTCAAGGTGCCCTCTGATACTTCAACTATGCATTTATGTCTATCAATTCTGTTTGGGTCAACCTTGTGCTAGAATTGGTCCCAATGTTCCAAGAATCTGACTCATTCTCTAACACCATCTCTCCAGTCAAGCAATACCTCAATCTTGGCATTCCTGTGCTGAATTGTTTCTTCATGCTTTGATTTGTCTCTTGTCACCCCTCTTTTTGTCCCTCCCCCTCAGCTGATGTCTATCAACCCTAGTTCATTGAAGATTGCAGGACCAGGCGTACCTATAAATTCGCTGATAGCCTTGTGAATCTACGATGCAGGACTACTTGCATGTCATACAGTGGAAGTAGCACATGACAGACTGGGCTAAGCGATCCCACAACCAATGGATCAGACCTATGCCCTGCAGTTCTGCTGTATCCAGTCGTGAAAGGTGGTGGACAATTAAACCAACAGGGGGAGGAGGCTCCACAAATATTCGCATCCTCATTGATTGTGGGAGCTCGCTTTGATTGATTTGCTGGCGGTTAGTGGATTGGGCCAGAAGATTGTGCTCTGCCCGGTAGAAGGTGGTGGTTGGATCCTATTCCACTGCGATGTTTTTCAAAGTCCCAAGGTTTGAGTTTGGTTTCACTTTTGATTCTGGCAGAACGGTGAAAGCTGACTCTCTCTCCAGAAAGCCTTTGGATGCTGTATTCTTGAGTCTACGGAGGCGCGAAAACAATCCACAAACTGAAAGCAAAGTTTGATGTGAAGTATGGGCCTCTCCGGGAAAGTTCAGAGTACCGGATTTTTGAACTGCAGAGTACCTGACTGAATGAATCTACAAAGAAGATCATTACAGGCTGTAAACCAAGTACTCTATTCTGCAAGATTGCTGTGAAGCAAGTGTGCTAAAGACCATCATAGATTACATAGAACATACAGTGCAGAAGGAGGCCATTCGGCCCATCGAGTCTGCACCGACCCACATTAATCCCTCACTTCCACCCTATCCCCGCAACCCAATAACCCCTCCCAACCCTTATGGACACTACGGGCAATTTTTAGCATGGCCAATCCACCTAACCTGATCATCTGAAACAACAATTTTCTTCTTCCCTCCACTTATCTTTTTACCCCTTTCCAACCCTCTGTGTTTGTTTGTCGTGTATGTATGTGTACAGAGGGTGGGGGCAAGTTAAGTTAGGGATTAGGTATCAGCAAATAGTTAACCAGTTGTGTTTGAAATGAAAATGAAAATCGCTTATTGTCACAAGTAGGCTTCAAATGAAGTTACTGTGAAAAGCCCCTAGTCGCCACATTCCGGCGCCTGTTCGGGGAGGCTGGTATGGGAATTGAACCGTGCTGCTGGCCTGCCTCGGTCTGCTTTCAAAGCCAGCGATTTAGCCCTGTGCTAAACCAGCCCCAAGTTTGCTGCATCTACATTATAGTTCTTGTTATAAATAAACAGGAATTACGTTTTCATCTACAAACCTGGTTCACTCGATGCAAATGTTTCTTTGCACTGGGACAGTTGATGTGTTTGGCAGACACTACAATTTTGAACATGGCTGTCAATATTTTTATTGATGCCTGGCCAATATACTGATAGCCTTGCTCGTCTTTTGCAGTTCCCTATCTCTTGATGCCCTTCATGTTTCCTTGTTGGGATACGTGTTTGCAGGCAGGATGGTGTGACAATTCGGTCATCTTTCAGCAAAAAATCCATTGACAACGGTCAGGTCACCCTTGACACCTCTAAAACTGTTACAGCTGCCAGGTTGTGGTCCCAGCACCGACCCCTGAGGCACACCACTAGTCACCGGCTGCCATCCTGAAAAATACCCCTTTATCCCCACTCTCTGCCTTCTGCCAGTCAGCCAATCCTCTATCCATGCCAGGATCTTACCCTTAACACCATGGGCTCTTAACTTATTTAACAATCTCGTATGCGGCACCTTGTCAAAGGCCTTCTGGAAATCTAAATAAATCACATCCACTGATTCTCCTTTGTCTGACTTCCTTGTTACCTCCTCAAAGAACTCTTAACAGATTTGTCAAGACATGACCCCCCCCTTGACGAAGCTGTGCTTACTCAGTCCTACTTCATCATGCACTTCCAAGTACTCCGCAATCTCATCTTTAATAATGGACTCTAAAATATTGCCAATGACTGGAGCATGCCGGTGACTATCACATAACATAAAATATTGCCAATGACTGGAGTATGCCGGTGACTATCACATAACGACACCCCGGCTTAGACACCACCACACCCACCTGAAAACGAACACTTCTGCTGACCAGAATCGCCACTCACCAAGGCTTTCCTGAACCTGATCTGGTCCCTCACCCACAGGTGGGTCTCCCGTAGGAACACCACATTGGCCTCCAGCCCTTTGAAATGGGAAAACTCCCTTGCCCTCTTCACAGCCGCCACCCCAGCCCCACACGTTCCAGATGATCAACCTCCTTGGGGGTCTCTCTCTCCGCCCCCCTCCCCGGCCCATCTAAGATGGCTGCCAGGCCCACCCCCAGAGTGAGACAAAGGGCAGCGCGGTAGTACAGTGGTTAGCACTGTTGCTTCACAGCTCCAGGATTTCAGGTTCGATTCCCAGCTTGGGACACTGTCAGTGCGGAGTCCGCACGTTCTCCCTGTGTCTGCGTGGGTTTCCTCCGGGTGCTCCGGTTTCCTCTCACAAGTCCCGAAAGACGTGCTGTCATGTGAATTGAACATTCTGAATTCCCCCTCTGTGTCCACGAATTGGCGCAGAGTGTGGCGACTAGGGGCTTTTCACAGTAACTTAATTGCAGTGTTAATCTAAGCCTACTTGTGACAATAAAGATTATTATTATCGAAAAGCCCCTGGTCACTGTACTGTTAGTTCCCCCCAGGCCCCAGACTACGGAGACATGGCAGCAGGGTGAACAGGGATGGGAACTGAATGTACCAGGGTTTTCAGTATTTAGGAAGGACAGGCAGAAAAGAAAAGGTGGTGGCGTGGCACTGCTGGTTAAAGAGGAAATTAACACAGTCGTGAGAAAGGATATTAGTTCTGAAAATATGGAATGTTTGTGGATAGAGTTGAGAAATACCAAGGGACAAAAAACATTTGTGGGTGTCATATATAGACTCCCAAACTGCAGTGGTGAGGTTGGGAATGGCATTAAACAAGAAATTAGAGATGCATGTAACAAGGGAATATCGGTGATAATGGGTGATTTTAATCTTCACTTAGATTGGGCAAATCAAATTAGCCACAATACTGTAGAGGAGGAATTCCTGGAGTGTATACGGGATGGCTTTCTTGACCAATATGTGGAGGAACCAACTAGAGAGCAGGCCATCTTAGACTGTGTACTGTGTACTGAGAAAGGAATCATTGCCAATCTGGCTGTACGAGACCCCTTGCGGATGAGCAACCATAACATGATAGAATTTTTTATCAAGATGGAGAGTGAAGTAGTTGATTCGGAGACTAGGGGCTGAATCTTAATAAAGGGAACCATGAGGATCTGAGGTGTGAGTTGGCCTTGATAGATTGGGGAGAGTTACTTAAAGTGATGACAGTGGATAGACAATGGCAAACATTCAAGGAACGCAACCGTTCATTCCTGTTTGGCACAAAAGCAAAGTGGGTAAGAGGGCCAATCCATGGCTTACAAAGTAAATTAGAAATAGCATCCGATACAAGGAAGAAGCATACAGATTGCCCAAGAAAAATAATAGATCTGACAATTGGGAGCAGTTTAGAATTCAGCAAAGAAGGACAAAGGGATTGATTGAAGGACAAAGAGATTGGTAAAGAGAAATGTAGGCCCCCTACAGACAGAAACAGGGGAATGCATTATAAGGGACAAAGAAATGGCTGAGCAATTGAAGACATACTTTGGTTCTGTCTTCACAAATGAGGGCACAAATCAGATCCCAGAAATGTTGGAGAATGAAAGGTTAGTGAGAGGGAAGAACTGAGGGAGATCAACATTAGTAGAGAAATGGTGCTGGGAAAATTGATGAGTTTGAAGGCGGATAAATCCCCAGGGCCTCAGAATCTGAAGGAGGTGGCTCAGGAAATGGTGGATGCATTGGTAGTCATAGAACACAGAACATATAGTGCAGAAGGAGGTCATTCAGCCCATCGAGTCTGCACCGACCCGCTTTCGCCCTCACTTCCACCCTATCCCTGTAACCCAAGGGTGTGCAGCGAAGGATTACCAGGCCAATTCCAGGGATGGCGGGATTGTCATATGAGGAGAGATTGACTAGAACATAGAACATTACAGCGCAGTACAGGCCCTTCGGCCCTCGATGTTGCGCCAACCTATGAAACAACTCTAAAGCCCATCTACACTATTCCCTTATCCTCCATATGTCTATCCAATGACCATTTGAATGCCCTTAGTGTTGGCAAGTCCACTACTGTTGCAGGCAGGGCATTCCACGCCCTTACTACTCTCTGAGTAAAGAACCTACCTCTGACATCTGTCTTATATCTATCTCCCCTCAATTTAAAGCTATGTCCCCTCGTGCTAGACATCACCATCCGAGGAAAAAGGCTCTCACTGTCCACCCTATCCAATCCTCTGATCATCTTGTATGCCTCAATTAAGTCACCTCTTAACCTTCTTCTCTCTAACGAAAACAGCCTCAAGTCCCTCAGCCTTTCCTCATAAGATCTTCCCTCCATACCAGGCAACATTCTGGTAAATCTCCTCTGCACCCTTTCCAATGCTTCCACATCCTTCCTATAATGCGGCGACCAGAATTGCACGCAATATTCCAAATGTGGCCGCACCAGAGTGTTGTATAGCTGCAACATGACCTCATGGTTCCTAAACTCAATCCCTCTACCAATAAAAGCTAACCCACCGTACGCCTTCTTAACCCTCTCAACCTGGGTGGCAACTTTCAGGGATCTATGTACATGGACACCGAGATCTCTCTGCTCATCCACACTGCCAAGAATCTTGCCATTAGCCCAGTTCTCAGTCTTCCTGTTATTCCTTCCAAAATGAATCACCTCACACTTTTCTGCATTCAACTCCATTTGCCACCTCTCAGCCCAGCGCTGCAGCTTATCTATGTCCCTCTGTAACTTGTAACATCCTTCCACAACTGCACCGACTTTAGTGTCATCTGCAAATTTACTCACCCATCCTTCTACGCCTTCCTCCAGGTCATTTATAAAAATGACAAACAGCAGTGGCCCCAAAACAGATCCTCAAGCCCTTCTAGTCTAGTAGCCTGAATCTCCGTATTCTCGACAACATTGTCTTTTTCCTGTGTGAATACTGACGAAAAATATTCATTTAGCACCTCTCCTATCTCCTCGGACTCCAAGCACAACTTCCCACTACTGTCCTTGACTGGCCCTACTCTTACCCTAGTCACTCGTTTATTCCTGACATATCTATAGAAAGCTTTTGGGTTATCCTTGATCCTACCTGCCAAAGACTTCTCTTGTCCCCTCCTGGCTCTTCTTAGCTCTCTCTTTAGGTCCTTCCTAGCTAACGTGTAACTCTTGAGCGTCCTAACTGAACCTTCATGTCTCATCTTTACATAAGTCTCCTTCTTCCTCTTGACAAGTGTTTCGACTGCTTTAGTAAACCACGGTTCCCTCACTCGACCACTTCCTCCCAGCCTGACAGATACATACTTATCAAGGACATGCAGTAGCTGTTCCTTGAACAAGCTCCACATTTCCATTGTGCCCATCCCCTGCAGTTTTCCTCTCCATCCTAAGTCTTGCCTCATCGCATCATAATTGCCTTTTCCCCAGATATAACTCTTGTCCTGCGGTATATACCTATCCCTTTCCATCACTAAAGTAAACGTAATCGAATTGTGGTCACTATCACCAAAGTGCTCACCTACCTCCAAATCTAACACCTGTCCTGGTTCATTACCCAGTACCAAATCTAATATGACCTCGCCTCTCGTTGGCCTATCTACAAACTGTGTCAGGAAACCCTCCTGCACACATTGGACAAAAACGGACCCATCTAATTTACTCGAACTATAGCGTTTCCAGTCAATATTTCGAAAGTTAAAATCCCCCATTACAACTACCCTGTTGCTCTCGCTCCTATCCAGAATGATCTTTGCAATCCTCTCCTCTACATCTCTGGAACTTTTCGGAGGCCTATAGAAAACCCCGAACAGGGTGACCTCTCCTTTCCTGTTTCTAACCTCAGCCCATACTACCTCAGTAGACGAGTCCTCATCAAACGTCCTTTCTGCCACCGTAATACTGTCCTTGACGAACAATGCCACCCCTCCCCCTCTTTTACCACCTTCCCTGAGCTTACTGAAGTATCTAAATCCCGGCACCTGCAGCAACCATTCCTGTCCCTGCTCTATCCATGTCTCCGAAATGGCCACAACATCGAAGTCCCAGGTACCAACCCATGCCACAAGTTCACCCACCTTATTCCGGATGCTCCTGGCATTGAAGAAGACACACTTTAAACCACCTTCCTGCCTGCCGGTACACTCCTGCAACTTTGAAACCCTACTCATGACCTCACTACTCTCAACCTCCTGTATACTGGAGCTACAATTCAGGTTCCCAAGCCCCTGCTGAACTAGTTCAAACCCTCCCGAAGAGCATTAGCAAATTTCCCCCCCAGAATATTGGTACCCCTCTGGTCCAGGTGCAGACCATCCCGTTTGTAGAGGTCCCACCGACCCCAGAATGAGCCCCAACCTTAAGGGGCTAGGCCGGCGCTGGACGAATTTCCACCCCGCCAGCTGGCGGAAAAGGCCTTTGGTGCCCCGCCAGCTGGCGCGGAAATGACATCTCCGGGCGGCGCATGCGTGGGAGCGTCAGCGGCCCCTGACGACATTCCCGCGCATGCGCAGTGGAGGGAATCTCTTCTGCCTCCGCCATGGTGGAGACCGTGGCGGAGGCAGAAGGGAAAGTGTGCCCCCACGGCACAGGCCCACCCGCGGATCGGTGGGCCCCGATCGCAGGCCAAGCCACCGTGGGGGCACCCCCTGGGGCCAGATCGCCTCGCGCCCCCCTCCCGGACCCCGGAGCCCGCCCGCGCCGCCTTGTCCCGCCGGTAAGGTAGGTGGTTTAATCTACACCGGCGGGACAGGCATTTTAGCGGCGGGACTTCGGCCCATCCGGGTCGGAGAATCGCGCAGGGGGGCCCACCAACCGGCGCGGCGCGATTTCTGCCCCCACCGAATCTCCGGTGCCGGAGACTTCGGCAACCGGCGGGGGCGGGATTCACGCCAGCCCCCGGCGATTCTCCGACCCGGCGGGGGGCCGGAGAATCTCGCCCCAGATTTGTCAATAAAACACATTTATAACAAGTGCAGAGGTAAACATGTCAATATAGAACATTACAGCGCTGTACAGGCCCTTCGGCCCTCGATGTTATGTAATGGTGATAATACAATAATACAACAATGGTCTGCTAATCTAATTCCGTCCCTTCACCGTCCCTCTACCCACAGACGTACAGTAGGATGGATCAAAATAATGGGGATTAAAAGGGCGTGAGATGAATGTCCTTGTGCTGAGGTTGTAGTCTTTGTAATCGGCTATCTCCTTGGGACGCAGAGTGTCGAAACCACGAGTTGGTTTGTATCTTCTGGCTGTAACCTTCACACCAGATTCTCGGGCAGCGGGCTCCCCTCTATGGAGACACTTTAACTTGTGTTGACCTGAGTTTGCCATGGGAGATAGAGTGATCTAGTCACCTTAAAGAGAGAGGAAATGGAAAGTACCCCCCATCCCCCCACAAGCTTGTCTGCAAGCTTTAAATGCTCACCAGCTTCATAGAGAGTAAACACTGGCTGCTTGTTTACCTGGAGTGAACCCTCAGTGAGATATGCGAGAGAGAGTTCCACCCTTTCCGGGAAAGATATTTAACAGAGTTCTGCTCAGTTCCTGAGCTCAGATCAAACCAAAACCCACACAGACAGAGTCACACAAGAAGGAGCCTTCTGGACCAATCCGCACCAAGTATTTTCCAAGTCCTGGGATTTCAATGGAGTTGATTGGCTGCTAGCCAAGTCCATCAAAATGTGACATCACTAGACCATGCCAAAATGCACTGTACCGGGGGGGGGGGGGGGTTCTTGTTTTAAAAATAAAGTTTGGAATGCAGCAGAACAAGAAATAAAGGAATTGCACCTTAAAGCAAGGTTTAAACATGGGGACCCTTACATTGCGTCTTGTCTTCACTGGCACCACGGGAAGAGCTCAGGGGAGCCCGTTCTAAGAAGTAAAAAGAGCTGAAGTTTGCTCTGGGCCAAGTGTTTGTGACGTGCATTGTTCATTAATACTCTGAACAGGACGGAAGGGCACAAAGCCATAGAATGCTTGACTATTAGTTCCAAACAATGTAAATGGAAATCAACGTAATTTTGTAATTTAAAATGAAATCTAAATTACATTCAGACAGATTGTGTCAGTGTCAAACACAGATTATGTTTAAACACTACATGCGTGGATGTTACAACGGTCTGATGTTTAATGACATCAGACTACGAGGAAGTAAAGATGAGTCCGAGATTTGCATATTATAGCTCAACATGACTGGGAAAAGCATTGGATTTATAATAGGGATGAAGGGTACAGCTAGTCAGGACATTATTTGGCATCTTTGTTTTATTCACAGTGATGTGTTGGCAAGGAAAGGAATTCCATCCAATCTGAAGTGGCATTGAAAGAAATTGTGAAAGTCGTAAATTTCATTAAACACAGCGTACTCAATACCAGACTTTTCGAGGTTCTATATGGGGGCCCAGCACGCTCATTTATTGTTCCACACAGAGATACGTTGGCTGTCAAGGGATCGGGCGCTTGGCAGAGTTTACGAACTGAGGTATAAAATCCACACTTTCCTCTGAGAAATCAAGGAAACCTTCCTTGAGCTGGGCATAAAGGATTTGCTTTGGAAGTCAGGACTCAGTCCTGCGGAATTGTTTTTGGATGATCAAGGTGTTGCGGGAGTTTTACAACTATTCGACCCCAGTGTTCCTCACTCCCCATCCGACCAGGCGATACCTTAGATCCCCCCAGCATGACATAATTTACTCAAGCTGAAAACGAATGAACTCTCCTGGCTGCAAACACATTAACTCCACAGGGACTCCCCCAAGTCAAACGACCTGGCATTAGCCAAGGCAGCCTTTACTCAGTAATGTAGCTGTACTGCAACAGCTTGGCTAAGGGTGAGCGAGTGGTGGTGCACAGGGTGAGGTAAAAGTTGGTGCATGTGGCAAGAAGGAGCCTGAGCAAAATTGAAGTGGGTGGGATTTGTGGCTGTCAAGCTCTGCACTGGTTGGAGTCATACCTGGCGCAAAGGAAGATGGTTGTGATTTTTGGAGTCCAATCTTCTCAATCCCAGAACGTTGCTGTAAAAGTGCCTCAAAGGTAGTGTCCTAGGTATTTTCAGCAGCTTCTCTTCAACATAAGGCCATCAGCGGTGGTGACTATAGTGTTCAGTGCCATTCAGAGGCAGCGTCTGATATAGTGAAGCAGTTCGTGCGCCTGCATGGAGTAAATTGAAGTTTGGGCAAAGTGACCAGAACATTCCTGCCTGGCAAGCGCTGGGTCACAGCCATCTCCAAAAAGAGAAAATCTAATCACCTTCCCTTGACATTCAATGGCGTTATCATCACTGAATCCGAGACTGGGAATTCTGTGGTGATTTACTCCGGGGCACAAGTCAGACGTCTGATTCAATACTCTCCACTTGCGCGGACGTGACTGGATGAGTGCAGCTCCAGCAACACACAGGAAGCTCGACACAAAGCTGTCCACTTGATTCACACCCTATTCATCACCTTAAACACTCACTATCTTCACCACTGACGCACAGTAGTAGCCGTGTGCACCATCTACACGATACACTGCAGCAACTCTCCAAGGTTCCTACAGCAGCACCTTCGGAACCCACAACCTCTACCAGCTAGAAAGACAGGGGTAGCAGACACATGGGAACCCCATCACCTGCAAGTTCCCCTCCAAGCCCCACACTATAATGCCTTTCCTTCACTGTCGCCAGGTCAAAGTCGTGGAACTCTCTCCCTTAAAGCACTGTTGGACTGCAGTAGTTCAAGAAACAGCTAACCACCACCTCCCCAAGGGCAATTGGGGAAGGGCAATAAATGCTGGCCCGACCAGCGATTCCAAGAATGAATTTTTTAAAATGCGTTTTCTAATGATGAATGTTGAAAATGTGGATGTTAAATTGACCATCAAAGTAACTGCAGTGTTTCTGCGTGGGGATAACGCAAAGCCTTCATTATTATTAGGTCACTGTCAGTGTCCTTGGAGAAATCGTTCAATGTCGAAAGTGGCCGAGTTTAAAAGGAAGACAGTGCTTGAAAGCTCCAAGAGGCAGGAACTAAATTTGTAATCATTCAAAAGGTTGAAGATAAAGTAGACCATTAAACGTAAAATTAACTTTCTTCTATTGCTTTTTATTTAATCAATAAATCCACCCCCGGCAGCAGAATTACAGTTTTTGTGTGTTCTGCCCGTCAGCGTCATTCTTGTGGACTCAGGAGAATCGGAACGTGTCCCCCACAGGCCTGTTCAATTGGAAGGATTTGTTCAGCCCATGTGAATAGAGATTTGTCTTTTTGTAGTTCCTTCTGCTGGCAGCTCGTGCTGGCCGTGCAGGAGCTCCACGTGTTTGAAAAAGGAATGTAGAACAAGAAGGAATGCCGCACATTATCTCGTAATTCAGCCCAGCCGCCATGCTGGGGTTCAGTGGGTTTAAACCTCAGCTGTCGAGACTCGGACAGAAGAAATTCATTTCTTTTATGCTTGTTGAAATTAGCTCCCGTGCTTCTTGCTTATGTAACAGTAGCCGACTTCCACGGACTGGGAAGTGATTTTGAATGTGGCAAGTGCTACTTGAAAACAGAATGTTTTGTTGGCTGCCCTCTGTGGTTACTGTATTTTTTTTACAACGTGCTTAACTGTTATCAGACACCAAATCACCCAAGGAGATATTGGACAAGGTGATCATTAGCTAGATCCAGGAAATAGGTTTTAAGGAGAGACTTAAAGGAAAGGAGAGAAGTGGAGATGTTTGGGGAAAGGATGTTCGAAGCTTTGGGCCCAGGCGGCGAGAAGCACACAGCCAATGGCAGAGTGCTAAAAACCAGGGATGCTTCAAAAGGCCAGAATATTAAACAGCGCAAAGAAATTGGAATGGAATCCTTGTGGGCTGAGGGAATTTTCAGAGATATAATAATAATCTTTATTGTCACAAGCAGGCTTACATTAACACAGCAATGAAGTTACTGTGAAAAAGCCCCTAGTCGCCACATTCCGCCGCCTGTTCGGGTACACAGAAGGAGAATTCAGAATGTCCAATTCACTGAACAAGCTTTCGGGACCTGTGGGAGGAAACCGGAGCATCCGGAGGAAACCCACGGGGAGAACCTGCAGACTCCACACTGACAGTGATCCAAGCCGGGAATCGAACCCGGGACCCTGGCTCTGAAGAAATGGTGCTAACTACTGTGCTATCGTGCCATCCAGATGGAGAGCAGAGGGACACTCCCTGGTGCCATGGCCAATATCTACTCTTATCAACAATACTAAAATAGGCCATCTGGTCATGAACACATGTTCTGTGTGTGGGAGCTTGCTGTACACAGGGTGGCTGCCATGTTGCCTACATTATTTCAGTGACTCCACTTTACATGTCGAGGTGAGGCCATGGACAATTTGGAATAATGCCCCCGCCTTGCTGTGGGCAGATAGACATTGCAGATTCTGGTCTTGGAACCTGCGCATCTGGATTATACACTCACCTTTGAGTCAGAGGATTGTGGCTTCAAGCTCTGCTCCAGAGGGAGTGTCGTAGGGGGTGCTCTCTAGATGCCGGTCTGCCCCTACACGGACATTAGAAAAGATTCCGTGGCATGAGTTTGAAGAACAGTAGAGTTCTCCGTGGTGTCCTCACCAATATGTATCCTTCAACTAACGTTATCCAAAAGATTCCTACGACCGTTCTTACTTGTCTGTATAAATTGGCTGCTGCATTACCCGCATCGCGACAATGACCCACTTCGAAATGGACTGCATTTGGCTCGACAGCACTTTGTATGTCCTGAGGTCACAAAAGGCATACTGCATACGAATTTCTGTCTTGCACTTTGCCGACAGGTTAATATTTCAGGTATTGTCTCTTCAGAACTGCCAACCGAGGATTAAAAAGGATCCCTTTATAGAACTAAGCAGAAAGGTAAGGTTTTAGGGAGGGAAGAGATGAAAGTGAAGTCAGATAAAGCTGCCTCTTGTCATACAGAAGCAGTTAATGGGTTTAATAATGTGTAGATAGATTTTTTTTATTAAAAAGCTGTAAATTCCTGAAGCGCTGCAGGCTGATGTACAAAGCCTTGGAGACGGCAGGATTCACAGTAGGATGGACAACCGGAACATTGTTTCGATGGTACGGATTAAAGAAACGATCGTTGATTCAATATTTCCCCGAAACATGTCAAGTTGCTAAACGTTCATGCAGTCTCAGTGCGTTTCTTTTATACCTCACAGAAAGGTTGGACAGTCAAGAAAAGGTAATACGTCAACTCTGCCAACAACCTGGCAGTCAACTTGGAATACACACATTGTTTTCTAAAGCGTGTTAAATTGTTTGAATGAATGGGGCAAGAAAGATTCGGCAGTGTTCTCATGTGGTTGGTGAATCATAGGAACTAAAGCACAGCAGGGGCCACTTTGCTGTTTGCCTATCTAAGAATGAGCATTCCAACCAGAACGCTCCACGCTCTCTCAATTTCCTATCATTCCCTTGCATTCTTTTATCTTATTTTGCCTCAAACTCTTTATCAGTTTCATTTTTAGTTCTCTATTTTCTTAATTCTTTTATTGGACCCGACTGTTGTTAGCAAGGGCAGACTTTGATGCTCATCTGAAACTGGCCGTGAGAAGGTGATGGTGAGCTGCCTACGTGAGCTGCACACACATGTGCCCACAGTGCTGTTACAAAGGGAGTTTGATCCCGCAACAATGAAAGAACAGCAATGCAGTTCCGAATCTGAATGGTGTGTGGCTTGGAGGGGAACTTGCAGGTGATGATGTTCCCTTGCGTCTGCTGCCCTTGTCCTTCTCGGTGATAGAGGTCACAGGTTTGGAAAGAGCTGTTGATAAATTGCTGCAGTGCATCTTGTAAACGGTTTACACCGCTGCCACTTCCCGCTCGGTGCTGGCTGGAGCGGGTGTTGCTCAAGCAGATTGCCGTGTCTCGTATATTGTCGAGCGTCTTGAGTGTTGTCGGAGCCGCACTCCTCCAAGCAAGTGGAGAGTATTCCATTACACTCCTGATTTGTGCCCTGCAAGTGGTGGACAGGCTCCGGGGAGTCAGAAGGTGAGTTAATCCCAGCAGAATTGCCAATCCCTCCTCACTTCTTGTAGCCACAGTATTTATATGGCTATTCCAGTTCAGTTTCCCGTCACTGGTGACTCCCCCCAGGATGTGGACAGCGGGGGATTCAATGATAATGCCATTGAATGTCAAGGGGATATCGTCATGTTACCCTTTATTTGAGATGGTCATGACCTGGCACGAATGTTACTTGCCGCTTTTCAACCCAAGCCTGGATGTTACCCAGGTTTTGTTGCATATGGACACAGACTGCTTCAATATCTGATGAGTTGCGAATGGTATTGAACACTGCAGTCATCAGCAAACCTCCCCACTTCTGACCTTATGATGGAAGGGAGGTCATTGATGAAGGAGCTGAAGATGGTTGGGCCTAGGACACTACCCTGAGAAACTCCGACTGTGATGTCCTGGAGCTGAGATGATTGACCTCCAAAAATCAAAATTATCAACCTTGGTGCTAGGTATGACACGAACCATTGATTTCAGTTTTGCTGCGGCTCCTTGGTGACACACTCAGTCAAATGTTGCCTTGATGTCAAGGGCAGTCATTCACCACCTCTCAAGTTCAGCTCTTTAATCAATATTTGAATCAAGGTTGTAATAAGGTTCTATGTTCTATAGTAGTGAACTCGCCAACATTGAGGGCATTTAAAAGTTTATTGGATAAACATATGGATGATAATGGCATAGTGTAGGTTAGATGGCTTTTGTTTCGGTGCAACATCGTGGGCCGAAGGGCCTGTACTGCGCTGTATTGTTCTATGTTCTATGTAAGGTCAAGAGCCAAGTGGCCCTGGCTCAATCCAAACTCAGAGTCCGTGAGCAGGTTACTGCTGAGTAAGACTTGCTCGCACTGTTGATGACTCCTTCCGTCACTTTGTTGATGATGGAGAGTAGACTGATCGGGCGGTAAGTGGCTGGGTCGGATTTGTCCTGCTTTTTGTGGACAGAACACACCTGGGCAATTTCCACATTGCCGGATAGATGCCGGTGTTGTAGCTGTACTGGAACAGCTTGGCTAGGGGTGCGGAAAGTTCTGGGGTGCAAGTCTACAGTACTATTTCTGAGATGTTGTTAGTATCCATTGCCTTTCCAGAATCCAGAGCTTTCAGCTGTTTCCTGATACAACGTGGAGGCCGAGGGGGATCATGGAAACCAGAAACAGGAGTAGGCCATTCGGCCCTTCGAGACTGCTCCGCCATTCAATGTGATCATGGCTGGTCCTCGATCTCAATGTCATATTCCCGTTTTCTCCCCGTACCCCCAAGGCCATTAAAATCTAAAAATGATCTATCTTTCTTTAATACATTCAGCCATTTGGCCTTCACAGCCTTCTGTGGCAGTAAATTTCACAGGTTCACTACCTTTTTTGAGTGAATACATTTTGCCACATCTCCGTCCTAAAAGGTCTACCCCGTATTCTGAGACTGTCCCCTTTTTCTCGATTCCCCAACCAGGGAAATCATCCTCCCTGCATCTAGCCTGTCCCACCCTGTTAGAATTTGATACGTTTCAATCCAATCTCCTCTCCTAAACTCCAGTGAATACAGGCCCAGTCAAACCAATCTCTCCTCAAAGGACAGTCCCACCAACCCCGGTATCAGCATTGTGAACCTCCGCTGCTCTCCCTCAATGTTGATCGTATCCTTTCTTAGGTAGGGCGACCAAAACAGCTCACAATACCCCAGTTATGGTCTCACCAAGGACCCTGTATAACTGTAGTAAGACATCTCTACTTCTGAACTCAAGTCCTCTCACAATGAAAGCCAACATACCATTTGCCTTCCTAATTGCCTCTTCATGCAGTTCACACTGCTGGCTGAAGGTGGTTTTAGTCTCATGTGCTGTGTTTCCCCAATGATGAGGATGGGGATATTTCTGAAGTCGTTTCCCCCTGTTAGTTGTTTATTTGTCCACCATCATTCAGAATTGTGTGTGGCAGGGCTGCAGAGCTTGGTTTTGACCCGTTGATTGTGGTGTCACTTAGCTCTGTTTATCACACGCTGTTTCCACTGTTTGGCATGTTAATAGTCCAGTTTTGTAGCTTCACCGGTAGACACATCGGGTCGGACGCCAAAATTGTGTTCGGCAATCAGTTGGAGAATCCCCGTTTCCGACGAAATCGGGGGCGGCGCCGATTTTGCGATGCTGCGCCCCCTCCAAATCGACATACTCTAGGAGTACGCCGCACGCCATATCGACGGCCTCGGGGCGTTGCTTGAGGCCCCCCCCCCCCCCCCCCCGGTGATCCGCCCCCAACTGGCCGAGTTCCCGACGGCGTGGGTCTCTCATGGTCATACTCGTCGGGAACTCGGTGTGGCGGCTGCGGACTCAGTCCAGCGCCACCACAGTCGGGGGAGGGCCGATCCGCAGGCAGGGGTCTTTGTCAGGGGCTGGGGGCACTGTTGGGGGGTGTCCGGGGCTCGCGAGCCGGTCAAAGGGGGGGGCAATATTTTGCAGGCCACCGCCATGCGCATGTCCGCAGCCACAGACCCGGCAATTCTCCGGGCCTTATCGACAGCTAGAGCCGGTGCGCTACGCTGCTCAGCTGCTAGCCCCCAGCCAAACGGAGGATCGGTGGTCATTTTGCGCCGAATGTTGGGTCGTAAAATGCCACCATTCCCACACCGGTGTCTGGACATAGCCTCAAAATCGGAGAATCCAGCCCATCATTTTTAGGACATGTGGAGGGGTTAATTGAAACAGCCTGCATTTCTCCTCTCACTACCCGTCTGTAAGCAGAAAGGTGTTTTTGATTTTTTAATTTTCCCCTTTTTTACTGGGGATGGGCTTCCCCAAACCCTAAAATTTGGCGTGTCCCAATCTCCACGCAGCAAACTCAAGATAAAATAGAAGGGTTGGTTTATTTCACACAGATACCAAACCCCTTCTGCCCTCGTTCAATAAAAGAGGGATGAGGGAAAGAAAGGGGTGAAGCACAAGTCTAATGGAATGTCCCTTCAGAGGGAGGTTGACTGTTGCAGGATGATCTTCTTTCCAGAGGTGGGACTCCCACAATGGGGGCAGGCATGTCGGGTTGAAATAGGCTTGAAGGCACCAGTTCTAGCGTTCCAGTAATTCACAGTTCCGCTATTGTACCTCAACAGAGCTCCTTCTGCTGCTACCTGTTCAATGGGAAGAAGATGGACACTGCAGGCTGTTGTCTGGAGTTACCGTTTCCTTCAGAGTTCAAACACCGACTGGAGATCATTTCCAGCAGTGTATTAATTCAAATTCGGACATTTTAAGTCTCGGTCTTGTGATAGTATGGTTTCGGGTAACTAATGACGACTCCCAGTTGGAGCCCATTGTTTTTGGGAGCAGGTAATAGTTGGGCCATTACCACCACCTTGGGATATTGGAAGTCACAAATAGCTGGCTTTGTCCAAAGCGGGCTGAGACAGACACACTGGGTGGGGTTCTCTGCTGGCCGAGGCTGAAACCGGGGAACACAGTTGGGTGTAGAATTGGTTTTCACGCCAAAATCATGGTGGGCACTGGTTTCACACACTGGCGTCAATGCGTTCCACTCCGCACGTATAGTAAACACCCATGGCATTATCATTAGCGGGCCTGACCCGGTATTCTCTGGGGCCTCCATGATTTTCCGCTTCCACCGGGGCACATTCCCGAAGGCGAGGTTTACTTGTGCTTTTAAAAATTGTGCAACAGGCGCTGTGGCTGCTGACGGAGAGAGAGGGGGTACGGAAAGTACTGTGGTCGCTGGCCGGGGGGGGCTTCTGCCAGGGCCAGGGGGGAGTAGCGGGGGGTGGCCGGAAGGTGGGTTGTGGGATCGTGTTGAACGGACACAGAACACCATTGCCATGGCCTGCAATGCAGCCATGTAGCTGCGCATGCCACTGACTGCGAAGGTAGGGCCACAGGCCATATGGGTGTCTCCCGAGGCCAGCCCCCAAGGTGCCCTGTGGCCCCAGCCGACCCATTAGCGGGATGGGCTTGCTCCAGTGCCATCTTGTTTGCCGGGGTGGTTTGTGTGGGGAGTGAAGTGTGTATATGCGGCTGCAGCTTGTCAACCCCCTGAGTGCGAATTGCCGAATCCGGCACCGTTTCTCATTGGAATGGATTGCGTGCCACGTGCCGCCGGTGCCAGCCCCTCAACGGTCGCTGAATTGGTCCAGGTGCAGCGCCAATTTTGCTGTGGTGGAAATCCGTGAATCCTATCCCGGTATCAACATTTAGTCTCAGGAACGTAGAGTCCCACTGATTGTCTCCAGGGCTGGAATTCTGCCTTAGAAATGCAAAGGATTTGGCTGAAATGTGATTGTCTGCAATCACAGAGGGTGACTCCGTACTGATATTGAGGCTCTGCTGTGATTCACAGCTAGTCATTGAGCCTTGTCCATTTCAAATATTTTTACAGAATAGTTTGGTGACATAAATATGTATTTATTTTCTGTCCTGCGTCACCTGGGGTATAAGGTAGCCTGGTGCTGCTCTTCATTGAACCATATTGATGTCGCAGCTTGATGGTAATAGGGCCACACGGAAGTACAGTGGTTAGCACTGTTGCTTCACAGCGCCAGGGTCCCAGATTCGATTCCCGGCTTGAGTCACTGTCTGTGTGGAGTCTGCACGTTCTCCCCGTGTCTGCGTGGGTTTCCTCCGGGTGCTCCGGTTTCCTCCCACAAGTCTCGAAAGACGTGCTGTTAGGTGAATTGGACATTCTGAATTCTCCCTCTGTGTGCCCGAACAGGCGCCGGAGTGTGGCGACTGGGGGCTTTTCACAGTAATTTCATCGCGGTGTTAATGTCAGCCTACTTGTGACAATAAATGAAATGAAATGAAATGAAAATCGCTTATTGTCACGAGTAGGCTTCAATGAAGTTACTGTGAAACGCCCCTAGTCGCCACATTCCGGCGCCTGTTCGGGGAGGCTGGTACGGGAATTGAACTGTGCTACTGGCCTGCCTTGGTCTGCTTTAAAAGCCAGCGATTTAGCCCAGTGAGCTAAACAATAAAGATTAAGATTATTAGACTTTTAATTCCAGACTTTTTATCAAATTCAAATTTCACCATCTGCCCTGGTTGGATTCGAACCTGGTTCCCAGAGCATTATAATAATATAATAATCTTTATTGCACAGACAGTGAACCAAGCCAGGAATCAAACCTGGGACCCTGGCGCTGTGAAGCCATATCTGGAACTCTGGATTACTAGTCCAGTGACAATACCACTATGCCAATGCCTCCCCATTACCGCAAAGCTTTCAAAGTCCTAATTACCCAACTCAAGGGTAATTGAATTTAATTTAGCTGGGCGAAATCTCTGAATTGGTAGAACGGTACCAGAAATGAGAGAGGTATGTGGCACAGTGGGGTGTAGCACATGGTGGCACAGTGGTTAGCATTGCTGCTTCACAGCACCAGGGACTCGGGTTCGATTCCCGCTGACGGCCTGTGTGTAGTCTGCACGTTCTCCCCGTGTCTGCATGGGTTTCCTCCGGGTGCTCCGGTTCCCTCCCACAGTTCAAAGATGTGCAGGTTAGGGGGATTGGCCATCATCAATGCACAGGGATAGGTTGTGGGAGTGGACCTAGGTGGAGTGCTCTTTCTGGGGGGGTTGATGTAGACTCGATGGGTTGAATGGCCTCCTTCTGCACTGTACGGATTCTACTGATACGCTACGGATTCTAACTAGACTTTCTGGGACTGCTCTCCTTCCAACAGCGAAAGTTAAGAGGAATTTAATGGAGTTGTCCAAAATCATAAGACCATAAGACATAGGAGCAGAATTAGGCCACTCGGCCCATCGAGTCTGCTCCGCCATTCAATCATGGCTGATATGTTTCTCATCCCCATTCTCCTGCCTTCTCCCCATAACCCCTGATCCCCTTATTAATCAAGAACCTATTTATCTCTGTCTTAAAGACACTCAGTGGTTTGGCCTCCACAGCCTTCTGCGGTAAAGAATTCCACAGATTCACCACCCTCTGGCTGAAAAAATTTCTCCTCATCTCAGTTTTAAAGGATCGTCCCTTTAGTCTGAGATTCTGGTTCTAGTTTTTCCTACAAGTGGAAACGTCCTCTCCTCGTCCACTCTACCCAGGCCTCGCAGTATACTGTAAATTTCAATAAGATTCCCCCCCCTCATCCTTCTAAACAACAAGTACAGACCCAGAGTCCTCAACCGATCCTCATACGGCAAGTTCTTCATTCCAGGGATCATTCTTGTGAACCTCCTCTGGACCCTTTCCAAGGCCAGCACATCCTTCCTTCGATATGGGGCCCAAAACTGCTCACAATACTCCAAATGGGGTCTGACCAGAGCCTTATACAGCCTCAGAAGTACATCCCTGGTCTTGTATTCTAGCCCTCTTGACATGAATGCTAACATTGCATTTGCCTTCTAAAGTGCCGACTGAACCTGCACGTTAACCTTAAGAGAATCGTGAACAAGGACTCCCAAGTCCCTTTGTGCTTCTGATTTCCTAAGCATTTCCCCATTTAGAAAATAGTCTATACCTAAATTCCTCCTTCCAAAGTGCATAACCTCACACTTTTCCACATTGTATCCATTCTGCCACTTCATTGCCCACTCTCCGAGCCTGTCCAAGTCCTTCTGCAGCCCCCTTGCTTCCTCAATGCTACCTGTCCCTCTACAGATCTTTGTATCATGAGGGATATTGATGGAGTAGATGGGGAGAAACTGTTTTCTATGGCTGGAGAATTGGGAAACAGGTCACAGATTTTTTTTTTCAGATAACTGGCAAAAGAACCTAGGCTGAGATGAGATTTTTTTTTTTATTGCCGCAAGTTATAATGATCAGGAATGTGCTGCCTGAAGGCAAGTTAGATTCAGTGATAGCTTTGTATTGGATGAAGGGGATTTGTTTTCAGGACTTTGGACAGCGAACAGGGAGATTGAGAGTAATTAGATAAAATTTTCAAATGTCAGCAACGGCCCAGTGGGCTGAATGGCGACCTTCTGTGCTGTATAACTCTTTTATTTTACACCTTGTCTTCCCACTGATAATCCTCAGCCTTTCTTCCCTCATTGCTGTTTCAGCAATCAGTGGGAAAACGTCTCTTGCTGCTTATCCTTTTGAAACGTTTCATAATTTTGCAGATCACAATTCACTACCACATAACTGTCACTATTTCAGTGAGGAAAAACCTCCACAAAATGTTTTTGTATCTATAACCTGTCATTTCTGTTGTTATTCTTTGCTTGGCTGCAGTATAAAAACCTGCTCCGAACTGCCTGAAATGCTAATTTGCCGAAGCAAAGTCTTGTACAAATTCAACATCACATCCTTGCTTTTTAATGAGGTGGCATCATTTACAAAACCCAGGCTCCACTTTCCTGCCTTTATTGCTTTACTTTACATACAACCTAACTTTTTAAAATAGTTTATTTAAGATCTCTGTGCCTCCGCTGTTAACTTTTCCACGCATTGGGGGAAGAGGAGTGAGAGTGAAGATAGCCAAACTGGACGGCATTGGAAAACATTGATAAATTTCAAGTGACATTGATAGATTAGTGAAATGGGAAAGTTGTTGGTCAGGGAGTATTCAGTTCATTTTAGGATTGAAACCAATGATATCCGGAAAATTATAATGGAGCAATGTTTCATAGAATCCTATAGTGCAAAAGGAGACCATTCGGCCCATCAAGTCTGCACCAACCCTCGGAAGGAGCAGTCTACCTGGGCCCACTCCCCTGCCCTATTCCCGTAACCCCACGCATTGATCATGGTCAATCCACCTAATCTGCACATCTTTGGACTGACGGTTGACGGGCAGGTCGAACGCAGGATTTGGTCGGCTTGGCCAGAACTGGATCAACGAGGGGAATGCCTATCTACCTAGTCCAAAGACCACACAATCCCAACTAGATTCCTGGAACGAAGCAGTCATCTGTAGCTACCGTGGGTGATTGCAATTATTTGGTGAGATGAGGTTTGGCCATTCCACCCAATCCCCACATACATGCAGAACAAAAGATGACCCTGTACTCATCACTAGAACACACCCCCATTCTGCCAAATCAGAATTCCTCTGTTTTACTCAATTTAGTTGAATGAAGCTTATGGGGATTATTCCCTACTCTCTGTAACTTTTGTATTCCATTCTCTCTAAAGTGAAATGTTTGTTTAACTCACAGAGCTGAAATGAGATTAAAATGCAATTGCGGAATAATATTTGCATTGTTGCAAGGAGAATTACTGATCACAATGATTGCAGGAAATATCTTTTTGTAACACTTGGGGACCTATTAACCACAAGAACCAGGCTCGAGAGCTTTATGTTTTCTTTGAACCCCAGGAGGAAACTCTTTTCATTACAATAATTTGCATCCACCAAATATTGACATATTTCATGTTGCTTTGAATCGTAAAGTGAAATTGAATCTCTTGTTTCCGCATTTTCTCTCTGTTGAAAGGAGAGTAGGTTCTCCTTGCTAAAGGAATGCTTTCACCCTGCTCCAGTACTGAATGTTAAGTTTTAGTTTTACTTTTCTTCCCTTTCTGTGTCGTGTTGAAAAATCTCTGAGGAACTCTGGCAATCACTCAAAGGATAATTAAACATTTAATTAAGGCAACGCTGAAAGCTTTAACTGATTTATGGAAATGCCAATGGATGGAAATAGAAAATAATAATAATCTTTATTAGTGTCACAAGTAGGCTTACATTAACACTGCAATGAAGTTACTGTGAAAATCCCCTAGTCGCCACACTCCGGCGCCTGTTCAGGTACACGGAGGGAGAATTCAGAATGTCCAATCCACCTAACAGCACGTCTTTTTGGGGGGGACGTGTGGGAGGAAACCGGAGCACCCGTAGGAAACCGACGCAGACGCGGGGAGAACATGCAGACTCCGCACAGACAGTGACCCAAGCCGCGAATTGAACCAGGGACTGTGAAGCAACAGTGTTAACCACTGTGCTACCGTGCTGCCTTTTAGTGTGGGATTCTCCTCTTTTTGATGCAAGAATTTGGGGGTCAGGTTGTTTGAAATGTGATACAGCTCTTGGCTCTTTAATGTATCCATGAAGTGGGATTCTACAGGGGTCAATTGTGAAACTGGTGGTGTTGTGAAGATCAGCATCTCATGGCGAAACGAGGTTCTGGAGCATGTAATCCTATCAACATACACTCATTGTTAAGCTAATGATTTCTGCGTTCAATCAACCATGTTTGTCAGATGGAAGGCAGCTGTACACCCAAAGACTATCTGTATGGTGAACTGGACACTGGGACATGACATCCTGGGTGTCCATACCTCTCTTACAAGGACACCCACCTGTGAGATATGAAGATGCCGGACATTAGCTCTTGAGAACTGGGAGATGGTTGCTGAAGGCTGTGTCCTCTGGAGGTTGGCTGCTTAGAAAGACTTTGGGAGAGACGGGGCGAGATGAGGGAATAGAGAAACAGAGGCCAGCAGATAGTGCACCTTCTCAGCCGACTGTCTACCTTTGCAAGAAATGCGGCAGAGATTGCCATGCCAGAGTGGGGCTCCTGAGCCACATTAGGTGATTCCTTGTTGACCATCGTGGTGTAGACCATTGCCTTAGGAGGCGGATGGCTTCCATGACAGGTTGAGAAGATTCAGCTATTCAAAAAGTAAATTTTCAGGGCTATGGGGAAAGAGGAGAAGGAATGGGGATGAGTTAAATAGCTCTTTTAAGCAACCAGTGCATGCTGGATGGGCCCAAAAGCAGTCTCCTGTGCTATGTTCATAGAAACCTTAAAGTGCAGAAGGAGGCCATTCAGCCCATTGAGTTTGCACCGGCTCTTGCTCCGATAGTCCCAAACTGCCGCTCCTATCCCCGTAACCCCTCCTAACCGTTGGGCAATATTAGCATGGCCAATTCACTTAACCTGCACTTTTTGGGGCTGTGGGAGGAAACCGGAACATCCGGAGAAAACCCACGCAGACAAGGGGAGAAAGTGCAGACTCCACACAGACAGTGACCCGAGCCGGCATCAAACCTGGGATCCTGGCACTGTAAAGCAGCAGTGTTAACCACTGTGCCACCCATTATTATATGTTATATGATCGATCCTGTTAACTAAGGAGACGAGCAAAGTATTTGAATGGACAGCTCAGTAGGCTGAGAAGGGGTATCCAACAATAATTAATGATGTGTGGAAGAGTTTATCTTGGTGCTATATAAATGCAGGTTGTTGCAAAATAACCCCATCTTCACATACAGAGCATTGTATTGTTCTCCTTTTTCAGGTTATAACTGTATCCAGCTGATGGCTATAATGGAGCATGCTTACTACGCCAGCTTTGGTTATCAAGTTACCAGCTTCTTTGCTGCTTCAAGGTATGATCAGTCTGCCTCTCCTTTCTAAGAGCCTAATTCTTCCTGAAAGTTTGGGAAATTAGAAACAGCAAAAGTAGTGGATGAAGTTTCATGCTGAACAGACTTCCATCATAAAATCATGCAACACAGACTGAGGCTATTTTACCCACCAGCTCTTTGACGGAGCCAACCAATTAATCGTTCACTCCTGTTCTTTCCCTATAATTCTGCATTTTTTTCCACTTCAGACACTTATTAAATTCTGCGATGGAAGTCATGACCAGGTAAGACGGGTGAACTGGCTCCCCTCTATTCCCCTTCTTGTTTGGTCACAACAAAGGTTTAACTTACTTTTTCACGAGGACATACCT
Organism: Scyliorhinus torazame; assembly: GCF_047496885.1. Classification (NCBI taxonomy): domain Eukaryota; kingdom Metazoa; phylum Chordata; class Chondrichthyes; order Carcharhiniformes; family Scyliorhinidae; genus Scyliorhinus; species Scyliorhinus torazame. The sequence goes on from NC_092714.1 coordinate 7,941,671, forward strand.
TTTCCAAACCCGAGTGCATTTGGCTATTTGAGTTGGGAGCAATGAGGAACCAATCAAACAAGGTTTTCCTGAGTCAAGGAAAGCAAATTTATTGACCACTAAATGCGAGGGGATAAAAAATAAAACTGCGACGTTGCATTCCCCTGAGGGTGGTTTGTTTGAAAGGTGACCTTGAAAGGTGACCTTACATTTTTTAAGTAGTTCGGCCTCATTTCAAATTGCAAAATTTCCAGTCAGTTGAAAGTTGAACAGTTGTTTCTTCAAACATTAAGGACCATAGCCTCGAGACATTGAATCTGTTTTCACCACCCTTCCTGGAAGTGAAATCCAGACCATAATCGCTGCATTAAAAAAAAATCCTGATGTCATCTGTTTCATTGGCTAATTGCCTCAATTTTGTGTCCTCTGATTCTTTATCCCATCACCACAACCCAAAACACTTTCACCCTATCGACTTTACCCTTCATGTTTTTTGACCACATCTTTCAAGTCTCCCCAAATCTTATCTGTGCCATCAAATCAACCGCCACTTCTCTGATGTCCCCACTTCACTGGAGTCTTTCATCCATGGTACCATTCTAGTAAATCTCCTCCGCGCGCTCTCCAAGGCTTCAACATCTTTCCTGAGGTGTGGCCCCCAGAATGGTCGCAGTGGTTCAGATAGGATCTAACCTGTATTTTGGGAACATTGAATAGAATTTCCTTATTTTTGGACTCTTTGCCTCGATTGATAAAACCAAGTATATCATGTATCCTTTTATCAGCTTTCTCAATTGGTCTTGCCATCTTCAAACATTTGGACTTATGCACCCTAATGTCCCCCTGAAGTCTGCCACCCTGCCGTTGCTGAGATTTGCATCCTCTGTAAAATTTGAAATTATACTTTGTGCTCGTATTGAAATACTTCCCCAACCCAAGTCTGTAAATTCATCACTACTCTCTACTTCTCTCCCTTCACCAATTTTGGATCCACAAAGCTGCTACCCCAATAAACCCCATAGTCTTCAGTTTTGTAAGGATGTCCATTATGTGGAACTTGATCAAATTCCTTCTGTATGTTCAAATACACAATGGCAATCACACTGCCTTCATTTACTCCCTACTCTGTTCTAATGGGCTTGAGACGCTAACCCAGGACCTGGGTGTGTGTGTGACCCTTTAAAACCTATAGCACTGTTTTCAAAAAGAGCTGGTAATTCCCTCACTATCCTGGGTAACATAATGGATTATCATTGAATTTACAGTGTAGAAAGAGGCCACTCGGCCCATCGGGTCTGCACCTGCCCATGGAAAGAGTACCCTGCGTAAGCCCACACCTCCACCCAATTCCTGCAACCCAGTCACCCCACCCAACCTTTTTGGACACTAAGGAGCAATTTATCATGGCCAATCCACCTAACCTGCACATCTTTGGACTGTGGGAGGAAACCGGAGCATCCGGAGGAAACCCACGCAGACACGGGGAGAACGTGCAGACTGCATGTGCAGACACCCGATTTGAACCCGGGTTCCTGGCGCTGCTGTGAGGCAGCAGTGCTAACCGCTGTGCCACCGTGCCGCACAGCCACTGCTTCAGATTATCACCATCAAAAGAAAAGTTTACGGGCAGCACGGTGGCGCAGTGGTTAGCATTACTGCCTCACGGCACCGAGGTCCCAGGTTCGATCCCAGCTCTGGGTCACTGTCCGTGTGGAGTTTGCACATTCTCCCCGTGTCTGCGTGGGTCTCACCCCCACAACCCAAAGATGTGCAGGGTAGGTGGATTGGCCACGCTAAATTGCCCCTTAATTGGAACAAAATGAATTTTGTTCTCTTAATTTATATTTTAAAAAGTAAAGTTTACAATTCTGGCATCTTGTTGCAGCTGGAGAGATCCCGCTGTGTTCCAAAAGGCAGAAAGAGCAGTAATTGCACTTCAAAGCAATTCATTGTCAGTGAAGGGTTTGAGGCAATTTTGAGAGGTGTGATAAGATGCTACATTCTTGCTGACACCCATAAGCATCCCCTGCCCCTCTGCAGGCTCGGATTACAGCAACGTGTAGTGATAGAGGTGTGAATTTTTCATTCTCTGTCCGCATGAACGGTGAGAAAAAGCCAATAGTCTATTTACATGTTTTCGTACTTCTCCAACTGGTTGCTGGAGAGAGCGTTTGAGTGGTTTGATACCAAGGTAAAGCTTTGCTCTGTGATGTTTCCCGGCCTGATACTTCTTGAAGAGGTTACATTCATTACAAGCATTGTTCACTTTTTCTCCAATAATCAGCTGGTACCTATACACTAAATATACTGAGGGCACAAGTGCTGGCACTCTTTAAATAGTTCAGGGCAAATAATAAAATATTTTCTTTATGTATAGACCCATGCTTGTCCAAGACATTGAAATACAGTGATTGCCAATATTCGGCAAATACAGCAGTCATCTTGTGCACAAGCAGCGATGAAATGTTTTTAATTTGTCCCTGGGGTGTAGGGGTTGCTGGCTGTGCCAGCATTTGTTGCCTATCCCTGGGGGCAGTTAAGAGTCGACCACACTGCTGTGGACCGGGAGTCACATGTAGGCCAGACCAGGTAAGGATGACAGATTTCCTTCCCTAAAGGACATTATTGAACCAGATGGATTTTTACAACAATCGGCAATGGTTTCATGGTCATCATTGGACTTTTAATTCCAGATTTTTATTGAGTTCAAATTCCACCATCTGCAGTGGCAGGATTTGAACCCAGGTCCCCAGAGCATTACCCTGGGCCTCTGGACTACTAGTGCAGTGACAATACCACTACGCCCTGCCTCCCCTATGCAAGACTTGTTCAACAGGAACATGGAAAAGCCATTCACTTTTCCTGTGCTGTATAGGAACATGATGTGGAGATGCCGGCACTGGGCTGGAATGAGCACAGTAAGAAGTCTTACAACACCAGGGTAAAGTCCAACAGCTTTATTTGGAATCACTAGCTTTTGGAGGGCAGCTCCTTCCTCAGGTGAGACTTCCCACTGAATAGGAACAGGAGGAAACCAGTCAGTTCCTCAAGCCTGGTCTGCCAGTAAGTTAGATAATTGTTGATCCACATCTTAATTACACCTAACTTGGCATGGTTCCACAATTCTGTTGATTGCAGTAAGTATTTTGATGAGTACACCTGAGGAACTCCGAGGATCAAAACATAAAATAGGAGCAGGAGGAGCCCAATCGGCCTTTCGAGCCTACTCCGCCATTTATTATGATCATGGCTGATCATCCAACTCAATAGCCGAATCCCGATTTCCCCCCATATCCTTTGGTCATCTTCGCCCTAAGTGCTGTTTCTTGAAACCATACAAAGCTTTGGTCTCAGCTACTTCCTGTGACAACCAATTCACAGGCTCACCACTCTCTAGGTGAATAAATTTCTCCTCATCTCTGTCCTAAAAGGACTGTGACCCCTGGTTCTGGACACACGCGCCCTCGGGAACATCCTTCCTGCATCGACCCTGTCTCGGCCTGTTAAGATTTTATAGGTTTCTGAGATCCCCCTTCATTCTTCTGAACTCCAGTGAATACAATCCTAACCGATTCAATCTCTCTCACACATCAGCCCAGCCATCAGTCTGGTAAACCTTCATTGAACTCCCTGTAGAGGAAGAACATCCTTCCTCAGATAAGGAGACCAAAACTTTGCACAATATTCCAGGTGTGGCCTCACCAAGGCCATATAAAATTACAGCAAGACATCCCTGTTCCTGTAGAACATAGAACAGAACAGAACAGGCCCTTCGGCCCTCGATGTTGTGCCGAGCTTTGTCCGAAACCAAGATCAAGCTATCCCACTCCCTGTCATTCTGGTGTGCTCCATGTGCCTATCCAATAACCGCTTGAAAGTTCCTAAAGTGTCCGACTCCACTATCACAGCAGGCAGTCCATTCCACACCCTAACCACGCTCTGAGTAAAGAACCTACCTCGGACATCCGAGGGCAGCACGGTAGCATTGTGGATAGCACAATTGCTTCACAGCTCCAGGGTCCCAGGTTCGATTCCCGGCTTGGGTCACTGTCTGTGCGGAGTCTGCACATCCTCCCCGTGTGTGCGTGGGTTTCCTCCAGGTGCTCCGGTTTCCTCCCACAGTCCAAAGATGTGCAGGTTAGGTGGATTGGCCATGCTAAATTGCCCGTAGTGTCCAAAATTGCCCTTGGTGTTGGGTGGGGTTACTGGGTTATGGGGATAGGGTGGAGGTGTTGACCTTGGGTAGGGTGCTCTTTCCAAGAGCCGGTGCAGACTCGATGGGCCGAATGGCCTCCTTCTGCACTGTAACTTCTATGATAATCTATGATAATCCCTCCTATATCTCCCACCCTGAATCTTAGTTATGCCCCCTTGTAACAGCTACATCCACCCGAGGAAATAGTCTCTGAACGTCCACTCTATCTATCCCCCTCATCATCTTATAAACTTCTATTAAGTCGCCTCTCATCCTCCTCCACTCCAAAGAAAAAAGCCCTAGCTCCCTCAACCTTTCCTCATAAGACCTACCCTCCAAACCAGGCAGCATCCTGGTAAATCTCCTTTGCACCCTTTCCAATGCTTCCACATCCCTCTGATAGTGCGGTGACCAGAACTGCACACACTATTCCAAGTGTGGTCTCACCATGGTCATGGACAGTTGCAGCACAACCCCACGGCTCTTAAACTCAAGCCCCCTGTTAATAAACGCTAACACACTATAGGCCTTCTTCACGGCTCCATCCATTTGAGTGGCAACCTTCAGAGACCTGTGGACATGAACTCCAAGATCTCTCTGTTCCTCCACATTCCTCAGAACCCTGCCGTTGACCCTGTAATCCGCATTCAATTTTTTTCTACCAAAATGAATCACCTCGCACTTATCGGGGTTAAACTCCACCTGCCATTTTTCAGCCCAGCTCTGCATCCTATCAATGTCTCTTTGCAGCCTACAACAGCCCTCCACCTCATCCACTACTCCACCAATCTTGGTGTCATCAGCAAATTTACTGACCCACCCTTCAGCCCCCTCCTCAAAGTCATTGATAAAAATCACAAATAGCAGAGGACCCAGCACTGATCCCTGTGGTACACCGCTGGTAACTGGTCTCCAGTCTGAAAATTTTCCATCCACCACCACCCTCTGTCTTCTATGTGATAGCCAGTTACATCCAATTGGCCAAATTTCCCTCTATCCCACACCTCCTTACTTTCTTCATGAGCCGACCATGGGGAACCTTTTCAAACGCCTTACTGAAATCCATGTATACGACATCAACTGCTCTACCTTCATCTACACACTTAGTTACCTCCTCAAAAATTCAATCAAATTTGTGAGGCAAGACTTACCCTTCACGAATCCGTGTTGACTATCCCGGATTAAGCTGCATCTTTCCAAATGTTCATAAATCCTATCCTTCAGGACCTTTTCCATTAACTTACCGACCACCGAAGTAAGACTAACTGGCCTATAATTACCAGGGTCATTCCTATTCCCTTTCTTGAATAGAGGAACAACATTCGCCACTCTCCAGTCCTCTGGCACTATCCCCGTGGACAGTGAGGACCCAAAGATCAAAGCCAAAGGCTCTGCAATCTCATCCCTTGCCTCCCAAAGAATCCTAGGATATATCCCATCCGGCCCAGGGGACTTGTCGACCCGAAGGTTTTTCAAAATTGCTAATACATCCTTCCTCAGAACATCTACCTCCTCCAGCCTACCTGCCTGTATCACATTCTCATCCTCAAAAACATGGCCTCGCTCCTTTGTGAACACTGAAGAAAAGTATTCATTCAATGCCTCTCCTATCTCTTCTGACTCCATGCACAAGTTCCTACTACTGTCCTTGACCGGACCTAACCCCACCCTGGTCATTCTTTTATTTCTCACATAAGAGTAAAACGCCTTGGGGTTTTCCTTGATCCGACCCGCCAAGGACTTCTCATGCCCCCTCCTAGCTCTCCTAAGCCCTATTTTCAGCTCATTCCTTGCTACCTTGTAACCCTCAAGCGACCCAACAGAACCTTGTTTTCTCATCCTTACATACGCTTCCTTTTTCCTCTTGACAAGACATTCAACCTCTTTTGTGAACCATGGTTCCCTCACACGGCCATTTCTTCCCTGCCTCACAGGGACATACTTGTCAAGGACACGCAGTATTTGTGCCTTGAACAAGCTCCACTTTTCATTTGTGCCTTTCCCTGACAGTTTCTGTTCCCATCTTATGCTCCCTAATTCTTGCCTAATCGCATCATAATTACCCCTCCCCCAATTATAAACCTTGCCCTGCCGTATGGCCCTATCCCTCTCCATTGCAATAGTGAAAGACACCGAATTGTGGTCACTATCTCCAAAGTGCTCTCCCACAAACAAATCTAACACTTGGCCCGGTTCATTATCCAGTACCAAATCCAATGTGGCCCCCCTCTTGTCGGCCTATCCACATATTGTGTTAGGAAACCCTCCTGCACACACTGTACAAAAACTGCCCCATCCGAACTGTTCGACCTATAGAGTTTCCAATCAATATTTGGAAAGTTAAAGTCACCCATGACAGCTACCCTGAGACCTCCTAACCTATCCATAATCTGGTTTGCAATTTCTTCCTCCACATCTCTCTTACTATTTGGGGGTCTATAGAAAACTCCTAACAACGTGACCGCTCCTTTCCTATTTCTAACTTCAGCCCATATTACCTCAGTAGGTAGATCCCCTTCGAGCTGCCTTTCTGCAGCTGTTAAACTATCCTTGATTAACAATGCTATTCCTCCACATCTTTTATCACCTTCCCTACTCTTACTGAAACATCTATACCCCGGAACTTCCAACAACCATTCCTGTCCCTGTTCTAACCATGTCTCCATAATGGCCACAACATCGTAGTCCCAAGGACCAATCCACGCTCCAAGTTCACCTACCTTATTCCGGATGCTCCTTGCATTGAAGTAGACACACTTCAACCCACCTTTCTGTCTGCCGGTACACTCCTGCGACCTTGATACCCTCCTCAGTACCTCACGATTCTCAACACTGGCTTCTGGACTACAGCTCGTTTTCCCATCCCCCTGACAAATTAGTTTAAATCCCCCCCGAAGAGCCGTAGCAAATTTCCCTCCCAGGATATTGGTGCCCCTCTGGTTCAGGTGCAAACCATCCAGTCTGTACAGGTCCCACCTTCCCCAGAATGTGCTCCAATTATCCACGTACCTGAAACCCTCCCTCCTACACCATCCCTGCAGCCATGTGTAACTGCACTCTCTCCCTGTTCCTCACCTCGCTAGCATGTGTCACCGGCAACAAACCAGAGATGACAACATGGTTTGTCCCGGCTCTCAGCTTCCACCCTAGCTCCCTAAATTCCTGTTTTAAATCCCCGTCCCATCTCTTGCCTATGTCGTTGGTACCGATGCGTACCACAACTTGTGACTGTTCCCCCTACCCCTTCAGGATTCTGAAAACACGGTCCGAGACGTCACGGACCCTGGCACCCAGGAGGCAACATACGATCCGTGAGTCTCTTTCGTTGCCACAGAACCGTCTATCTGTCCCTCTAACTATCGAGTCCCCAATAACTCTTGCTCTCCTGCTCTCCCTCCTTCCCTTCTGAGCCACAGGGATGGACTCAGTGCTGGAGATCCGTTCACCGTGGCTCACCCCTGGTAGGTCGTCCCCCTCAACAGTATCCAAAGCGGTATACTTGTTACTGAGGGGAACGACTACAGGGGATCCCTGTACTGACTGCTTCCTCCCAGCCCCTCTCACCGTCACCCATCTATCTACATTCTTCGGAGTAACTACATCCCTGAAGCTACTATCTATGACCACCTCTGCCTCCCGAATGATCCGAAGTTCATCCAGCTTCAGTTTCCTAACGCGGTTTCTGAGGAGCTGGAGATGGGTGCACTTCTCACAGGTGAAATCAGCAGGGACACTGACAGCGTCCCTCACCTCACACATTCTGCAGGAGGAACATTGCACTGCCTTCCCTGCCAACCCCCCTAGACAACTTGTGGATAAAAACAAGAAAAGAAAGAAAGAGCTTACCTGATATTCACTCACCCCCTTAGGTTAGAGGAGGTGGAAGGGTGGGGGACACTACAAGTGTAGTGTCTCGGGTTTAGCAACCGCCCAACTTAAATACAGGTAAAAATAAAACAGCTAAGCACCTACCTGATTCCCAAGCTGTACTCGGGCTCCCTCTCTCTCTCCCGCTCCCAGAAATGAAGGCCGCTGGAACCTGGGGTAAGTTTAAACAGCTACCTGATTCCCAAGCTGTACTCCGGCTCCCTCGCGCTCTCCCGCTCCCGAATCCTCTCGCAAGGAAGGCAAGAATACCATTTGCTTTCTTTCCCGCCTGCTGTACCTGCATGCTTACCTTCAGTGACTGGTGTACGAGGACACCCAGGTCTCGTTGCACATTCCCCTCTCCCAATTCGGGCCATTCAGATAATAGTCTGCTTTCTCATTTTTGCTACCAAAATGAATAACCTCGCATTTCTCCAAATTATACTGTATTTGCCATTCATTTGCCCACTCGCTCAACTTGGCCAAATCACATTGAAGGATCTCTGCATTCTCCTCACAGCTCACCCTCCCACACAACTTGATATCATTTGCAGATTTGGAGATGTTATATGTTGTTCCCTCATCTAAATCATGAATATATATTGTGAATAGCTGGGATCGTAGCACCGATCCCTGCGGTACCCCACTAGTCACTGCCTGCCAATTTGAAAAAAACCTGTTAATTCCTACTCTTTGTTTCCTGTCTGCCAACCAGTTTTCTATCCATCTCAATACACTTCCCCTAATCCCATGTGCTTTAATTTTACAACTAATCTCTTATGCGGGACTTTGTCAAAGATCTTCTGAAAGTCCAAATACACCACATCCACTGGCGCTCCTTCATCAACTCTACTAGTTACATCCTCAAAGAATTCCAGTAGATTTGTCAAGCATGATTTCCCCTTCATAAATCCATGCTGACTCTGTCCAATCCTGCCACTGTTTTCTAAGTGCTCTGCTATAAAATCTTTGATAACGGATTCTCGAATTTTCCCCACTACCAATGTCAGGCTGACTGGTCTATAATTCCCTGGTTTCCCTCTACTTCTTTTTTTAAGTAGTGAAGTTACAGTAGCTACCCTCCAATCTGCAGGGACTATTCCAGAGTCGATAGAATCCTGGAAGATCACCACCAATGCATCCACAATTTCTACGGCCACTTCCTTAAGTACTCTGGGATGGAGATTATCAGGCCCTGGGGATTTATCAGCCTTAATCCCATCGATGTCCCCAACACCATTTCTCTACGAATATTGATTTCCTTCAATTCCTCGCTCTTACTAAATCCTGCGTTCCCCAAAATTTATAGTATTTTATTTGTGACCTCCTTTGTGAAGACTGAACCAAATGATGTGTTTAGTTGCTCAGCTATTTCTTATAAATTCCTATTATAAATTCCCCTATTTCTGACTGTAAGGGACCTACATTTGTTTTCACCAATATTTTTCTCTTCACCCACCAATAGAAACCTTTACAGTCAGTTTCTATGTTCTCTGCAAGCTTACTCTCTATTTTTCCCTTCTTAATCAACTCCTTGGTCCTTTGCTAAATTCTAAACTGCTCCAAATCCTCTGACCTGCTGTTTTCCTTGGCCAATTTGAATGCTTCTTCATTGGATCTAATAATATCTCTAATTTCACTTGTAAGCCATGGATTGGCTATCTGTCCCATTTAACCCTTGTGCCAGACAGGAATAAACAATTGTTGCAGCACCCCATGCGCTTGTTGAATGTTTGCCATTGTCTTTCCACTTAAGTAGCATTCCCCAATCTATCATAGCCAACTTGCACCTCGTTTTATTGTAGTTTCCTTTGTTAAAATTCAGGACACTAGGCTCAGAATTAAGTACTTCGCACTCCACCTTGATGAAAAATTCTGTCATAGTATGGTCGCTCATCCCCAAGGGATCTCGCACAACTAGATTGTCAATGATTCCATTCCCATTACACAGTACCCAGTCCAGCATGGCCTGCTTTCTAGTTGGTTCCTCAACGTATTGGTCCAGAAAACTATTCTGTATACATCCAGGAATTCCTCCTCTATAGTATTGTGGCTAATTTGATTTGCTCAATCTGTCTGCAGATTAAAATCACCCATAATTGCAGCTGGTCCTTTATCACGTCTCTCTAATTTCCTTTTTAATGCCATTCCCAACAGCACCACTGCAGTTTGGGGGTCTATATTTGATGGGCACTACTATTTTCTGCCCATTGGTATTGCTCAGCCCTCCCATGCAGGTTCCACATTGTCGGAGCTTATATCCTTTCTCACTGCTGCGTTAATTCCCTCTTTACCCAGCAGCACAACCCACCGTCTTCTCCATTTTGTCTGTCCTTCCTAAATAAATCCTTAGAATAATCACTCGGATCCTTGAGAGGGGCTCGCATACACCGTCTTCTGACTCTTACATAAGTCCTGCCATCTGAAGCAAGGCTGAAGGAGAATCAACAGAAAGGAGATTATTGGGAGCTAAATTGGACAGGTGTTTAGGAGCTGGCACAGATATCACTGGCCGAATACCCACTGTTGTGGGCCAGGTTTAGAAACTCCAAAGTGTATTATGAAGTTCACCTGACCTTTCTGTTGAATTTGGCTGGGATGAGCACAAAAGACTTTGCTGCAGGTGTGATTCATCAGACTTCCCAGACACTTTAATCAGAACAAGGTTTAATCTAAGAATGTAGTTAATATATTTTATATGTAAACACAGCAAGAATTTTTATCAATTACAAACATAATGACACCACACAGCTACAGTAATCTATGTGTAACACTTAGCACGGTAGCACAGTGGTTAGCACTATTGTTTCACAGTTCCAGGGTCCCAGGTTTGATTCCCGGCATGGGTCTGTGTGGCGTCTGCACCTTCTCTCTGTGTCTGCGTGGGTTTCCTCCGGGTGCTCCGGTTTCCTCCCACAAGTCCCGAAAGACGTGCTGTTGGGTGAATTGGACATTCTGAATTCTCCCTACGTGTACCCGAACAGGTGCCGGAATGTGGTGACTAGGGGCTTTCCACAGTAACTTCATTGCAGTGTTAATGTAAGCCTACTTGTGACAATAAAGATTATTATTATTATTATTAATAATGAATCTCTCCTTAGCTGTTCCAATTCAATAACAAAATCCAATTAAATCAAAACCTTTTCAAGGGTGGGGCACAGCACACTGTATTCTCACTTGAATGGGACTGTTTTTTTTCCTGAAATTCTGATCAGGTTCCAAACAGCAGATTCACACTCCTTCTGGAAAACAACTATATCTTTAAAGTTAACAAGACAGTTAACCACACCAAATGTGCTTCTGACTGGAATAACAATGAAATCAGAGAGAAACAGGCAAAACACTTATTTTCTCTCTCTGTAGTCCACAGCAGTCAAACTGAAAATTAAACCCTCTCTCACCTCACAGCCACAGCCCAATGCACTACAAGTCACATGATAAGAGACTTAAAGGAACACTCACATGACACCGCCTTCATGCTGTAGGTGTTGTAGGATGTTGGTTATAGTTTGGTAGGTCTCATAGAATTTACAGTGCAGAGGAGACCATTCAGCCCATCGGGTCTGCACCACCGCTTAGAAAGAGCACCCTACCCAAGTCCACACCTCCATTCTATCCCCATAACCCCAGTAACCCCACCTACCTTTTTGGACACTAAGGGGCAATTTATCATGGCCAATCCACCTAACCTGCACATATTTGGACTGCCGGAGGAAACCGGAGTACCCGGAGGAAACCCACGCAGACACGGGGAGAAAGTGCAGACTCCGCACAGCCAGTGGCCCAAGCCGGGAATTGAACCTGGGACCCTGCAGCTGTGAAGCAACTGTTCTAACCATTGTACTACTGTGTTGGCCGAGGAAATCTCCGTCGTCATTGACTCTATATACGGTAAAGTGTACAAGCTTGGAGCTGTTTCTGGTACACACGGCTCGGTCCAACACTCGACTGACCCTGGGGCCGGCCATGTGCTCTCTTACATTACCTTGTGGGCTGTACAGTACTCAGTCCCACATTAACCCTGCATGCACCAGACCTTTACAGCACAGTGAGATTTCTTTGATTTAATGAGTTTTTTTGAGCTTGTAAGTCCAATGGAGATTGAATTATTTTTCTCTCTCTTTTGATGCCCGGCCAGTGATCACAGCGGTCCGGTTGGGATTTAGAAGCTCAACCTGTAGGCATTCAAAATGTTTTTATTCCGGAATATGGGATGCGTGTGGCAGGCGGTTTGTTTGTTGATGAGATAAGGTGGAAAATGTCACTGCTTCGCTGGCGAGGATAACGTGAGCACTTGTCTTTCTGTATGTTTCCAGTACCGCTGGTGTGTTTCTTTTTGAAAATACTGTATTGATTTGGGTCAACAAAAGAAAAGTGACAGGCTTGTTGTGAGCACATTTATGTAAAGATCCAGAGAGAGCAATAAAGATCACCCCTTTCAAAAGCAAATAGAAAGAAAATAAATAATGGTGCTCCTGTATGTGTTTTGTCTGCAGTCGCTTTGGGACTCCTGAGGAGCTGAAGGAGCTGGTTGACACGGCCCACTCGATGGGACTCTTTGTGCTCCTTGACGTTGTGCACAGCCACGCGTCGCAGAACACCGAGGATGGACTCAACGCGTTCGATGGGACTGATTCTTGCTTTTTCCACTCTGGAACCCGGGGCACACACCCGCAGTGGGACAGCCGACTTTTCAACTATTCAAAGTAAGTGATTTGAAAATGCCTTTTTAAGCCCATTAGTGTTTGCTTTTTTTTTTTGCTTTCTTCACTTTTCCCCCTCTTTGTACAATAAATATCCCAAGCTGACTGAGGTCTGTTAAGATTTTCTGGCAGACAGTATCCTGCTGTTGAAGCTGAACAAATTCTTTGTACGTCTCTCTAATTAATTCTCCAAGGGCTCTGAGAGATGGATGTTTTTGAAAGTTTTGCTGGAAGACAGTGAAATCAGAATCACTTTGTTTGAATTATAATTTTTCTGATTCCTTTTGTTCCCTCGACCTTGGTAATCCACAGATTTACATTGATCCTGAACAACTCTCGGCGAGGCTGGATTGCTGAGTTGGGTCACCGGGCTGAATCTGAGGGAGAGATTGACAGCACACGACTGCCTGCCCAGCACTCCAGCAGCTTTTGAAGGCTCGTGTCTCTCCTGTTATGTCGGATGCTATAGTGGGTTGTCTCTTGCTCCCTCTATCTGCTCCAGAGGCATCCTCTGCCCTCACGTCACCACTATCCGCCCCCCACCACTTCACAGAACCAGGGTCCCAGGTTTGATTCCCCGCTAGGCCACTGTCTGTGCGGAGTCTGCACATCCTCCCCGTGTATGCGTGGGTTTCCCCCGGGTGCTCCGGTTTCCTCCCACAGTCCAAAGACGTGCAGATTAGGTGGATTGGCCATGATAAATTGTCTTAGTGACCAAAAAGATTAGGAGAGGTTATTGGGCTACGGGGATAGGGTGGAAGTGAGGGCCTAAGTAGGTTGGTGCAGACTCGATGGGCCGAATGGCCTCCTTCTGCACTGTATGTTCTATGTTCACTCGCTCCCCCCTTTTCCCGCTGCCACCTGTCCTTGATAGATCAGTAGATTTTTGGACTCTAATGGGCGCGGGATGCGAAATGGCTGCGGGATTTGGCAGCAATATGGCATTCAAGGAGAAGATCAGCTGTCTTATTAAATGATGGAGCCATCCTGAGGAGGCCATAGGGGTCCAATCCTGCTCCAGTTTTTTATCAAGTGGGATCATTATTGATAAAAAGGTTTGCCTCATAGTTCCAAAATCCAGACTCAAATTCCACCCCTATAAACATAAATATTTGCACCAGAAAACAATTCAACTTCAAACTTTAATGATAATGTCATTGCGAATGACTAGTATCCCCCCTGCTAACCTGCTGATTGTGGACAACCTCAAGTGTGATGGTGGTCACCGCTACTGAGCGGGGTCAAGATTAGAAGGGAGCTGGCAGAGCCTTGTAGAGGCTGAGTGCCAACTCAGAAACCTCCCCTGGACTATGGCCCCACCACCAAACATCAAGCCATTATTTCCAGGACGGCCACTGACTTCATCTCGTATGGGGAAGGATCTTCCCTCCGTCACCTCTAACCTCTTGGTCCCCCAATTCCATACAGCCCACCTCTACCTCCTTCCCAAAAGGGTTGTCCTAGTCCACTCATCATTTCAGCCTGTTCCAGACACACTGAACATACTTCTTCCTGCCTTGACCGCATTTTCCCCCCCCTCGTCCAGTCTCTTCCCACCTAACTTGGTGATTCCTCTGCTGCCCTGCATCATTTTAACAATTTCCAGGTTCCTGGCCCTAAGCGTCTCCTCTTCACCATGAATCTCCCCTCACCTCCACCTCCCACCAGGATGGCTTGAGGCCTCTTCAATTCTTCCTTGAATGGAGGCCAGAAACATCGCCTGCTGCACCTGGCTGAACTTAGTCTCTCACTGAACCATTTCTCTTTTAACTTGTCTCACCTCCATCAAACAAAAATTGTGCCTGTCATTTTATTGGGCAATACAAAGCATTTATTGTTTCAGTTCTAATCAAACACCAGCCAGAACTCTCTTTCCAGTACATCGACGACTGAATCAGTGCTGCTTCCTGTTTTCATCCTGAAATGGAATCATTAATCAGTTTTGCTTTGAATTTCCACCCTTCTCTCACCTTCACATGGTCCACTCTCTGCACGTCCCTTCTCTTCCTTGACTTTTGTCTCCATTTCTGGGGGTAGACTGTCTACTAATATTCAGTACAAGCCCACAGACACCCACAGCTACCTCAACTGCACCTACAGCATTCTGAAGGGACCGTTTCCTCTGTGTCAGCCTGGTCCACTCCCTCAGCACCACAACATGTCATTCCCTTCCCATGGCACCTTCCAAGCAATCGGCCCATTACCGATGCACACTGGAGGGACAGCACCTCGTCTTCCGATTTGGCAGTTTATAACCTTCTGGATTCACCACTGAGTTCATGTCATTCATACCGACTCTGGGAAAATCTTTTATTGTATAGTGCTATCATTCCCTCTTCCTTTGTCTTTGGTTCTACAAAACGTTTGTCATTTCATCGTGCCCGTCTTCTAACCTATCCCTGACTTTCTCTTTTGTTCTAACTGTTCTCCCCCAGTTTTTCAAAAGCATATAAATAATAATCTTTATTAGTGTCACATTAACACTGCAATGAAGTTACTGTGAAAAGCTCCTAGTCGCCACACTCCGGCACCTGTTTGGGTGCACAGAGGGAGAATTCAGAATGTCCAATTCACCTAACAGCACGTCTTTCGAGAGAAAACTGGAGCACCCGGAGGAAACCCACGCAGACACGGGGAGAACGTGCAGACTCCGCACAGACAGTGACCCAAGCCGGAATCGAACCTGGGACCCTGGAGCTGTGAAGCCAGAGTGCCAACCACTGTGCTACCGTGCGGCCGCTTCATTCTTGTCACAATCCCAGTTGATATAACTGGAAGGGAAGATCCTAGAATGGAACCCTGGCTCAAAAATCTGTAACTTGTACTTTCCTTTATAAAACATGGAGGAACAGACTCACAGGACTGCCAATTAGTCTAAACAACAAGGGAAAAACATTTATTGATCAAAGTTAGATTATTGTGCAATACCTCTCTACACCCCCTGTGTTTAACAAATACACACTGATTTTAAGATTAACCTGCATTACAAAGTGCATCTTAAGCTAAAATGGTCTTGTTAACGCAAAGTTCTTTTAAGCACACAGGTTGACTGTGGGCAAATACACGCACCACTCTGAACCCAAGTTAGGGTCCATGGCTCTCTGCGCAGAACCCCTCCCCCAGATGATTCTCATGCTGTGAGCCACACTGTCTCACTGAACCCCGATTTCCACACGAGTGATTTTATTTTTTTTTAATAAATATTTTATTGAAAATTTTTGGTCAACCAACACAGTACATTGTGCATCCTTTACACAATATTATAACAGCACAAATAACGACCTATTTTATAAACAAAAAATGAATAAATAATAAATAACAAAAATGAAAACTAACCCTAATTGGCAACTGCCTTATCACAAGTAACACTCTCCAAAAATATAATTTAACAGTCCAATATATAATTATCTGTCGCAACGACCTATACATATTATACAGTATATATTAACAACCCTGAGAGTCCTTCTGGTTCCTCCTCCCCCCCCCTCTCCCCCCCCCCCCACCCCCTCTTTCCCCCCCCCCCCCCCCCCGATCCTGGGCTGCTGCTGCTGCCCTCTTTTTTCCATTCCATCTATCTTTCTGCGAGATATTCGACGAACGGTTGCCACCGCCTGGTGAACCCTTGAGCCGACCCCCTTAGAACGAACTTAATCCGCTCTAGCTTTATAAACCCTGCCATGTCATTTATCCAGGTCTCCACCCCCGGGGGCTTGGCTTCTTTCCACATTAACAATATCCTGCGCCGGGCTACTAGGGACGCAAAGGCCAAAACATCGGCCTCTCTCGCCTCCTGCACTCCCGGCTCTTGTGCAACCCCAAATATAGCCAACCCCCAGCTTGGTTCGACCCGGACCCCCACTACTTTTGAAAGCACCTTTGTCACCCCCATCCAAAACCCCTGTAGTGCCGGGCATGACCAAAACATATGGGTATGATTCGCTGGGCTTCTCGAGCACCTCGCACACCTATCCTCCACCCCAAAAAATTTACTGAGCCGTGCTCCAGTCATATGCGCCCTGTGTAATACCTTAAACTGAATCAGGCTTAGCCTGGCACACGAGGACGACGTGTTTACCCTACTTTGGGCATCTGCCCACACCCCTCCTCGATCTCCTCCCCCAGCTCTTCTTCCCATTTCCCTTTTAGTTCATCTACCATAGTCTCCCCCTCGTCTCTCATTTCCCTATATATATCTGACACCTTACCATCCCCCACCCATGTCTTTGAGATCACTCTGTCCTGCACCTCTTGTGTCGGGAGCTGCGGGAATTCCCTCACCTGTTGCCTCGCAAAAGCCCTCAGTTGCATATACCTGAATGCATTCCCTTGGGGCAACCCATATTTCTCGGTCAGCGCTCCCAGACTCGCGAACTTCCATCCACAAACAGATCTTTCAGTTGCGTTATTCCTGCTCTTTGCCACATTCCATATCCCCCATCCATTCCCCCCGGGGCAAACCTATGGTTGTTTCTTATCGGGGACCCCCCCAAGGCTCCAGTCTTTCCCCTATGCCGTCTCCACTGTCCCCAAATCTTCAGTGTAGCCACCACCACCGGGCTTGTGGTGTAGTTCCTCGGTGAGAACGGCAATGGGGCTGTCACCATAGCCTGTAGGCTAGTCCCCCTACAGGACGCCCTCTCTAATCTCTTCCACGCCGCTCCCTCCTCCTCTCCCATCCACTTACTGACCATTGAAATATTAGCCGCCCAATAATACTCACTTAGGCTGGGTAGTGCCAGCCCCCCCCTATCCCTGCTACGCTGTAAGAATCCCTTCCTCACTCTCGGGGTCTTCCCGGCCCACACAAAACCCATGATGCTCTTTTCAATCCTTTTAAAAAAAGCCTTCGTGATCACCACCGGGAGGCACTGAAACACAAAGAGGAATCTCGGGAGGACCACCATCTTAACCGCCTGCACCCTCCCTGCCAGTGACAGGGATACCATATCCCATCTCTTGAAATCCTCCTCCATTTGTTCCACCAACAGCGTTAAATTTAACCTATGCAATGTGCCCCAATTCTTGGCTATCTGGATCCCCAGGTAACGAAAGTCCCTTGTTACCTTTCTCAACGGTAGGTCCTCTATTTCTCTACTCTGCTCCCCTGGATGCACCACAAACAACTCACTTTTCCCCATGTTCAATTTATACCCTGAAAAATCCCCAAACTCCCCAAGTATCCGCATTATTTCTGGCATCCCCTCCGCCGGGTCTGCCACGTATAGTAGCAAATCGTCCGCATACAAAGATACCCGGTGTTCTTCTCCTCCTCTAAGTACTCCCCTCCACTTCTTGGAACCCCTCAACGCTATCGCCAGGGGCTCAATCGCCAGTGCAAACAATAATGGGGACAGAGGGCATCCCTGCCTTGTCCCTCTATGGAGCCGAAAATATGCAGATCCCCGTCCATTCGTGACCACGCTCGCCATCGGGGCCCTATACAACAACTGCACCCATCTAACATACCCATCTCCAAAACCAAATCTCCTCAACACCTCCCACAAATAATCCCACTCCACTCTATCAAATGCTTTCTCGGCATCCATCGCCACTACTATCTCCGTTCCCCCTCTGGTGGGGCCATCGATCTGTGCTCGCAGTCCCACCCTTTCCTGCTCTTCCACCTTGGGAAATTCCAGCCGATCCAAGAAGCCCATCATTCTCTCCCTCCCATCCGGGGGTTGAGCTTCATATAATTTTTTATAAAATGTCTGGAACACTCCATTCACTCTCTCCGCTCCCCGCTCCATCTCTCCTTCCTCATCCCTCACTCCCCCTATTTCCCTCTCTGCTCCCCTTTTCCTCAATTGGTGTGCCAGCAACCTGCTCGCCTTCTCCCCATATTCGTACTGTACACCCTGTGCCTTCCTCCATTGTGCCTCTGCAGTGCCCGTAGTCAGCAAGTCAAATTCTACATGTAGCCTTTGCCTTTCCCTGTACAGTCCCTCCTCCGGTGCTTCCGCATATTGTCTGTCCACCCTCAAAAGTTCTTGCAGCAACCGCTCCCGTTCCTTACTCTCCTGCTTCCCTTTATGTGCCCTTATTGATATCAGCTCCCCTCTAACCACCGCCTTCAGCGCCTCCCAGACCACTCCCACCTGGACCTCCCCATTATCATTGAGTTCCAAGTACTTTTCAATGCACCCCCTCACCCTTAGACACACCCCCTCATCTGCCATTAGTCCCATGTCCATTCTCCAGTGTGGGCGCCCTCCTGTTTCCTCCCCTATCTCCAAGTCCACCCAGTGTGGAGCGTGATCCGAAATGGCTATAGCCGTATACTCCGTTCCCCTCACCTTCGGGATCAACGCCCTTCCCAGCACAAAAAAGTCTATTCGCGGGTAGACTTTATGGACATAGGAGAAAAACGAGAACTCCTTACTCCTAGGTCTGCTAAATCTCCACGGGTCTACACCTCCCATCTGCTCCATAAAATCTTTAAGTACCTTGGCTGCTGCCGGCCTCCTTCCAGTCCTGGACTTCGACCTATCCAGCCCTGGTTCCAACACCGTATTAAAATCTCCCCCCATTATCAGCTTTCCCATCTCTAGGTCCGGAATGCGTCCTAGCATCCGCCTCATAAAATTGGCATCATCCCAGTTCGGGGCATATACGTTTACCAAAACCACCGTCTCCCCCTGTGGTTTGCCACTCACCATCACGTATCTGCCCCCGTTATCCGCCACTATAGTTTTTGCCTCGAACATTACCCGCTTCCCCACTAATATAGCCACCCCCCTGTTTTTTGCATCTAGCCCCGAATGGAACACCTGCCCCACCCATCCTTTGCGGAGCCTAACCTGGTCTATCAGTTTCAGGTGCGTTTCCTGTAACATAACCACACCTGCCTTAAGTTTCTTAAGGTGTGCGAGTACCCGTGCCCTCTTTATCGGCCCGTGCAGCCCTCTCACGTTCCACGTGATCAGCCGGGTTGGGGGGCTTCCTACCGCCCCCCCCCCCCCCCCCTTGTCGATTAGCCATCCCCTTTTTCCAGCTCCTCACCCGGTTCCCACGCAGCTGTATCTCCCCCAGGCGGTGCCCCCCCGCCCATCCCCTCCCCTACCAGCTCCCCCCTCTCCCCAGCAGCAGCAACCCAGTAATTCCCCCCTCCCACCCCCCCCCGCTAGATCCCCCGCTAGCGTAATTACTCCCCCCATGTTGCTCCCAGAAGTCCGCAAACTCTGGCCGACCTCGGCTTCCCCCCGTGACCTCGGCTTGCACCGTGCGACGCCCCCTCCTTCCTGCTTCTCTATTCCCGCCATGATTATCATAGCGCGGGAACCAAGCCCGCGCTTCTCCCTTGGCCCCGCCCCCAATGGCCAACGCCCCATCTCCTCCACCTCCCCTCCTCCCCCCATCACCACCCGTGGAAGAGAGAAAAGTTACCACATCGCAGGATTAGTACATAAAACTCCTCTTTCCCCCCTTTTTAACCCCCCTCTTCGCCCCCCACATTCGCCCCATCACTTTGTTCAAACGTTCTTTTTAATAACCCGCTCATTCCAGTTTTTCTTCCACAATAAAAGTCCACGCTTCATCCGCCGTCTCAAAGTAGTGGTGCCTCCCTCGATATGTGACCCACAGTCTTGCCGGTTGCAGCATTCCAAATTTTATCTTCTTTTTATGAAGCACCGCCTTGGCCCGATTAAAGCTCGCCCTCCTGCTCGCCACCTCCGCACTCCAGTCTTGATAAACGCGGATCACCACGTTCTCCCATTTACTGCTCCGAGTTTTCTTTGCCCGTCTAAGGACCATTTCTCTATCCTTAAAACGGAGGAATCTCACCACTATGGCTCTGGGAATTTCTCCTGCTCTCGGTCCTCGCGCCATCACTCGGTATGCTCCCTCCACCTCCAACGGACCCGCCGGGGCCTCCGCTCCCATTAACGAGTGCAGCATCGTGCTCACATATGCCCCAACGTCCGCTCCCTCCGCACCTTCAGGAAGACCAAGAATCCTCAGGTTGTTCCTCCTTGCGTTGTTCTCCAGTGCCTCCAACCTTTCCACACATCGTTTCTGATGTGCCTCATGCGTCTCCGTCTTCACCACCAGGCCCTGTATGTCGTCCTCATTCTCGGCTGCCTTTGCCTTCACGACCCGAAGCTCCCGCTCCTGGGTCTTTTGTTCCTCCTTTAGCCCTTTGATCGCCTGTAGTATCGGGGCCAACAGCTCTTTCTTCATTTCCTTTTTGAGCTCTTCCACACAGCATGTCAAGAACTCTTGTTGTTCAGGGCCCCATGTTAAACTGCCACCTTCCGACGCCATCTTGGTTTTTGCTTGCCTTCCTTGCCGCTGTTCTAAAGGATCCACTGCAATCCGGCCACTTTCTCCTCCTTTTTTCATCCGTATCCAGGGGGGATTCCCTTCTGGTTTACCGCACAGTGTTTTTAGCCGTCAAAATTGCCGTTGGGGCTCCTATCAAGAGCCCAAAAGTCCGTTTCACCGGGAGCTGCCGAAACGTGCGACTCAGCTGGTCATCGCCGCACCCGGAAGTGGCACGAGTGATTTTAAATTCCGATTTCAAAAGTTACACTTTCAAATCTTCTTCTAAATTATTCTTTCCCTTTATTGCTTCCATCAAGGTACACTTACAGGTTTTGTACCTCTCCCTTCAGGTTTCCTTTGCCTTAAAGGCTTTTACACACATTCTGAAGTCCGTCCACCGATTCCCACATTTATTTCAAATCATGTCTCCCAAACTGTAGAAATTTCTTGCAAACCCTACCACTACTGCAGAGCTCTTTCTGGCCACTCATGATCCAATGCCTTTCAAATCTCTATGACTTTATTAAACAGTAAGTAATCTGTTTACATCCGTTAGCTCCAGATGTCTTGGAAACTTATCTTCATTTTCTAGTTGCCTTAACTAACTGGTCTTTAGGTTTCTGGCATCTGTTTTCTTAACCATTACTCCATGGTATGGCTTTTCTTCTCACAAGGTTGAGAGCAATGTTCCCTCTTTAGCCTTCTAAAACCAACTACTTCCAGCAGAGCTGTGAAAGCTGCCTTCTCTCTGACTCCTGATCTCTAATTACAATAAAATTAGCCAAACTAAAACTTAAAAGCTTCTCTACCTTACAAGGCCCCAGTAGCTAAGCAGCCACTGCTGGCTTATTTATTATTTGTGGTGTTGCCGTCTCTAAACATAATAGAATCACAATTAGGATTGAAACCAACATACAAACACCTTTTGTCCAGGATGATTCTAACTATAGATTTTACCCTTCCAGGCACAGAAACATCAGCACTGCTGCTCACAGCTTCACCGACCCGGGTTCACTTCCAGCTTTGGGTGACTGTGTGGAGTTTGCACTTTCTCTCTCTGTCTGTGTGAGTTTCCTTCGGTTGCTCCGGTTTCCTCCCACAGTCCAAAGATGTGCAGGTTAGGTAGATTGGCCATGATAAATTGTCCCTTGGTGTCCAAAGGATTAAGTGGGGATACTGTGGGGGCAGGGGCTTAGGTGGGGTGCTCTTTCCAAGGGTTGGTACAGACTCACTAAGCTGAAACAAAAGAGAAAATGCTGGAAAATCTCAGCAGGTCTGGCAGCATCTGCAGGGAGAGAAAAGAGCTAACATTTCGAGTCCGATGACTCTTTGTCAAAGCTTAGTTGCTCACTAAGCCGAATTGCCTCTGCACTGTCGGGATTCTATGATTAGTAGAAGAGATGATGGGGTTGTAGGATGAAGGGTACAGAGTGGCAAGGTCAAGCACTGCAGGAACTCCTGAAATCATAGTTCAGAGCAATGAGCCTTTGCAATAAAATGGATGGTTGGAGAAATTTGAGAGTAAGTTCAAGAATGTTGATTGTTCATCATGTGGCAGTAACTTGTTTAGAAATTGAGAGGTGCTAAATTATGTTATAAGCTGCACGTAATGGTAAGTTATCTGTTGAACTTAGTGCCTGCTGAGTCAATCTTTGAATCGTCTGCTGGAGGATCTGCTCCTGATCACTCTTGAGAAGTATATGTGCGTATCTGAACTCGCACAAATTCCTGTTTAACCATCAACCTTATGTTCACAACCTACGTTGGCTACCAGTGCAGCAGCATCTCAGATTTAAAATGTTCAGCCTTGTGTTCACTCCCTCCATGATCTTGCTCCTGCCAACCTCTGAAATCTCCATCAGACGTACAAACCCTTTGTGATCTCTGCCTTCCTCCAATTCTCTCCTTTTGCCCATCCCCAAATTTCTTCATCCCTCCCATTGGTGACCATGTCTCCTGCTCCTGGTCCGTACGTTCTGGAATTCTCTACCTAAACCTCAACCTTTCCCCTAAGATGCTCCTAAAAGTAAGACCATAAGATATCGGAGCAGAATTAGGCCACTCGGCCCATCGATTCTGCTCTGCCATTCAATCATGGCTGATATTTTCTCATCCCCATTCTCCTGCCTTCTCCCCATAACCCCTGATCCCCTTGTTAATCAAGAACCTATCTATCTCTGTCTTAAAGACACTCAGTGATTTGGCCTCCACAGCCTTCTGCGGCAAACAGTTCCACAGATTCACAACCCTCTGGCTGAAGAAATTCCTCCTCATCTCTGTTTTAAAGGATCGTCCCTTTAGTCTGAGATTGTGTCCTCTGGTTCTAGTTTTTCCTGCGAGTGGAAACATTCTCTCCACGTCCATTCTATCCAGGCCTCGCAATATCCTGTAAGTTTCAATAAGATCCCCCCTCATCCTTCTAAACTCCAACGAGTACAGACCCAGAGTCCTCAACCGTTCCTCATTCGACAAGCTCTTCATTCCAGGAAGCGTACCTCTTTAACTGAGTTCTCGGTCAACTGGTCTTGTATTCCCTTATGTAGCTTGACATTGTTTTATTTGATGCTCCTGTGAAGCAATTTGGGACCTTTTCAATTACATTATATAAATGCGCGTTTGTATATTCTTCCCGTGTGTGCGTGGGTTTCCTCCGGGTGCACTGGTTTCCTCCCATATTCCAAAGATGTGCAGGTTAGGTGGTTTGGTCAAGCTAAATAATAATAATAATCTTCATTAGTATCACAAGTAGGCTTACATTAACACTGCAATGATGTTACTGTGAAAATCCCCGAATCACCACATTCCGGCGCCTGTTCGAGGACACTGAGGGAGAATTCAGAATGTCCAATTCACCGAACAAGCAAGTCTTCTGGGTCCTCCTTCGTGTCCAAAAGGTTAGGTGGCGTACTGGGGATAGGGTGGGGTCTTGGGCCAGGGTTAGGGTGCTCTCTCAGATGTTTGGTGCAAACCCGATGGGCCAAATGGCTTCCTTTTGCATTGTAGGGATTCTATGATAATTGGGGGAGAGCAGATTTGAGTGTGTGGGCTGGAGGAGGTTGCAGAGATAGAGAGGGCCGAGGCCTTGGAGGTACTTGAAAACGAGGATAAGAATCTTGAAGTTAAGTAGTTGCTTAACCAGTAGCCACTGTGGCTCAGTGAGCACTGGGTGATGGGTGAATGGGACATGGCCTGAGTTAGGACATGGCAGCAAAGTTTTGGATAACCTCCAAATTATGTGGGTAGCATGTGGAAAGCCGGACAGGAGTGTGCTGGAGTAAATAGATCTGGAGCAAATATGGATGTAGGTTTCAGCAGCTGATAAATTGAGGCAGAGACAAAGTGAGGTGATGTTAGGCAGAGGGAAATAACTGGCTGTGATGGCACAGATATGTGGTCAGAAGCTCACCTCGGAGTCAAATATGACACAAGATTGCACACAGGAGTGGTTGTGGAACCAAACCCTAATGTAAAGCATCATCTTCGGGAAATGGGGAGGGAATGGGAGTAATCTGAACAAAGAAACATTTGCTTATAATCGGTCGGTCAGATCAAGGTTGATGGTGTGAAGGTTATTGATTTTCCTGTTACTATTAATGAATCTGTTAATGTTTTGAGATTTCAAAATGTTTCTTCTGCTATGAAATCCTGCTTTTTTTTTTGCTTACTGGTGCCAAATGTTGTATAGGTATCGGAATTGGGAGCTAATTGGCCTCCTTCCTCCTCAAAAGTGACAGGTGCTGCTAAATTATGAAAAAGGAACCCTTTTAAAAGCCACCAGAGATTGGAAAAGTGCAGCCTTTGTGGCTACCTTCAGTTAATGAAACCCATATCTAGCTGAAAACACATGGCTACTGACTTTGTGAGCTGACACTACAGATTGATGTAGCTGCGGAGTGCCTCACCACACGCTGAGAGTGCAGAGTCCCTAGTCGGCCTCCAGCAAGAAGCAGCCTACACCATATCACACACACTCCCCCGATGGCCTCCTTCATGGAATGCTAATCCAGAGATCTGAGATTCAAATCTCCGGCCTCCCAGAGTGATCTGCTCACAGCTGAAAGGACAGCAGAAACGGGGCCAGCCTAACTGAGGACGCGGACGATTTACTAGAGTTGTCGGACCCAAATCACTGCCCACCCCTTGCTTCAAACCATCTGCCTTGATCACCCGGTTTGGGGCCTTTGAGTGGGGAGTTCAAACCCCACTCCAGAGATTTGAGCATCTAATCCAGGCTGCTGCCCCCGGTGCTGTGCCGATGGAGTGTTGCCCCATTGGAGGTGTTATTTTTCAGATGAGTTGTTAAGCCGAGACTCCTTCTCTCCCCACTGGGTGAATGTGAATGATCCCCATGATGTAAAGAAAAGTGAGTTCTTCCCCGTGTTCGGACCAGTATTTGATCTTTGAGCCAGCGTAACTGAAACGTATTTCTGGCTTTTGGATTGTTGTCCGTGTCAGCCCGCTGTGTTGCAAGCTGCTTTCAACTTTCCACCTTTCACACATTTCACCAGTCACCGAATTAAAAGAGACGTACTTCAGAAGCTGTGAAGCACGTTTGATGTTCTGAAGTTGTGCATGGCACCATTCAAACACAAGTTTGTTCTTTTGATTTTTGCCTTGCATTCTTTCATCTTTTGGCAGGGGGGTCAGAGAGCAGGAATAGCCCGTTTTTCAACTTCATATTGCGGGGATGTGGTTGGTGAAGTGAGCAGCCAGTGCAGCTTCTGCACACTGTGTGACTGAACTCGGCAGTGCCATCCAGTTGAGCTGCAAGGATCCAACAGCAAGAAGCAATTGCCCAGGAAATGCTTTATCTCTGCATTTTAACTCAAATGAATTGAAACAAATCAATATAACAAAGCGCATGTTTCCTAATTCTTTTCATTGCCACGACTACTTAGAAAATCTTATAAAAATTCAATGGGTTTTAAATGGAGTTACTGAAGATTACGCGATTGTTATTGATTAGAATTTTTCTTTAAACAGCAATCGACAACAATCCTGTGCTCTCTTTGTGGATTTGTCACAAACCCAATATATTCATGCAGATGTAAAAGCTGATTGAGAAAACTGGGCATTTGTTATTTCAAGGCTCCCTTTCCAACCTACAGCATGTGTGCATGTGCAGAGGATTACAGAACGAGGAGTACAAGATTATCCCTGACATTTTTACAATAGGCAGATAGCCTATTATGTTCAAGTCAAAAAAATAATTCTCCCCCATTATTCAGGCTCTTTAATTATATAAATTTACCAGAATGTGGAGGACAGAAGATGATTAAATGACAAGAAGTGACAATGCAACGAGACAAAAGGAGGCAATAATGAAAGAAATTAGAGAAATAAAAGATGTGCGAACCCAGGGGATATGTCAATAGTTAAAGTCGAGGAGGAGGGATGTGTGGGAAAATTGGAGAAGCAGAGAAGGCTGAGTGTGGTGAAAGAAACGTGGGAGGACCTTGAGGGCACATACCACCTAATGTTTGTACTGATAGGAGACCCCACCCCTCAATGTCAGACTTGCCTATTACACATTAAACATGTTTATCCAGCTGAAGACAGCTACATGTTTGACAATTTGTTTCAGTTAATATCACAGATACACATGCACCACACACACACACACACATGCACCGCACACACACATGCACCACACACACACATGCACCACACACACGCACCACGCACACGCACAGACACACATGCACCACACACACACACACATGCACCACACACACACCCCCACTAACAGACATAGACTCGCTTGTATCGTTCCTTGGGTAAGGAGACCAAACCTGTATTCAGTATTCTTGTTGCAGTTACACTATTGCCCCGTGTGGTTGTAGTAAAACTTCCCTGCATTTACACTCTATCGTGTTACGACACCCTGTGCTCCAGCATCTCTATGAAATTGAAATGCTTGGCAATTGCATCAATTAACTCCACCTTCCTAGCTTTGGGTGGTACATCTACTTTTAATTAACTTTCCAATGCGACTGGCAGGACTTTGTGAAATCACTTTAAGTAAACCGGAGTTAAGTCTTCTACCTGAAGTAAAGGCTGAGCAGCTGAGCAATCCTGTTATATTACCACAAACCTAGATTCGTCGTCTCATGTTCCAAATTCCTGGATGAGCCCCCAATTTATGTTACTAAGCCCTGGGTGAGTGTGCGGTCGAATACAGCCCCACACAACCCCGGATTCCCAACACAAGTCAGTTAACCAATAATTTGTCTAATATTTCTGAGACCTTTGGCCCTTGAGTGTTCCAATGACTTAGAGGCACCAGATTTGTAAGTGAAACACAACAACTGTTTATTCATGACAGAAATAAAGCTAAGACATGCAATAATTATAATAGAATAACGGCCAGATAATCTACTACTCCCCCCTTTTACCGTTCCACCCTCTACCCAAACATACACAAGACAGACACACAGAGGGGTAAAAATAATAAGAGGATTAAGATGAAATGGGAGATGAGTGACCTTGCTTCGGATATTGAAGTTGTTGCGGCAGCTGCCTGCCCTCCCAGGATGCAGAATGATTGTAACGACCGGTTGGATTGCTAACGAGGACCTTCTGGCAGGAGCATTCAGTCAGAACCCCCCAGGATGTTGGGTTTACTCTGGAGGAGTCACCTTCCTTTTATTACCCCAGATCTTCACTAAAAAGAACAGCCTCAGGCCTGTACCTGTTTCCTATTTGTTCCCAAATCCACCAGAATGACTGGCAGCCGTTACGAGATAAGAACGGAGTTTCTTCACACAGGAGTTTAAAAGGGTTTTTAAACAACTGACCCAGCCTTCAGCTGCTGGCTTCTCTGGATTTCCTTAAGATTTTCTTTGTCTCCCCTCAAACCCAGTTCTCAGCCTGGGTTTAACTCTTACTTGGTTTCCAGTCTCAGTAGAATGCCCTCCAGCTTTATTGAGGAGTAAACAAGAATCTGCATCCGGGTGTTTGCGAGAGATTCACCCTTTCCGGGAGAGAGGAACTCAAAGAGCCTCTTTCAGCTCTGAGTTCAAAACTAAACTAAACTGGGAACAGTCTCACAGAGGAAGGAACATTCCATAGAAAATCCTGACCAATCAGCACGATCTATTGATGAGGCCTGGCAATTCAAAATAGTCTTATTGGTCAACAGCCAAGTCTATCAAGATGGATCAGCAGTCATATCCCTTACATTTGCTGTTTTGTAAAACAACAGGGTTGTTGTGGGGGATTTTAACTTCCCCGATATTGACTGGGACTCACTTAGTGCGAGAGGCTTGGATGGGGCAGAATTTGTAAGAAGCATCCAGGAGGATTTCTTCAAATAATGTGTAAATAGTCCAACGAGGAAAGGGGCCTGGTATTGGGGAATAAGTCCGGACAGGTGATCAAAGTTTCAGTCGGGGATAAGTCCCCTGCTAAGTCGACGCTACCACCAAAAAGCACAACAGCGCCTATACCTCCTCAGTAAACTAAGGAAATTTGGCATGTCCACATTAACCCTTACCAACTTTTACAGATGCACCATAGAAAGCATCCTATCGGGCTGCATCACAGCCTGGTACGGCAACTGCTCGGCCCAAGACCGCAAGAAACTTCAGAGAGTCGTGAACACCGCCCAGTCCATCACACGAACCTGCCTCCCATCCATTGACTCCATCTACACCTCCCGCTGCCTGGGGAAAGCAGGCAGTATAATCAAAGATCCCTCCCACCCGGCTTACTCACTCTTCCAACTTCTTCCATCGGGCAAGAGATACAGAAGTCTGAGAACACGCACGAACAGACTCAAAAACAGCTTCTTCCCCGCTGTTACCAGACTCCTAAATGACCCTCTTATGGACTGACTTCATTAACACTACACCCTGTATGCTTCATCCGATGCCAGTGCTTATGTAGTTACATTGTATACCTTGTGTTGCCCTATTATATATTTTCTTTTCTTCTCTTTTCTTCCCATGTACTTAATGATCTGTTGAGCGGCTTGCAGAAAAATACTTTTCACTGTACCTCGGTACACGTGACAATAAACAAATCCAATCCAATCCAATCCAATCCCAGGGCCTGGTGGGATTGACCCCAGAATTCTGAGGGAGGCAAGGAAGGAAATTGCTGGGGCCCCTTGGCCTCCGCCTCTCTAGCGAGAACAATCCCAGTTTATTCAATCTCTCCTCATAGCTAATACCCTCCATACCAGGCAATATCCCGGGAAACCTTTTCTGTACTCTCTCCAAAGCCTCCATGTCCTGGCATAGTGTGGTGACCAGAATTGGACACAGTATGGGGCCTAACCAACGTTCTATATAACTGTAACATAATTTTAAAACTTTTATACTCGATACCCCATTCTGTGAAGGCAAGCATGCCATATGCTTTCTTTACCCCCATTTCCACCTGTGCTGCCACTTTTAAAGATCTGTGGGTGCACACCCAGATCTCTCTGTGTCTCTATGCTCCTGATGGCTCTGCCATTTATTTTATAGCCCCCACCTGAATTGGATGTACCAAAATGCATCGTAAAGTGGTAAGTACCAGGGCCTGATTGGATTTACCCCAGAATACTGAGGGAGGCAAGGGAGGAAATTGCTGGGACCTTGACAGAAATCTTTACATTCTCATTAGCTATGGGTGAGGTCCCAGAGGACTAGAGAATAGCCAATGTTGTTCCTTTGTTTAAGAAAGGAAGAAGGGATAGTCCATAGAACATACAGTGCAGAAGGAGGCCATTCGGCCCATCGAGTCTGCACGGACCCACTTAAGCCCTCACTTCCCCCCTATCCCCGTAACCCAATAACTCCTCCTAAACGTTTTGGTCACTAGGCAATTTATCATGGCCAATCCACCTAGCCTGCACGTCTTTGGACTGTGGGAGGAAACCGGAGCACCCGGAGGAAACCCACGCAGACATGGGGGGAACGTGCAGACTCCACACAGACAGTGACCCAGCGGGGAATCGAACCTGGGACCCTGGCGCTGTAAAGCCACAGTACTAGCCACTTGTGCTACCGTGCTGCCCAATCTGTTTATAATCCATAAAATTATAAACCGATGAGATTTACGCCAGAAGTTATTGGAGAAGATTCTAAGGCACAGGATTTACTCACATTTGGAAACAAATGGACTTATTTGTGATGGACAGCATGGCTTTGTGAAGGGGAGGTCGTGTCTACTAACTTGATGATGTTTTTTGAGGAAGTGACAAAGATGGTTGATGAAGGAAGGACAGTGACTGTTGTCAGTAAAGCCTTTGACAAGGTCCCTCATGGCAGACTGGTACAAAAGAGGAAGTCGAACAGGATCAGAGGTGAGCTGGCAAGATGGATACAGAACTGGCTAGGTCATAGAACGAAGTCTTACAACACCAGGTTAAAGTCCAACAGGTTTGTTTCGATGTCACTAGCTTTCGGAGCGCTGCTCCTTCCTCAGGTGAATGAAGAGGTCTGTTCCAGAAACACATATATAGACAAATTCAAAGATGCCAAACAATGCTTGGAATGCGAGCATTAGCAGGTGATTAAATCTTTACAGATCCAGAGATGGGGTAACCCCAGGTTAAAGAGGTGTGAATTGTACCAAGCCAGGACAGTTGGTAGGATTTCGCAGGCCAGATGGTGGGGGATGAATGTAATGCGACATGAATCCCAGGTCCCGGTTGAGGCCGCACTCATGTGTGCGGAACTTGGCTATCAGTTTCTGCTCGGCGATTCTGCGTTGTCGCGGGTCCTGAAGGCCGCTTTGGAGAACGCTTACCCGGAGATCAGAGGCTGAATGCCCTTGACTGCTGAAGTGTTCCCCGACTGGAAGGGAACATTCCTGCCTGGTGATTGTTGCGCGATGTCCGTTCATTCGTTGTCGCAGCGTCTGCATGGTCTCGCCAATGTACCACGCTTCGGGACATCCTTTCCTGCAGCGTATGAGGTAGACAACGTTGGCCGAGTCACACGAGTATGTACCGCGTACCTGGTGGGTGGTGTTCTCACGTGTAATAGTGGTATCCATGTCGATGATCTGGCACGTCTTGCAGAGATTACCATGACAGGGTTGTGTGGTGTCGTGGTCGCTGTTCTGAAGACTGGGTAGTTTGCTGCAAACAATGGTTCGTTTGAGGTTGCGCGGTTGTTTGAAGGCAAGTAGTGGGGGTGTGGGGATGACCTTGGCAAGATGTTCATCGTCATCAATGACGTGTTGAAGGCTGTGAAGAAGATGACGTAGTTTCTCCGCTCCGGGGAAGTACTGGACGACGAAGGGTATTCTGTCGGTTGTGTCCCATGTTTGTCTTCTGAGGAGGTCGGTCCGGTTTTTCGCTGTGGCACGTTGGAACTGTCGATCGATGAGTCGAGTGCCATATCCCGTTCGTACGAGGGCATCTTTCAACGTCTGTAGATGTCTGTTACGCTCCTCCTCGTCTGAGCAGATCCTGTGTATACGGAGCGCTTGTCCATAGGGGATGGCTTCTTTAATGTGTTTAGGGTGGAAGCTGGAGAAGTGGAGCATCATGAGGTTATCCGTGGGTTTGCGGTAAAGCGAAGTGCTGAGGTGACCATCCTTGATGGAGACGAGTGTGTCCAAGAATGCAACTGATTTTGGAGAGTAGTCCATGGTGAGTCTGATGGTAGGATGGAACTTATTAATGTCATCGTGTAGTCGTTTCAGTGATTCTTCGCCGTGGGTCCAAAGGAAAAAAATGTCATCGCTGTATCTGGTGTATTATGTCGGTTGAAGGTCCTGTGCGGTGAGTAGGTCCTGTTCAAACTTGTGCATGAAGATGTTGGCGTATTGGGGTGCGAATTTGGTCCCCATGGCTGTTCCGTGCGTCTGAATTAAGAACTTGTTGTCGAAGGTGAAGACGTTGTGATCCAGAATGAAGCGGATGAGTTGCAGAATTGCGTCTGGAGATTGGCAGTTGTCGGTGTTGAGTACTGAGGCTGTTGCAGCAATGCCGTCGTCATGGGGGATGCTGGTGTAGAGTGCCGAGACGTCCATTGTGACGAGGAATGTTCCTGGTTCAACTGGTCCATGGGTGCTGAGTTTCTGTAGGAAGTCCGTCGTGTTGCGACAGAAGCTGGGTGTACCTTGTACGATGGATTTCAAGATGCCCTCGATGTAGCCAGAGAGGTTCTCACACAGGGTCCCATTGCCTGAAACAATAGGGCGGCCTGGTGTGTTGGCCTTATGTATTTTCGGGAGGCAGTAGAGATCTCCAATGCGGGAAGTACGTGGGATGAGAGCACGTAGGGTGCTCTGAAGATCTGGATCCAAGGTCTCGGCCAACGTTGTCTACCTCATACGCTGCAGGAAAGGATGTCCCGAAGCGTGGTACATTGGCGAGACCATGCAGACGCTGCGACAACGAATGAACGGACATCGCGCAACAATCACCAGGCAGGAATGTTCCCTTCCAGTCGGGGAACACTTCAGCAGTCAAGGGCATTCAGCCTCTGATCTCCGGGTAAGCGTTCTCCAAGGCGGCCTTCAGGACCCGCGACAACGCAGAATCGCCGAGCAGAAACATATAGCCAAGTTCCGCACACATGAGTGCGGCCTCAACCGGGACCTGGGATTCATGTCGCATTACATTCATCCCCCACCATCTGGCCTGCGAAATCCTACCAACTGTCCTGGCTTGGTACAATTCACACCTCTTTAACCTGGGATTACCCCATCTCTGGATCTGTAAAGATTTAATCACCTGCTAATGCTCGCATTCCAAGCATTGTTTGGCATCTTTGAATTTGTCTATATATGTGTTTCTGGAACAGACCTCTTCATTCACCTGAGGAAGGAGCAGCGCTCCGAAAGCTAGTGACATCGAAACAAACCTGTTGGACTTTAACCTGGTGTTGTGAGACTTCGTACTGAACACAAAGATTGGTGGAGTTGCAGATAATGAAGAGGATGTTGCTTGGTCTGGAGGGTATTAGCTATGAGGAGAGGTTAGATAAACTCGGATTGTTTTCACTGGAACAACAGAGGTTGAGGGGCGACCTGATAGAAGTTTACAAAGTTATGAGTGGCATGGACAGAGTGGATAGACAGACGCTTTTTCCAGGATGGAAAAGTCAGTTACTAGGCGACATAGGTTTAAGGTGCGAGGGGAAAAGGTTTAGTGGAGATGTGCGATGCAACTGTTTTACACAGAGGGTGGTGAGTGCCTGGAACGTGGGCAACACCCTCAAATTAAAAGTGCAGTACATCTTAAAGGCATAGGCACATTAAATGATCCATGTACAAAAAGTATAAAAGCCAAAACAAAAGAAAATAAAGGGAATAAACAGGGATTCACAGGAGGGTCCTTACATATATCCCCCTTAGAACAAAGGACAACATTCCATTTGCCTTCCTAATTACGTGCTGTACCTGCATGCCATGTTTTGTGATTTATGTATAAGGACATCAAGATCCCGATGCAATTCATCATTCTGCAGTCTCTCTCCATTTAAATAATATTGCTGAAGAAAGACAAGCTGCCGAAGCTTTTTGTATTGCACTCATCAGGACAATCACAGGAATACCAATATCATGGGAAACAACAACTTCATCCTGTATGAGAAGAGGCTGTTGATTGGCTGACAAGTGGACCCTGATTGGGGGAGGCATTGCCATGGAGAATGCACCAGTTGATGGTGAATGACATTTAACTGCCTAGCATTGTTTGAAATTTAGCCCAAGGAGCTTTAATCTGAATGGTTAAGGCATTACCCAATGAAATGAACCAGCAAATGGCTCGATGACCACACAATACCCATTTGAAACACACCCACACCATAAACTCACATAAGTAGAAGCCTTTTGGCAATGTAAATAGTAATACCATTACATTTGTAATAAATCTCTCTGACGATATACTTTCAGCAAGCAAGGAGTTTGCTTTTGCACATGGTTTCAATTTTGATGCCAAATCAAACAGGAAGATGTATTTGCTAAGTTCCAACTCCTCCACTTCCACTCTCCAGCCACAAACCAGTGATTCCAACCTGAAAGTCACCCATTTAATAATAATAATCTTTATTGTCACAAGTAGGCTCACATTAACACTGCAATGAAGTTACTGTGAAAAGCCCCTAGTTGCCACATTCCGGTGCCTGTTCAGGTACACTGAGGGAGAATTCAGAATGTCCAAATTACCTAACAGCACGTCTTTCAGGACTTGTGGGAGGAAACCGGAGCGCCCGGATGAAACCCACACAGGCACTGGGAGAACGTGCAGACTCCGCACAGACAGTGACCCAAGCCGGGAATCAATCTGAGACCCTGGAGCTGTCAGGCAACAGTGCTACCCGCTGTGCTACCTGTTTCCTGGTAGTTAACCAATCCTCTATTCATGCTAATACATCAACACCATAAGCTCTTACTTTCTGTAGTAATCCTTTATGTGGCACCTTATCAAATGCCTGTTGGAAATCCAAACATACTGCATCTGCTGGTACCTCCTCCTCCATCCTCAAAAAAACAAATAGATATCTCAAATACGATTTCTCTCTCGCAAAACCATGTTGACTCTGCCTGGTTATATTCTAAGTCATTTTCAATGTCCTGCTACCACCTCCTTAGTAATGCATGCTGCCGTTTTCTCAATAGCAGATTCAGACAGGTGGAGGAAACATTACCAGCCATTACTGGAACGGCATTACGCAGGTTGTAGGCGTTAACTCATTGAACATGGTGATATCCTGAAACCTAATCCTCCTCCTCACACTCCACGTCTCCCTCATACCAAACACTCCTCTCATTCACAAGCTGCAGGTAGTGTAACCATGCTTACCCTCCCAACCTCCCTCACCTTCTCTGCAACCTTATCCTTGTGCCATTTCCCTTTGACACACCCAAAAGCTGAATCTTAACCCGGTGGTGAGGAACAGCAAAAAGTCGGTGATGATGAAGACACCGTGATGATTTCACATTCGCCACACCAGCACGGATACTGATGTATACTAATGCATAGATTAGAACCATGGTCTGATTGCGGTGAGATACTGAGCATAAAGTGAGCTCCAACAAGGACATGATACCTCCGGGAATTCTTCCACAGACCCCAAGAGGCCAACAGCGAACCCAAGCAGACTATCAATGAACCGGAACAGCAGACCGAGAGATCTGCGGTGCGGCAACCGAAGAGGAAAGAGTCGAATTGGACCCCTCCGGAAGGCCGCTGCCTTAGACTCGACATGTATGCTGAAGCCGTCAGGAGTCGCGTCAATGCCAGATTCATCAGTCGCATTCACAAGACAGCCCCGAACGTCACCCAAGCACAACGCAATGCCATCCACGCTCTCAAGACCAACCGCAGCATTGTCATCAAACCAGCAGACAAAGGAGGGGCCACTGTCGTACTGAACAGACCGGCTACTGCAAAGAAGTATACCGACAACTGAACAACCAAGAACACTACAGACAGTTACCCGCTGATCCGACCAAAGAACACATCCGGCAACTTAACAGACTGATCAAGACATTGGATCCAGATCTTCAGAGCACCCTACGTGCTCTCATCCCACGTACTCCCCGCATTGGAGATCTCGACTACCTCCCAAAAATACATAAGGCCAACACACCAGGCCGCCCCATCGTTTCAGGCAATGGGACCTTGTGTGAGAACCTCTCTGGCTACATCGAGGGCATCTTGAAACCCATCGTACAAGGTACGCCCAGCTTCTGTCGCGACAAGACGGACTTCCTACAGAAACTCAGCACCCATGGACCAGTTGAACCAGGAACATTCCTCGTCACAATGGACGTCTCGGCACTCTACACCAGCATCCCCCATGACGACGGCATTGCTGCAACAGCCTCAGTACTCAACACCGACAACTGCCAATCTCCAGACGCAATTCTGCAACTCATCCGCTTCATTCTGGATCACAACGTCTTCACCTTCGACAGCAAGTTCTTCATCCAGACGCACGGAACAGCCATGGGGACCAAATTCGCACCCCAATACGCCAACATCTTCATGCACAAGTTTGAACAGGACCTACTCACCGCACAGGACCTTCAACCGACGTTATACACCAGATACATCGATGACATTTTTTTCCTTTGAACCCACGGCGAAGAATCACTGAAGCGACTACACGATGACATTAATAAGTTCCATCCAACCATCAGACTCACCATGGACTACTCACCAAAATCAGTTGCATTCTTGGACACACTCGTCTCCATCAAGGATGGTCACCTCAGCACTTCGCTTTACCGCAAACCCACGGATAACCTCATGATGCTCCACTTCTCCAGCTTCCACCCTAAACACATTAAAGAAGCCATCCCCTATGGACAAGCGCTCCGTATACACAGGATCTGCTCAGACGAGGAGGAGCGTAACAGACATCTACAGACGTTGAAAGATGCCCTCGTACGAACGGGATATGGCACTCGACTCATCGATCGACAGTTCCAACGTGCCACAGCGAAAAACTGCACCGACCTCCTCAGAAGACAAACATGGGACACAACCGACAGAATACCCTTCGTCGTCCAGTACTTCCCCGGAGCGGAGAAACTACGTCATCTTCTTCACAGCCTTCAACACGTCATTGATGACGATGAACATCTTGCCAAGGTCATCCCCACACCCCCACTACTTGCCTTCAAACAACCGCGCAACCTCAAACGAACCATTGTTTGCAGCAAACTACCCAGTCTTCAGAACAGTGACCACGACACCACACAACCCTGCCATGGCAATCTCTGCAAGACGTGCCAGATCATTGACATGGATACCACTATTACACGTGAGAACACCACCCACCAGGTACGCGTACGTACTCGTGCGACTCGGCCAACGTTGTCTACCTCATACGCTGCAGGAAAGGATGTCCCGAAGCATGGTACATTGGCGAGACCATGCAGACGCTGCGACAACGAATGAACGGACATCGCGCAACAATCACCAGGCAGGAATGTTCCCTTCCAGTCGGAGAACACTTCAGCAGTCAAGGGCATTCAGCCTCTGATCTCCGGGTAAGCGTTCTCCAAGGCGGCCTTCAGGACGCGCAACAACGCAGAATCGCCGAGCAGAAACTTATAGCCAAGTTCCGCACACATGAGTGCGGCCTCAACCGGGACCTGGGATTCATGTCACATTACATTCATCCCCCACCATCTGGCCTGCGAAATCCTACCAACTGTCCTGGCTTGAGACAATTCACACCTCTTTAACCTGGGGTTACCCCATCTCTGGATCTGTAAAGATTTAATCACCTGCTAATGCTCGCATTCCTAGCATTGTTTGGCATCTTTGAATTTGTCTATATATATATTTCTGGAGCATACCTCTTCATTCACCTGAGGAAGGAGCAGCGCTCCGAAAGCTAGTGACATCGAAACAAACCTGTTGGACTTTAACCTGGTGTTGTAAGACTTCGTACTGTGCTCACCCCAGTCCAACGCCGGCATCTCCACATCAAGGACATGATAGTGCAGGTGCAAGCTCACCTGAGGGCGATGTTGTTCCCTGGTTCAGCTGCAAAGCTCTAACATGAGGATGGAGCAGCCTCCAGATGAATGTTGATGACTATGCAAACCAAAATGTTACGGGCATTGGAGAGCCTGCCAGAAACAATGCTGTTACTGTCGAGGACCATCGAAGAGACCGACACCAACTTGGCACAGAGCTTTGCTCAAAGCTGAGAGCCCAGCTTTTCCAGCATTGAAGTCATGGGCACCTTTGTTCACATACTTATGGATCCATCCAGGCTGCAGTGTTTGGTGGCCAATTTTGCAGCTTCTGTTGCAGCTCAAGTAGCAATCTTGAGTGCTGCTGTGTAAGTTCAGACAGCAGTAATGGAATGTCAGACTGCTGCCATCATGTCTGTGATTTATGGAGTCCCAAGGGGGTAGCAGAGAACAAATATCTGTGCTCCTACAGATTGCTGGGATTGCTGAGAAGGTGTGACAGCGGCTCCATTGAGCATGATCCTGCTGCCCAGTTTGAAGAAGATGGTATTTGTCCTCTCATCCTTGCCACTTTACCAGTATATTTGCTCTGAATGTCAGCCAGCCAGTCAACCAGACTGGTGCAGCTGAAGTCAGTAATTCTAAATGCAGAGCTGCTTGAGGTTAACCTCTAAAGCCATCTGTTGTGTCTTCTACTGAAGTTCACTGCTGAGGTTCAGGTAGGGGAATTGATTCCTGAATACCTTGGGTGGTTATGTCCTGCCGAGACATATTCTTCCCTCCTTTTCCTCACTCTTCTAGCAGCTTGTCCTGCTCAGGGTAGCCCCAGCTCATTCTTCACGTCACGCTGCATTGCATGTCTGAGTGCAACTTGTTTTTGCAGAAGCCTTGAAGTGAGCGGGAAATCATTCAGTATCTGGCCCTTCACCCCCTGCCAGCCTTTGCAAGTTGCAACACCTATAGAAAGCTCCAGCACTTGTAGAATAGTAGCAGCAGTCAGGATAAATCAGCCAGCAAGGTTAGGTGGATTGGCCATTATTAATTGCCATTAATGTCCAAAATTGCCCTTAGTGTTGGATTTGGCTATTGGGTTATGGGGATAGGGTGGAGGTGTTGACCTTGGGTAGGGTGCTCTTTCCAAGAGCCGGTGCAGACTCGATGGGCCAAATGGCCTCCTTCTGCACTGTAAATTCTATCTATCTATAACTAATCTGGAAATAGCTCATCCCTTTGAATAGTGTTAGTGAAGATAATAACCTATTGTCACAAGTATGAAGTTACTGTGAAACGCCCCGAGTCACCACATTCGGCGCCTGTTCGGGCAAGCTGGTACGGAAATTGAACCCGCGCTGCTGGCCTTGTTCTGCATCACAAACCAGCTATCTAGCCCACTGAGCTAGACCAGCCAGATCCTGCTTTCTGCTGAACCTGTGCTCAGCAGTGTCAAGTTAAGAGAGAACATTGGATGGAACGTAGATCTCCGGGATGGCACCACTGGCATCAAACAGCATTATGCAGTGAATCACGTCAGGGTCTGCCTGCTCAATACACCGGTGGGTGCACCCATGTGGCTTCACATGTGGGAACATATGAACAAACAAATTAGGAGCAGGAGTAGGCCACTCAGCCCCTCGAGCCTGATCTTCAATAAGATCACAGCTGATCTAATTTTAACCTTGGCTTCAAATTCCTGCCTCCCCCCGATGACCTTCCACCCCCTTGCTTATCGAGAATCAATCAACTTCAGCCTTAAAAATACTCAAAGACTGCCCCAACCGCGTTGAGGAAGAGAATTCCAAAGTCCCAGAACCCTCTGAGAGTAACAACAATTCTCATCTCTGTCTTCAATGGCCGGCCCCTTATTTTTATGCGGTGGCCCCAAGTCTAGATTCTCCCACAGGAAGAAGCATCTTTTCCACATCCACCCTGCCAAGTCCGTTCAGGAACTTATATTTCAGTCGAGTCATCTCTTGCCTTCCAAACTCAAGCAGATACAAGCTGAGCCTGTCCAACGTTTCCTCAAGAAATTCCAGGTATTAATCTAGTAAACCTTCTCTGAACTGCTTCCAATGTATTTACATCTTTCGTTAAATAAGGATTCCAACACTGTACAAAGATCTTCAGATGTGATCTCAGCATTGCCCTGTGTAACTGAAGCATAACTTCCCCACTCCCCTCACAAAAAACAGTAACATTTTATTAGATTTGCTAATTACTTGCTGAACGTGCGTATCAACCTTTTGTGATTCATGCATTGCGGCCCCCAGATCCCTCTGCATCTCAGAGCTCTGCAATCTCTCCTTATTTAGATATGTTTTTTAATTTGTCCTACCAAAATGGACAATGCACATTTTCCCACATTTTACTCCATTTGCCAGATCTTTATCCACTTATTTAACCTGTCAATGGTCTCTTTGTCGTCTCCTTATGTCCTCTTTGCAATTTTCTTTCCTATCTATTTTTGTGTCACTTTGAAGTTATGTAGCAAATGTAGCACCCTGGAAATATAGGTAGTAATGTGCCCAATTCACCTGGTATAGTTTCTTACATTTCTGTAATCATTTTCCTTTTAGATGCAACTCGCTAATATTTTAGGATGACCCAAATAGCCAGACAGAAAAGAGAGGGTCCATGCTTTTTCACACCAAACTGTTACTTTCAATCATTGCTTTTCCTTAGTCATAACTTGTTGACAACAACCTTTAATGCATTTTGTCATTGCTATATAGAATCATAGAATCCCTAGAGTTCAGAACGAGGCCATTCGGCCCATTATGTCTACACCGACCCTCCAAAAAAGCGGACCACTTCTCCCACCCTATCCCTGTAAGCCCATCTAACCTTTAGACACTGAGGCAAAATTTAGCATGGCCAATCCACCTAACATGCACATCTTTGGACTTTGGACTGTGGGAGGAAACCCACGCAGACACAGGGCAAACGTGCCACAGAGACAGTCACCCAAGGCCAGAATTGAACCCGGGTCCCTGGCGCTGTGAGGCAGCAGTGTAACCACTGCTACCCTAAGGTGATGGAGTGCTATGATCCTCTTCTTGCTTTGATTAATACTGGGAGGAAACCGCTGTGTTTCAAAAGCTGATGTGCATTATCAGCAGCATTGAGGCAAAAGAAATACTTCTTCAGAAGACAGTTTGAGTTGATATTATTGAACTAAACTAGAAAAAGTGCAGAAAAGATTTACTGGGATGCTTGATGGTTTGAGTTAGAAGGAGAGGCTGGATAGGTTGCAACTTTTTTCCCTGGAGCGTAGGAGGCTTAGGGGTGAACTTATAGAGGTCTATAAAATAATGAGGAGCATAGATAAGGTAGATAGTCAACATCTTTTCCCGAAGGTAGAGGAGTCTAGAACTAGAGGGCATAGGTTTAAGGTGAGAGGAGAGAAATACAAAAGGGTCCAGAGAGGCAATTCTTTCACACTGAGGGTGGTGAGTGTCTGGAACGAGCTGCCAGAGGCAGTAGTAGAGACGGGTACAATTTTGTCTTTTACAAAGCATTTAGACAGTTATATGGGAAAGCTGGGTATGGAGGGATATGGGACAAATGTGGGTAATTGAATCGAGCTTAGTGGTAAAAACTGGGCGGCATGGACAAGTTGGGCCGAAGGGCCTGATTTCATGCGGTAATCCTCTATGACTCTCAGTAAATAGAATGTTAAATAATTCTATATTTTCACACCAAGCGCCAACTGCTCACATCCACAAGCCCTTGAAATACTAGTGCTCCTGTCTGCTTGCTGGTTTTCCTGCAATCTGTGAGAGTAATGAAGCATTTGTTAAGGTCTGAAGATCCTGTACTCTGATGTTGAGTCTCAGAGCTGTAAAGTTCTGCTCGCTTCTGATTACTTGATTTTGACCCTCAACCCTCTGGCACCCCAGCAATATTTCATCACCCGAGTACACAAAATGGCAACCATGCTCACTTGGTTGCACGCTCACGTCCGGGCACGAGGGTTCGGCTTTCAAACCCCATTCCAAAGATTCTAAAACACAAACGTCAAGGCTGATGCTTCCGTTGCAGCGCTGAGGGAGGCAGTCTGTCAGGTGAGACTTTAAACTGAGCCCCCGATTTCTCCTGGTGTAGGACAGCAATTCCACTACACTGTTCAAAAAAGAGCAGGGACTTCCCCTCAGTGTTATGGCTACTATTTATCCTTGAAGCAGCATCACTATAAACATTTTTGTTTGTGGGGTTTGCTACGTGCAAATTGGCTGCAATATTTCCCACAGTACCACAGTGAATACACGTCAGAAAGTATTTCTTCGGCAGTGAAGTGCTTTGGGAGCATCCGAAAGATATGTTTGAAGTTGAAGTTCTTCTTTCATATGCATCTATATAAATCCACATCCCTTATCGGATAATTATTCAGTTCCTTTTTGTTTCAAGAATCAAATCAACACAGCGCAAATTGATTTTGGTGGCAATCACTTCCACCTAACGACTCCCTTGCCAGAAAATGTGTCTTCTGAGCATCAGTATAAACAATGAGAGCTTAACCAGTTTGGTGATATAATAACAAAGGTACAACATTGCTTGCATTTATATAGCAGTTTTACCACAGTCGCATGTCTCAAGGGACTTAATAGGAACTTTATCAAACAGAAGTTGACACCAAGTCACAATAAGCGATATTTGGGGAAGTGATGAATAGGTTGGGCAATGTGGCAGGTTTTAAGGAATGTCTGGCAGCAGGTGAGAGAGGCAGAGGTGATCAGGGAGGGAATCTGAGAACTCTGAGGGCGGCAACAACTGAAGGAATGAGCACCAATGGTGAAGTGATTAAAACCAAGGATGTGCAAGAAGCTTGCATTAATAAGAGTGCAGAGACCTTGAAGGACTTATCAGTCTGGAAAAGGTTACAGAGTTAGGGAGGGGCAACCTTATGGTGGGTTTTGAAAACAAGGATGAGACCTTCAAAACTGAGGTGTTACAATAACTTCATTCAGAGAATTCACAGTGCAGAAGGAGGCCATTTGGCCCATTGAGTCTGCACTGGCCCTTGTAAAGAGCACCCTACTTAAGCCCTCACCTCCACCCTATCTCCGTAACCCAGTAACCCCGCCTAACCTTTTTGGACACTAAGGGCAATTGAGCATGGCCAATCCACCCACCCTGCACATTTTTGGAAGGTGGGAGGAAACCGGAGCACCCGGAGGAAACCCGGTTTAGCACAGGGCTAAAGAGCTGGTTTTTAAAGCAGACCAAGGCAGGCCAGCAGCACGGTTCAATTCCCGTACCAGCCTCCCCGAACAGGTGCCGGAATGTGGTGACTAGGGGCTTTTAACAGTAACTTCATTTGAAGCCTACTTGTGACAATAAGCGATTTTCATTTTTCATTTCATTTCAGACACGGGGGGAACGTGCAGACTCCGCACAGACAGTGACCCAGGGAATCGAACCCCGGACCCTGGAGCTATAAGGCAACAGTGCTAACCACTGTGCTACCATGCCGCACTTGTTGAAGTCCTGACTCCTTAAGTCGGCACGGTAGCACAGTGGTTAGCACTGTGCTTCACAGCTCCAGGATCCCGGGTTCGATTCCCGGCTTGGGTCACTGTCTGTGTGGAGTCTGCACGTTCTCCCCGTGTCTGCGTGGGTTTCCTCCGGGTGCTCCGGTTTCCTCCCACAAGTCCCGAAAGACGTGCTGTTAGGTGTATTTGGACATTCTGAATTCTCCCTTTGTGTATCCGAACAGGCGCCGTAGTGTGGCGACGAGGGGACTTTCACAGTAACTTCATTGCAGTGTTAATGTAAGCCTACTTGTGACAATAAAGATTATTATTAGCATGATGCTGTGAATATTTCATTGCATTTTGCAGCCAACTGGAGATCATTATTGGCCTTCACTTGCTCTTCTCCAACTGAGTCCTGAAAATCCTTATTTGCTTTGTTGTTGAGATGTCTGTGCCCCTGGCAAAGTGACATTTATTATCCAGCTGAACGTGTCCTGGCGTTTTGAGTTAATCATGTTGATTGGGCAAGCATAGGTTCCCTTCGTCAGTAAAACAATTGGATTTTCTAACTGTTCAGCAGCTTTATTCGGCATTTTCCTATTGCTAGTCCACAGTTTACAAGATTTATTGAATTCAGTTTCACAACTTGTCGTGGTGAGATTTGAACTCTGACCTCTGGGTTACTAATCCAGTCCCATAGTCACTGGGCTGCAATAATCAAGGATATGGAATCCGATAGGATGGTGTAAATTGGAATGAATATACAATGAGACAGAGAAGAGCAGAGTATATTTGAACAGATTAACCTTGCCTTCTAGGGCCTTGCCTGCAGTATTTCTTCAACCTATTAACATTTAAAATATCAAGTATCAGTTTCTTAAGTTCAGAGCCAAGTATGGAACTGAGCCTTGTCGACCAGGAGAGTCTCAACTTTGAGGGGCTGGTTTAGCACAGGGCTAAATCGCTGGCTTTGAAAGCAGACCGAGGCAGGCCAGCAGCACGGTTCAATTCCCATACCAGCCTCCCCGAACAGGCGCCGGAATGTGGCGACTAGGGGCTTTTCACAGTAACTTCACTTGAAGCCTACTCGTGACAATAAGCCATTTTCAATTTGTTTCACTTCTAGCCTGTGCTGTTTGTTCATTACAGTTGAGGTGGCGACAAGAGGGCAATTG
Source organism: Scyliorhinus torazame (assembly GCF_047496885.1). Classification (NCBI taxonomy): domain Eukaryota; kingdom Metazoa; phylum Chordata; class Chondrichthyes; order Carcharhiniformes; family Scyliorhinidae; genus Scyliorhinus; species Scyliorhinus torazame. Next base: position 7,985,709 of record NC_092714.1, read on the forward strand.
ATCTCTGGGCTCCTGAGCGATAGAGGAGGTTTTATTAAAAATTCAGCCTCAGGACGTGTGCGTTGCTGAAATGACCGTACCTCACCAAGGCCCTTCGACAGCACCTTGCAAACATGTGACTTCCACCACCTAGACGGTCATGGGGAACAGATACATGGGAACACCGCGACTTGCAAGTTCCCTCTAAGCCACCCACTATCCTGACTTGTAACTACATCACCATTGCTTCATTGTCGCTGGGTTAAACTCCTGGAACTCCCTCCCCAACAGCACTGGGGGTGTACCGACACCACGTGGACGGCAGCGGTTCAAGGAGACGGCTCACTTCTCGAGGGCCGTTGAAGGTGGGCAATGAATACTGATATCCGCCAATATCCACATTCCGGGAATGAATGACACAAAAAGGATTTATTGCTTATCCCTACTTCCCCTTGAAAAAGTGGTGAGCCCTCTTGAACCACTGCAGTCTGTGTGATGAAGGTGCTCCACATTCCTGAATTGTGACCCAGTGATTAAAGGAGTGGCCAATATATGGACTAACTGGGGTGGTGTGTGCGTGTAGGCAAACTTCAAGGTGACTACTGTCCGCTCACTTGCTTCCCTTTCCCTTCAAGTTGATGGAGGGAGTGGTGGTGGAGGGAGTGGATGTTTAAGGTGGCGGATGGGATACTGTTCAAGCTGCGGTTTGGTGTTGAGCTTCTGCAGGGTTTTTGGAGCTGCCCTTTTCCAAGCATGGGGAGAGTGTTCCATTACATTCCTGACTTGTGGATAATGGAGAGTTTCTGGAACATCAGGAGGCGAGTCATTCACCACAGACTACTCAGCCTCTGACCTCTGAAGAGGGGTTTGCCTTTGCTGCTGTATTCTGCTGAGTTGGCAGGATGACGGTCTTGTTGACCTCATTGATCGCTGTCCAGTGGAAATTAGTCAGAGGCAACACTGAACCAGAGTTAACAATGGTTCCGGTCTTCGCTGTAACTTGTGAAGAGCATCTCTCCACTGCTCCATTTCAGATGGGCCCAGGTTTTGCTCGAGTCTTATGAACACTGACTGAGGTATTGAGCTTATGTTTCTCTTCACCGATCTGTCGTTCGGATGAGACGCTAATCTGTGGTCCTGTCTGCTTGCTCGGGTGGTTGTGGTTGGTCCCATGGACTATTACACTGCCCTCTTATCCTCCCACAATCTCTCCCACTGTAAACTCCCCAATGCCTATTCAAAGGCCATCCTCTTGACTTTGCCCTCTCACCTGGCCTTGCTGGCCCCATCATTTCAATTGTAGCTAAGGTCATCTCTATCGGTTCCTTTTACCACTCACCATCCACAGCCCCATTCCAGGTCCCAGCTGTAAACCTTTCTGTATCGACCCCCGGAAAAATATATTTCCCAATTCACTTGCAGTTGCACTTTCAAAATCCTAGCTCTCTAGCCTTTTGCCCCTCCATTCACCACGACTTATTCTGCAGCTACTAATTTACTTAACCGTGCCGTAACATCCACCCTGGATGTCCTCTGCCACACCCAGGCTATTCCCACTGGTACAATCTTCAACTCCGCTTCCTTATTTCCCAGGGACAGAGACATGAATGGATGTGGTAGACAACTAGTTTAGCATCCGCATTAGCCATCAACTGCCGGATCTGGCTCGATATTTGAGACACTCCTTAAAATGTACCTCTTTGTCCAGGCTTGTGGTCATCTCACTGAATCTCTCATTCTGTGGCTCCGTGTCATCCTTCCATCTTCTGAAGCATTACTTTAAATGTGCTGTATAAATATTTTTCAAGAACAGGGTCATTGTCCCCGGTGTCCTGACTAATATTTAGCTCTCAACTAACATCAGATTATCCAGTTGTTATCGTATTCCTGATGGTGGGACCTTAATATGAACAAAACTGCTTTGTGTTTCCCTACGCTACAACATTGATATCACTTCAAAAGTACTTATTTGGTTGTAAAGCTCTTTAGAACATCCTCTGAGGTTGTGACAGGTGCTATATAAATGCAAATTCTTTCCTTCAAGATGCCAGGGAAATGCAAGCTGGTCTTGAGTGGAACTGCTGACTTGTGCTTAATTGTATGCAGAGTTTTTTTTCAGTGAATCTATCGTACGTTAATTGGGTTGACATAATCGGAGCTCATTTGGTGTCTGAGGATTTCATCACCTAAAGGCTGGGACTAGCACAAAGTCAGATCTCATTCATGAATGGAAATACGGTGACTGACTCACCAGTCTATTTCGCAACAATTCAACTCGGAAACCTTTAATAATCCATCACAGAATAATTAGGTTCAAAGAGTGACAAAAATAAGAATAATTCAGATTGCATCAGATTGTTTTTGTTGGGAAATATTTAACTTTTAGACATTGAAGTGCAGTTTTGATTAATCAGCCTGACATAAAGGCTAGTAAATTAATGTTTTAACAGCAGGTGGTAAAAGCATGAGACATGCAATGTAGCGGGTTTAGGGGAGGCAGTGGCATAGTGATATTGTTATTGGACTAGTAATCCAGAGACCCAGAGTAATGCTCTGGGGGCCCAGTTGAAATCCTGCCACTGCAGATGGTGAAATTTGAATTCATTAAAAGTCTGTAATTAACAGTAGAATGATGATCGTCGTAAAAACCCTTCTGGGACACTAATGTCCTTCAGGGAAGGAAATCTGCCGACCTTACCCGGTCTGGCCTACATGTGACTCCAGACTCACAGCAATGTAATTGACTCTTAACTGCCCCCTCGAGGGGCGGCACGGTAGCACAGTGGTTAGCACTGTTGCTTCACAGTGCCAGGTCCCCGGTTCGATTCCCGGCGTGGGTCACTGTCTGTGTGGAGTCTGCATGTTTTCCCTGTGTCAGTGTGTGGGTTTCTTCCGGGTGCTCCAGTTTCCTCCCACAAGTCCCGAAAGATGTGCTGTTAGGTGAATTGGACATTATGAATTCTCCCTCTGTGTACCCGAACAGGCTCCGGAATGTGGCGTCTAGGGGATTTTCACAGTAACTTCATTGCAGTGTTAATGTAAGCCTACTTGTGACACTAAAGATTATTATTATAAACTACAGTCACCAAGTTTGTAATTTTAACACAAGTAACCTTTTATTACGTACAGTAGTAAAATTAAGCTGACAGAAAAATGTAGCTGACTATCGGATACTCCTTTCCCACCCCCCCCTTCCCTTTCGAACTGCACCCACTCTCTATATTTGAATATATATAATATATACACATTCACGCACACAACACAGGGAAAAGGGTGATTGGGAGGTGAAGAAAATATTAATAAAAATAAAACTATATTTGATGCAGTGGCATGGCTTCCAGTTAATGTTTTTCTGGAGTTCAAGCTTTTGTTTTGGTACCTCTTCCTTTGATGCATGCCATGAATTTCTCTGGCAAGGTTGTCTACTTTCTTTGTAGATTCAGGATTAGTTTAAGTTTACAACAAAGATGTGCCAGGCACTCGCTGATTTTAGAACAATACAGCAGTTCTTTACATCAGCAGAGAGAGAGAGTGTCTCTTTCACTTCCTAGGCCGAAACACTTCCGCCCAGTTGTCTCAAAAGGCACCACGCAGGAACCAAATACTGACTGTTGTCAGAAAGACCACTATCCCTGGCCAACCCACAGGCTGCCAGTTAGCCAGTTGAACCAAGTTCCTCCAAAGCTGGTTCCTAAGATTCACTCGGCGCCGACAAGTCTGTTTCTCCACTGCAAAATACAAAACCTAGAAACACGATGTCCTGCAAGCAGGCTGCTTCAGCTCGAGTCCTCTGCTTAAACGCACATTCCGAATATGTGTGCATCGACCAAAAATAGAAAAGAAAAGAAAATGGGAACAAAGGGAATAAACAGGAAGGACTCTTGCACTCACATTCCCCCTGCATCTCTTACGTCCTCCTATTCCTTGTATAACCAGCTAATGGGATTGGCTTTTCATTGTCTACTTCAGCCAAAGTGATCATAAACATGTTCACGTCAATCAAATCTCCCCTCAACTGCCTTTCTCCAAGGAGAATCTTCTCCAGCTTAACCTTGTATATAAATTCCCTTGGTCCAGGAGTCATTCTGGTAAATCCGCTCTGCACCTTCTCAAGGACCCTTGCATCCTTCCTGAAGTATGGTAGCCAGAACTGAATACGGTATTGTAGCAGTGGCCTATAAAACCAGAGTTTAATAAAAGTCCAGCATAACACCCTACTTTTGTGCTTCGGCTTCTATTTCTGAATGATTTGTTATATGATTTATTACCCACTCATTATGTCCGACCCCCTTCACAATCTATGCACATAACATCTCTCCCCCACCCCTTCCCCTCTCCCCCCAAAACTGGGTTCCTCCTGTGCCTGTATGCTCTTTAGAACTGTGCCATTAAGTCTATATTGTCTCTCCCTATCCTTTCTCCCAATATGCATCACCTCACACTTCTCTGTATTGAACTACACCTGCCTCTTGCCTGCCCATTCTGCGAGTCTATCTGTATCCAGTTGCAGTCGATTGGAATTGTCCTCACTATCCTAGGCCCGAGGTTTGGTTTTATCGACAAATTTTCCTCTGTATTCCAAAAAGCAATTCATTTACACCTATCAAAAAGCAACAGTGTTCCTAGCTCTGAACGATGGGGAACACCACTCCACCATCCCCATGTCTGCGTGGGTTTCCTCCGGGTGCTCTGGTTTCCTCCCACAGTCCAAAGACGTGCAGATTAGGTGGATGGGCCATGATAAATTGCCCTGTGTCCAAAAAGGTTAGGAAGGGTTATCGGGTTACAGGGATAGGGTGGAAGTGAGGGCTTAAGTGGGTAGGTGCAGACCCGATGGGCCGAATGGCCTCCTTCTGCACTGTTCTGTGTTCTATCCTCCAGTCTAAAAGACCACCAATATCCACAACTCGCTATTTCCCGTGCTTCAGCCAATGATTTGTTCAAGTTGACATTGACCTTCCTATTCCATGAATCTCAAATTTTGATAGCCAGCCTTTTATATCGTACTTTGTGAAATGCTTTCTCAAGGTTCATATAGATAACATCAACTGCGTTCATCAATGCTTTCTGTTGATTCATTAAAAAATTCAATTAAATCAGTCAAGTACAATCTGCCTTTTGCAAATCTCTGCTGGTTCGCCTTCATTAACTCAATGCTTCGTCAACTGCCTGTTCATTCTTTTCCCCCTGATTATTGTTTCCAACTCTTTACCCATCAATGATGTTAAGCTGATCTGCCACTTGTTACTAAGAAGGACCTTATGCCTTTTCTTGAATATGGCTGTCGCATTTGGCACCCTCCAATCCCCTGGCACATCCTCTGAGTGTGGCATCAAGGAGCTTTAGCAAAACTGGAGTCAATGGGAATCAGGGAAAACTCTCCGCTGGTTGGAGTCATACCTGGCACAAGGGAAGATGGTTGTGGTTGGAGGTCGACCATCTCAGCTCCAGGATATCACGGTGGAAGTTCCTCTGGGTAATGTCCTCTTCAGCTGCTTCATCAATGACCTCCCTTCCACCATGAGGTCAGAAGTGGGGATGTTTGCGGATGACTGCACAATGTTCAGCACCATTCGCGACTCCCCAGATAATGAAGCAGTCCATGTCCAAATGCAGCAAGACCTGGACAATATCCAGGCTCGGGGCTGACAAGTGGCAAGTTTCATTCACACCACACAAGTGCCAGGCAATGACCATCTCCTACAAGAGAGGATCTAACCACCGCCCCTTTGACATTCAATGACATTACCATCGCTGAATCCCCCACAATCAACATCCTGGGGGTTATCATTGACCAGAAACTGAATTGGACTAGCCACATTAATACTGTGGCTACCAGAGCAGGTTAAAGGCTAGGAATCCTGCGGCAAATAACCCACTTCCTGACTTACCAAAGCCTGTCCCCGATCCACAAGGAACAAGTCACAAGTGTAATGGAACTCTTGACTTGTCTGGATTAGTGCAACTCCAACAACATTCGAGATGCTCGACACAATCTAGGACAAAGCCCGCTTGATTGGCAACCCATTCACAAACATTCACTCCCTCCACCACCGAGGAACAGTGGCAGCCGTGTGTACCATCTACAAGATGCACTGCAGTAACTCACCAAGGCACCTTCCAAACCCAAGTCCACCAGCATCTGGAAGGACAAGAGCAGCAGATACCTGGGAACCCCACCACCTGGAGGTTCCCGTCCAAGTCACTCACGATCCTGACTATATGGAAATATATCGCCGTTCCTTCACTGTCGCTGGGGCAAAATCCTGGAACTCCCTCCCTAACAGCACTTCAAAGACTGCAGCTGTTCAAGAAGGCAGCTCACCACCATCTTCTGAAGGGCAACTAGGGATGGGCAACAAATGCTGGCCTAACCAGCGACGTCCACATCCCGTAATGTTCATGTGGGTGTCGCTGGCTGGGTCAGCATTTATTGCCCATCCCCAAGGTACTTAAGGGTCAACCACATTGCTGTGGGTCTGGAGTCACATGTAGGCCAGACCGGGTAAGGTCGGCAGATTTCCTTCCCTAAAGGGCATTAGTGAACCAGATGGGTTTTTACGACATTCGACAATGGCTTCTTGGTCATCATTGGACCAGAATTTTTATTGAGTTCAAGTTCCGCCATCTGTCCTGGTGGGATTCGAACCCAGGTCCCCAGAGCATTACCCTGGATTATTAGTCCAGTGTCAGTACCACTACGCTACTGCCTCCCCTGTTTTTTGTTCTGCTTTTTGTGGACAGGATACCTGGTCAATTTTCCACATTGTCACGTAGAATCTAGTGTTGCAGTTGTCCTTGAACAGTTTTGCTAAGTTCTGAAACATTAATCATCAGCACTGCTGCCATTGTCCGTGGCCCGCGGCCTTTGCTTTGTCCAGTGTCTTCATTGCCCGACTTTCCTTTTTACAAGCGAGTAGATATTCTCACAATCTGTTTTTATATTTCTTGCCAGTTTGCTCTAATTTCAGTTTTTTTTCTCCTTCTTTATGAATACTTGGTGATCCTTTGGAATCTAAAACTTTCCTATTCCCCTGGCTCACTACTCTTGGCAAATTATCAGCCTCTTCTAATTCAGTATAATCATTAACCTCAAGGATGGTTCATGTTTCCTCTGGAGCTTTTCTTTCACAGTGGAATATAAATTAGTTTGGGATGACGCAACATTTTTGCAAAAGTTTCCTAATGTTTATACTCCAATCCAATTATCTAGTCTCACTGTAATCACCTTGCCCCACATACCAGTGTTATTGGATTTGGTTCGGTCTAAGACCCTGGTTTATGAAATATTACGGAAGGGGTAGTTGTAGAGAAGATGTTGCCACTGGTGCCGAAACCAAAACTAGGGGTCAGAAATATAAGATTCCAAAGAGGAACGGGTGTTTTATCTCCCGTGTCCTGCCCAAGATCTATCGCTCAGTTGACCTGACAAAACAACAGATTATTTGATCATCATCATCCCATTTTATGGGAGCTGGCTGTTCACATATTGGCTGCCAGACTTCCTATTTTTTTATCAGGTCCCAGATCTGAGGCGTTCAAGAGGGCGACCCTGACCTGTACAAGAAATCCAGGTCCGACCTCCGCAAAACCATCATGGATGGCAAGAGACAATACTCGACTAAGCTAAAGTCTCAGACTAGCGTTACAGACTCTCGTCGGTTGTGGCGAGACTCAAACAACATAACGGGTGTCAGCTTGACCCTGTGTCTGTGTATTTACATTGTGTATTTATGGATGGCCAATGTTTTGTTTTCATGTTTGCGATGATCTGTCTGGACTGTACGCAGAACAATACTTTTCACTGTACCTCGGTACCCGTTGATGTGTTGGGTGCTCTGGATCCGTGGAACACATACAGGCCATCAACACTTAAAATAGTACAACAGTATTTTATTAAGTTAGAAACTGTTGAACATGCTTTCACTGTGGGTTAACACGATGTTAGATTAAACTAAAGACCTATGCCTGTCCTACCAGTCTATACACTCAGCACATGGTGAAGATCTGTGCTGTAAGCTGTAAGCTCTGTCCTTGTAGGAGGCTGCATCCCGAATGAGCGGGAACTCTGATGCCCCCTGTCTTTATAGTGAGTGTGCTCTAACGGGTGATTGGCTGCGGTGCTGTGTGTGTTGATTGGTCTTGCTGTGTGTCCATCAGTTTGTGTGTCTGCACCATGATATACTGGTGTATATTATGACACACGTGACAATAAATTCAATCAGTAACTACAGTTCAATGTACTTTATTGGCTATAAAGCACTTTGGAAGACCTGTGGTTCTGAAGGACGTTCTAGAAATGCAGCTCTGTCTTTCACTGTAGATCGGTGGTTGATGGATGTGAGTTTGGATATGGGCAGCTGGGTTTTGTATGAGCTCAGATTTACACAGGAAAGTGGCAGTCAGGCAGACGAACAGTAGTTGAGCCTTGAACCACATCACTGCTGGAATGCAACCCACTCTGTGAACAGAGCTCCGTTTCTATTGTGTTGTTTATGGACTGTGTTCTATTTTCAGCTGGGAAGTACTGAGATTCCTGCTGTCCAATCTCCGCTGGTGGGTGGAGGAGTATTATTTCGATGGCTTTCGATTTGATGGAGTGACATCCATGTTATATCACCACCACGGCATACGTAAGCTCAATCTATTTTCAAGTTTCAAATAATTTTTATCAAAACATGCTGCTCTTGTTAAATTTGATGACCTACTGTTCAATATTGTCAGGTTACAACGGCGGCTGTGAATCACTTGCCTCTACTGGACAACCTCCTTGCCGGGGGTGTAATCTTACTGATGTATTGTTAAACGGGAACCCTGCCTGCCCCTCAGTTGGTGATACAAGATCCCACAACTGTGAGTGGGACAGTTCCCCGCGGTGCCCTCGCCGGTGTTTACCCCTCAACCAACATCACAGAATCTTTATAGTGGACACGGAGGCCATTTGGCCCATTGAGTCTGCACCGGCTCTCAGAAAGAGCACCCGACCTAGTCCCACTCCCCTGCCCTATCCCCGTAACTTTGCACGCTCTTCATTTTCAGATAGCAATCCAATTCCTTTTTGAATGCCTCGATCGAACCTGCCTCCACCACCCTCTCGGGAATATCGTTCCACTCCAACCTCCCTCTGGGTGAAGAGGCTTTTCCTCACATCACTTTTACTCCTTTTGCCAACTATTCTGAATTAGTGTCATCACGAAGAGGGGTTTAATGTGTCTTTGAAGAATAGCCATATTCAACTTGACAGGTTAACTCCACAGATGCTACCTGACCTGCAGAGTATTTCCAATAGTTTCTGTTTTTATTTCCGATTTTCAGCTTCTGCAACATTTCACTTTGATATCACTAAAAATGGGTGATCTAATCATTATCGCCACACTGTTTGTGGGATATCGAGATGAGAAAATTGAACATAACATAAGATAAGGAGTTGGAATAGACCATTCGGCCCCTCCAATATGTTTCTCTATTCAATGCGATCATGGCTGATATTACAAAGAACAAAGAACAAAGAACAAAGAAAAGTACACAGGAACAGGCCCTTCGGCCTTCCAAGCCTGTGCCAACCATGCTGCCCGACTAAATTACAATCTACTACACTTCCTGGGTCTGTATCCCTCTATTCTCATCCTATTCATGTATTTGTCAAGATGCCCCTTAAATGTCACTATCGTCCCTGCTTCCACCACCTCCTCCGGCAGTGAGTTCCAGGCACCCACTACCCTCTGTGTAAAAAAACTTGCCTCGTACATCTCCTCTAAACCTTGCCCCTCGCACCTTAAACCTATGCCCCCTAGTAATTGACCCCTCTACCCTGGGGAAAAGCCTCTGACTATCCACTCTGTCTATGCCCCTCATAATTTTGTAGACCTCGATCAGGTCGCCTCTCAACCTCCGTCGTTCCAGTGAGAACAAACCGAGTTTATTCAACCGCTCCTCAGCTAATGCCCTCCATACCAGGCAACATCCTGGTAAATCTCTTCTGCACCCTCTCTAAAGCCTCCACATCCTTCTGGTGGTGTGGCGACCAGAATTGAACACTATACTCCAAGTGTGGCCTAACTAAGGTTCTATACAGCTGCAACATGACTTGCCAATTCTTATACTCAATGCCCTGGCCAATGAAGGCAAGCATGCCATATGCCTTTTTGACTACCTTCTCCACCTGTGTTGCCCCTTTCAGTGACCTGTGGACCTGTACACCTAGATCTCTCTGACTTTCATTACTCTTGAGGGTTCTACCATTCACTATATATTCCCTCCCTGCATTAGACCTTCCAAAATGCATTACCTCACATTTGTCTGGATTAAACTCCATCCGCCATCTCTCCGCCCAAATCTCCAAACAACCTAAATCCTGCTGTATCCCCTGACCGTCCTCATCGCTATCCGCAATTCCACCAACCTTTGTGTCGTCTGCAAACTTACTAATCAAACTTACTAATTTTGGCCTCAACTCCCAATTTTCCCATCCACTCTCCATATTCTTTAATTCCCAGAGACTGAGAAATCGTCTATCTCATCTCACCTTAAATTTATTCAATAGTGCAGCTTCCACAACCCTCTGTAGTCGAAATTCTGAAGTTTCAAACCTTCTGAGAAAATAAATTTCTCCTTATCGGAATTCTAATTGATCGACCCCTTAGCCTGAGATTGTGCCCCAGTTTTCTTGATTTACCACCCAATGGAAACAACCTCTGCTCCTAGCTTACCAAGATCATTCTTATTCTAAATTCCAGAGAATATGTGCCCCATTTACTTAGCCTCTGACAAACTCTACCATCCTAGGAAACAATCCAGTGAGCCTTTGCTGCATCACCTCCAATGCAATCGCCCCTCAAATACGGAGACCAAAACTGCGCACAGTATTTTAGGTGTGGCCTCGCTCAAACCCTAGAATTGTAGTAAGACTTCTTCATTCACGGACGCCAATTCAGTGGGGTCGTGGTATTGTCACTGGACTAGCAATCCAGAGACCCAGGGTAATGCTCTGGGAACCCTGGTTCGAATCCCACCATGGTTTGCACTGAGTGCAGAATTTGGTGCATTAGAGTGCGATAGTGAGAGTTTGGTGACCGAGGGAGTATAAGGCTTCATTTTTATCTAAAGTTTAGTCTTTCTTTTATTTAGTTAATTAACTTAAAAGTTGCTGTTTGGTTTAGAAGAAGGTAAATTTTCAATAAGCTTTAAACCGGCTTCTACTTGTAGGCACTTGCAGCTGGAGCTTGTTAATTAGTTAATTGGATTAGGCCAGGTTTTCAGAGGCTAGATTCACAGTATAAAAGTGACCCCCTACAGTGCAGACTTTGTTTGCACTGAGTGCTGAATTTGGTGCATCTGAGTGCGATAGTGAGAGTTTGGTGACCGAGGGAGTGCTGAATTTGGTGCATTTGAGTGCGATAGTGAGAGTTTGGTGACCGAGGGAGTTAGGTGAGGAGGGAGTAAGGCGCTCCTTTCATTTTGTTTCCAACATTTCCGCAAAGAGTGCGAAGAGAGCCAGGAGTTTACAGAAAGTGTAGCTGACTGGGAGCAGGGTCGGAGGGCGGAGATCTAGTTAGTCCACAGGGCAGCTATATTCTGTCAGGTAAGAGGGGATGGAGGCTAGGCCAGTTACATGCTCCTCCTGTAGGATGTGGGTGGTGAGGGATACCACCGGTGTCCCCACTGACTATACCTGCGGGAAGTGCACCCAACTTCAGCTCCTCAAAGACCGTGTTAGGGAACTGGAGCTGAAGCTGGATGAACTTCGGATCATCCGGGAGGAAGAGGGGGTGATTGAGAAGAGTTACAAGGAGGTAACCACACCCAAGGTACAGGACAAGAATAGCTGGGTTACAGTCAGGGGGAAAAAAACAAACAGGCAGAAAGTGCAGGGATCCCTCGTGGCCGTTCCCCTTCAAAACAAGTATACCGTTTTGGATGCTGTTGGGGGGGATGACCTACCGGGGGAAGGCCCTAGCGGCCAGGTCTCTGGCACTGAGTCTGGCTCTGGGGCTCAGAAGGGAAGGGGGGAGAATAGAAAAGGAATAGTTGTAGGAGATTCAATGGTTAGGGGAATAGATAGGAGATTCTGTGGTCGCGAGCGAGACTCCCGGAAGGTATGTTGCCTCCCGGGTGCCAGGGCCAGGGATGTCTCGGATCGTGTCTTCAGGATCCTTAAGGGGGAGGGGGAGCAGCCAGAAGTCGTGGTGCACATTGGTACCAACGACATAGGTAGGAAAAGGGGTGTGGAGGTAATAAACACGTTTAGGGAGTTAGGCTGGAAGTTAAAAGCCAGGACAGACAGAGTTGTGATCTCTGGTTTGTTGCTGGTGCCACATGATAGCGAGGCTAGGAATAGGGAGAGAGTGCAGTTGAACACGTGGCTGCAGGAATGGTGTAGGAGGGAGGGCTTCAGGTATTTGGATAATTGGAGCGCATTCTGGGGAAGGTGGGACCTGTACAAGCAGGACGGGTTGCATCTGAACCAGAGGGGCACCAATATCCTGGGAGGGAGGTTTTCTAGTACTCTTCGGGAGGGTTTAAACTAATTTGGCAGGGGAATGGGAACCGGATTTGTAGTCCAGCAACTAAGGTAGCCGATATTCAGGACGCCAAAGCGTGTAATGAGGCAGTGGGGAAGGGAACACTGACAAAAGAGAGTACTTGCAGGCACGGAGAGGGGTTGAAGTGTGTATACTTCAACGCAAGAAGCATCAGGAATAAGGTGGGTGAACTTAAGGCATGGATTGGTACTTGGGACTACGATGTGGTGGCCATCACGGAAACTTGGATAGAAGAGGGGCAGAAATGGTTGTTGGAGGTCCCTGGTTATAGATGTTTCAATAAGATTAGGGAGGGTGGTAAAAGAGGTGGGGGGGTGGCATTATTAATTAGAGATAGTATAACAGCTGCAGAAAGGCAGTTCGAGGAGTATCAGCCCACTGAGGTAGTATGGGTTGAAGTCAGAAATAGGAAAGGAGCAGTCACCTTGGTAGGAGTTTTCTATAGGCCCCCCAATAGTAGCAGAGATGTGGAGGAACAGATTGGGAAACAGATTTTGGAAAGGTGCAGAAGTCATAGGGTAGTAGTCATGGGCGACTTTAACTTCCCAAATATTGAGTGGAAACTCTTTAGATCAAATAGTTTGGATGGGGTGGTGTTTGTGCAGTGTGTCCAGGAAGCTTTTCTAATGCAGTATGTAGATTGTCCGACCAGAGGAGGGGCAATATTGGATTTAGTACTGGGTAACGAGCCAGGGCAAGTGATAGATTTGTTAGTGGGGAAGCATTTTGGAGATAGTGACCACAATTCTGTGACTTTCACTTTAGTAATGGAGAGGGATAGGTACGTGCAACAGGGCAAGGTTTACAATTGGGGGAAGGGTAAATACGATGTTGTCAGACAAGAATTGAAGTGCATAAGTTGGGAACGTAGGCTGGCAGGGAAGGACACAAGTGAAATGTGGAACTTGTTCAAGGAACAGGTGCTACGTGTCCTTGATATGTATGTCCCTGTCAGGCAGGTAAGAGATGGTCGAGTGAGGGAACCATGGTTGACAAGAGAGGTTGAATGTCTTGTTAAGAGGAAAAAGGTGACTTATGTAAGGCTGAGGAAACAAGGTTCAGACAGGGCATTGGAGGGATACAAGATAGCCAGGAGGGAACTGAAGAAAGGGATTAGGAGAGCTAAGAGAGGGCATGAACAATCTTTGGCGGGTAGGATCAAGGAAAACCCCAAGGCCTTTTACACATATGTGAGAAATATGAGAATGACTAGGAAGGAAGATGTGTTGGGCATTTTGAAAAACTTGAGGATAGACAAGTCCCCCGGGCCTGACGGGATATATCCAAGGATTCTATGGGAAGCAAGAGATGAAATTGCAGAGCCGTTGGCAATGATCTTTTCGTCCTCACTGTCAACAGGGGTGGTACCAGGGAATTGGAGAGTGGCGAATGTCGTGCCCCTGTTCAAAAAAGGGACTAGGGATAACCCTGGGAATTACAGGCCAGTTAGTCTTTCTTCGGTGGTAGGCAAAGTAATGGAAAGGGTACTGAAGGATAGGATTTCTGAGCATCTGGAAAGACACTGCTTGATTAGGGATAGTCAGCACGGATTTGTGAGGGGTAGGTCTTGCCTTACAAATCTTATTGAATTCTTTGAGGAGGTGACCAAGCATGTGGATGAAGGTAAAGCAGTGGATGTAGTGTACATGGATTTTAGTAAGGCATTTGATAAAGTTCCCCATGGTAGGCTTATGCAGAAAGTAATGAGGCATGGGATAGTGGGAAATTTGGCCAGTTGGATAACGAACTGGCTAACCGATAGAAGTCAGAGAGTGGTGGTGGATGGCAAATATTCAGCCTGGATCCCAGTTACCAGTGACGTACCGCAGGGATCAGTTCTGGGTCCTCTGCTGTTTGTGATTTTCATTAATGACTTGGATGAGGGAGTTGAAGGGTGGGTCAGTAAATTTGCAGACGATACGAAGATTGGTGGAGTTGTGGATAGTAAGGAGGGCTGTTGTCGGCTGCAAAGAGACATCGATAGGATGCAGAGCTGGGCTGAGAAGTGGCAGATGGAGTTTAACCCTGAAAAGTGTGAGGTTGTCCATTTTGGTCGGACAAATATGAATGCGGAATACAGGGTTAACGGTAGAGTTCTTGGCAATGTGGAGGAGCAGAGTGATCTTGGGGTCTATGTTCATACATCTTTGAAAGTTGCCACTCAAGTGGATAGAGCTGTGAAGAAGGCCTATGGTGTGCTCGCGTTCATTAACAGAGGGATTGAATTTAAGAGCCGTGAGGTGATGATGCAGCTGTACAAAACTTTGGTAAGGCCACATTTGGAGTACTGTGTACAGTTCTGGTCGCCTCATTTTAGGAAGGATGTGGAAGCTTTGGAAAAGGTGCAAAGAAGATTTACCAGGATGTTGCCTGGAATGGAGAGTAGGTCTTACGAGGAAAGGTTGAGGGTGCTAGGCCTTTTCTCATTAGAACGGAGAAGGATGAGGGGCGACTTGGTAGAGGTTTATAAGATGATCAGGGGAATAGATAGAGTAGACAGTCAGAGACTTTTTCCCCGGGTGGAACAAACCATTACAAGGGGACATGAATTTAAGGTGAAAGGTGGAAGATATAGGAGGGATATCAGAGGTAGGTTCTTTACCCAGAGAGTAGTGGGAGCATGGCATGCACTGCCTGTGGAAGTAGTTGAGTCGGAAACATTAGGGACCTTCAAGCAGCTATTGGATAGGTACATGGATTACGGTTAAATGATATAGTGTAGATTTATTTTTTCTCAAGGGCAGCACGGTAGCATTGTGGATAGCACAATTGCTTCACAGCTCCAGGGTCCCAGGTTCGATTCCGGCTTGGGCCACTGTCTGTGCGGAGTCTGCACGTCCTCCCCGTGTCTGCGTGGGTTTCCTCCGGGTGCTCCGGTTTCCTCCCACAATCCAAAGATGTGCGGGTTAGGTGAATTGGCCAATGATAAATTGCCCTTAATGTCCAAATTGCCCTTGGTGTTGGGTGAAGGTGTTGAGTTTGGGTAGGGTGCTCTTTCCAAGAGCCGGTGCAGACTCAAAGGGCCGAATGGCTTCCTTCTGCACTGTAAATTCAATGATAATCTATGATTAATCTAGGACAAAGGTTCGGTTAAAAGTCTCATGATGACCATGGAACCATTGCCAATTGTCGTGAAAACCCGTCTGGTTCACTAATATCTTTTCGGGAAGGAAATCTGCCATCCTTACCTGGTCTGGCCTACATGTGACTCCAAACCCACACAGAGATGCGGTTGTCTCTTAAAATGCCATTCAGTTCGAGGGCAACTGGGGACGGGCAACAAATGCCGGCTTTACCGCGACACGCACATCCCATGAAACAATAAAGAAAAAATAAACCCCCTGCAATAAAGGCCAATATGCCCTGTACCTTCTCAATTGCTTGCTGCATTGCATGTTAACTTTGTGTTGCTTGTATGTGGAGACCAAAGTCCCTCTGAATATCAACATTTAAAAGTTTCACACAATTTAAAAAATATTCTGCCTTTCTAATTTGTGTGTTCAGCTGTGAAGACAGACACAAACGGCTGGATTCTCTGTTTTTGGGACTATGTCGCCACGGCGTCATAAAAACTGTGGACTTTCACACCAGAAAAACTGGCAGGAAAGGGCCACATATTCCTAATCCTGCAGGGGTCTAGCAGGGACCCGACGTGAATCTAGCAGGTTTTGCTGCAGATACGGGCCCCCGCACTTCCATGTCAGAGGCCGCGGCGACCTCCTGCGGCTGCACCATGCTCCATGGTGGACTCAGACCGGAGAGCTGGACCTTAAACATAGTGCCCCTGAACGGCTGCGCGCCCGACCCGGGCCGCCCGGCCAAAATCTGCCCGGTCCTGTATAAGCCGCCACGCTAGTATCCTGACTGGCAGGACCATGTTCGATCCACACAGCTGGTCGGGGGCGGAGAATGGCAGTGCGGGCCTCCAGCAATGCCCGCATTCAGGGGATATGTGGCGAGAGCACGCTGCTTTTCGGGGCCTGGAGAAACGGGGAACCGGCTCCGGTTTTGCAAATCGGACTTTTGTACTGCAGGGTGTATTTCTTTGCACCTTCCCGGTATCTTGGTCAGAAAGTATTCACTGAAAAATCTCCAACTAGCGAGGGGATGCAGTCAGTCGAGATGTCTGCGCAAATTACTAGCTCCCCTCTCATATTAGGGAGTCAAATACCAACAGCCAAGTGCTGTGTTCACACCTGCACACAAAAGTTACAGAATGAAGTATCGATCAGGGAGTTCCTTTGACGCATTTGGCTCACCTTTCCATTGAAAACTATGAGTTTCACTCTCCCATCTTACTGCCATCATGGCGTTCCACTATCTCCTGAATGATGAGGCTCTTTTACCCTCAATCCGATATCTTTGTTCCCTTGTGTTAGTCTGTGTGAACAGATCTTTCTTGCCATAGTCCTGAATTTGCCTATTCCAAATCTGTAACTATTTTTTGCCTTGCCTTGCACTTGTGCTTTAACTTGAATCAGCACTTTGGAGTAAAACACCTAATCCATTCTGTTTCCCAAAGCAGCAACTATCTTTATAAATATTCCACTCGCTCTCATACTTTGGGGCTGAGGATGTGAAAGTTACTGTATAAATTCAAACTCTCTTTCCTTCACTTTTTGAGACCTGTTAGTATTTTGAATTTATCTATCCTATTCTCACTCATCAATCCTCTGACTCTGGGGATAAGCTGAGTGGCATGTTGAGGCTCTGAAGTGGTTAGTTAATGAACAGTTAACGCTAGTTAATGACCAGTTAATGATCTCCTCGCACTGTTACTGGGATTTTATTCAACCACATGAAACCTGGCAGACTTGTGGCTGGGAAAGCGGGTGTGCCAATCAAAGTCTCCAACCCCCGCGGGGTACTCTTTGATTACCGCCCCCCCCCCCCCCCCCCCCCCCCCCCCCCCCCCGAGTCTGGGCTCCATTGGAGCTTTAAAATCCATAGAATCATAGAATTCCGACAGTGCAGAGGGAGCCCATTTGGCCCATTGAATCTGCACCGACCCTCCAAAAGGTACCCTATCCTGCTTGGGCCCACACCCCTACACTATCCCCATTGCTCAACCCCGTTGAACCTCCCTTGGAAGCTAAGGAGCAATTTATCATGGCCAACCCACCTAACCTGCACATCTTTGGACTGTGGGAGGAAACCGGAGCACCCGGAGGAAACCCACGCAGACGCAGGGAGAACGTGCAAAGTCCACGGAACTGAACCCGGGTCCCTGGTGCTGTGAGGCAGCAGTGCCAATTGTGCCACCCCATGGTCATTGTTGCTGTCCCAGCAATGGCCACTGCTTACAACAGCACTATTGAGAGAAGGGAGTTGCCAGACTCACCTGGGAGCTCTTCGTGGTGAGACCTCCTCTCGAATGGGGTGGAAAGTCTGCCTCAGTCCAGCTGTTTAATGGCTCTGGGACAAGCCCCCACCATAAAGCTCAGCCTGATGCTGTCCGAATTCTAAATGTTCGAGCCAGGGGATACAACCTCTCACATATATTCTCGCATGTATAAAGGGCTGGTTTAGCCCAGTGGGCTAGACAGCTGGTTTGTGATGCAGAACAAGGCCAGCAACGCGGGTTCAATTAAAATGAAAATCGCTTATTGTCACAAGTAGGCTTAAAATGAAGTTACTGTGAAAAGCCCCTAGTCGCCACATTCAGGCGCCTGTTCGGGGAGGCTGTTACGGGAATTTGTTTTGTAATTCAGTTGTACCATGGCTGTTCTGTCTGGGGCTGTTTAGCACAGGGCTAAATCACTGGCTTTGAAAGCAGACCAAGGCAGGCCTCCTAATAGTTCTAGGGATGTAGAGGAAAGGATGGCGAAGATGATTCTGGATAAGAGCGAAAGTAACAGGGTAGTTATTATGGGAGACTTTAACTTTCCAAATATTGACTGGAAAAGATATAGTTCGAGTACAATAGATGGGTCGTTTTTTGTACAGTGTGTGCAGGAGGGTTTCCTGAAACAATATGTTGACAGGCCAACAAGAGGCGAGGCCACGTTGGATTTGGTTTTGGGTAATGAACCAGGCCAGGTGTTGGATTTGGAGGTAGGAGAGCACTTTGGGGACAGTGACCACAATTCGGTGACGTTTACGTTAATGATGGAAAGGGATAAGTATACACCGCAGGGCAAGAGTTATAGCTGGGGGTAGGGCAATTATGATGCCATTAGACGTGACTTGGGGGGGATAAGGTGGAGAAGTAGGCTGCAAGTGTTGGGCACACTGGAGAAGTGGGGCTTGTTCAAGGATCAGCTACTGCGTGTTCTTGATAAGTATGTACCGGTCAGACAGGGAGGAAGGCGTCGAGCGAGGGAACCGTGGTTTACCAAGGAAGTGGAATCTCTTGTTAAGAGGAAGAAGGAGGCCTATGTGAAGATGAGGTGTGAAGTTTCGGTTGGGGCGATGGATAGTTACAAGGTAGCGAGGAAGGATCTAAAGAGAGAGCTAAGACGAGCAAGGAGGGGACATAAGAAGTATTTGGCAGGAAGGATCAAGGAAAACCCAAAAGCTTTCTATAGGTATGTCAGGAATAAGCGAATGACGAGGGAAAGAGTAGGACCAGTCAAGGACAGGGATGGGAAATTGTGTGTGGAGTCTGAAGAGATAGGCGAGATACTAAATGAATATTTTTCGTCAGTATTCACTCAGGAAAAAGATAATGTTGTGGAGGAGAATGCTGAGCCCCAGGCTAATAGAATAGATGGCATTGAGGTACGTAGGGAAGAGGTGTTGGCAATTCTGGACAGGCTTAAAATAGATAAGTCCCCAGGACCTGATGGGATTTATCCTAGGATTCTCTGGGAGGCCAGGGAAGAGATTGCTGGACCTTTGGCTTTGATTTTTATGTCATCATTGGCTACAGGAATAGTGCCAGAGGACTGGAGGACAGCAAATGTGGTCCCTTTGTTCAAAAAGGGGAGCAGAGACAACCCCGGTAACTATAGACAGGTGAGCCTCACGTCTGTAGTGGGTAAAGTCTTGGAGGGGATTATAAGAGACAAGATTTATAATCATCTACATAGGAATAATATGATCAGGGATAGTCAGCATGGCTTTGTGAAGGGTAGGTCATGCCTCACAAACCTTATCGAGTTCTTTGAGAAGGTGACTGAACAGGTAGATGAGGGTAGAGCAGTTGATGTGGTGTATATGGATTTCAGCAAAGCGTTTGATAAGGTTCCCCACGGTAGGCTATTGCAGAAAATACGGAGGCTGGGGATTGAGGGTGATTTAGAGATGTGGATCAGAAATTGGCTAGCTGAAAGAAGACAGAGGGTGGTGGTTGATGGGAAATGTTCAGAATGGAGTACAGTCACAAGTGGAGTACCACAAGGATCTGTTCTGGGGTCGTTGCTGTTTGTCATTTTTATCAATGACCTAGAGGAAGGCGCAGAAGGGTGGGTGAGTAAATTTGCAGACGACACTAAAGTCGGTGGTGTTGTCGATAGTGTGGAAGGATGTAGCAGGTTACAGAGGTAAATAGATAAGCTGCAGAGCTGGGCTGAGAGGTGGCAAATGGAGTTTAATGTAGAGAAGTGTGAGGTGATGCACTTTGGAAGGAATAACAGGAATGCGGAATATTTGGCTAATGGTAAAGTTCTTGAAAGTGTGGATGAGCAGAGGGATCTAGGTGTCCATGTACATAGATCCCTGAAAGTTGCCACCCAGGTTGATAGGGTGGTGAAGAAGGCCTATGGAGTGTTGGCCTTTATTGGTAGAGGGATTGAGTTCCGGAGTCGGGAGGTCATGTTGCAGCTGTACAGAACTCTGGTACGGCCGCATTTGGAGTATTGCGTACAGTTCTGGTCACCGCATTATAGGAAGGACGTGGAGGCTTTGGAGCGGGTGCAGAGGAGATTTACCAGGATGTTGCCTGGTATGGAGGGAAAATCTTATGAGGAAAGGCTGATGGACTTGAGGTTGTTTTCGTTGGAGAGAAGAAGGTTAAGAGGAGACTTAATAGAGGCATACAAAATGATCAGGGGGTTGGATAGGGTGGACAGTGAGAGCCTTCTCCCGCGGATGGAAATGGCTGGCACGAGGGGACATAACTTTAAACTGAGGGGTAATAGATATAGGACAGAGGTCAGAGGTAGGTTCTTTACGCAAAGAGTAGTGAGGCCGTGGAATGCCCTACCTGCTACAGTAGTGAACTCGCCAACATTGAGGGCATTTAAAAGTTTATTGGATAAACATATGGATGATAATGGCATAGTGTAGGTTAGATGGCTTTTGTTTCGGTGCAACATCGTGGGCCGAAGGGCCTGTACTGCGCTGTATTGTTCTATGTTCTAGTGCAATTGACTCTGAGGGATGGGCAATAAATGCTGGCCCAGCTAGTTATGTCGACATCCAATGAACGAATAAAAAATCAGTGGTCTACTTTAACCTTTTGAAATCTATTATTTAATCTATTATTATTGAAACGCTTTTCCTGCATTATAGTTCAGAACTTGCTTTTGAAAACTATTCTCCATTTCCCACCATGGATTATTTTGCCAATTATCTTAGATCTGTGCCCCCTGATCATTGACCGTCCTGCCAGCAGAAGTAGGTTTTCCCAACCTACTGTATCAAATTGCCTCAGTATTGTCTTCTGTAACCTCTGGACGTAACTGAAGTATTTCATCCCTGGTATTAATCTGCTAAATCTCTGCTGTGTCCGTATCTATCTGATGCCGTGACATCTTTTTTGAAAGTATTGTGCCCAGATTTGGGTCACAGTGGTCTAACCAAAACCTTACCTCACAAAAACCATCTCAGTCG
Source organism: Scyliorhinus torazame (assembly GCF_047496885.1). Lineage (NCBI taxonomy): Eukaryota > Metazoa > Chordata > Chondrichthyes > Carcharhiniformes > Scyliorhinidae > Scyliorhinus > Scyliorhinus torazame. The sequence goes on from NC_092714.1 coordinate 8,007,005, forward strand.
CACTCTTCAAAGCTCCAATTGCCCATCGTCCTGATCCTTTTGTGTGTGTGTGTGGCGGGGGGGGGGGGGGGGGGGGGACGCTCTTATTTCACTCCTGAACAGCCCAGTGTAGGAGCGTTTTCCAAGGTCTGAGTATTGAGCCAGCCTTAACGTGGGGTCCGTCCCTCATTGTTAGGCCGTAGCTTAATAAACAGAGCAGACACACAACCTGGTTAAGATGGCTTTATTAACCCAAGCATGGGCTCGTGTACATGAGAGATGGACCTGGATAATGCCAAAATCGATCTGCTGAAACTGATAAAAACACATCAATTATACAATTTCCAAAAATCAATAGCCCACCCCAGTTGGACTCCATCCAGTCCCTGACGTTGTCATGTTTAAACTATCCAAAAAAATTGCGATCAACCCATGATTGAGCCTCATCCTGTCACCTGTTGTTTACCAAATGCTTTATGTCAATTTTAAGTTGTTTTCCCCATCCTATCATCCTATTCACCCATTGTTCATTAGAGACAGGATATCAGAAGTGGGTTCCTCTTCACTTCATGGATCGTTCCAGAGGATATTGGGGGCCACGGATAAAACGTGTTTACCTCCACTATGTAATCTGCTCACCACACATCTCCTGTGTCTCAAAAACATGGGCAAGTTAGCTAGCCTAAATCCCATCATGCATTGTGGCCACTGGTTGTAGCCAGAGTTTACATGATTATCACTGCTATGCCCTAAAATACAGGTTTAATGGTTAATAATGCTTACTGAGGATACTTTCTGTGATTAATCTCAATCCTTAATAAACGAACTTATGTAAAACTACTCTAGTGGCATCCTAGCTATTCAGTTTTAAGAGGTCTGATCGCTGGACAGCCCTTTCACCCAGCTCTCATTTTCAGGTTACGCCTCTGTTCCGGTCTCGATGACCGAGGAAGTAACTCCTCTATCGACTCTGTCAAATGCTTTTATCGTTTTAAACCCTGACTCACCGCACTGAAAACAGCAGGCTCGAATATATACCGCGGTCCTGAGGGGGTGGGGGGGCTCAACTCCCCGACTCGCAGCAAGATGTTTGACAGCTGAACCCACTCGGCGGCTGGATTCCCAAATACAACGTGAGATTGTGCAGTACGCACATGAGAATGGAACCAGATTTTACTGAGCCCGATCATTTTGTACTCCTAAAACCCCACTTGGAACGATCTATTTTTGTTAGAATTTGCCTTTCGGACCCAGAGTATAAGCACTGATGTGGAAATGAAAACAGAACATGTTTGAAATGCTCGGCAAGGTCAGGCAGCACCTGTGGAGAGAGAAACATATCAACATTTCAGGTTGATGATCCTTCGTCAGATTTAGCCCGGCTTCTCTTCACAGATGCTGCCTGCCTTTGCAGTATTTTCTGTTTTTATTTCAGATTTGCAGCACCTGCGGATTTGGGTTTTGTGACGATGTGAGCCTGTTGCTGCCTGGCCTGTTTCTGTGCTTCAAGGCCGATATGGGACACTTCACCTTTTTTCTAAAATTACTGTTCCCCACCTTTTTTCTGTAGGTGCTGCATTTTCTGGAGATTACAGTGAATACTTTGGACTTCACGTTGACGAGGATTCCTTAGTCTATCTCATACTGTCAAACTATATGCTTCATACCTTCTACCCAGACTTCGTCACCATAGCAGAGGTAATTAATGAGTGATTACTGTTTTGGTATCTTTGTGATTTTGTTACTTGTTCGAGATTGAGGCATGTGGTGTTGATTTGAGACATTTCTTGTTTTAATGCCATGTTAGCTTTTTATTAGTAACTACTTCTGTGAACGTGCGATCTTCAAGAAGAAAAATGGGGAAGGAAACACATTTGTTTTTCCAGCAGCTACTCTTGGGTCAGACACAGAATCAGATAGATACAACTTAAAGCTCTCTCCGATGTTCCATCAAACACTCCCAGGACAGGTACAGCACGGGGTTAGATACAGAGTAAAGCTCCCTCTGCACTGTCCCCATCAAACACTCCCAGGACAGGTACAGCACGGGGTTAGATACAGAGTAAAGCTCCCTCTGCACTGTCCCCATCAAATACTCCCAGGACAAGTACAGCACGGGGTTAGATACAGAGTAAAGCTCCCTCTGCACTGTCCCCATCAAACACTCCCAGGACAGGTACAGCACGGGGTAAGATACAGAGTAAAGCTCCCTCTCCACTGTCCTCATCAAACACTCCCAGGACAGGTACAGCACGGGGTTAGATACAGAGTAAAGCTCCCTCTGCACTGTCCCCATCAAATACTCCCAGGACAGGTACAGCACGAGGTTAGATACAGAGTAAAGCTCCCTCTGCACTGTCCCCATCAAACACTCCCAGGACAGGTACAGCACGGGATAAGATACAGAGTAAAGCTCCCTCTCCACTGTCCTCATCAAACACTCCCAGGACAGGTACAGCACAAGGTTAGATACAGAGTAAAGCTCCCTCTACACTGTCCCCATCAAACATTCCCAGGACAGGTACAGCATGGGGTTAGATACAGAGTAAAGCTCCCTCTACACTGCCCCTATCAAACACTCCCAGGACAGGTACAGCACGGGGTTAGATACAGAGTAAAGCTCCCTCTACACTGTCCCCATCAAACACTCCCAGGACAGGAACAGCATGGGGTTAGATACAGGGTAAAGCTCCCTCCATACAGTCCCCATCAAACACTCCCAGGACAGGTACAGCACGGGATAAGATACAGAGTAAAGCTCCCTCTCCACTGTCCTCATCAAACACTCCCAGGACAGGTACAGCACAAGGTTAGATACAGAGTAAAGCTCCCTCTACACTGTCCCCATCAAACATTCCCAGGACAGGTACAGCATGGGGTTAGATACAGAGTAAAGCTGCCTCTACACTGCCCCTATCAAACACTCCCAGGACAGGAACAGCACGGGGTTAGATACAGGGTAAAGCTCCCTCCATACAGTCCCCATCAAACACTCCCAGGACATGTACAGCACGGGGCCAGATACAGAGTGAAGCTCCCTCTACACAGTCTCCATCAAACACTCCCAGGACAGGTACAGCATGGGGTGAGATACAGAGTAAAGCTCCCTCTACACTATCCCCATCAAACATTTCGAGGACAGTTACAGCACGGGGTTCGATACAGAGTAAAGCTCCTTCTACACTGTCCCCATCAAACACTCCCAGGACAGGTACAGCACAGGATTAGATACAGAGTAAAGCTCCTTCTACACTGTCCCCATCATACACTCCCAGGACAGGTACAGCACAGGGTTAGATACAGAGTAAAGCTCCCTCTACACTGTCCCCATCAAACACTCCCAGGACAGGTACAGCACGGGGTTAGATACAGAGTAAAGCTCCCTCTACACTGTCCCCATCAAACACTCCCAGGACAGGTACTGCACGGGGTTAGATACAGAGTAAAGCTCCCTCTACACTGTCCCCATCAAACACTCCCAGGACAGGTACAGCACGGTTAGATACAGAGTAAAGCTCCCTCTACACTGTCCCCATCAAACACTCCCAGGACAGGTACAGCACGGGGTTAGATACAGAGTAAAGCTCCCTCTACACTGTTCCCATCAAACACTCCCAGGACAGGTACAGCACGGGGTTAGATACAGAGTAAAGCTCCCTCTACACTGTTCCCATCAAACACTCCCAGGACAGGTACAGCACAGGTTGGGCACATGGTTAAATCGTCCTTTTCTGTACTCCATTCATGTATCTCAAAGTGCTCCCTGCTGCATCTGTTATTCATCTCCCACACCAGCGTCTCCGCGGTTTCTGAGAGCTTAATTGCCGCTTGAGTGGAAGACCTGAGTGAGGACGTGTCGACTTCCCTCACTCACGGGCAAGCGGCATACTACTTTCAGACTGGTCTGGATTTGAACCGATAACATTGAGGTGAAAGGCAATGCTGAGTCCAACCTGCCCTGTTGACCCTCATTTTTTAAATTCCAGACGTGGAAGCAAAATGTAGTTGTGATGTCCCTACTTTTATTGTATAGCTACTTCATTTCCATTTAGACACCCTACATGTTGTTCAGTGGTTTATTTATTCTCAGTGTGAATGAAGTACCTTTGCTTTCTCAGTGCATCTGGTAGCCGCGATATTTCTGTCTCCTGCTGCGAATCATGTGTGAATCTTGCCATGACAGCTCAGTTCTGTGCAAAGCTTCTCAACCCCCTCCTCCATTTCTCTGCCAATGAAGCAGTGAAACCGGCGTGGCGAAACTGGGGGAGCTGGAATTGTTCTCCTAGGAGCAGAAAGAATGGCAAAATTAGAAATTCTAAGTGAATCAGGAGAGACTGATCCATCCAGAGGACACCGATTTTAGAGAATTGGCCACTGAACTCGACGGAAGATGAGAATGTTTTTAATCCAGCGAGTGGTTGTGATTTGGAATGCCCGCTTGGAAGGGGTGGTGGAAGCCGATTTAATCGTCACTTTCAATGGGGACATTAGATAAATACCTGCAGGAGGAAATACTTTAGTTCTACGGGGGAAAGTGCAGAGGGACTTTGCCCAAGTACCAGCACAGGCATGGGGTGTCGAATGGCCTCCTTTAGTGTTCAGACATTCCGTGATGCTGTCCCCATTTCAAAGGTGGACGTTTTAAGTGCTGTAGACTCTGTCATGAAACTGCTGACTGCCAATCGGGTATCAGTGTCGACAAATGTACCAGTGCTCAGAATGAAGTCACGCCAACATTTTTATTTACCTAATTAATGCTTCAGTTTTGATTTTGAGTTGGATTCCACAGAGATAATGTTGTCTTGTCTGGTTATAAAATGCAATCGCTGTGGGACATTTGGGGAACCAAGTGTTCTGTGACAAAATTGAAAAGGTAATTAAGGAATATGTAGGTTCAACTGTACGGGTGAGGTGTCGAAGGCAGTTGTCTGGGAGGCTCTAAAGGCGGTGGTGAGGGGTGAGGTAATTTTGTTTAAGGCTAGGGTGGACAAAGAGGAGAGGTTGGAGCGTCAGAGGGTCAGAGATGAGATGTTGGAGTTAGAGAGGAGTTATGCAGAAGATGGGGACCCAGCGAAGCTGGAAAAGAGGAAGGAACTACAGGCGAGCTTCGACCGATTGTCTACCAGGAAGGCAGTGCGCCAATTGAGACGAGCAAGGGGTGCAGTTTATGAACATGGAGATAAGGCAGGTCAGCTCCGGAGGGAAGCAGCGGTGAGGGATAGGGCAGGGAAGTTGGTGGTGGCTCCGGATCTGTTTAACAAGGTTTTTGAGGAGTTTCATGAAAGGTTGTACAGGTCAGAGCCACCTGGGGGAGACCCTGCGATGCAGGAATTTCTGGATGGGTTGGAGTACCCGAGATTAGGGGAGGGGGACAGGGCTACATTAGAAAGAGCAATGGTTGAGCAGGAGATAAAGGATGCGATTGGGAGGATGCAGTCGGGGAAGGTGGCAGGGCCAGATGGGTTTCCGGTGGAATATTATAAAAAATTCAAGGATAAGCTGGCACCCCTGATGGTGGGGATGTTTGAGGAGGCGATAGGGAAGGGGGTGTTGCCACAAACCTTGGGGCAGGCATCGATCTCCCTGTTGCTAAAAAAGATAAGGTTCCGATGGAGTGTGGGTCGTATAGGCCCATATCACTTCTGAATGTGGACGCAAAAGTGTTGGCGAAGGTACTGGTGGGCAGGCTGGAGGAGTGCCTCCCGAAGGTGATAGGTGAGGATCAGACGGAGTTCGTGAGAGGGAGGCAGCTGTTTTCAAACATTAGAAGGGTATTGAACGTCGTTATGGCACCGGCAGAGGGGAAGGAAACAGAGGTGGTTGTGGCAATGGACGCTGAGAAACCGTTCGACTGGGTAGAATGGGGGTACTTGATGGCAGTTCTGGAGCGGTTTGGAATTGGACCAAGATTTGTGAATTGGGTAAAGCTACTATATAAGGAGCTGAGGGCGAGTGTCCGCACAAACATCAGCTCGAGATACTTTTCTCTCCACCGAGGGACGAGGCAGGGATGTCCTATGTCCCCCCTGCTGTTTGCACTCGCGATTGAGCCGTTGGCCATCGCAGTAAGAAGTTCGGGGGTATGGAAAGGAATAGTGCGGGGGGGGATAGAGCATAGGGTGTCCTTATATGCCGATGACTTGCTGTTGTACGTGTCGGATCCGAGTGTGTCGATAGGGGGAATATTGGAGCTGCTGCGAGTATTTGGGTCTTTCTCGGGGTACAAGCTGAATCTAGACATGAGTGAATATTTTGTGGTGTCTCGGCCGGAGGTGGGGGCAGGGGTGGGGGGGCTCCCATTCCGTAGGGCAGGGACTCACCTGGGGGTGCAGGTTGCCCAGGAGTGGGGGGCTCCGCAGGTACAACAATTCTAGTTTGGTGGGGAGAGTGAAAGCTGATCTGGCAAGGTGGGATGGTCTCCCTCTGTCACTGGCGTGTCGGGTACAGGCGGTTAAAATAAACGTGTTGCCGCGATTTCTGTTTATTTTTCAATGCCTGCCGATTTTCCTGCCAAAGGCTTTCTTCAGGGAGATTGAGGGAAGGATTACGTCGTTCATATGGGGAGGGAAGGTGGCCAGAGTGAGAAAGGTGCTACTACAGAGGGGAAGGCAGGCAGGGGGTTTGGGTCTTCCGAACCTGATGTATTACTACTAGGCGGTGAATGTGGAGAAGGTGTGGAGCTGGGTCAGAGGGGTTGATTCCCAGTGGGTCAGAATGGAGGAGAGTTTGTGCAGGGGGTCGGGATTGAAAGCACTAGCAACAGCGCCGCTCCCGATATCCCCGGGGAAGCACTCAGGGAGTCCGGTAATAATAGCTTCATTGAGAATTTGGAGTCGGTTTTGGCAACACTTCGGGTTGGGGGCAGGGTCAAGGGAAATGCCGATTCGGGGAAACCACAGATTTGAGTCAGGGAGGTAGGATGAAAATTTTCGGAAATGGGAGGAGAAGGGGATTAAGACGCAAAAACATTTGTTTCTATGGGGTCGGTTTGCAGGACTGAAGGAGCTGGAAGCGAAGTATGGGCTGGAGCGGAGGGAAGTGTTTAGGTACATGCAGGTTCGAGATTTTGCCAGGAAGGAGATACAGAGCTTCCCGGTGGAGCCGGCCTCCACATTGCTGGAGGAGGTGCTGACGACAGGGGGACTGGAGAAGGGGGTAGTGTCAGCGGTGTACGGAGCTATTTTGGAAGAGGACAAGGCGCCACTGGAAGGGATCAAAGCAAAGTGGGAGGAAGAGTTGGGAGAGGACATGGAGGAGGGGTTCTGATGTGAGGTGCTCTGGAGAGTGAATGCCTCCACCTTGTGCGCGAGGTTGGGGCTGATACAGCTGAAGGTGATATACAGAGCACACCTCACGAGGGCGAGGATGAGCCGATTCTTTGAAGGAGTGGAAGATGTGCGTGAGCTTTGCAGGGGGGCCCCGCGAATCACGTTCATATGTTTTGGTCCTGTCCAAAGCTAGAGGATGACTGGAAGGAGGTTTTTAGCGTAATTTCCAAGGTCGTGCACGTGAAACTGGACCCGGGCCCCCGGGAGGTCATATTCGGGGTGTCGGACCAGCCAGGGTTGGAAACGGGTGCGGAGGCAGATGTTGTAGCCTTCGCCTTGGTGATCGCCCGAAGGCGGATCCTGATGGGTTGGAGAGCAACCTCTCCACCCTGTGCCCTGGCCTGGCGGGGGGACCTGCTGGAATTCTTGACTCTTGAGAAGGTTAAGTTTGAACTGAGGGGAAGGATGGAGGGGTTCTACAATTCATGGGCGTTATTCATTATGCACGTTTGAGAACTGGATAACATCGTACATTAGTTGGGGGGGTGGGTGTGAGGGTTGGGGGGAGGGGGGCTGTGTGTATTGAGGGTGACTATGGGTGATTTCTGACACCTTTTTGTCATTTGTTTATGTAAACATGTGGCTAATGTTTGGGGTTTGGTGGGAGGATGGGATCGGTGTTATTGATATGGGGATTGGCATATTTGTTGCTGATTATTGTTGATTGGTGGGTGTAGATTTGGGAGAAAATGTGAAAAATGCAATCGCTTCTACATTTGGGTTGAATGATTTATCCAAATGTAATTTATCAATGCCCGCTCTCTGTGAACTCCTACATCCATCTTGTAATGCTGGAGGACACGTTCTGATTCTTTAGAGGCCGGCATTGCGTTCACCTACAATTCTCAGCAGATGGAAAAATTAAAACTTTGTGGATGCAGACAATCAGTTGCTGCACTCTATCTGATGTTGGACATGCATAAATCATAGATTAGCTCGATAGCTTCTCTGACATTGGGATGTCATTAAGTCTTGCTGTTTGACTGGCAAATTAAGGAAGTTGGAACTCATTTTTAGGCAGACAATGGCATTTAAGCTGTCCCGCTTCCTAAATGGATACCGAGAACAAATGTTTGAAGAGGAAATAAGATGAAAACACAGTAAAAAGGAGGGGATGTTAATTAAGAAAGTGTCAGAGAAATATTTAAAACTTTTCATTTGTGTAAAACTTCAGCCGATCCGTCAGCAATTCGGTTCTGAAGAGAAAACCGAATACGTGGAAGTTGTACTTCAGCGATACCCTCCTGCCGCAGTTATAGTCTCCTGCTGCGACAAAGCGTGATGGTCACGTCTTACCGCTGGTGAAACCCCTTCTCCTCCTCCCTCTTTTCCAGTGGTTGCTGGGCTGATTTGACAGAGGCCATTCAGCCCATCGCGCCACTGCCAGCTCTGTGAAAGAAAAATACAAATTGTCCCACTCCCCTGCTCTTTCCTATAGCCCTGAATATCTTTCCATTCCATGTCAATATCCAATTCCTTCTTGTAAGTCATGATTAATTCAGCTTCCTGGGCATTGTCTGGGAGTGCATTCCAGGTCCCAAGAATTGGTGTGTAAAACACACGATCCTCCTCATGTTGCCTCTTGCAACAAGCAATTTGGGCCCAGCAAAATCCCACGAATAACAGTGTAATAATGGCCAGACACGCTGTTTTTATGATATTGATTGAGGGTTAAATGTTATCCATGATAACAGTAATATTGGTATGAGATATTTGATGTTCTGAGCACATGTAAGGCCTTGGTTTAATGTCTCATTTGAAAGAACGCACTGCTAACAGTGTAGCACTCTCTCTCTGTGCTGCACTTGGCTTGTTGGCTGGTCCTGGTCATAATGCTTTGTTTCAGAGGCTTCACATCTCTTCCCTATCTTCCAAAAAATGTTGGTCAGGCATAATCAATAGTGAAATAAATGATGATAAAACTCATCCGTAGAGACAGAAACAGAGGGCGCGATTCTCCGGCCTCGTTGTGCTCTCGCTCAAGCGTAACGAGGCAGGTGAATAGCGGGAGAGGCCAAAACCTAAACCCCCTGCCCTGCGCCAAACAGTTCGCGATGCAACCGGCCCGTTCACGTAGGCAAAATCGGGATCTCATCCTAGTGTGGTGAGAAACCAATTATCACCACTCGAGCCCCATTTCCATAGAATCAGCGGGAGCCAACCGTCATCCAACGGCCTTCTGTCATTCAGTGGTCTCTCCAGCCAGCGCACACCCTGGCTCCGAATAGTACTCCTTTTGAAAAACGTGAACCTGGCGGAAGGGCTTCTGTGGGGAGCCGAGGAGGTGAGTAGCCATCTTTGCTCACAGTCAAAGAGACTGGGGGCTTGGGCTTGCGATGAGGGGGCGGGGCTGGGGGGGGGGGGAGAAGCTCGGCTGGGGTGGGGGACCTTCCGCAGGAGTGGGCCGCCTTGGCGGGCGGGGGGGGAGAGGGGGGTTGCAGGGGAGTTGCTGGGGCACCACCATGCAAACTCCTGGATCATGAGTAACTGTTCCGGGGGCAATCTGCCCGTCTGCCCACCGATCATGCATGTCCCCTACCGACTGCTGAGGACTCTGGCTGCACGGCTGAAGGCTATTGCTGGTAGGGAATTAGTAATCGTGGTGAAGTGAGCACTTCCCACATGCCAAGCGGAATCCGGTGGGTGGCGGGCCATGTAGCGTGTGAGAGTCCTCGCCTAGCATCCCAGTCACACTCTGATGCCTGGACGCTGTGCTTGAACTCTGCGGGAGGCAAAACTCCACATGCAACATCCAAACACGCAGGGGATAGGTCATAGCTCCGGGGACGTGTCCAGGGCCGCAGGGTTGGCGAGCATCAGGGGGCGGGGTGGTACCTGGAGAGATGGGCAAAGGGCCCGGGGGTCAGCCTGCACTGCGGAAGAATGTGACAGAGGCATCATAATGGGGCAAAAAGGAGTTTACTGTGCTGTACAATACCCCACTTCCGGTACCTCGGTGATCCTTCCTAGCTCGACCACTACGTCTAGGTGTTTCCTCAGGATGTATATCTGAGGTGGAGGCTGCAAGTTGTCTACCTCATCCCATGGCCTTCGATGCCCCTGGCGGGCGTCCACTGGGGGCTCTGGAGCCGGAGGGTCCCGGCTCACTTGCCGGTGGCGCGTGCACAGCCGTGCCGCTCTGCCCCGTGTGCTGGCTCCGAGACGCGGCCTCATCAGAAGGGTGGAACTCGAGGGAGCTGGTTACATTGTCGCCACTTCATGAGACGGGTCCGGGTTGGCATTCAATGCCGCCACCTCCCGATCGGGGCCCTGGGGTCCACCTTGGGACAGAGGGGCAGCTGGTTCAAGCCCCGGCTGCCCCTGCATCATGGCGGCTCCCCATAGTCCGCACCATGATGTCGACACCTTCAATGATGCTCCTCAATGACTGGGAGATGCTCTGCAGGACCTCGGCAATGCCCACCTGTGACTGGGACAACTCCCGCAGAACCCCATCAAGGTCAGCATGGTACTGGGTCACATCCCCCAGCAAGGCCGATATTCTGTCGAGACCCTCAGCCATGGCCGTCACCAACTGCGCAACACCTCGGACACCTTCACTAATTGTGCCGTGCACCAGGCTCTCCACTGCGGTCGTCACCCTTGCAGTGTTGGCCTCGGTGCCACTCTTTGCCGACACCATCTCCTGCGCCCATAGCCTCTGGGACTGCTCCAATTGGCCATGGACCTGCTGGAGTGTTGCTGACATCTCCCTCTGAACGTCCCGGCCACTCCCTAACATCTCCATCAACTCGGGATAACGCACTTCCACAGGTTCAACATCAGGCTGGGACCCAGGTAGGTCCCAGGATCCAGCAGACCTCCGACTGCTGCCTCGCCTGGGGGTTCCTGCCTCCACCTGATGTACATCAGCAGCAGCGTGGTGCTCACCATAATGTGCCCCAGAAGCCTGACCACTAACATTTCCCACCGAGGTGTGCGTATACGTGCTGGTGGATGGTGGTGATGACAGCAGTACCTCGACTACGGTGGCATCCTCGGAGCTATCCTCCGAAGTGTTTTCCTCGGAGTCAGGAGAGAGGGCCGCCCGGGGTGGGCAGGCTCCGTCGGCTGGAGGACCTGTGGGAGAATGGACATGTGGTCAGAGGGAGGGATGGGTCAGTCAGTAAGACAATCAATACTCGCGTTTGACAGGTCCCCCGAGTGGAGCCCGGTGGTTCCTCACCTCCGGCGTCCGTAAGGCTTCGCGTGGGTGACCAATCTAACCTCCCGTTCACCTCCAGGGTTTCACTCCTCGAAGAAGGTGAGGATTCTTATGTCGGGCATCCCACCGCCAGTCTGGACCCCCTCCCGACTGTTTTGGGAGAGGTTTTCCTGAGGAGACACAGAGAGGGCATCGTTAGCCACATGCGCGTGGTTCACAGTGGTGGGAGAGGGAGTATGAAGGCGGGGTTAGGGGAGGTTGCGGAATGAGGGAGAGAGATAGGGCTGGGTCGCATGGGGAGTTGAGCGTTGGGGGTGCGAGGGAGGGGTCTCACCCTCTGGCACCCTCGGGGGAACAGGACATCCCTCCTGGCCTCCACCGCGCCCAGCAGCCTCCCCAAATCTTGGGGCCTGTCTCCTGGGCGCCATGTTGCGAGCTGGCTGGGATTGGCTGAGCAAATGCAGTTTAAGTGCTGCTCGACCTTATTAGCGGGAGGCTGGTGAGCGCGGTCCCGGCGAATCAGCTGACGAGCCATTATTTGCGGAGGAAGCCCGTGAGGCTTCGCGAAGTGGACCAATTAACGTTGAAATGCGTTGCCGGTCTCGCTGCGCCGAGCGCCGGGAAGCTCGCGGTGATTACCGCTCGCTACCACACTTCGAAACCTTCCCGGAGATTTGCGCCCAGAGTTAACGTCTCTCTTGCTGAACTTTTATCAGACTTTTGTCAAAAGTTAGAGGTTGTCACGATCCCAGTTGATGTTATAACTGGATGGGAAGATCCCAGAATGAAAGCCTGGCTCAAAAGAGCATAACTTTTATTTTTTATAAAATATGGAGGAACAGAGTCACGGGATCGCAAATTACTTTCAACAACAAGACAAAATAACGTTTATTAAGCATGGAAAAATTGGATTATAATGCAATTCCCCTTTACTCCCCCCATATTTTAACAAATACACACAGATTTTAAGATTAACATGGATTACAAAATACATCTTCAGCTACAATGGTCTCATCAACACAAAAAGTCCCATTTAAGCAGACAAGATGACTCTGGTCAGACACACTCCTCTCTCAACCCAGGTGAATGTCTGTGGTTTTCTCCTTAGAATCCCCCCCCAATTGATTGTCACGGGACAGTTTTCAAACTGCACTGCCAAAACCACATTTAAAAAAATCTTCACTCACAATAATGTTTTCCCTTAGCGCTTTGCATTCTGAAATCCAGACCGGTTTAAACAAAAAATCCGCTCAACTTTCAACAGCTAATCCAGTCCAAGATTTTATACTCGCCCCTTTAGGATTTCTTTGTCTTGACTCCTGTGAAAACTGCTCACAATTGCTTTAACTTTCAATTTCCAGACTGTATTAAAATGACATCAAACATTTAATCTACCTCTGAAGTCTGCTGTCGAACTTTAAATCGAGTTACTGTGATTGTCTCTTTAACTCAGAACACTTTGTTTACTCTCCCTTGAATTTGTCTGAACAATACCTTGGTCTCTGTTCTCTTAACTTTAAACTTCTTGGGCACCTCTTAATTTCTCTAGTTTACCTTAACTAGCTGGACTTTAGATTTCTGGCATCTTTTTTCTTAAGCATTAATCCATAGGATGGCTTTTCTTCTCGCAAGCCTGAGAGAAATGTTCCCTCTTTAGCCTTCGAAAGCCAACTGCTTCGAGTGGAGCTGCGAGAGCTGACTTCTCCCTCACTACCTATCTTCATCTGCAATTAAATTAGCTGAACTAAAACTTAGAAGCTTCTCTTCCTCACAAGGCCCCTGGTTGCTGAGCAACGACTGCTTGCATATTTATTCTTCACGCCGTAGCACACTCTAAGCACAATTGAACTTAACCAACCCCCCAATTCACAAACATCTTTATCTAGCATTAATCAAACTATATGTTTTACCCTTCCAGGCACAGAAAAATTAAATTAAACCCACTTAAAATTATACCTAGTTTCTAATGTTTAATTAAAAATGTCCACTGTCTAACGTTTACCGATAAATCCCTTAAAACTTTTGTTTTCCTAACAAAATGTAGCAGGTTTTGAGCAAATAGCGGCAGAGCAAGAAGGGAATATAGAATAAAAAGAGGAGGTTGTAATAGAATGTAAGGTAGGAGTAATGAAGTGACAGGCGAGATGATGGTGAAAGAAAAAAGTGTTATAAAGGGACAAATAAATAAAGAGAAATTAGACCATGCGGTGTAGGTAGCAGCAGGCTACCATTGCTTTAATCTGCTGCCCAAAAGTTAAACGTGATAATAACGAGCCTGAGCTCATTTAATAAGATTTCTTTAGGGCATCAGTGTTCATTCTTTAAATGTAAATAATTACTTTTACCGACAAACTGAAAATAAAAATTAATATTTTGGAAGGAATACAGGAAACGCTGAAAATGAAAAGTCAAACCGGCTACAAACACAGCACCCAGCAGGGCGTTTCTGTACTTGGTTTGAAATAGGGAAAAGAGAATGAAGGACCACCCTGAAATGGGTGGAATGGGAGATTTCTATGTGGAGCTGCTTTGCACAAGAGCTTCCTGCTGATGCATCTAATATTCTAAATAGTCATTTGCTTGGAGTGAAAGGAGGGGAAATGAAAGCCAGTGCAAAGGCAGGAGAACGAATAAGAACAGAAAAGCAGTGGGGAGTTTTGATGTTGCTCATTTCCTTTGCCACTTTCCTGCAGCACACGTCTTGATCGTGTGCGGTGAAGATGAGACGAGCCCCAAGTCAGAGTGCAAGACTTTGAGAAAGTGTAAAATTGCAAGTTGAGTTTCTTGGGGGGGCGGGGGGGAGAAATTGTGATGATGCCTTTCATAGAACATAGAAAATACTGCACAGAACAGGCCCTTCGGCCCACGATGTTGTGCCGAACCTTTGTCCTAGATTAATCATAGATTACCATTGAATTTACAGTGCAGAAGGAGGCCATTCGGCCCTTTGAGTCTGCACCGGCTCTTGGAAAGAGCACCCTACCCAAACTCAACACCTCCACCCAACACCAAGGGCAATTTTGGACGCTAAGGGCAATTTATCACGCCCAATCCACCTAACCTGCACATCTTTGGACTGTGGGAGGAAACCGGAGCACCAGGAGGAAACCCACGCAGACACGGGGAGGATGTGCAGACTCTGCACAGACAGTGACCCAAGCTGGAATCGAACCTGGGACCCTGGAGCTGTGAAGCAATTGTGCTATCCACAATGCTACCGTGCTGCCCTTAAGAACAAATAAATCTACACTATATCATTTTACCGTAATCCATGTACCTAGCTGCTTGAAGGTCCCTAATGTTTCCGACTCAACTACTTTCACAGGCAGTGCATTCCATGCCCCCACTACTCTCTGGGTAAAGAACCTTTCCTCAGCTGCATGTTCTTCGAGAACTTAGTTTTGCTGCTGTGACTGACCATTTGGGCTACAGATCATATACAATTGAATGACTAGAATAGACTGCAGGCTGTGGATCTAATCCTTATCCTGTGTTTCTTTATGTAATGAAATCATTATGCTTTGTAAAGGTGCTTATGGTTCTTCCAGTTGGAATTAAGGAAACAGAAAGGACTTGCATATACGTTGCACCTTTAAAAGGCAAATATGGAAGGCAATAGTGTAATGTTCTTGTCGGATAGCCTGATTTATATTACAAGAACACTTGTAGCTAAAGCTATAAACGATTTATTAACATTAACTGTGGGTCAACTGTATACAAAACAACAGATGAATAACAGTATAAACATGCACAAGCAACCTCTCTCTTTCAGCTTCCTAGTCAGCCTGAGGTCACCTAACTCTAACATCCACATATATACTAATGAGACTCCTAGTGGTCAGTCGATGAATTACAACACAACCATGATATCACTACAAATAGGACACAGATGTGTCCCATAGACATGAAGAAGGTAAATGATCAAATTATCTGTTTTCTAAAAAGCAAACTACTGCAATACTGGAAACCTGAAATAAAAACAGGAAGTGCTGGAAAAAGCCGGCAGCGTCTGTGGAGAGAGAAACTCTTCTGACAAACCTGCCAAGTGTTTCCAACACTTTGTTTTCGTGTCAAGTAATCTGCTTTAATTGAATTACTTGTGGGGTGAATGTTCACCCACGGGACTCGAACTCCCGTACTGAGGTTCAAATAGTGTCTTGGGATTGTTTCGATCCACCTGAGGGTGACGATGGAATCTGGGTTTAACATCTCATCCAAGGAGCCTCATCCCTGCCATTGCGGCACTGCGTTAGTTCTAGCATTTGGATTGTCAGCTTGGAATATTTACTCAAGTCTCTGGAGTGGGACATGAACCCAGGACCTTGAGACCGAGAGGCAAGCGCATTACCCACTGAACCATAGCTAAAGGTATTATGGGCCAGGGTTTAGAGAACACTAAAGTGTATCATGGAGTTCACCTGACCCACAACTTTGAATAGACTTTGGTGATGGGCACAAGGGCCCACTTTACAGGTGTGATGCAACAGAGATCTAAAGTATTTTTAAACAAAAACAATGTTTATTCTATGAATCCAGTTAACATTTTATAAACACAGAGTAAACATCTTATCAACTATCAACACTGATACACCCCCCCCCCCCCCCAAGATACAGTACAGTAACTTTCCGAACAACATCCATAAGTCAAAGATGTTTTTTTACAGAAACAGGTATTACTTTGAAATCATCAAGTGATCTGGAGACATTATTTAGCATGCAGAGAGAGAGAGACCAAAATACACCTCCTTGGTTTGAATGCAGCTCCCCAACTGAAAACAAAATTAAAACTCAGAGCCAAAAACAGCTTCCGGCTCAAAACTAAAGTAAAAAGCAGAGCCAGAGCCCAGCTCCGCCCACACACACTGACATCACTGCAGCCACTTGAGAAGACAAACATTTCTTAAAGTGACATTCCCATGACAAAGGGAAGATGTCAGCTTTATCCATTTCAGATTCAATTTTAGTCACTGTCTTTGCATAATAAGATCATGCAAAATGTTTAAATTGTTGACTTGGCTTAATTGAGGCGCCCCCAGCTTAGTGTGATGGGTGAAGAGTGTCACAATCCCAGTTGATGTTATAACTGGACGGGAAGATGCTGGAATGGAACCCGGGCACAAAAGGCCATAACTCTTTCTTCTTTTAGAAAACGTGGAGGAACAGATCACAGAACTCCTAATTAACTTTTAACAGCAAGAAAAAACATTTATTATTCCACATGAGAAGTCTGAGAACAGTACAATGCTCCTTCACTCCCACTTACCTTCACAAATGTACCCAGATTTTAAGGATAACTCAGGTGCAAAATATATCTTGTGCTGTAATCATCGTAGAATCTCGACAGTGCAGAAGGAGGCCATGCTGCCCATCGAGTCACGGCACAGTAGCACAGTGGTTAGCACTGTTGCTTCACAGCGCCAGGGACCCGGCTTTGATTCCTGGCTTTGGTCACTGTCTGTGCGGAGTCTGCACGTTCTCCCTGTGTCTGCGTGGGTTTCCTCCGGGTGCTCCGGTTTCCTCCCACAAGTCCCGAAAGGCGTGCTTGTTAGGTAATTTAGATTTGGATTTGTTTATTGTCACGTGTACCGAGGTACAGTGAAAAGTATTTTCACTGTAGCAGCTCAACAGATCATTAAGTACATGGGAAGAAAAGAAAATATACAATGTAACACAATGTAACTACATAACACCGGCATCGGATGAAGCATACAGGGTGTAGTGTTAATGAGGTCAGTCCATAAGAGGGTCATTTAGGAGTCTGGTAACAGCGGAAAAGAAGCAGTTTTTGAGTCTGTTCGTGCGTGTTCTCAGACTTCTGTATCTCCTGCCCTGATGGAAGAAGCTGGAAGAGTGAGTCGGCCGGGTGGGAGGGGTCTTTGATTATACTGCCCGCTTTCCCCAGGCAGCGGGAGGTGTAGATGGAGTCAATGGATGGGAGGCAGGTTCGTGTGATGGACTGGGCTGTGTACACGATTCTCTGAAGTTTCTTGCGGTCCTGGGCCGAGCAGTTGCCATACCAGGCTGTGATGCAGCCCGATAGGATGCTTTCGATGGTGCATCTGTAAAAGTTGGTAAGGGTTAATGTGGACATGCCGAATATCCTCAGTTTCCTGAGGAAGTATAGGTGCTGTTGTGCTTTCTTGGTGGTAGCGTCGATGTGGGTGGACCAGGACAGATTTCTGGGGATGTTTACCTCTAGGAATTTGAGACATTCTGACAATAAAGATTATTATATAAGTCTGCATTGACCCTTTGAAAGAGCACTCTAGTCAGACCCACTTCTCCCCCCACCCCACCCTGCCCTATCCCTGGAACCTACTTACACACCCCTGGACACTATGCGGCAATTTTGTTTAATAATCTTTATTGTCACAGGTAGGCTTACATTAATACTGAAATGAAGCTACTGTGAAAAGCCCCTAGTCGCCATATTGCGGCGCCTGTTCGGGTACACAGAGGGAGAATTCAGAATGTCCAATTCACCAAACAGCACTTCTTTCGGGACTTGTGGGAGGAAACCGGAGCACCCGGAGGAAACCCACGCAGACACGGAGAGAACGTGCAGACTCCGCACAGACTGTGACCCAAGCCGGGAATTGAACCCGGGACCCTGGAGCTGTGAAGACCATAAGACATAGGAGCAGAATTAGGCCACTCGGCCCATCGAGTCTGCTCTGCCATGTAATCATGGCTGATATTTTCTCATCCCCTGATGAAGCCATAGTGCCAACCATTATGCTATCATGCTGCCCAATTTAGCACGGCCAATCACCTAACCAGCACACCTTGGACTGTGGGAGGAAACCGGAGCACCCGGAGGAAACCCACGCAGAAACGGGGAGAACGTGAGACTCCACACAGACAGTGACCCAAGGCTGGAATCGAATCCGCATCCCTGGCGCTGTGTCCACAGCAGCCTTTGGCGCTAATCGATGAGTAAGGGGTCGCCTATTTAAGACCGAGATGAGGGAAAATTTCCTCTTTGTTAATGTTCCCAATAAACACACAGCCCGGAGTGGGATTGGAGGCAGTCCAGCGAATATGCACTTGGCTGATCCTTGGTTTGGAGGGGTGTTATGAGGAGTGATTGATTAGGTTCGCACTGCTTCGATGAATGTGATGCGACCCGTAATGAGACATATCGGATTCTCTGGGGCTTTGACAGGGTAGATACTGAGACGTTATTTCCCCTTGTGGGAGAGTCCAGGACTAGAGGGCAGAATCTCAGAGTAAGGGGTCACCTATTTAAAACAGAAAGGGAGGGGGGGAAATTTCTTCTCTAAGCATAGTGAATCTGTGGAATTCATTACAGCTGCAGAGACTGGGTCGTTAGGTATGTTCAAAGCTGAGACAGACGCATTTTTACCTGTCCTATTGTAACTCTCTCTCAGCACCATAGAAACAGAGTTTGAACTGAAACCAAACACCCCCATACATGCAAACACCATTGTCTAACATGAATCTTAACTAGAGTTGTACTCTTTTCTACACAGAAACACCAAATTGAACCCATTTAAATCTATACCTTATTTCTAACATGCAGCAATACAAATAATAATAATCTTTATTGTCACAAGCAGGCTTACATTACTGAAACATGGTTAAAGGATGGTCACGACTGGGAGTTAAATATCCAAGGGTATCAAACTATTCGGAAGGACAGAGTAGATGGTAAGGGAGGTGGTGTAGCTCTGTTATTTAAGGATGATATCCGGGCAACAGTAAGGGATGACATCGGTGTTATGGAACATAAGGTTGAATCCATTTGGGTGGAAATCAGGAATACTAAGGCGTAAACGTCACTGATAGGAGTAGTCTATAGGCCACCAAATAGTAACATTATGGTGGGGCAGGCAAGAAACAAAGAAATAACTGATGCATGTAGAAATGGTACAGCAGCTATCATGGGGGATTTTAATCTACATGTCGATTGGTTTAACCAGGTCGGTCAAGACAGCCTTGAGGAGGAGTTTATAGAATGTATCCGCGATAGTTTCCTAGAACAGTATGTAATGGAACCTACGAGAGAACAAGCGGTACTAGATCTGGTCCTGTGTAATGAGACAGGATTGATCAATGATCTCATAGTTAGGGATCCTCCCGGAAGGAGCGATCACAATATGGTGGAATTTAAAATACAGATGGAGGGTGAGAAGGTAAAATCAAACACTAGTGTTTTGTGCTTAAACAAAGGAGATTACAATGGGATGAGAGAAGAACTAGCTAAGGTAGACTGGGAGCAAAGACTTTATGGTGAAACAGTTGAGGAACAGTGGAGAAATTTCCAAGCGATTTTTCACAGTGCTCAGCAAAGGTTTATACCAACAAAAAGGAAGGACGGTAGAAAGAGGGAAGATCGACCGTGGATATCGAAGGAAATAAGGGAGAGTATCAAATTGAAGGAAAAAGCATACAAGGTAGCAAAGATTAGTGGGAGACTAGAGGACTGGGAAATCTTTAGGGGGCAACAGAAAGCTACTAAAAAAGCTATAAAGAAGAGTAAGATAGATTATGAGAGTAAACTTGCTCAGAATATAAAAACAGATAGTAAAAGTTTCTACAAATATATAAAACAAAAAAGAGTGGCTAAGGTAAATATTGGTCCTTTAGAGGATGAGAAGGGAGATTTAATAATGGGAGATGAGGAAATGGCTGAGGAACTGAACAGGTTTTTTGGGTCGGTCTTCACAGTGGAAGACACAAATAACATGCCAGTGACTGATGGAAATGAGGCTATGACAGGTGAGGACCTTGAGAGGATTGTTATCACCAAGGAGATAATGATGGGCAAGCTAATGGGGCTAAAGGTAGATAAGTCTCCTGGCCCTGATGGAATGCGTCCTAGAATGCTAAAAGAGATGGCTAGGGAAATTGCAAATGCACTAGTGATAATTTACCAAACTTCACTGGTACTGGGGTGGTCCCGGCAGATTGGAAATTAGCAAACGTGACACCACTGTTTAAAAAAGGAGGTAGACAGAAAGCGGGTAATTATAGGCCAGTGAGCTTAACTTTGGTAGTAGGGAAGATGCTGGAATCTATCATCAAGGAAGAAATAGCGAGGCATCTGGATGGAAATTGTCCCATTGGGCAGACGCAGCATGGGTTCATAAAGGGCAGGTCGTGCCTAACTAATTTAGTGGAATTGTTTGAGGACATTACCAGTGCGGTAGATAACGGGGAGCCAATGGATGTGGTATATCTGAATTTCCAGAAAGCCTTTGACAAGGTGCCACACAAAAGGTTGCTGCATAAGATAAAGATGCATGGCATTAAGGGGAAAGTAGTAGCATGGATAGAGGATTGGTTAATTAATAGAAAGCAAAGAGTGGGGATTAATGGGTGTTTCTCTGGTTGGCAATCAGTAGCTAGTGGTGTCCCTCAGGGATCAGTGTTGGGCCCACAACTGTTCACAATTTACATAGATGCTTTGGATTTGGGGACCAAGGGCAATGTGTCCAAGTTTGCAGACGACACTAAGATAAGTGGTAAAGCAAAAAGTGCAGAGGATACTGGAAGTCTGCAGAGGGATTTGGATAGGCTAAGTGAATGGGCTAGGGTCTGGCAGATGGAATACAATGTTGACAAATGTGAGGTTATCCATTTTGGTAGGAATAACAGCAAAAGGGATTATTATTTAAATGATAAAATATGAAAACTGCTGCTGTGCAGAGAGACCTGGGTGTGCTAGTGCATGAGTCTCAAAAAGTTGTTTTACAGGTGCAACAGGTGATTAAGAAGGCAAATGGAATTTTGTCCTTCATTGCTAGAGGGATGGAGTTTAAGACTAGGGAGGTTCTGCTGCAATTGTATAAGGTGTTAGTGAGGCCACACCTGGAGTATTGTGTTCAGTTTTGATCTCCTTACTTGAGAAAGGACGAACTGGCACTGGAGGGTGTGCAGAGGAGATTCACTAGGTTAATCCCAGACCTGAAGGGGTTGGATTACGAGGAGAGGTTGAGTAGACTGGGACTGTACTCGTTGGAATTTAGAAGGATAATGGGGGATCTTATAGAAACATATAAGATTATGAAGGGAATAGATAGGATAGATGCAGGCAGGTTGTTTCCACTGGCGGGTGAAAGCAGAACTAGGGGGCATAGCCTCAAAATAAGGGGAAGTAGATTTAGGACTGAGTTTAGGAGGAACTTCTTCACCCAAAAGGTTGTGAATCTATGGAATTCCTTGCCCAGTGAAGCAGTAGAGGCTCCTTCATGAAATGTTTTTAAGATAAAGATAGATAATTTTTTGAAGAATAAAGAGATTAAGGGTTATGGTGTTCGGGCCGGAAAGTGGAGCTGAGTCCACAAAAGATCAGCCATGATCTCAATGAATGGCAGAGCAGGCTCGAGAGGCCAGATGGCCTACTCCTGCTCCTAGTTCTTATGTTCTTATTGACACTGCAATGAAGTTACTGTGAAAAGCCCCTAGTTGCCACATTCCGCCGCCTCTTCGATACACAGAGGGAGAATTCAGAATGTCCAAGTTACCTAACAGCACGTCTTTCGGGACTTGTGGGAGGAAACTGGAGCGCCCGGAGGAAACCCACGCAGACACGGGGAGAACGTGCAGACTCCGCACAGACAGTGACCCAAGCCGGGAATCGAAGCTGGGATCCTGGAGCTGTGAGGCAATAGTGCTACTCACTGTGCTACCATGCTGCCCTACTAAATGTAATGTGGAGATGCCGGCGTTGGACTGGGGTGGGCACAGTAAGAAGTCTTACAACACCAGGTTAAAGTCCGACAGGTTTGTTTCGAATCACTAGCTTTTGGAGCGCTGCTCCTTCCTCACCTGAGGAAGGAGCTGTGCTCCGAAAGTTAGTGATTCTAAACAAACCTGTTGGACTTTAACCTACTAAATATAGATCACGACAAGAGTAGGATTTTCTTACGGCCATTATACTTCAAATAACCAAGTACTTCATGGGTCGTGCACAATTTTTGGATATCCACAAAGTGCTGTGTACGTGTTATTTACCGTATTGTTTTATTTATTGTCTTGACAACATTTAGCCCTCCGTGAATACCTATTTCGTGCCATTATCACAGTACTGTTTGTTGGACCTTGCTGCGCATACGTTGGCATTTGATACATTATAATAGTGTCTTTAAGAAATACGTGTTTCTCTGCATTAGGGATGACCAATGCCTGCTGTCCTTGCCAGCGAAGCCGACACCCCTTGAATCAAGAGAGCAGTAAAACACTTTGGGATGTATTGGGGTCATGCAGGCTGTTGCATAAATGCAAATGCTTGCACTGTTTTAAACATAGTGATGCACATATATCAGGTTGCTGTGATTCAGAGCTGGAGAATCATAGAAGGTAGCACATAAAAGGAAGCCATTCAGCCCAAGCCTTGTGCTGGTCCTTGAAGAGCGCTGTGAACTAGTCCCACAATCAGCCCCTCTGCTCTTTCCTCATAGCCCTGAAAATGTATTTCTCTGCCACATGTCCATCAGTTGTGTACCTGGCAAAGTAAGCGTCCAGTACATCAGGGCATTCTACACACCAAATGGTGCAGGCTTGCTTCCTGATCCAGACTTGTGATTGAGGGCCTCTGAGCTCTTGGACTGGGCAGAGAACGATCCCACGGAATGTACCTGCTAAGAATTCAAGGAGAGGGTCGGATACCCGAGTGCGATTATTTTCATGGAGAGAATAGCGTCTGAAGCTGCCTAGGCTCACCTGTGATGATTTCCTAATTATCCAGGGAACTGGCCCAACAGCTCTGTCCAGCCTCTGCCCCACACCATGCTATTTGGAGCATTCTGACTAAAGGTATTGGGCGCAATTCTCCGGCCGCTTTGCGCTCGAGCGAGAGCACTGTGTGGACGGAGAATCTCAGGAGAGCCCTCTCCCAGCCTTCCCGGCAGCTTCCGCGCGCAGGATTCACCCATGCCCCGCGAGACATCGGATTCGGAACGCCGTCCAAAAGAGACGGGACCAAATGACGCCCGCGGAAGTCAGTCGTAAACCTACTTAAGACACCCCTACCCGTGATCTACTGGCCTCCCTCGATTGACCTGCCTCCCCAGGGAGGTTGCAGTCTGGCGTCGATCACGTGGAAGAACGTGGACCAGGTGGAACAGCCCCCGGGGGGAGGGGGGATCTCCCGGGCTGGTGGATGCCTCTAGGTGGTCAGGGTCAGTGCAGGGTGGCTCCCTGGCCCTCCCCCTGGAGAGTGGGTACCTTGGCACTGCCCAGCTTGCACTGGCAAGGTGCCCGGGTGGCACTGCCAAGCTGGCTGGAGCACTGTTTGGGTGCCATGGTGCCAATGCAAGGGTGCCCAGGTGCCAGGGTGGCACTGCCAAGGATCGGGGCCAAGGGGGGCCATACCTATGAAAGGAGGGTGGAGGGCGGTTGAAGGGCGGGGTGTGCAGCGCAGGTAATGGGGCCTCTGGAAGGTTGGGGAATTGATGGAGGTCCTGGAGGGAGGGGGTGCTGTAAGGAGTCCTGCAGAGGGGAAATACCCTGAAAAACCCGCCCATGATCCCTCTCCTCCTTTCACTGCAGGCGCTGTGTACTTGTGGGAGGGTTTCCTGGAATGTAAAAGGTCAGTGAGTGATCTTATTACGATTTTTAGAATTCTGAAAAGACATTAATGGGCTAAATAGAGAATTATTTTCTGTTGGGGAGTGTAGACCAAGGGGACATTGCCTTACAGTCAGAGCCAATACTTCACGCCAAGGGTGGTTGAATTATGTTACACTCTCCCAGAAGACGCTCGCTCAATTAATTTTAAATCCGAGATCAATCGATTTTTGTTTGCCAAGCATATAAAAGGGCAAGAAGCTAAAGCTATTGCATGTAGTTAAGATACAGATCAGCCAAGATCAGATCGGGTGGTGTCAAAACAGGTTGAAACTGCCTCCTCCTGCTCTTCTCTTTGTTTCTGGCTGTGGACCTGTGCTCCAGCAAGAAACCTATGCCTTGAGGAAGGAGGACACTGAGACACCTTCGTAAAAGCATACCATCCTTTTCAGACTGTCAGGCTATATTTACTCAATTATATCGAGAGCAGCATGAATATCCCTCCTAGCTCTGCTGCAATGTTAGGTTAGGTTTTGTTTAATGATCTGTAAACTGGCAATGCAAGCGGTTAATGTTCTGAATGAGCAAGGTTTTATTCCTCTGAAAGCCTCCGATTGTGAAATATGCAGCACTCTGCTCGATTATGTTGGTAATTTTGGCAATGCAGGTAAACCCCATTACCGTCAGCTGTACACCATCTCCTCCTAGACCCAATGAGAAGGTGTCCCGAAGGAGTGTAGTGCCCTTCTGTCGCCATCCCTCCATGTCACACTAGAATTCTTCTCTGACGCCGCACTTATTTAATTATGCTGTTCCGCAAGACGCAGCAGACTTGTCACGCTGAGAGTGAGAGTAGTTTTTCCTCTGATGCCAATTAAGTGGCATCAGCAGCCACTAATACTCAAGTGAATGATCTCAGTGGGTGATACTGCAAGAAAAATGAGGAAGTCTGAGGCTAGTGCAGGAGGAATAAGGGTCTAATTATCTGTGTTAAAACAAGAATTACTGTTAATCCAGTATTGTTGCTACAATGCAAAGCTTTGATCCCAGTTCTGAGACTGTGTAGACTGTGCAATACTGACCCCTGCTGCCTGCAGTCTCAAAACCTGAGAGCATGCTGATACACAGGAGAACCCCGAGGGTTCAGCGGATCTGTGCAGATACATGCCTTGTTACTCAACCCTACAAACCAGGAAAGCTCCAGTGTGGAGTGTGCCCTGTGCTGAACCCGTCAGTCACAGCCAGATCTTACAGCATATTCCAAAGAGGTTTACGAAAGGAAGTGACTTGCGTTTATGTGGCACTTTCACATCCTCAAGATATCTCAAAATGATTTACAGCAAATAAAGTACTTTTGAAGTTCGTCAGTATTGCAGATAAAGGTCTACAAACAGCAATATGATCATGAGCAGATAATTTGTTTTGTTATGGGGCGGGGGGGGGGTAAATATTCTCTGGGACACTAGGGAGAAGGACATGCCGAATTTCTTTAATTTCCTGAGGAAGTATAGGTGCTGTTGTGCTTTATTGGTCCATAGCATCGATGTGGGTGGACCAGGACAGATTGTTGGTGATGTGCACACCTAGAAATGCACCTGAGAGAATGATGCCAGGAATGAGGAATTTTAGATACAAGGAAAGATTGGAGAAATTGGGTTTGTTCTCCTTGGAGCAGAGAAGATTAAGAGGTGACCTTATTGAGGTGTCCAAAATTCTGAACACTTTTGACAGGGTAAAGAAGGATATTCTGTTTCCGCTAGTTGGTATGACAGTGACGAGGGGTCACAATTTAAAGAAGGTCAGCAAGAGAACGAGGAGTGAGGTGAGGGGAAACGTCTTTACTCAGAGAGTTGTTGGGATTTGGAATTCTCTGCCTGGGAGAGTGGTGGAGACGGATTCCATCGGAGGTTTCAAAAGAGAACTGGATACATATTTGAAAGTGATGAATTGAGAGGAGATAGGGCTGGGGAATGGGACTACCTGGGCAGCTCTTCCAAGAGTCGGAGCGGAAACGACGGGCTGAATGCTATTCCTGTGCTGTAACATTCTACCACTCTAACTGTACATAAGTCCCTCTATCTTCTTCAGAACAGTGTTGTGGGATTTTATCGTCCATCTGCAAGGGAGGATAGGGTCTCCCTCGGTTTATCATCGCATTGAAAAGATGACAATCCCTCAAAACTGGAGCATAGCCTTAATCATGTCCAGCTACAGTCTGGCAGATGTGTCCTTCAGGACCTGAAAAGACTTCCGAGCCACTCTTGGTGATGTCCATTGAAGTTCCCCACCCAGAGTATATTCTGCAACCTGACTACACTCAATGCCCTTCCAGATGGCACTCGATATCAAACACTGATCTATCAGCGGAAGGGTGCGAGATGACAGTTATCCGGTAGTTTCATGATCATCATTGCTGAGACGAGCTTTGTATTTCCAGATTTATTCATTGAATTTAAATTCCCCAGTTGCCATGGTGGGATTGAACTCGTGTCTCCAGGGCCACTGGAGTCGAATAGCATCACCACAATTTTATCATTGCCAATAGCTTGGCCAATATTCAACTCCCGACCACCAAAACAAATTAACTGTGATTTATTTACCTTACCAACGTGTTTGTGAGGTCCTGCTGTGCATAAATTGGCTGCTGCAATATGTTGTTTCTGTCAAAAAGTGGACTCTGGGGAAAGATATTAAATCACAATTGATAGCACCGTGTTAATTTGAAATGTGTTTTTCAGGATGTGTCGGGAATGCCTACGCTATGTCGTCCTGTGATTGAAGGAGGCGGAGGGTTTGATTACCGTTTGGCTATGGCTATTCCAGACAAATGGATTCAGGTGAGCTCCTAAATCATCCACAACTTAGTCTCCGGATTGAGGGATGAAAAGATCTATTGGGAGTTGCAAATGGTCAAAACTTGCTGCTCTCTCACTTGCTCGCTTTGCATTTAGCTTTCCCATTATTTTTAAGAGCTTATGGATTTTCATATTAATTAGCCATTAAACTCAGCATTGTAATTTCAATCTGTTAAATAAGAGTAACGTTTCTTTTGCACAGTGAATTGTAGCGATTTGGAATGTGATGCCTGAAAGGGTGATTCAGTAATAATAATAACTTTCAAAAGGGACGGACAATGAGACCAATCTCCTCTTCCTGAGAACGCTGTAACTGACTTAATGGGCACGATCCTCCGGCCTCGTTGCGCTCTCGCTCGAACGAATCGAGGCCGGTGAGTAGCGGGAGAGGCCGAAAATGAGAACCGCGCCAGGCACCAAACAGTTTGCGATGCAACCGGCCCAGTCTCGTAGGCGAAATCGGGACCTCGCCGTAGAGTGGCAAGAAACCAGTTATCACCATTTTTTTCATTAAGCCCAATTTCCATACAATTAACAAGAACGACCCCATATCCAATGGCCTCCTGTCATTCTGTGACCACCACAGCAAATGCTCACGCGAGCGCAGATTTGTATTCCTTAAACCTGAACCTGGCGGAATGGCTTCTGCGGGAAGCTGAGGAGGTGAGTAGCTATCTTTGCTCACACGCAAAGAGCCCAGGGGCGCTGGACTTGCCACTCCAACACTCGGCGTGGGGTGGGAGACCCTCGGCTGAGGGTGGGGTACCCTCCGCAGAGGTGGGCCACAATGGGAGGGTGGGGGAAGGCACCAGGGAGGCAGCTGCGCATGGCACCACCATGCCAATCCCTGAATTGTGTGTACCCGACCCGGGGGCAGCCCTCGCCCCTGACCGTCTGCCCCACCGACCACCCATAATCCCCATCGACTGCCAAGACCTCTGGTCGTGTGGCTGAAGGCTATTGCCGCTAGGAAATTGGCAATTGTGGTTAAGTGAGCACTTCACACAACCCAGGTGGATTCCCGTGGCTGGACGTTCCATGCAGCAAGTGGCAGTCGTTGCCTCGCAGCCCAATCAGACTGTGATGCCTGGACACTGTGCCTGACACTGCGGGAGGCAACACCACACACACACAGCAGCCAACATCGGATACCCAGGGGATGGGACACAGCTCCGGGGACATGTCCACGGGCGCAGAGTAGGTGAGTGCCATGGGGATGACGGGATGCCTGGAAAGGTGGGCCAAGGGTTCGGAGGTCGGCCTGCTTTGCAGAAGAAAGTGACAGAGGCATCATAATGTTTGTGCACAAGCAGCCCTGACTCCCCCTGCATCATCTGGCTCTGCCGGCTCCCCATGGTCTGCACCATCATGTCGACGTCATCAGGGTTGCTCGTCAGTGATTGGGCCATACTCTACTGCCACAGCTATTCCCATCTGAGAGTGGGACATGTCCCGCAGAACCTCACCAAGGTCAACCTGGTACTGGGTAACATCCCCCAGCGAGGCAAACATTCTCCGAGACTCTCAGCCATGGACGCCATCGACTGCGCGGTGCCTTGGACACCTTCACTCATGGTGCCGACGTCATGCACCAGGCTCTCCACTGCGGTCGCCACCCTAGCCGTGCTGGCTTCAGTGCCACGCATTGCCGGCGACATCTCCTGTGCCCGTAGCCTCTGGGACGCCTCCAATTGGCTATGGACCTGCTGACTGTTGCTGACATCTCCCTCTGAATGTGCAGGCCGCTCCCTATCGTCTCCATCAGCTCCGGGTAAGCCTGTACCAGAGGCTCAGCATCAGGCTGGGACCCAGGTGGTTCCTGGGATCCAGCAGACCTCCGACTGCTGTCTCGCCTAGGGGGGGTTCCTGCCGCCACCTGATTTACATCAGCAGCAGTGTGGTGCTCACCAGATTGTGCCCCAGAGGCCTGAGAAATATTTCCCACCGAGGTACCTGTATCTGTGCTGGTGGAGGGTTGGGATGACAGCTGTGACCCGTCGATTGTGTCCTCCTCGGAGCTCCCCTCCAAGGTGTTCTCCTGGGAGGCTGGAGAGGGGACCGCCCGGGCTGGGCCTACGCCGTCGGCTGGAGGACCTGCGGGAGAATGGACATGTGGTCAGTGGGAGGGATGAGTCAGTCAGTGAGGCAATAACAACTCATGTTTGACAGATCTTTTGGCTGGGGCTGGGTGGTTCCTCACCTCCACGGCATTCGCCAGCCTCCGCGTTGGTGACCGTTCTGTCCTCGGCCACACCTGTCACCTCCAGGGCCCGCTCCTCGGAGGAGGTGAAGGTTCTTATGTCCGACACCCCACCTCTAGTCTGGGCCCTCTGCTGGCGATTGTGGGAGTGCTTTTGTTGAGGAGAGACTGTGAGGGCTTGGTTAGCCCCAGGCGTGGTTCATAGTGGTGGGAGAGGGGATTGTGAAGGGAGGGTTGGGAGGTGGATGCTCACATGGTGGCGGGAAGGTCTTGGGGTGGGGCGAGGGGGGAGGGAGAGGGGAGGCGTTGGTGTCTACTCACTCGTGTGCTGCCCGGAGTAGGTCGTTGACCGTTTTCTTGCACTGGAGGCCAGTTCCCCTGGTCACACTCCCGGCGCTCATGGCCGCCACCACATCATTCCAGCCGGCATTGGCTGCCCGTGACTGACTTGATGAGTAACTCTGGTCGTCTGGAGAAAATGTTTTCATTTGCAGTGAGTTCAAAACTCGGAGCCGTTTAATGATAAATGTTCCTATTAAATCCAC
Source organism: Scyliorhinus torazame (assembly GCF_047496885.1). NCBI lineage: Eukaryota > Metazoa > Chordata > Chondrichthyes > Carcharhiniformes > Scyliorhinidae > Scyliorhinus > Scyliorhinus torazame. Next base: position 8,036,611 of record NC_092714.1, read on the forward strand.
TGAAGAATTCAGGAGAAGCCTCTTTATCCAAAGAGTCTTTGCAATTTTGGTCGAGAATCGGCTTAGAAAGTGGAAATTACTACTATGTGCAGTTGTTATGATGAATAATATAGATAATCATGGCTAATCAGCTTCTGGAGAAAGGAATAAAAGGATATGTCTGTAAGATGAGATAAGAGGGTGTGGGAGTGGGGGAGGCTTGTGTAGAACATAACCCCAGCACAGTCTCGTTAGGCCGAGTGACCTGGTTTTGTGCTGTGTTTTTAAAAAATCTGCTTTGTACGTTTATAATGTCAACCTCCCGTGGCATTGCTCATTTGTAATAATTATCTTTATTGTCACAAGTAGGCTTACATTAACACTGCAATGAAGTTACTGTGAAAATCCCCTAGTCGCCACATTCCGGCGCCTGTTCGGGTACACAGAGGGAGAATTCAGAATGTCCAATTCACCTAACAAGCACGTCTTTCGGGACTTGTGAGAGGAAACCGGAGCACCCGGAGGAAACCCACACAGACATGGGGAGAACGTGCAGACTCCGCACAGACAGTGACCCAAGCCGGGAATCGAACCCTGGCGCAGTGAAGCTATAGTGCTAGCCACTGTGCTGCTGTAGGGGAGGGGTCAGGCTTTGGTTTTGTGTATAGCGCAAATAGAGGCATTCAGGATATTGTGGTGGGATGAGAAGGAGAGGAGGAAAATCGGGATCAGTAATGGGGATATAGAGTGACCGGATAAGTAATAACCAACATCTAAAAACATTATCTCCTCATTTATCTCATTGCTGCTTGAGGGATCTGGAGTGTCTATAAGTTTCTCTACATTCTGTTCCCAAACCCTCCCAAGAAGCAGTGTAAATAAAACAGTCACACACACTTCAGCAAAGTCATTTGCATGAGTAATGGACAAAAATCAACAACCATTAACAACTGGCCACAGTTCAAAACTGGAGCTATGCTGATCGTCTCAATATAATCCAGCTCTATAAGTTTCCAATCTATTATTTTTAGCTTTCTTTAGTCTCCTGACTAGACAAATTCCTCTGGAAATCTATTCTTGAGATGCATTTTTGTTCAGAGAAATCTTGTTTGCCAGGAAATAAATCCCCTGATGTGAAGAATTTAACAGGCTGGGCACTTTGATTGAAGGGAAAAGATTAAAAAACGACAGGGCAAAAGCTTATCTCATCTGAACAGTGACTCAGGGTGGCACAGTGGTTAGCACTGTTGCTTCACAGCGCCAGGGACCCAGCTTCAATTCTAGCCTTTGGTGACTGTCTTGGCGGAGTCTGCACATCCTCCCCGTGTGTGCGTGGGTTTCCTCCGGGTGCTCCGGTTTCCTCCCACAGTCCAAAGATGCGCAGGTTAGGTGGATTGGCCATGTTAAATTGCCCCCTCGTGTCCAAAAAGATTAGGTGGGGTAACTGGGTTATGGGGATGGGGTGAAGGTGTGGGCCTAGATGGAGTGCTCCTTCAGAGAGTCGGTGCCAACACGATGGGCTGAATGGCCTCCTCCTGCAATGGAAGGGATTCTATGATTCTACTCTCTTTGACTCCTCAAATTGGCCTGAAAGATGACCCAAACTTTTACAAAGAAATGTAGCTTTGAATTTTGAGCCTAAATCCTGTACTGATCTGAATGTACATTAAACACTGGCTTTTCGCATTTGAACTGTGCCCCCTCCCCCAGTTCACATTGATAAGGAAGCAGGAGTGTCACAATCCAGTGGGTTTGCAACACAATACTGATCCTAAACTTATTTGAGAAAAAGAATAATGTTGCACATCAGCTTACATTTAGTAGCGCCGGTAATGTGGTAAATTATCCCAAGGCACTTCACAGAATTAGTACCAAACAAAATTTGAAAGGTGACCAAAAGTTTTGTTGAAGAGGTAGGTTTCAAGGAGTGCATTAAAGGAGGAAAGATTCAGTGAAGGAATTTTGGAGTTTAGTGCTTGGGCAGCTGGAAGCACGGTTACCAATGGTAAAGTGATTAAAATCGGGGATGTGCGAGAGGCAGAATTGGAAGAATGCAGGTGCCTCAAAGGATTGTGGGACTGGGGAAGATTGCAGAGATAGGGTGGGCGAAAACAAGGGTGCAAATTTTTAAAATGAGGTTTTGAGCCGAAATGGGCCGCAGAGCAAAGGATGATGGACGGCACGGTAGCACAGTGGTTAGCACCGTTGCCTCACAGCGCCAGGGACCCAGGTTCGATTCCCGGCTTGGGTCACTGTCTGTGCGGAGTCTGCACATTCTCCCCGTGTGTGCGTGGGTTTCCTCCGGGGGCTCTGGTTTTCTCCCACAGACCAAAGATGTGCAGGTTAGGTGGATTGGCCATGATAAATTGCCCCATAGTGTCCAAAGGTTAGGTGGGGTTACTGGGTTACAGGGATAGGGTGGAGGTGGGTACTCTTTACAAGGGCCGGTGCAGACTCGTTGCACCGAATGGCCTCCTTCTGCACTGTATTGGTGCAAGTTGGGACACAGGCAGCAGTGTTTTGGATGACCTCCAATTTATAGAGACTGGAAGGTGGGAGGATGACCAAGAAAGCATTGAAGCAGTTAACTTTAGAGGTAATAAAGAAATGGGTGAGGATTTCAGCAACAGTTGAGCTGTGGCACAGACAGAATTTCCTCGCACCAAGGAGAGGTGAGTGCTACGACCATACACAAAGATCAGTTCAGATAAGAGTTGAGGTCAGTACACCAACATTAAACATCTGTTCTGTTACACCGTGATCTCTTCTTCACTAATGTCACACGGTCAGGAGGAAAAGCAAGGGCCCTCGCTGCTAATGTTGAAGTCAGCCTCGTTGTGAGATCTAATAATTTCCCCTCTATTGCTGTTGAGTGTACTTTATCGGGGATTCCGGCATGGGGCTGCTGTGATGTTATCAGGCTGTCCAGCAGCAAGGATTGTCAGAAATATACGATAAGCATTAAAACAAAATAATAATAATAACTGCTTATTGTCACAAGTAGGCTTCAATGAAGTTACTGTGAAAAGCCCCTAGTCGCCACATTCCGGCGCCTGTTCGGGGAGGCCGGTACGGGAATTGAACCCGCGCTGCTGGCCTTGTTCTGCATTACAAGCCAGCTGTTTAGCCCACTGGGCTAAACCAGCCCATAAAATCACTGTTAAAATTACTCTACGTACAGCAAATTAAAAATTGGGACTTACTCAGGGGGTGAATCTAGAAGCTGAAATATTCTGAAATGATTTTCCAAAGAAAATTATTTCACTGCATTAATGTAAAATTATTTTTCAGACCCGGTTCTAACTTTAGTGCTCGCATCAGTTTAAAACCCAGATACGCCTGGTCGAACGATCTGTAGCTTTTTCAGGTGGGAGGGGGGGGGATATTCTAACTAAACAATGATTTGATTCAGTTGTTAATCACCTTAAAACTGTCTGCCTTAGCTGCTGGCCCCTCTGTCACTGGAAGTGTTTCCCCTTGCCGGATTCATTCCGCATTGTTACCTCACTCACTCCCTCCCTCTCCACTCCTTTCTTCCTCTGCCACTCTTTCCCTCTTCCTTCTTTCACCCCCTCCCACCCTCTCCACTTTGCTCTACCTTCATCCCTCCATCTCACTCTCCCTGGCACCCTCTCCGTCCCTTGCTGCCCCCTTCCTCTGCACTCCTTAAGACCCACCTCTGACCAAACATTTGGTCACCCTATTATGTTCTCCTTTGCCTGATTATCCAGTGCTGTCTGATTATGTCTCTGTGAAGCCCCTGGGATATTCCGAGACATTTAAGGTGCTGCATAACTGCAATCTGTGCACACGTGCTGACAGATGAGTATTTCCGATCTGACTGTAAGTAGGTTGCTAGCTTCTTGTGCTGTTCTATTCAGCAATGTAGTAACTAAATAGGACGCTGTGTGTATCCACGGTAAGCAGTAGTTCGATTGTACTGAATTTCCCATCAATGTTTCCCCCTTTAAATTTCTTTTATATTAAACACAATTTCTTCCCTGGCTGGTTTACACAATTAGACGTTGTGGAAATGTTGGCAGAATGCATCGCACTTTAAGATTTTCCTGCTGTTTTCGGTCCTTGTCTTGTGATGCACGCTTGGCTGCGAGACACCGTTCCTGAGGTACACAGCTTGACAGTGAAAAGCAGTAGACTATTGAACTGTTGTAGGCATCATAGCAGCAGGCTTTAGCACAGCTGAAGGCCAGGGCAGCACGGTAGCATAGTGATTAGCACAGTTGCTTCACAGCTCCAGGGTCTCAGGTTCGATTCCCGGCTTGGGTCACTGTCTGTGTGGAGTCTGCACGTCCTCCCCGTGTGTGCGTGGGTTTCCTCCGGGTGCTCCAGTTTCCTCCCACAGTCCAAAGATATGCGGGTTAGGTGGATTGGCCATGCTAAATTGCCGTAAGTGTCCAAAAAGTGTAAGTGGGGGTTACTGGGTTACGGGGATAGAGTAGATATGTGGGCTTGAGTAGGGTGCTCTTTGTAAGGGCCGGTGCAGACTCGATGGGCCGAATGGCCTCCTTCTGCAGTGTAAATTCCATGATTTGGCTCATCGTGTCCAAGCTGGCGTTCCAAAGGAGCAATTCACCTTCCCCACATCCCTGCACATTCTGTAGAACCATAGCTTTGCTATGGTGCTGAAGGAGGCCATTCAGCCCATCAAGTCTGCACTGACCCTCTGCACCCTACCTCGACCCACTTCCCAGCCCCATCCCCTCAACTGAAACTGCATATCTTTGGACACTGAAGGACAATTTAGCATGACCGAATCCACCTAACCTGCACATCTTCGGACTGTGGGAGGAAACCGGAGCACCCGGAGGAAACCCACGCACACATGGGGAGAGCGTGCAGACTCCGCACAGACAGTGACCCAAGCCGGAATCGAACCTGGGACCCTGGTGCTGTGAGGCAGCAGTGCTAACCACTGTGTCACAGTGCCACGCCTCCTCTCCCTCCTTTTCAGTTATTTAGAAAATGTAGAAAGATTTACGGCACGGAAGGAGGCCAATCTGCCCATCATGTCTGTGCTGGCCGGAAAACCCAGCCAATCCCATTTTCCAGCACCCCGCAGATGGTGGTCTGTCCACTGTCTACAAGGCACAAGTCAGGAGTGTGATGGAATGCTCTCCACTTGCCTGGATGAGCGCAGCTCCAACAACACTCAAGAAGCTCAACACCATCCAGGACAAAGCAGCCCCGCTTGATTGCTCCTCCATCCACAAACATTCAAACCCTCCACCACCAACCACACAGTAGCGGCCGTGTGCACCATCTACAAGATGTACTGCAGTAACTCACCAAGGTTCCTTAGGCAGCACCTTCAAACCGGCAACCACTACCATCTAGTAGGACAAAAGCAGCAGATACCTGGGAACCCACCACCTGGAGGTTCCCCTCCCAGTTACTCATCACCGTGACTTGGAAATATATCGCTGTTCCTTCACTGTCGCTGGGGCAAAATCCTGGAACTCCCTCCCTAACAGCATAGTGGGTGGACCTACCCCAATGACTGCAGGGGTTCAGGAAGGCAGCTCACCACAGCCTTCCGAAGGACAACTAGGGATGGGCACTAAATGTTGACAGAGCCAACGACGGCCACATCCCATAAATTAATTTTTAAAGCTCTTAAATGAGTTGAGGGGTTTCTGCTTTTACCACCCTTTCAAGCAGTGAGTTCCAGACCCCGACCACCCCACCCTCAGGTGAAGAAATCTGCCTCAACTTCCCTCTAATGCTGGTACCAATCGCTATAAATCTCTGCCCCCGAGTCACTGACCTCACTGTTAAGGAAAATAGGTCCTTCCCATCCAATCTATTCAGACCATTTTCAATCTTGTACACCTCAATCAAACATTCCCTCGTCTCCCTCCGATCCAAGAAAAGCAGCCTCGGCCTATCTAACCTTTCCTCATTCAGTACCCATAGAGCAATAATTTTACAGGCGTATTTTACATTGTGAAGGGTTACGAAGAACTTCTGTTTCCCCTCACAGAAGGGTCAGTAACCGGAAAGGACAGCCGCCCTCCTGTTGTCTGCCTCTCCAATCTCCTTCCTTCTCTCCTCTCTCCTTCCTTCTCTCCGCTCTCCTTCCTTCCCTCCTCTCTCCTTCCTTCCCTCACCTCTGCTTCCTGCAGCAACTCAGCAGTGACCAAACCTGGAAACAGGCAGCAAACTGAGCAGTAGCAACAGGGAGAGAGAACAGCAGCAACAGAGATAGAGCAGCAACAGAGAGAGAGCAGCAACAACAGAGAGAGCAGCAGCAACAGAGAGACAGCAGCAGCAGAGAGAGAGGAGCAGCAGCAGAGAGAGCAGCAGCAACAGAGAGAGAGCAGCAACAGGGAGAGAGCAGCAACCCAACAGGGAGAGAGCAGCAACAGGGAGAGAGCAGCAACAGAGAGAGCAGCAACAGGGAGAGAGCAGCAGCAACAGAGAGAGAAAGAGGAGCAGCAACAGAGAGAGAGAGAGAACAGCAACACAGAGAGAGCAGCAACAGAGAGAACAGCAGCAACAGAGAGAGAGAGAGAACAGCAACACAGAGAGAGCAGCAACAGAGAGAGAGCAGCAGCAACAGAGAGAGAGAGAACAGCAACACAGAGAGAGCAGCAACAACAGAGAGAGAAAGAGCAGCAGTAACAGAGAGAGAGAGAGAGAACAGCAGCAACAGGGAGAGAGCAGCAACAACAGAGAGAGAGAGAGAACAGCAACACAGGGAGAGCAGCAACAGAGAGAACAGCAGCAACAGAGAGCAGCAACAGAGAGAGAGAGCAGCAGTAACAGAGAGAGAGAGGGAACAGCAACAGAGAGAGAGCAGCAACAGAGAGAGAGCAGCAACAACAGAGAGAGAAAGAGCAGCAGTAACAGAGAGAGAGAGAGAACAGCAACACAGAGAGAGCAGCAACAGAGAGAACAGCAGCAACAGAGAGAGCAGCAACAGAGAGAGAGAGCAGCAGTAACAGAGAGAGAGAGAGAGAACAGCAACAGAGAGAGAAAAACTATGACAGTTTTCAGGTATTTGGTAAAGAACTGGGGTTGGGTGGAGACAATTATTTACGCAGTGAGTTAAGATGATGTGGAATGTGCTGCCTGAAAGAAAGCAGATTCAACAGTGGGCGGAGGCAGGATGGGCCGAATAGCCTCATTTAGAACATAGAACGAAACAGCGCAGTACAGGCCCTTCGGCCCACGATGTTGCACCGAACCAAAAGCCATCTAACCTACACTATACCATTATCATCCATATGCTTATCCAATAAACTTTTAAATGCCCTCAATGTTGGCATAGAACATAAACTAATAGTGCACAAATTTTTCTATGATCAATGGTTAAGACCATGAGGTATGTTGATCGTGACCCAGTTGAAACTGTCTGTGCAGGATGGTTTCATTAGTTAGTCTAATAGGTTGTTAATTAAATTAAAAAAACTGCGCTCTGAATTCTAATGCATTAGACTAAGGTTAAATCTGATGGGTGAATTTAATCTTGAATCTTTAATTTTTGAAGAATGAAAGATGGGAAGCATGGACATTGGTGGATTCAATTTAGCTTTCAACAAAATTAGATAAGGTATTAAATGATCTATTTTTAGTTGCTGCATCTGGTATTAAAAGTGTCAGGCATACTTGAGAAGGTGGATGGGTAGATATTTGTGAATCACTCGTTTTATTTAACAGTAAGACTGAGCTTGAAAGCAAAAACCTTCAAGCACTTAACAGAACAAAGACATTGAATAAGCATCTTGAAGGGGAATGAAGGGGAAAGGCGCAACACAGAAGAAGGCAAGGCTTTTGATAACATGAAGGAAACTAATGAGTTGGTGTTGCTTTAGGCTAGGGACGGAAGGGAGAGGATATACCACTGAGCAAGAGGTGGGAAGGGGGTGTTGAGGGATCTAGTGGGTGGGGGAATTGAGGTTTATGGTGAGAAAGTTGGTTCCGAACATACAAAATAGGAGCAGGAGTTGACCCAGGGGCCTTTTGAGCCTGCTGTGCCTCTTAATAACAGGAAGAAGTCCTACAACACCAGGTTAAAGTCCAACAGGTATGTTTCAAATTGTTAGCTTTTGGAGCGCTGCTCTGGAAGGAGCAGCACTCCGAAAGCTAACGATTTGAAACAAACCTGTTGGGACTTTAACCTGATGTTGTAAGACTTCTTACTGTGCTCACCCCAGTCCAACGCCGGCATCTCCACATTATGCCTCTTAATAAGATCTTGACTAATCTTCTATCTTCCGATTACCTTCCTGCCCCACCACATATCCCCTGATTCCCTTAGAGTTCAGTAATCTCAGCCAGAATCATACAACTGTTAGGGCGCAAGAAGAGGCCATTGGTCCATCGTATCTGCACCGGCCTTCCAAATGAGCATCATGGCTTCGTACCAATCCCCTACATTTTCCCCGCACTCCTGCACATTGTTTCTGTTCAATGAATCATCTCATGCCCTCTTGAATGCCTCGATTGGACCAGCCGCCACCACACTCCCAGGCAGTGCAATCCAGATCCGAGACACTCGTGTGAGAATATTTTTTCTCACATCATATTTGCTCAACAGCTGAGTATCCACTGCTTACTAAGGTAAAGAATCCTAAAGATTTGCAACTCTGTGTGACGAAATTTCTCCTCATCTCAGTTCTAAATAACCAGCCCCTTATCCTGAGTCTATGTATCCTAGTTCCAGACTCTCCCGGGAGGGTGAATGGCCTCGACACCGTCAAACACTTTAAGAATATTGGGCGGGATTCTCCGCTCCCGCGCCAAAGTGCCCACGCCGTCGTGAACGCCGTCGAGATTCACAACGGCGCGAAACGGCCCCTATCCCGACCGATTCAGGGCCCGATAATGGGCTAGGAGCGGGGCCGCGTCATTTACACGCGCCAGGCCTTGTCGCCACGTAAAGGCGGCGTCGCATACATGACGTGGCCGGCGCCGCATAACTGGCATCACCCGCGCATGCGCGGGTTGCCGTCCTCTCCGAGTCCGCCCCGCAAGAAGATGTCAGACGGACTCTTGCGGGGCTGCGGAAGAAAGGAGGTCCTCCTTCAGAGAGGACGGTCCGACGATCAGTGGGCACCGATCGCGGGCCAGACCCCCCCCCCCCAGCGATCCCGCGCTGTTCCCACCGGCAGCGACCAGGTGTGGACAGCGCCGGGGGGAAGCCGCCGTTTAGGCCTGGCCGCTCGGCACATCCGGGCCTGAGCATAGCAGGGGTGTCGGAGAATCGCCATTTTTGGGTGTCTCGGGCGATTCTCCGGCCTGCGCAGCGGGGAACTCGACGGGGCTGTTCTCGCCGCTTGGGAGAATCGCGGGAGGGCGTCGGACCGGCGTCGCGGGAAAATTCGGCGACCCAGGCGATTCTCCCAACCGGCGCGGGAGCGGAGAATCCCGCCCCCTGTGTCTCAAAGGGATCGCGTCTCGTTTTTCTAAATGGCAGCGAGTATGGGCCCATTCTGCTCAATCTTTCCTCATTGGGATCAATCTGGCAAAACTTTTATTGCATTTCCTATAAGGCATGTGTATCCTTCCTTGGGTAAGGAACCAAATCTGTACACAGCTTCAGTTAGGGCGTCACTAAATCCTTGTTTGCAGCAAGACTTCCTTCCTCTTGTACCCTAACTCACTTTGCAATAAAGGCCAACGTACAATCTATTTTCCGAATTGCTTACTCTGGTCACATGGTAAATTTCCTGTATATCCAAATGCGTTTGAACACAAACCTTGAGTAATTTTTCACTGTTTAAAAAAAACAAAATCTGTACGGGGCTGGTTTAGCACAGGGCTAAATAGCTGGCTTCTAAAGCAGACCAAGGCAGGCCAGCAACGCGGGTTCAATTCCCGTTCAAGCCTCCCCGAACAGGCGCCGGAATGTGGCGACTAGGGGCTTTTGACAGTAACTTCATTTGAAGCCAACTTGTGACAATAAGCCATTTTCACTTTTTCACTTTGACTTTTATGTCCTTCCTACCAAAGTGACCTTACATTTCCTCACATTAAGGGGAGGTAGTGGTATTGTCACTGGACTAGTAACCCAGAGACCAGACGTAATGCTCTAGGGACCAGGTTCAAATCCCTCCTTGGAAGACGGTGAAATTTGAATCTAATAAAAACTGGAATTTAAAATGTCTAATGACCATTAAACCATTGTCAATTGTCTTAAAAACCCATCTGGTTCACTAGTGTCTTTTAGGGAAGGAAATCTGACTCCAGGTGTCCTCAAGGCCCAGCAAGCCACTCAGTTCAAGGGAATTAGGGATGGACAGGAAACGCTGTCCCAATGATGTCCGCAACCCATGAATGAATTAAAAGAAAACATTGGGCTGGATTCTCCGATTTCCAGTCCATGTCCTGAGGCTGGCGTGGGAACGGTGGTGTTTTACCACTGACAATTTAGCGCACAACCCCCACCGATCGTCTGTTTGGCTGGGGGCCAGCAGGAAGGCAGCGTAGAGCACCCGGCTCTGGCTGCCGACATGGCCCGGAGAATTTCCGAGTCCGTGGCCGCGCGTGCCCAAGGCGGCGGCCTGCAGCGGCCGCGCCGTGCAACATGGCGCCCGCCACCCGCGGACCCAGCCGGCCAAATAGTGCCCTCCCCCTTTGGCCGGCTCACGACCCCCGGACCACCCCCCAACAGTGTCCCCAGCCCCTGCCAAAGTGCCCCCCACCCGCGGATCAGCCGTCCCCGACTGTGACGGCGCTGGACTGAGTCCGCAGCCGCCACGCCGAGTTCCGGGCCGGTAATAGCATGAGAGACCCTCGCCATCGGGAACCCGGCCGCTCGGGGGCACAGCATATGGGAGGGCCTCAGGCAATGTCCTGAGGGTGTCGATAGGGCATGCGGCGCACTCCTGGAGCACTCCGTTTTGGAGGGGGCGGAGCATCGCGAAGGCGGCGCCGCCCCCATATCAGCACAAACTCTGTTTCTCCGGCCGACCGCTGAACTCGATTTCGCCGTTGGCAACCGGAGAATTCTGCCCATTATATTACATCTACCACTAGCCTGTCTATAATCCTTTTTCAGATGGTTTGTGCCCTTCTCACAGCTTCTTGCCCCACCCATCAGTAAATTTGGACACTTGGTCCCGTCACCTAAGTAATTGACAAAAGACATAGTTAGTCAAAGAATTGGTGCTTTTCAACCCCTCGATCCTGCTCTGCCATTCAATGCAATCATGATTGGTTAGCACTGTTGCTTCACAGCATCAGAGACCTGGGTTTCCGGCTTGGGTCACTGTCTGCACGTTCTCCCCGTGTGTGCGTGCGTTTCCTCCAGGTGCTCCGGTTTCCCCCCACAGTCCAAAGATGTGCAGGTTAGGTTAATTGGCCATGATAAATTGCTCCTTAGTGTCCAAAAGGGTTGGCTGTGGTTGCGAAAGACGTGCTTGTTAGGTGAATTGGACATTCTGAATTCCCCCTCTGTGTACCCGAACAGGCGCCAGGATGTGGCGACAAGGGGATTTTCACAGTAACTTCATTGCAGTGTTAATGTAAGCCTACTTGTGACACTAATAAAGATTATTATTATCTCACCTGCGTCATCTACACCTTCTTGCCTGCTCCCCGTAACCCTTCATCCCGCTACTAATTAAAAACCTTCCATCCTCCTCAATTTTATTCTGTGCTCCAGCACCCACTGCGCCCTGGGGTAGAGAATTCTACAAATTCACTGACCCTTTGAGTGAAGTAATTCCTCCTCATTTCTTCCACCCCTTAGCCTAAAACTGAGGCTTCTCATTCCAGAATGTCCAACAAGGAGAAACATCTGCTCTACATCTACTCTGTTAATCCCCTTTACCATCTTATATACCTCCAATCGATCTCCCCTCATTCTTCTAAACTCCAGCGAGTATAGGCCTGAACTGCCAAGTCTCTCTTCATAAGGCAAGTCTTTCATCCCTGGAATCTAATCGAGTGAACCTTCTCTGAACTTCTCTATTGCATTTATGCCCTTTCTCAAGTATGGGACATAAACTGCGCAGACTCCAGGTGTGATCTCATCAATGCCCTATACAGTTAATACAGCATTTCTCTACTTTTATTCTCTATTCCATTATCAGTAAATGAAACAATTCCGTTTGTCTTCCTTCTTACCTGCTGCACCTGCATGCTAACTTTCTGCGACTCATGGACGAGGACACCCAGGTCCCTCTGCACCAAAGCATTTTGAAGCTTCTCTTCATTTAGATTAGGTACCTTTTTATTCCCCCGACCAAAATGGATAACCTCACGCTTATCCAAGTTAATCCCAGACATTGTAAATGCCCGAGACCACGGCACTGATCCTATTAATACATTCCAGAGTTGAGGCAATTTTGGAAGCGCAGTACATCCACTATCTCTGCAGCTGCCCCTTTCACAATCCTCGAATGTAGACCATCAGGCTCAGGGGATTGGTTATTCTCTCCAGTATTTTCTTTGATAATAATTGCATTACTTTTATCATTTTGATCACACTCTTGCTCCCCGAATACTTCTCGTCTGATTTTTGTGTCTTCTACTGTGAAAATTACCCGTTTATTCTCACATAAGCCAAACTACCGTGGCTGCTGAAAATCTGCAATCAAATCAAAAAATTCTTGAAATCTGAAATTAAAACTTAAATGTTGGAAATGCTCAGCAAGTCAGACAACATCTGTGGAGAGAGAACCAGAGTTAACGTTTCAGGTTGGTAACATTTAATCAGGATTCAGTCCAGCTTAATCTTCTGATGAAAGTGCATCAGCCTGAAATGTTCAGTGTGTTTCTCTCCCCACAGATGCTGCCAGACCTGCTGTGTGATTTCAGCATTTCTCCATTTATTACTGCTGTTTTCTGTCCTTCAACTAATCCTCTGTCTACCCCAGTACATTACCCTCAACTCTAAGCATTTATCTTCTGTAACAAGTTTTTGTGTAGAATCATATTGAATACCTTTTGAAAAGTCAACTATGTTGAATCCACTGTCTATCCTGCTACTTACATCCTCAAATTAATTCCTAATAGATTTGCCAAACGTGATCTCCTTCCATAACAGCATGTTGATTCTGCCTCATTTTATTATGATTTTCTAAATGTCCTGTACTAATTCCTGAATGGTGGATTCCAACATTTGCCTGATGACTGATGTCGCTCCCAGTTTTCTGGCATCTAAAACTCTCCCAATTCTCAGGCTTATTACTCGTGGCAATGTTACAAGCCTCTTTTTTAAAAACATCTAATATTATCCTTGACATCTTTAGTTAGCCAAAGAATGATTAATTTTCCCGTGGAGTTTCTATTTCCCAATACAATGTATATTTGTTGAGAATTGTGAAAGGTTTATTTAAATGTTTTTCACTGTTTATTGACCATCGCACCTTTTAATCTAATTTTCCAATCCATCTTTGCCAACCCTCCACTCACTGGTTTTATTTAAGTTGAACACAATTTCTAAATTTGGGGTGGTTGGGATGGTTTCACTTCTGAGAAGGACTGTAATAAGGTCACAAACTTGTTTAAAATGTACAGCGGGATTCTCCGTCGGCGACAACGCACCGCGGTGCGCCCGCGGGTTTCCCGATGACGTGGGGTGGCCACAATGGAAAATCCCATTGGCCGGCTGCCGGAATGGAGGATCCCGCTGCTGGCGAGGGTGCGCCGTGCAGGAAAAGGGGGCTGGCGGACATGAGAATCCTGTCCATGGGCTTTCATCGGATGTCATAATCTCTTGCAAGGCCAGAATTGTCGGCCATCCCCAAATGTCCTTGGACTGAGTGGTTGGCTCGGCCACTTCAGGGGCAACTAGTCAACTACATTGCTGTGGGCCTGGAGTCACATGTAGGCCAGACCAGGTGAGGACTCCCCTAATGGACATTAATGAATCAGTTGGGTTTTTATAACAATCTTAGGGGCTGGTTTAGCACACTGGGCTAAATTGCTGGCTTTTAAAGCAGACCAAGGCAGGCCAGCAGCACGGTTCGATTCCCGTACCAGCCTCCCCGAACAGGCGCCGGAATGTGGCGACTAGGGGCTTTTCACAGTAACTTCATTTGAAGCCTACTCGTGACAATAAGTGATTTTCATTTTTTCATTTCGAGCATGGTTTCATGGTGACCATGACAGAGAGCAGTTTTTCGTTCCAGATTTTATTCATTGAATTCAATTCCAGCAGCTGACGTGGGATTTGAACTCACCTCCCCAGAACATTACCCCGGGCCTCTCGATTACGGCGACATTACCACTACCTCACCATCACTCCTCAAACTTGCAGAATGGAAAAAATAATTGGATAGATAAATGTGAGCAGGTACATTTTGGTCAGAAGATTAGGGAGGCCACTTATTGCTTGGAATGTGCGAGCCTCGGTGGGGTAGAGGTACAAAGGGATCTCAGACTGCAAATACACCAATCTCTAAACGTTATGCCACAGGTTACAAGGCCACAAAAAACAAACAAACACTAGGTTTTATTTTGAGAAGGTTTAAATTGAAAAGTAGGCATGTTTTGGCAGACGTGTACTGACCCTGAGTTAGACGACATTCGTGTACTGCGAGCTTGTCTCCTTATTGTAAAAAATGATATTGAGGCGCTGGAGAGGGTGCAGAAACGGTTTACAAGAATGATACCAGAAATGTGTGAGTATTCCGGTTAGGAAAGGATTGACAAGCTGAGACTCTTCTGTCTGAAAAAGAGAGTGACCTAAGAGAGATCTTTAAAATGGTTCAAGGTTTTGATGGAGTGGATACAGAGAGAATGTTTCCTATTGTTGGGAAGAGTGAAACTAGAGGCCGTCAATATAAGAGAGTCGCGAAGAAATCCAATCTGGAATTCCGATCGAACCTCTTCACCCAAAGAATGGTACGAATGCTTAACTCGGTGGGAGCAGTTGATGAAGCGAATTGGTTAGCGATCATCCCCAACCCGACTGACTCTGCTTCCTACTCTTTTGGGTCAAGGCCTTCCTGCAGCACCCGCCTGCGTCGCCCTTTATTACCCGGGCTATACCCCCCCTCCTTTTCTATTTCCTATTGAGTGATGTGGTGAGAAGGGTGTATGTTGGGAGAAAGTGAGTATGTTGTGCTCATCTATCAAAGACCATAATTGCCTTTTTGAGGTGAAGCCCACTTTCACCTTGGAGGGGGTAGAGGACAATACTCATGCGGGGACAGAATGTGAGGACTTGGAGCATTGCTGGATTAATTGTGGACTATTTAAATGCTCGTGGCATTGGCTGTTGTGCACCACAGTCATTTTCTCAGAATCTGGATTCTTTTAATATATCTCTTCATGAATATTAAAATCATGATCAACGTGGCATCCTATTCATTAGGGAAATATCACATTTTGTATGCACAGCACTATTCAGAGTTTAAAATAGGCAAGGAATTCACACAGTCGCAAGTTCAGAGCTATTATCACAGAGTCGTGAGCCTTGATGAAATTGTTCACTCTTTTTTTATAAACTAGGCAATGATCTATTTATATATAGCTCAAATTACTGGATTTCGGAAGCTTATGACAGAAGCCAGCTGCGGGAAAACATCGCCCGAGAAACTCCGTTGGATCCATCAAAGCCACTCGTTAGAGGGACCTGGCACAATCCAAACCATCCACAGATTCTACCTTGCCATGTAATCTCTCTCCATTGGCCATGCACGTTCTACCCAATTAGAGACAGTACCTCACCTATTTAACGCAAATGCTGTGTCATCTGTCCTATCAGGAAATCTATCCTAAAAGCAAAATGCTGCTGCATTATGCTGGGGACCTCTGAAACTGAAAATTCTGGAAACTCAGCAGATAAGGCAGCCAGAGTGCAGAGACAAACAGTATTTCAGGATGCTGACCCTCTGTCAGGACTCCTAACTACCCCTTAAATCTCATTTCACAGGCCCTGCAGGATCTGCAGTATCATTAACTCTACTCCACTCATTTAATGAGAGCAGATTCTGTGTGTTTATCAAGCAAAAGGTGGAATCTTCGTCTGTCCCAAGTGGGCGGCACGGAAGCACAGTGGTTAGCACTGTTGCTTCACAGCGCCAGGGTCGCAGGTTCGATTCCCAGCTTGGATCACCGTCTGTGCGGAGTCTGCATGTTCTCCCCTTGTTTGCGTGGTTTTTTTTTTCAATTGCGCTCTTGTATTTGAATTTCCTTCAGTGTGTTTCTCTTCTTGTGTTGAAACAAGATGTATTGTACTATCCCTTCATCTAACAGGGTCTTTCCTGTGATGTCCAAACTGCGGAACTCCTTGGCCGCGATTCTCTGGTCCGGCGCCGGGGCGCCGGCGCCAAAACGGTAATACTTTACTCCAGCGCCGGTTCCGAGACCCAATTCTCGGGTCCTGGGGGGACCAGCACTGGCTGGAGCGGCCCATGCCGCTCAAGCTGCCGGTCCCGGCGTCGACCCGACGCCGCGGGATCCGCGCATGCGCAGTTAGGCCAACGGCAACTGCCGCAAGCGCACGGGCCGTCATCCCCACGCCGGCCGTGACGCCAAATGGTGTGGGGATCTAGGAGCCGGCGCGGAAGAAAAGTGTTCCGCAGCCAGAGAGGCCGGCCTGCCGATCGGTGGGCCCCGATCGCGGGCCAGGCCACTACGGAGGCTCTTCCCGGGGTTGGACCCCCCCCCCCCCCATTACCCCCCGCAGGCCACCCCCAGACCCTTCAACCCCGAGGTCCTGCCGGCCCAGAGAATGTTAGAACGGCGCCAGCGGGACTCGGCACACCCGGGTCGGAGAATCACGGCACCGCCGGAGGATCGCCGCTACGGCCGTTTGCGGCGATTCTCCGTGCGGCCTGGTGCAATCCGCGCCCGCCAGTTTTTTCACGGGCGGGAGAATGGCGTCGGGGCGGCGTGGCGCGATTCGCGTGGCGTGTCTGAGAATCGCGCCCTTTATCTCATTAGCAAATGGCACACTTTTTACCTTGGCTCAAGTCTCCGAATAAGAGCAGCCTGATTCACCCCGTTTTCCCTGCTCAATGTGTCCGACTCTGCTGGCCATCGTCGTGTCCACTCTCCAGCTGTTTAGAGACTCTCCTCGGCCTGAGCGTGGCATTTTTCAGTGTGTATCCATTTCAT
Source organism: Scyliorhinus torazame (assembly GCF_047496885.1). NCBI lineage: Eukaryota > Metazoa > Chordata > Chondrichthyes > Carcharhiniformes > Scyliorhinidae > Scyliorhinus > Scyliorhinus torazame. Next base: position 8,053,627 of record NC_092714.1, read on the forward strand.
GGATTTTTCAAATTCTTTCTCGGCATGTGGTGCTGCCGACGGGTTCAGCGTTTATTGCTAATTTCTCATTTCTCTTGGGTAGGTGGTGGGTAGGCTGCCTTTTTAAAAAAATAAATTTAGAGTACCCAATTTATTTGTTCCAATTAAGGGGCAATTTAGCGTGCCCAATGCACCTAACCTGCACACCTTTCGGTTGTGGGAGAAAACCGGAGCACCCGGAGGAAACCCACGCAGACACGGGGAGAAAGCGCAGACTCCGCACAGACAGTGAGCCACGCCGGGAATCGAACCTGGAGCTGTGAAGTGACAGTGCTAACCACTGCTACCTTGCCGCCCTTGTCCTTCTCAGTCGTAGAGGTCATTAGTTTGGACGGAGCTGTCCAAGGAGCCTTGGTGAGTTCCTGCAGTGTATCTTGCGGTCGGTACGCTGTGCGTCGGTGGTGGAGGGAGTGACTATTGAAGATGATGGATGGGCTGCTGATCAAGCAGACTGCTTGTCCTGGTTGGTGTTGGGCTTCTTGAATGTTGTTGGAGCTGCACTTTTCCAGGCAAGTGGATAATATTTTCTTGCACTCCTGGCTTGTGCCTTGTAGATAGTAGAGACTGGCTTTGGTTCATCAGGAGGTGAGTTATTCACTGCAGGATTCCCAGCCTCTAATCTGTTCTTGCAGCCACAGTATTTGTATGGCTGGTCCAGTTCAGTTCCTGGTCAATAGAAGCCCAAGAATTTTGATATTGGGGGATTTAGCGCTGGTCTTGCCGTTGACTGTCAAGGTGAGCTGGCACTCTTGTGGCACAAATGTTACTTGCCACTTATTAACCCAAGCCTGGATATTTTTGAGGTCCTGCTACATTTGGACATGGACTGCTTCAGTATCTGAGGAGACCGAATGGTGCTAAGCATTGTGTAGTCATCAGTGAACAACCCCATTTCTGACCTTATAATGGGGAAAATGTGATTCATGAAGCAACTGAAGATGGTTCATCCGAGGACACTACCCTGAGGAACTCCTGAGCATTGTCCTGGGACTGAGATAATTGAGCTCCAACAGCCCCAACCATCCTCATTTGTGCTAGGTGGAGAGTTTTCCCGCTAATTCCCATTGGCTCCAGTTTAGCTCGGGCCCCTTGATGCCACACTCCGTCAAATGCTGCCTTGAGGTCAAGGGCAATCACTCTCACATCACCTCTGACATTCAGCTCTTTTGTCCATGTTTGAACCAAGGCTGTAATGATGCCATGAGCTCAGTGACCCTGGCAGAATCCAAACTGAGCGTCCGTGAGCAGGTTTTTGCTGAGTAATTCCACTTGCCAGCACTGTCGATGCCAACTTCCATCACTTTACTGATGGGTGAGAGTAGACTGATGGGACGGTAATTGGCTGTTTTGGATTTGTTCTGCTTTTTGTCGACAGGACGTACCTGGGCAATTTTCCACATTGCTGGGTAGATGCCAGTGTTGTAGCTGTACTAGGGCTGGTTTAGCTCACTTGGCTAGACGGTGATTCATGATGCAGAGCGAGGCCAGCAGCGCGGGTTCAAGCCCCGTACTGGTGAGGTTATTCATGAAGGCCCCTCCTTCTCAATCTTACCCCTGGCCTGACATGTGGTGACCCTCAGGTTAAATCACCACCAGTCAGTTCTCGCACTCAAAGGGCAAAGCAGCCTATGGTCATCTGGTCACCTGAGGAAGGAGCAATGCTCCGAAAGCTAGTGATTTGAAAAAAACCTGTTGGACTTTAACCTGGTGTTGTAGGACTTCTTGCTGTACCTTTCAGTTGCACTGGAACAGCTTGGATAGGAATGCAGCTGGTTCTTGAACATGGGTCTGCAGTACTATTGCCGGAATATTGTCAGGGCCCATAGCCGTTGCAGTATCCAGTGCCTTCAGCCATTTCTTAATAAGGTAAATGAGTTGATGGCGCAAATCACCGTGAATGACTATGATTTAGTGGCCATTACTGAAACATGGTTAAAGGATGGGAGTTAAATATCCAAGGGTATCAAACTATACGAAAGGACAGAGTGGATGGTAAGGGAGGTGGTGTAGCTCTGTTATTTAAGGATGAAATCCGGGCAATAGTAAGGGATGACATTGGTGGATAAGGTTGAATCGATTTGGGTGGAAATCAGGAATAGTAAGGCAAAAAGGTCACTGATAGGAGTAGTCTATAGGCCACCAAATAGTAACATTATGGTGGGGCAGGCAATAAACAAAGAAATAACGGATGCATGTAGAAATGGTACAGCAGTTATCATGGGGGATTTTAATCTACATGTCGATTGGTTTAACCAGGTCGGTCAAGGCAGCCTTGAGGAGTAGTTCATAGAATGTATCCGCCATAGTTTCCTAGAACAGTATGTAATGGAACCTACGAGGGAACAAGCGGTCCTAGATCTGGTCCTGTGTAATGAGACAGGATTGATTAATGATCTCATAGTTTGGGATCCTCTCAGAAGGAGCGATCACAATATGGTGGAATTTAAAATACAGATGGACGGTGAGAAGGTAAAATCAACACCAGGGTTTTGTGCTGAAACAAAGGAGATTACAATGGGATGAGAGAAGAACTAGCTAAGGTAGACTGGGAGCAAAGACCTTATGGTGAAACAGTTGAGAAACTGCGGAGAACCATCCAAGCGATTTTTCACAGTGCTCAGCAAAGGTTTATACCAACAAAAAGGAAGGACGGTAGAAAGAGGGAAGATCGACCGTGGATATCTAAGGAAATAAGGGAGAGTATCAAATTGAAGGAAAAAGCATACAAAGTGGGAAAGATTAGTGGGAGACTAGAGGACTGGGAAATCTTTAGGGGGCAACAGAAAGCTACTAAGAAAGCTATAAGGAAGAGTAAGATAGATTATGAGAGTACACTTGCTCAGAATGTAAAAACAGATAGTAAAAGTTTCTACAAATACATAAAACAAAAAAAGAGTGGCTAAGGTAAATATTGGTTCTTTAGACGATGAGAAGGGAGATTTAATAATGGGAGATGAGGAAATGGCTGAGGAACTGAACAGGTTTTTTGGGTCGGTCTTCACAGTGGAAGACACAAATAACATGTCAGTGACTGATGGAAATGAGGCTATGACAGGTGAGGACCTTGAGAGGATTGTTATCACCAAGGAGGTAATGATGGGCAAGCTAATGGGGCCATAGAACATAGAAAATACAGCACAGAACAGGCCCTTCGGCCCACGATGTTGTGCCGAACCTTTGTCCTAGATTAATCATAGATTATCATTGAATTTACAGTGCAGAAGGAGGCCATTCGGCCCTTTGAGTCTGCACCGGCTCTTGGAAAGAGCACCCTACCCAAACTCAACACCTCCACCCAACACCAAGGGCAATTTGGACATTAAGGGCAATTTATCATTGGCCAATTCACCTAACCCACACATCTTTGGACTGTGGGAGGAAACCGGAGCACCCGGAGGAAACCCACGCAGACACGGGGAGGACAGGCAGACTCCGCACAGACAATGACCCAAGCCGGAATCGAACCTGGGACCATGGAGCTGTGAAGCAATTGTGCTATCCACAATGCTACCGTGCTGCACTTAAGAACAAATAAATCTACACTATATCATTTTCCCGTAATTCATGTACCTATCCAATAGCTGCTTGAAGGTCCCTAATGTTTCCGACTCAACTACTTCCACAGGCAGTGCATTCCATGCCCCCACTACTCTCTGGGTAAAGAACCTACCTCTGATATCCCTCCTATATCTTCCACCTTTCACCTTAAATTTATGTCCCCTTGTAATGGTGTGTTCCACCCGGGGAAAAAGTCTCTGACTGTCTACTCTATCTATTCCCCTGATCATCTTATAAACCTCTATCAAGTCGCCCCTCATCCTTCTCCGCTCTAATGAGAAAAGGCCTAGCACCCTCAACCTTTCCTCGTAAGACCTACTCTCCATTCCAGGCAACATCCTGGTAAATCTTCTTTGCACCTTTTCCAGAGCTTCCACATCCTTCCTAAAATGAGGCGACCAGAACTGTACACAGTACTCCAAATGTGGCCTTACCAAAGTTTTGTACAGCTGCATCATCACCTCACGGCTCTTAAATTCAATCCCTCTGTTAATGAACGCGAGCACACCATAGGCCTTCTTCACAGCTCTATCCACTTGAGTGGCAACTTTCAAAGATGTATGAACATAGACCCCAAGATCTCTCTGCTCCTCCACATTGCCAAGAACTCTACCGTTAACCCTATATTCCGCATTCATATTTGTCCTTCCAAAATGGACAACCTCACACTTTTCAGGGTTAAACTCCATCTGCCACTTCTCAGCCCAGCTCTGCATCCTATCTATGTCTCTTTGCAGCCGACAACAGCCCTCCTTACTATCCACAACTCCACCAATCTTCGTATCGCCTGCAAATTTACTGACCCACCCTTCAACTCCCTCATCCAAGTCATTAATGAAAATCACAAACAGCAGAGGACCCAGAACTGATCCCTGCGGTACGCCACTGGTAACTGGGATCCAGGCTGAATATTTGCCATCCACCACCACTCTCTGACTTCTATCGGTTAGCCAGTTCGTTATCCAACTGGCCAAATTTCCCACTATCCCATGCCTCCTTACTTTCTGCATAAGCCTACCTTGGGGAACTTTATCAAATGCCTTACTAAAATCCATGTACACTACATCCACTGCTTTACCTTCATCCACATGCTTGGTCACCTCCTCAAAGAATTCAATAAGATTTGTAAGGCAAGACCTACCCCTCACAAATCCGTGCTGACTATCCCTAATCAAGCAGTGTCTTTCCAGATGCTCAGAAATCCTATCCTTCAGTACCCTTTCCATTACTTTGCCTACCACCGAAGTAAGACTAACTGGCCTGTAATTCCCAGGGTTATCCCTAGTTCCTTTTTTGAACAGGGGCACGACATTCGCCACTCTCCAATCCCCTGGTACCACCCCTGTTGACAGTGAGGACGAAAAGATCATTGCCAACGGCTCTGCAATTTCATCTCTTGCTTCCCATAGAATCCTTGGATATATCCCGTCAGGCCCGGGGGACTTGTCTATCCTCAAGTTTTCAAAATGCCCAACACATCTTCCTTCCTGACAAGTATTTCCTCGAGCTTACCAATCTGTTTCACACTGTCCTCTCCAACAATATCGCCCCTCTCATTTGTAAATACAGAAGAAAAATACTCATTTAAGACCTCTCCTATCTCTTCAGACTCAATACACAATCTCCCGCTACTGTCCTTGATCGGACCTACCCTCGCTCTAGTCATTCTCATATTTCTCACATATGTGTAAAAGGCCTTGGGGTTTTCCTTGATCCTACCCGCCAAAGATTGTTCATGCCCTCTCTTAGCTCTCCTAATCCCTTTCTTCAGTTCCCTCCTGGCTATCTTGTATCCCTCCAATGCCCTGTCTGAACCTTGTTTCCTCAGCCTTACATAAGTCACCTTTTTCCTTTTAACAAGACATTCAACCTCTCTTGTCAACCATGGTTCCCTCACTCGACCATCTCTTCCCTGCCTGACAGGGACATACATATCAAGGACACGTAGCACCTGTTCCTTGAACAAGTTCCACATTTCACTTGTGTCCTTCCCTGCCAGCCTATGTTCCCAACTTATGCACTTCAATTCTTGTCTGACAACATCGTATTTACCCTTCCCCCAATTGTAAACCTTGCCCTGTTGCACGTACCTATCCCTCTCCATTACTAAAGTGAAAGTCACAGAATTGTGGTCACTATCTCCAAAATGCTCCCCCACTAACAAATCTATCACTTGCCCTGGTTCATTACCCAGTACTAAATCCAATATTGCCCCTCCTCTGGTCGGACAATCTACATACTGTTAGAAAAGCTTCCTGGACACACTGCACAAACACCACCCCATCCAAACTATTTGATCTAAAGAGTTTCCACTCAATATTTGGGAAGTTAAAGTCGCCCATGACTACTACCCTATGACTTCTGCACCTTTCCAAAATCTGTTTCCCAATCTGTTCCTCCACATCTCTGCTACTATTGGGGGGCCTATAGAAAACTCCTAACAAGGTGACTGCTCCTTTCCTATTTCTGACTTCAACCCATACTACCTCAATAGGGTGATACTCCTCGAACTGCCTTTCTGCAGCTGTTATACTATCTCTAATTAATAATGGCACCCCCCCACCTCTTTTACCACCCTCCCTAATCTTATTGAAACATCTATAACCAGGGACCTCCAACAACCATTTCTGCCCCTCTTCTATCCAAGTTTCCGTGATGGCCACCACATCGTAGTCCCAAGTACCGATCCATGCCTTAAGTTCACCCACCTTATTCCTGATGCTTCTTGCGTTGAAGTATACACACTTCAACCCATCTCCGTGCCTGCAAATACTCTCCTTTGTCAGTGTTCCCTTCCCCACTGCCTCATTACATGCTTTGGCGTCCTGAATATCGGCTACCTTAGTTGCTGGATTACAAATCCGGTTCCCATTCCCCTGCCAAATTAGTTTCAAACCTCCCTCCCAGGATATTGGTGCCCCTCTGGTTCAGATGCAACCCGTCCTGCTTGTACAGGTCCCACCTTCCCCAGAATGCGCTCCAATTATCCAAATACCTGAAGCCCTCCCTCCTACACCATTCCTGCAGCCACGTGTTCAACTGCACTCTCTCCCTATTCCTAGCCTCGCTATCACGTGGCACCGGCAACAAACCAGAGATGACAACTCTGTCTGTCCTGGCTTTCAACTTCCAGCCTAACTCCCTAAACTTGTTTATTACCTCCACACCCCTTTTCCTACCTATGTCGTTGGTACCAATGTGCACCACGACTTCTGGCTGCTCACCCTCCCCCTTAAGGATCCTGAAGACACGATCCGAGACATCCCTGGCCCTGGCACCCGGGAGGCAACATACCTTCCGGGAGTCTCGCTCGCGACCACAGAATCTCCTATCTATTCCCCTAACCATTGAATCTCCTACAACTATTGCTTTTCTATTCTCCCCCCTTCCCTTCTGAGCCCCAGAGCCAGACTCCGTGCCAGAGACCTGACCGCTAGGGCCTTCCCCCGGTAGGTCATCCCCCCCAACAGCATCCAAAACGGTATACTTGTTTTGAAGGGGAACGGCCACGAGGGATCCCTGCACTGTCTGCCTGTTTGTTTTTTTCCCCCTGACTGTAAACCAGCTATTCTTGTCCTGTACCTTGGGTGTGGTTACCTCCCTGTAACTCTTCTCAATCACCCCCTCTGCCTCCCGGATGATCCGAAGTTCATCCAGCTTCAGCTCCAGTTCCCTAACACGGTCTTTGAGGAGCTGAAGTTGGGTGCACTTCCCGCAGGAATAGTCAGTGGGGACACCGGTGGTATCCCTCACCACCCACATCCTACAGGAGGAGCATGTAACTGGCCTAGCCTCCATCCCCTCTTACCTTAAAGAATATAGCTGCTGTGTGGACTAACTAGATCTCCGCCCTTCGACTCTGCTCCCAGTCAGCTACACTTCCTGTAAACTCCTGGCTCTCTTCACACTCTTTGCGGAAATGTCGGAAAGAAATGAAAGGAGCACCTTACTCCCTCCTCACCTAACTCCCTCGGTCACCAAACTCTCACTATCGCACTCAAAAAGCACCAAATTCAGCACTCAGTGCAAAAAACTGACATTCGCCACTCTCCAATCCCCTGGTACCAGCCCTGTTGACAGTGAGGACGAAAAGATCATTGCCAACGGCTCTGCAATTTCATCTCTTGCTTCCCATAGAATCCTTGGATATATCGCGTCAGGCCCGGGGGACTTGTCTATCCTCAAGTTTTTCAAAATGCCCAACACATCTTCCTTCCTGACAAGTATTTCCTCGAGCTCACCAATCTGTTTCACACTGTCCTCTCCAACAATATCGCCCCTCTCATTTGTAAATACAGAAGAAAAGTACTCATTCAAGACCTCTCCTATCTCTTCAGACTCAATACACAATCTCCCGCTACTGTCCTTGATCGGACCTACCCTCGCTCTAGTCATTCTCATATTTCTCACATATGTGTAAACGTCCTTGGGGTTTTCCTTGATCCTACCCGCCAAAGATTGTTCATGCCCTCTCTTAGCTCTCCTAATCCCTTTCTTCAGTTCCCTCCTGGCTATCTTGTATCCCTCCAATGCCCTGTCTGAACCTTGTTTCCTCAGCCTTACATAAGTCACCTTTTTCCTCTTAACAAGACATTCAACCTCTCTTGTCAACCATGGTTCCCTCACTCGACCATCTCTTCCCTGCCTGACAGGGACATACATATCAAGGACACGTAGCACCTGTTCCTTGAACAAGTTCCACATTTCACTTGTGTCCTTCCCTGCCAGCCTATGTTCCCAACTTATGTACTTCAATTCTTGTTTGACAACATCGTATTTACCCTTCCCCCAATTGTAAACCTTGCCCTGTTGCACGTACCTATCCCTCTCCATTACTAAAGTGAAAGTCACAGAATTGTGGTCACTATCTCCAAAATGCTCCCCCACTAACAAATCTATCACTTGCCCTGGTTCATTACCCAGTACTAAATCCAATATTGCCCCTCCTCTGGTCGGACAATCTACATACTGTGTTAGAAAAGCTTCCTGGACACACTGCACAAACACCACCCCATCCAAACTATTTGATCTAAAGAGTTTCCACTCAATATTTGGGAAGTTAAAGTCGCCCATGACTACTACCCTATGACTTCTGCACCTTTCCAAAATCTGTTTCCCAATCTGTTCCTCCACATCTCTGTTACTATTGGGGGGCCTATAGAAAACTCCGAACAAGGTGATTGCTCCTTTCCTATTTCTGACTTCAACCCATACTACCTCAATAGGGTGATACTCCTCGAACTGCCTTTCTGCAGCTGTTATACTATCTCTAATTAATAATGCCACCCCCCCACCTCTTTTACCACCCTCCCTAATCTTATTGAAACATCTATAACCAGGGACCTCCAACAACCATGTCTGCCCCTCTTCTATCCAAGTTTCCGTGATGGCCACCACATCGTAGTCCCAAGTACCGATCCATGCCTTAAGTTCACCCACCTTATTCCTGATGCTTCTTGCGTTGAAGTATACACACTTCAACCCATCTCCGTGCCTGCAAATACTCTCCTTTGTCAGTGTTCCCTTCCCCACTGCCTCATTACATGCTTTGGCGTCCTGAATATCGGCTACCTTAGTTGCTGGACTACAAATCCGGTTCCCATTCCCCTGCCAAATTAGTTTAAACCCTCCCGAAGAGTACTAGAAAACCTCCCTCCCAGGATATTGGTGCCCCTCTGGTTCAGATGCAACCCGTCCTGCTTGTACAGGTCCCACCTTCCCCAGAATGCGCTCCAATTATCCAAATACCTGAAGCCCTCCCTCCTACACCATTCCTGCAGCCACGTGTTCAACTGCACTCTCTCCCTATTCCTAGCCTCGCTATCACGTGGCACCGGCAACAAACCAGAGATGACAACTCTGTCTTTCCTGGCTTTTAACTTCCAGCCTAACTCCCTAAACTTGTTTATTACCTCCACACCCCTTTTCCTACCTATGTCGTTGGTACCAATGTGCACCACGACTTCTGGCTGCTCACCTTCCCCCTTAAGGATCCTGAAGACACGATCCGAGACATCCCTGGCACCCGGGAGGCAACATACCTTCTGGGAGTCTCGCTCGCGACCACAGAATCTCCTATCTATTCCCCTAACCATTGAATCTCCTACAACTATTGCTTTTCTATTCTCCCCCCTTCCCTTCTGAGCCCCAGAGCCAGACTCCGTGCCAGAGACCTGACCGCTAGTGCCTTCCCCCGGTAGGTCATCCCCCCCAACAGCATCCAAAACGGTATACTTGTTTTGAAGGGGAACGGCCACGAGGGATCCCTGCACTTTCTGCCTGTTTGTTTTTTTCCCCCTGACTGTAACCCAGCTATTCTTGTCCTGTACCTTGGGTATGGTTACCTCCCTGTAACTCTTCTCAATCACCCCCTCTGCCTCCCGGATGATCCGAAGTTCATCCAGCTTCAGCTTCAGCTCCAGTTCCCTAACACGGTCTTTGAGGAGCTGAAGTTGGGTGCACTTCCCGCAGGTATAGTCAGTGGGGACACCGGTGGTATCCCTCACCACCCACATCCTACAGGAGGAGCATGTAACTGGCCTAGCCTCCATCCCCTCTTACCTTACAGAATATAGCTGGTGTGTGGACTAACTAGATCTCCGCCCTCCGACTCTGCTCCCAGTCAGCTACACTTCCAGTAAACTCCTGGCTCTCTTCTCACTCTTTGCGGAAATGTAGGAAACAAAATGAAAGGAGCACCTTACTCCCTCCTCACCTAATTCCCTCAGTCACCTAACTCTCAGTACAGCACTCAAATGCACCAAATTCAGTACTCAGTGCAAACAAAGTCTACACTGTAGGGGATCACTTTTATACTGTGAATCTAGCCTCTGAAAACTGGCCTAATCCAATTAACTAATTAACAAGCTCCAGCTGCAAGTACCTACAATAGAACCTTTGTTTAAAGCTGATTGAAAATTCACCTTATTCTAAACCAAACAGCAACTTTTAAGTTAATTAACTAAATAAAAGAAAGACTAAACTTTAGATAAAAATGAAGCCTTATGCTCCCTCGGTCACCAAACTCTCACTATCGCACTCAAAAAGCACCAAATTCAGCACTCAGTGCAAACAAAGGTAGACAAGTCTCCTGGCCCTGATGGAATGCATCCCAGAGTGCTAAAAGAGATGGCTAGGGAAATTGCAAATGCACTAGTGATAATTTACCAAAATTCACTCGACTCTGGGGTGGTTCCGGCGGATTGGAAATGAGCAAACGTGACACCACTGTTTAAAAAAGGAGGTAGGCAGAAAGCGGGTAATTATAGGCCAGTTATCTTAACTTCGGTTGTAGGGAAGATGCTGGAATCTATCATCAAGGAAGAAATAGCGAGGCATCTGGATGGCAATTGTCCCATTGGGCAGACGCAGCATGGGTTCATAAAGGGCAGGTCGTGCCTAACTAATTTATTGAGGACATTACCAGTGCGGTAGATAACGGGGAGCCAATGGATGTATATCTGGATTTCCAGAAAGCTTTTGACAGGGTGCCACACAAAAGGTTGCTGTATAAGATAAAAATGCATGGCATTTAGGGGAAAGTAGTAGCATGGATAGAGGATTGGTTAATTAATAGAAAGCAAGAGTGGGGATTAATGGGTGTTTCTCTGGTTGGCAATCAGTAGCTAGTGGTGTCCCTCAGGGATCAGTGTTGGGCCCACAACTGTTCACAATTTACATAGATGATTTGGAGTTGGGGACCAAGGGCAATGTGTCCAAGCTTGCAGACGACACTAAGATAAGTGGTAAAGCAAAAAGTGCAGAGGATACTGGAAGTCTGCAGAGGGAGTTGGATAGGCTAAGTGAATGGGCTAGGGTCTGGCAGATGGAATACAATGTTGACAAATGTGAGGTTATCCATTTTGGTAGGAATAACAGCAAAAGGGATTATTATTTAAATGATAAAATATTAAAACATGCTGCTGTGCAGAGAGACCTGGGTGTGCTAGTGCATGAGTCGCAAAACGTTGTTTTACAGGTGCAACAGGTGATTAAGAAGGCAAATGGAGTTTTGTCCTTCATTGCTAGAGGGATGGAGTTTAAGACTAGGGAGGTTATGCTGCAATTGTATAAGGTGTTAGTGAGGCCACACCTGGAGTATTGTGTTCAGTTTTGGTCTCCTTTACCTGAGAAAGGATGTACTGGTGCTGGAGGGTGTGCAGAGGAGATTCACTAGGTTAATCCCAGAGTTGAGGGGGTTGGATTACCAGGAGAGGTTCAGTACACTGGGACTGTATTCGTTGGAATTTAGAAGGATGCGGGGGGATCTTATAGAAACGTATAAAATTATGAAGGGAATAGATAGGATAGATGCGGGCAGGTTGTTTCCACTGGCGGGTGAAAGCAGAACTAAAGGGCATAGCCTCAAAATAAGGGGACGTAGATTTAGGACTGAGCTTAGGAGGAACCTATTCACCCAAAGGTTTGTGAATCTATGGAATTCCTTGCCCAGTGAAGCAGTAGAGGCTCCTTCATTAAATGTTTGTGAGATAAAGGTAGATAGTTTTTTTGAAGAATAAAGGGATTAAGGGTTATGGTGTTCAGGCCGGAAAGTGGAGCTGAGTCCACAAAAGATCAGCCTTGATCTCATTGAATGGCGGAGCAGGCTCGAGGGGCCAGATGGCCGACTCCTGCTCGTAGTTCTTATGTATCACGTGGAGTGACTCATTTTGGCTGAAGACTGACATCTGTGATGCTGGGGACCTCGGGAGGAGACCGAGATGGATCATCCACTCGGCACTTCTGGTTGAAGTTTGTAGCGAATGCTTCATCCTTGACTTTTGCACAGATGTGCTGGGCTCCTCCATCTTTGGGGATGGGGATATTTGTGGAGCCTCCTCCTCCAGTGAGTTGTTTAATTGTCCTCTACCACTATATGTGAGGGGCATCTGCACAAATATATGAATAGGGTGGGAATGAAAGGATACGGACTCCGTAAGTGCAGACAGTTTTAGTTTTGGCAGGTACCTTGGTCGGCGCAGGCTTGGAGGGCCGAAGGGCCTGTACCTGTGCTGTATTGTTCTTTGTATTCACGGCTGGATGTGTCAGGACTGCAGAGCTTAGATCTGATGCCTTTGTTGTAGAATTGCTAAGCTCTGTCTATTACTTGCTGCTTATGCTGTTTGGCACAAGTAGTCCTGTGTTGTAGCCTCATCAGGTTAACATCTCATTTTTCGGTATGCCTGGTGGTGTTCCTGGCAAGCTCTCCTGCGCTCTTCATTGAACCAGGGTTGATTCCTCTGGCTTGGTGGTAATGGTCGAGTGGACGATATGTTGGGCTCTGAGATTGTAGATTGTGGTTGAGTATAATTCTGTTGCTGCTGATGGGCCACAGCGCCGCATGTTTATTCAGTCTTGACTTCCCGGATTTAGCCCCAGTATCATGTTGGCAAATCTCCGCTGCAGCTGTGATAGCATCACGTCTTTGAAACTGTTGAGACAACATTGTGGCTGTGCTGCAAATGGGAATTGCAGTCTGCGTGTCCCAGGGCTGGCAAATGTATAAGTGGAAACCTGGTAATTACAGGCTAGTTATCCCAGCACGGGACTTCCGGTAGCGGCCATGACCTGCTAGGTCACGCGAATGGCAGCTCCCGCCGGGATCGGTGTTTCGGGCCGTTAAAAGGAGCGGCGGCGGCAGTTCACAGGAGGGAACGGCGTGGGTACAGCCGTGGAAGAGCCTCCCTCCCCGCTGGTGGATGGAGAGGATCAGGAGCGGAGCCGGCAGACGCGCGACCCCGGGGCAGAAGGTCGAGAAGGTCCGGGAGGACAAAATGGCGGCCGGAGAGGATCGGGAGGTTTGGGCCCAGTGGGCCAGAGAACAGCAGGAGCTCCTTAAAAACTGCTCCGTGGAGCTGAAAACGGAAATGCTGGCCTCCATGGAGAGAATTGTGGTGACCCAGAAGGTGCAGGAGACGGAGACCAAGGAGGTGAGGAGGAAGGTGGCGGAGAACGAGGACGAGATCCTGGGCCTGGCGGTGAAACTGGAGGCGCACGAGGCGCTCCATAAGAGATGGCAGGAGAGGCTGGGGGACCTCGAGTGCAGGTCTCGGAGCCACAATCTGCGGATTCTGGCCCTTCCTGAAGGAGCGGAGGGGGCGGACGCGAGCACGTACGTGGCCACAATGTTGGGGATGCTGATGGGCGCGGGGGCCTTCCCGTGGCCCTTGGAGCTGGATGGGGCGCACAGGGTTCTTGCCAGAAAGCCGAGGGTAAACGAGCCACCGAGGGTGATGGTGATACGGTTTCAGCGCTTGGCAGACCGGGAGCGAGTCCTGCGGTGGGCAAAGAAAGAGCGGAGCAGTAAGTGGGAGAATGACGAGATCCGAATTTCCCAGGACCTGGGAGCTGAGCTGGCGAGGAGGCGTGCAGGGTTTAACCGGGCGAAGGCGGCCCTCCACGGTAAAGGGATGAAGTTTGGGCTCCTGCACCCGGCGAGACTGTGGGTAACATACCAGGACAGGCACCACTATTTTGATACCCCAGACGAGGCGTGGTCGTTCATCAGGCAGGAGGAGCTGGACCTGAACTAAGGGACTGTTGTATGGGGGTGAAATGTGCGGGTGGGGAGGGATCGAGGGGAGGACGGTGGGTAAAGCACAAGTTTATGGGCATGTCTGCCCTAGCTTGGTTGGGGGTTTTGTTGTTTGTTTTGCTTGTTTTCCAGGTGTTTTGTTTTCCAGATGTTTGGTGCTGGGGGGTGGGAAACGCCCGGTCCCAGATGGCGCTTGCCCCTCTACCCTACGGGGGAGGGGGGGGGGGGGGGGAGGGGGGCCCGAAGGAGGCAACAATTTTTGGGTTGGTACATAGAGGCGGGAGTGGCCGGGGTCAGCATGGGTGAGCTGACTCACGGAAGCACAATGGGGGGGGGGGGGAAACCAGAGCTAAGCAGAAGCTTGGCAGGGGACGTGGGGGGAGGGGGGTTTGGGGAGGGGGGAAGGGGTGCTGCTTTGCTGACTGAAGGGGAGCCAGGTGAGGGGTATGGATGGAGAGTCGGGCGGGGGGGCCAACGGGAGGAGAGCTGGAGGAGGGAGGCGGGGGTACGCGGCTGGCCGAAAAAGGGAGATGGCTAGTCGGCGGGATGGGGGGGTGGTTACCCCCCCCCCCCCCCCCCCCCCCCCCCCGGACCAGGCTGATCACTTGGAACAGATGGGGCCTGAATGGGCCGGTCAAGCGGTCCTGCGTGTTCTCGCATTTAAAGGGGTTGAAGGCGGACGTGGCCATGTTGCAAGAGACGCACTTAAAGCTCGCGGACCAGGCGAGGCTGAGGAAAGGATGGGCGGGACAGGTGTTTCACTCAGAGTTGGACTCAAAGATCAGAGGAGTGGCTATTTTGGTCAGTAAACGAGTGGCATTTGAGGCGGGGAGCATCGTGGCGGATAAGGGGGGTACGTATATAATGGTGAGTGGCAAGCTGCAGGGGGCCCGGGTGGTGTTAGTGAATGTATATGCCCGAATGGGATGATGCAGACTTTATGAGGCGCGTGTTGGGTAGGATCCCGGACTTGGAGATAAGTCACCTGATAATGGGAGGGGACTTTAATACGGTCTTGGATCCGAGCTTGGATCGTTCCAAGTCCAGGTCGGGAAAGAGGCCGGCGGCAGCCAGGGCCTTGTGGGAGTTCATGGGCCAGATGGGTGGAGTGGACCCCTGGAGGTTAACGCGGCCAAGGTCGAAGGAGTTTTCCTTTTTCTCCCATGCCCATAGAGTCTATTCGCGAATAGACTTCTTTGTGTTAGGGTGGAGGGGGTAGAATACTTAGCCATTGCGGTCTCGGACCATGCCCCGCACTGGGTGGACCTGCGACTGGGGGCGGAACGGGGTCAGCGCCCTCTCTGGCGACTGGATGTGGGGCTGCTGGCGGACGAAGAGGTGTGCGGGCGGATAAGGAGGAGTATTGAGAATTATGTGGGATCGAATGACACAGGAGAGGTGACGGTGGCAGTGGTTTGGGGGGCTCTGAAGGCGGTCATTCGGGGAGAGGTAATCTCCATTAGGTCCCATAGAGAGAAGGAGAGGGAGAGACTGGTGGGAGAGATACTCAGGGTAGATAGGAGGTACGTTGAGGCCCCAGAGGGGGGGCTATTGAACGAGTGCCGGAAATTACAGGCGGAGTTTGACTTGCTGTCCACGGGGAAGGCGGGGGTGCAGCTGAGGAAAGCTAAGGGGGCAGTTTATGAGTATGGGGAGAAGGCGAGTAGGATGCTGGTGCACCAGCTGCGCAGGAAGGAGGCGGCCAGAGAGATTGGGGGAGTGCGGGATAGGGAAGGCAACATGGTGCTGAGCCCAGAGAGGGTCAATGAAGTCTTCAGGGAGTTCTACGTGAGGTTCTATGAGTCGGGGACCCCCCCTCCCCCCCCGGGAGGGGGATGGGATGAGGCGGTTCATGGACCGATTGAGGTTCCCAAGGGTGGAGGCAGAGCGGGTGGAGGGACTGGGGGCCCCGATTGAATTTGAGGAGGTAGTCAGGGGGCTGGCAGGCATGCAGACGGGCAAGGCCCCGGGCCTGGACGGCTTCCCCGTAGTATTTTATAAGAAGTTCTCGGAGCTGCTGAGCCCGCTCCTGATGAGAACCTTCAATGAGGCAAAGGAGAAAGGGACCCTCCCTCCGACAATGTCGCAGGCATTGATCTCGCTTATCCTGAAGAAGGAGAAGGATCTGCTTCAGTGTGGGTCCCACAGGCCGATATCGCTCCTGAACGTAGAGGCCAAGCTGTTGGCAAACATTCTGGCCACCAGAATAGAGGACTGTGTCCCGGGAGTGAGTGATTGGGGAGGACCAGACGGGGTTTGTTAAGGGCAGGCAGCTGAACGCGAATGTGAGGAGGCTCCTGAATATTATCATGATGCCCTCGGAGGTGGGAGGTGGTGGCTGCGATGGACGCAGAGAAGGCCTTTGACAGGGTGGAGTGGGAGTATCTGTGGGAGGCGCTAGGCAGGTTTGGATTTGGGGAGGGATTTATAGGGTGGGTCAAGCTGCTGTATAAGGCCCCTGTAGTGAGTGTGTCCACAAACCGGCTACTGTCGGAATATTTCAGGCTGCATCGGGGGATGAGACAGGGGGATGGGAGATGCCGTTGCTGTTTGCCCTGGTAATTGAGCTGTTGGCCATTGCGCTCAGGACTTCGGGGGATTGGAGGGGACTGGTGCGCGGAGGAGAGGAGCACCGGATCTCCCTCTACGCGGATGACCTGCTGTTGTATATTGTGGACCCATTAGAAGGGATGGGGGAGGTCATGCGGATCCTGTGGGACTTCGGAAAGTTCTCGGGGTATAAGTTGAATGTGGGGAAGAGTGAGCTGTTTGTGGTCCACGGGAGGGGCCAGGAGGAGAGACTGAGGGAGCTCCCACTCAGGATAGTAGAGAGGAGCTTTCGGTACTTGGGGATACAAGTGGCCAGGAACTGGGATGCCCTGCACAGTCTCAACTTAACCCGGCTAGTGGAGCAGATGGAGGGAGTTTAAAAGGTGGGATATGCTGCCACTTTCCTTGGCGGGACAGGTGCAGGCTGTGAAGATGACGGTTCTCCCCAGGTTCCTCTTCGTATTTCAGTGCCTCCCCATTTTCATCCCCAAGTCCTTCTTTAAGTGGGTGAATAGGATTGTGACGGGATTTGTGTGGGTGAATAAAACCCCACGAGTCAAAAGGGTATTCTTGGAGCGTAGCCGGGGGGGGTGAGGAGGGGGGAGGGGGGGGGGGGGAGAGGCGGACTGCCTCTGCTGAACTTCTGCGGTTATTACTGGGCGGCCAATGTGGCCATGATCAGGAAATGGATGATGTAGGAGGGGGCGGCGTGGGGGCGGTTGGAGGCGGCGTCATGCAGAGGCACCAGTCTAGGGGCACTTGTTACGGCTCCGCTGCCGTTCTCGCTGACGCGATACACCACTAGTCCGGTGGTGACGGCGGCACTGAGGATCTGGGGGCAGTGGAGGAGACACGGGATGAGGATATCTGGGTAGGGGAGGGGAAGGTGTCGGACATATATCAAGAGCAGCAGGAGGTGGCGGAAGCCTCAGCGGAGGAGTTGAAGGGCAAGTGGGAGGAGGAGCTGGATGAGGGCCTGTGGGACGATGCCCTGGGTAGGGTGAACTCCTCCTCATCATGTGCCAGGCTCAGTTTAATTCAGTTTAAGGTGGTGCATCGGGCGCATATAACGGCGGCAAGAATGAGTACGTTTTTTTGGGGTGGAGGACATGTGCCCGAGATGTGCAGGGAGTCCGGCGAACCATGCCCATATGTTTTGGGCATGCCCGGGGTTTAAAGAATTCTGGCAGGGGTTTGCGAGGGTGATGTCTAGGATTTCAGACACTCGGGTGAAGGCGAGTCCAACAGTAGCGATATTTGGGGTGTCGGAGGATCCGGGAGTGCAGGAAGCGAAAGAGGCCGAGGAAATGGCCTTTGCCTCCCTGGTAGCCCGGAGGCGGATCTTGCTAATGTGGAGGGACTCAAACCCCCCGGGTGTGGAGACCTGTGTTAGCGATATGGTGGGGTTCCTCAGCCTGGAGCGAATAAAGTTTGCCTTGAGAGGGTCCTTGATGGGGTTCTCCCGGCAGTGGCAACCTTTCCTTGACTTCCTAGGGGAGGAGTAAGTGTCAGCAACATCCTGGGGGGGGAGGGGCGCGGGGGGGGGGGGGCGGGTTCAGGTGGGGGTACTGTCGAAATAATGTGAGTCGGGCATGGAGACAAAACCCACCTTGTTCTGTTTAAAAAAAATAATAATTTCTGTTGTGTCAGTAGTTTCACTGTAAGCTTTGGGATATGTTGATTGTTATTTTTTATTACCTGTATTTCTATTTTTGTTATGTAAAAACGCTCATTGGAAAAACCTTTATAAAACATTTATTCAAAAAAAAGTTATCGCAGCACAGTGGGAGAAAAGTGTCTGAGCATTCCGGGGTGTTAATAATGAATGCTGAAAAGCACATACTCACAGGGAGCAATCAGCACATGTTTAGAAGTATTAGATCAATCCTTACAAAGTGACTGGGAGTCTTTGAAGTGTTAATGAAGCTGGTGTGCGAGGGTAAATGTGGTTTAGTTTGGTTTTTCAGAAGGTGTTGTCAAAGTTCCTCGTGTGAAACTATTAGGGATGGTTATGGATTGTGAAGAAGATGACAGATTCCCTCTGGACTACGATGAGAAATATAACATGCTCTACCTTGGAGACTGTAATTTGTGGGATCTATTGCAGGGTACCCTGCTATTTACAATATCAGTCAATGATCTGGAACAAGCTGTCCGCTGCACTGTATTCATAAATTAGTTGATCATAGGAAGATATGTAGGCCAGTAATAAACAGACAGGTGACCAGTTATCTTTGGTGAGATGTGGTCCAGTTAAGTGGATAATGTGTATTTATGTGTATTAATATCGGGCAATGGGAAAAGCTAGCACTCTTAAAGATCTCCATACCATAAAAAGGACATGAATTGGCAAAGGGGAAAAGAAGGTTTAATAAGAACATAAGAACTAGGAGCAGGAGTAGGCCATCTGTCCCCTCGAGCCTGCTCCACCATTCAATGAGATCATGGCTGATCTTTTGAGGACTCAGCTCCGCTTTCCGGCCCGAACACCATAACCCTTAATCACCTTTATTCTTCAAAAAACTATCTATCTTTATCTTAAAAACGCGCTCCGTATACACAGGATCTGCTCAGACGAGGAGGAGCGTAACAGACATCTACAGACGTTGAAAGATGCCCTCGTACGAATGGGATATGGCACTCGACTCATCGATCAACAGTTCCAACGCGCCACAGCGAAAAACCGGACCGACCTCCTCAGAAGACAAACATGGGACACAACCGACAGAATACCCTTCGTCGTCCAGTACTTCCCCGGAGCGGAGAAACTACGTCATCTTCTTCACAGCCTTCAACACGTCATTGATGACGATGAACATCTTGCCAAGGTCATCCCCACACCCCCACTACTTGCCTTCAAACAACCGCGCAACCTCAAACGAACCATTGTTTGCAGCAAAGTACCCAGTCTTCAGAACAGTGACCACGACACCACACAACCCTGTCATGGTAATCTCTGCAAGACGTGCCAGATCATCGACATGGATACCACTATTACACGTGAGAACACCACCCACCAGGTACGCGGTACATACTCGTGCGACTCGGCCAACGTTGTCTACCTCATACGCTGCAGGAAAGGATGTCCCGAAGCGTGGTACATTGGCGAGACCATGCAGACGCTGCGACAACGAATGAACGGACATCGCGCAACAATCACCAGGCAGGAATGTTCCCTTCCAGTCGGGGAACACTTCAGCAGTCAAGGGCATTCAGCCTCTGATCTCCGGGTAAGCGTTCTCCAAGGCGGCCTTCAGGACCCGCGACAACGCAGAATCGCCGAGCAGAAACTTATAGATAAGTTCCGCACACATGAGTGCGGCCTCAACCGGGACCTGGAATTCATGTCACATTACATTCATCCCCCACCATCTGGCTTGCGAAATCCTACCAACTGTCCTGGCTTGAGACAATTCACACCTCTTTAACATGGGGTTACCCCATCTCTGGATCTGTAAAGATTTAATCACCTGCTAATGCTCGCATTCCTAGCATTGTTTGGCATCTTTGAATTTGTCTATATATGTGTTTCTGGAACAGACCTCTTCATTCACCTGAGGAAGGAGCAGTGCTCCGAAAGCTAGTGACATCGAAACAAACCTGTTGGACTTTAACCTGGTGTTGTAAGACTTCGTACTATCTTAAAAACATTTAATGAAGGAGCCTCTGATGCTTCACTGGGCAAGGAATTCCATAGATTCACAACCCTTTGGGTGAAGAAGTTCCTCCTAAACTCAGCACACCAGAACGGTGTGCTTTTATAGCCTTTGGAAATTATTGAACAGGTTGGGGCTTTTTACTTCAGAACAATGAAGACTGAGAGGATACCGAAGAGAGATGTTTTAAGCCTTTGGGCAGAGTAGGTGTGGAGAGAATGTTTCCACTTGCAAGGAAATCCAGAGCTGGGATCAGTCACACAAGATAGTTGCAAATCAATTCAAGAGAGAAATGTGGAGAAATGTATTTGCTTGAGGGTGGTGAGAATGTGGAACTCACTCCCACAGCAAGTGGGTGAGGCAAAGAGCAATACAGCACAGGGACAGGCCCTTCGGCCCTCCAAGCCTGTACCGGTCATGATACTTTCCAACAAGGTGGGTCCATGGGAAAAACAGAAATGTGGAAAGGTTGAGGTGAACATAGAACATACAGTGCAGAAGGAGGCCATTCGGCCCATCGAGTCTGCACCGACTCACTTAAGCCCTCACTTCCACCCTAACCCAGTAACCCCACCTAACCTTTTTGGGCACTAAAGGCAATTTAGCATGGCCAATCCACCTAACCTGCACGTCTTTGGACTGTGGGAGGAAACCGGAGCACCCGGAGGAAACCCACGCTGACACGGGGAGAACCTGCAGACTCCGCACAGACAGTGACCCAGCGGGGAATAGAACCTGGGACCCTGGCGCAGTGAAGGCACAGTGCTATCCACTTGCTACCGTGCTGCCCAGGTAAATGGAATGTGACGCGAACCGTGGGGATTATAAACACCAGCTCAGATTGGTTGACCTGCTCTATTTATCTCATTTCTGTGCTCAATATCCCATTTACAGAAGCTCCATACCTCAAATTTGTCTGACCACTTTATTACTTTAAGAACCTGTACATCATCTGTCCCCTAAACCGTGTCATAAGAAAAACTAACTTCAGTTACTTGAGTCTTTCCCTGTTTCTTTGAATCCAACGCCTGGAATCAGCCTCATTGTTATCCTCTCAACTATTTGTCAAGTATCTGCATATCTAAAGGCCCTGTTTTGTCAACTCTCAAATGGCCAAGTTCCAGTGGAAGACAAAAAAACTCACTTCAAAGACACTCTAAAGCATTCCTTGAAGTGAAACAGCATTGATATTAATGACTTAATAATATTAGGGTGGCACAGTGGTTAGCACCGCTGCCTCACAGTGCCAGGGGCCAGAGTTCGATTCCGGCCTTGGGTGACTGTCTGTGTGGAGTTTGCACTTTCTCCCCGTGTCTGCATGGGTTTCCTCCGGGTGCTCCGGTTTCCTCCCACAGTCCAAAGATGTGCAGCTTAGGTGGATTGGCCACGCTAAATTTCCCTTAGTGTCCAGGGACGTGCAGGTTAGGTGGGGATCACAGGAAAGAGCAGGGCCTAGGTATTTTAAAGGGTCGGTATAGACTCGTTGGGCTGAATGGCCTCTTTCAGCATTGTAGGGATTCTACGATACAATGACTGGGAGGAGCTTCGAGTCATAGAGTTTTACATCGCAAAAGAGATCCTTTAGTCCATCAGGTCTCTGCCAGATATCAAACACCAATCTATTCTAATCCCATGTCTAGATGCCTCTTAAATGTTCTGAGGGTTCCACCTCTGCCACCCTTTCAGGCAGTGAGTTCTAGATTGCCACCACCCTCTGTGACAAGGACTTTCCTCAAATCCGCTCTAAATCTCCTGCTCCCTACATTAAATCTATATCACCTGGTTATTGACCCCACTACTGAGGGGAAAAGTACCTTCCTGTCCACTCTATCTACATCCCTCATAATTTTGTGAACCTTGATGACTTCCCCCCCCTCAACTTTCTCTGCTCTAATGAAAACAACCCCCCCCCCCCCCCCCCCCCCCCATGCAGCCTCTTTTGTAGCTGAAAACCTCCAGCCCAGGCAACATCCTGGTTAACCTCCTCTGCACCCTCTCCTGCCACAAAAACAACGTTCAACCATCACTTTCTTCCTCCAACCACAAAGCCAATTATGGATCCAATTTGCCAGATTGCCCTGCACCTCATGGGCCCTTAACTTCTTGATCAATCTCCCATGTGGGACCTTGTCAAAGACCTTACAGAAGTCCATGTAGACATCGATGGCACGGTGGCGCAGTGGTTAGCACTACTGTCTCACGGCGCCGAGGACCCAGGTTCGATCTCGGCTCTGGATCACTGTCCGTGTGGAGTTTGCACATTTTCCCCATGTCTGCGTGGGTCGCACCCGCACAACCCAAAGATGTGCAGGGTAGGTGGATTGGCCACGCTAAATTGCCCCTTCATTGGGTACTTTTAATTTAAAAAAAAAAGAAGTCCACGTGGACTACATCAACTGCACTGCCCTCATCTACACACTTTGTTACCTTCTCGAAAAATTCAATCAATGATCGCCACCTGACAACGCCATGCTGACTATCCTTGAGTAATCCTTGCCTCTCCCAGTGCAGATTTATTCTGTGCACAAGGTTTTTCCCCAATAATTTCTCCACCACCAATGTTAGGCTCAATGGTGTGTAATTAACTGATTTGTCCCTATTTCCTTTACTGATTAATTGTACCACATTAGCATTAGAGCCCCTGCAATCTACTCCCTTGCCTCACATAGCAGCCTGGGATATATCTCATCCGGGCCTGGGGGTTTATCCACTTTTAATCCCGCTAGAAAATACTTAACACTTCCTCTTTCTCTCTGCTAATCTGCTCAATTATACCACAGTCCCTCTCCCTGGTCTCTATACCTACATCGTCCATCTCCATGGTGAACACAAATGCAAAATACTCATTTAATACCTCACCTGAATCTTTCTGGTCCAAGCACAGGTTGTCACTCTGGTACTTAATGGGCCCTACACTTGCCCTGGTTACCCTCTTGCTCTTACTGTACTTGTAAAACACCTTTGGATTTTCCTTTATTTTCCGGTCAGCGGGCGGCATGGTGGCATCGTGGTTCGCACTGCTGCCTCACGGCGCCTAGGACCCGGGTTCGATCCCGGCCCCGGTCACTGATCGACTGGAGTTTGCACATTCTCCCCGTGTCTGCGTGGGTCTCACCCCCACAACCCAAAAATGTGTAGGGTAGGTGAATTGGCTACCTTAAATTGCCTGCATCCAAGTATCGTGGCAGCACTTTCTCAAGAGTTAGCCAGGTACTCATTATCGCTGGCCCCTGTGATTATGGGCGGCATGGTAACACAGTGGTTAGCACTGTTGTCTCACAGCGCCAGGGTCCCGGGTTCGATTCCCGGCTTGGGTCACTGTCTGTGTGGAGTCTGCACGTTCTCCCGGAGTCTCTGTGGATTTCCTCCGGGTGCTCCGGTTTCCTCCCACATGTCCTGAAAGACGTGCTGTTAGGTGAATTGGACATTCTGAATTCTCCCTCTGTGTACCCGAACAGGCGCCGGGAATGTGGCGACTAGGGGCTTTTCACAGTAACTTCATTGCAGTGTTAATGTAAGCCTACTTGTGACAATAAAGATTATTATTATTAACACATCATCGACGTACATGGCCATCCTAGGCAGCCCTTGAAGGATATTTTCCATTCTGTGCTGGAAAATGGCGTGCAGCGATGAGACTCTAGAAGGCCGGTGGGTGTATTCTGACAACCCCTTGTGGCTGTTGATGGTGATGAACTTCCTGGATGCAGCATCGAGCTTCAGCTGGAGGTACATGTGACTCATGTCCAGCGTGGTAAACATGTGGCCTCGAGATAGCTTTACATAGATCCTCGATAGGCAGCATGGGGTACAGCTCAAGGCTGGAGGCTCTGTTGACAGTCAATTTATCATCTCCGCAATGGAGATTGTCGGGTTTTAGTACTGGAACCACCCGTTCCGCAAACTGTGCCGGGTGTATGATACCGAGGTGCTCCAGATGCCCAAGTTCAGCCACTACTTTGGTGAGCAAGGCCTAGGGGACAAATTGTGCCCTGAAATATTTCGGCAGGGCCTCCAGGTCCACACAGATCTTTGCCCTTGCTCCTTTGATCTTGCCCAGGCCCTACTGAAACACCTCAGGATATTTCCCGATGGCTTCATATCGGCCCCCAATTGAAGATCTGCTGCCATCCAATTGGACTTTTTACAGCCAATCTCCGCCCAGAAGAGTGGGTCCTGGTCCTTGCACGGCTATTGGGGGACGCCGGACCATCTGTTGCCCATGGACGACTGGGGTCATAGTGGTTCCAACATAGAGGCTCCCCATGTACACGGCCAACCTGACCGTGGTGTCCCAGAGGCACAGGGACGTGATGCCGGCTCGGAGGCGCCTGAAGGTCTCTACCCCACAATGGGGACAGCGGCTGCCATGTCCACTTCCATTTCCAGGGGGTGACCATTGAACTGGGGTTTAATTTTGATAGGGGTGACTTTGGGGGTGGTGATGCAGTTTAGCTGCAGTAGTTTATCCTACTGCTGAATTTGCAGAGCCCGGGCCTGAGGTGGCTTTGGCTTCCAGCCTGGGCGATTTGTGTACTGGTAGCCTTGCCTTGGGCTTATTCTTCGGCCGCAGGAACAGCACTCTCGTGACTGCTCCCCAAAGCCCTCTGGGACGCTTCTCAAACGGTCCTGGCGTTTCACAGAGTCATCGGCCTTGTCCCTCTGAGCCATGGCTGAATAGTGACCAGGTGGTGGGCGGGGCTTGCACGTTCTGTCTACAGGGAGCGGTTTTCCGATAAGAGGGATGTCCGACACTGAACATGCTGCAGTCCATTGAACCTCGGAGTCCCTGGGACTCTTATTCGGCATTTCCCAGGGACAGCACCAGTTTGATAGCTCTTTTAAGATCCAGGGTGGGTTCTGCAAACAGTTTTCTCTGTGTCGTGACGTTGTTTATCCGACATAACAGCCGGTCCCGTAGTATATCCAGCAGGGCTGGTCTGTACTCACAGTGGCTCAGCCAGTTTCCTGAGCCTGGTCAGGAACTCCGTCACAGGCTCTCCGGGGAGTCTTCCAACTGGTGTTAAACCTGTAGAGCTGGAGAATAACTGATGGTCTTGGGTCGTAGTGGTCCCCCACAAAATCCACCAGCTCAGCAAAAACCTTTGAGTCCTGGACCGCTGGGGCAGTCAGACTCTGAATGATTCCAAATGCCTGGGCTCCAGAGGCATTCAAAGAATTACCTTCTGTTAGTCGTCACCTTCCATGGCATTCGCATGAAAGACACAGCACACTCGTTCAGCTCACTGGGGTCAATCCTCCACACCAACATCATACAGCTCGAGTTTCCCAGTAGCGTGTTCCCTTCGTACACTCCTTTCCGCAGGAATCATAGAATCCTTACAGAGCAGAAGGAGGCCATTTGGCCCATCGAGTCTGCACCAATCCTCCAAAAGAGCACCCTATCGAGGCCCATGCACCTACCCTATTCCCGAACCCCACATAACCTTTTGGACACAAAGCGGCAATTGATCATGGCCAATCCTCCTAACCTGCACATCTTTAGACTGTGGGAGGAAACCGGAGCACCCGGAGGAAACCCACGCACACACGGGGAGAACGTGCAAACTCATACACAGTCACTCGAGGCCGGAATTGAACCTGGGTCACTGGCGCAGGAGTTTTTCTTTAAGTAGGGCTGCTCAGAATCTTGTTCTTGCTCCTCATCGCCAGCGTGGTAATCCAGGAGACACGAAGATAAAGGTTAAACCAAATTCATTTTAACTCAGAAGTAAAGCCACACCTGCGCCGAACAACCCGAGTGTCCCAGCCTGGGGCTAACAGGCAGTCCCCGTCTGGGACAGTATTTAAAAGGCTCGATAATGGGTTCCAGCTGGATGGGCCTCGGCCTGTTACCATGGGAACTCATTCTCAACGAGCCCCACAGGGAGATTAATGAATGATTCTGCATGATCCTCCTGGGGGTTATCACAGGTGCTGAATCAGCAGTCTGTGGAGATTGTAACATTTAAAGTACTGACTCTTCCAATATTTATTACGTTGGTTCTTGACTAATAACAAGGGTGGGACCCTCTGGGAGTGTTTTGACAGTCACCAGAATTATTCCAAGGGTCAGAGAACAGCTCTCCTTGAGATAGTCAGTTTGAAGCAGTCTGCCAGCCATAAGTGTCACAGAGACAGGGGCGGGAAAAGATCCCATTCACTAAATTAAAAGAAGGAAGCCAAGAAATAGACTCCGAATTAAAGAAAAGGCTACAGTCAGCAGACTGACTCTGCAATGTGGGCCGCTGGGGCAAAGGTATCACTCTGGAACAGAGGTGTTTGGCTTGACATGGCCATAGATCTGAAAGTGTGCTTGTAAGCTGGTGTGTTCAGGGATCCAGGGCGATAAGCTCAGAAGGCAATACTGAAACCCTGTGAATTGGGGCATTATTAAACCTGTCCTAGTGGGAGTAACTTGTGAAGAGAATTCCAAGGTGGAGATTGGAAACCCTCGTGAGAGTGAGATTTGTTGACTTTCAGCGGGACGAACGTCGAGGTGATTTGTTGAGACGTCTGTGGGATCTGCTGTGGATGTTTCTGTCATTTAATCTTTTGTGTGGTGTGTCCAACTGCAGTCGGTCTCTGAAGCTTCTCTCCCTTCCCCCCCTCTGTTTTAACCATCCATGTCCGTCTCTCTCTGCGCTGTTTCTCACACTGAGGCTCCTCTCCTTTGCCCCCGCTGATTTAACCGTCCGTGTCCGTCTCTCTGCGCTGTTTCTCCAGGTGCTTGGGTTCCCAGGTATCTGTTGTCCTTCTCGATGATAGTGGTCGTGTGTTTGGAAGGTACTGCCTGAGGAACATTGGTAAGTTAGAAACATGGAGCTCTACAGTACAGAAAAGGCCCTTCAGCCAATTGAGTCTGCGCTGAACAATGACCTAACTATTCTAATCCCAATTTCCAGCACTTGGCCCATAGCCTTGTCTGCCCTGGCATTGCAAGTGTGCATCTAAATACTTCTTAAATGTTTTGAGGGTCTCTGCCTCCACCACCCTTTCAGGCAGCGAGCTCCAAACTCCCGCCACTCTCTGGGTAAAAAGGTTTTTCCAATAAACCTCCTGCCGCTTACCTTAAATCAGTACCCCCTGCTCATTGGTCAAAAGTTTCTTCCTGTCTACTCTATCAAGCCCCTCGTCAGTTTGTACATCTCAATCATGTCCTCCCTCAGTCTCCTCTGCTCCAAGGAAAACAATCAGTTATCCTTCATAACTAAAACTCTCCGGCCCAGGCAACATCCTGGTAAATCTCCTCTGCCCCCTTTCCAGTGCGATCACATCCCTCCTGTAATGTGGATTCCAAAACTGCGCAGTACTCCGTCCTGCAGGGCATCTTGTCAGATGGCACACATGGTTGTCACTGTGTGTCAGTGGTGAGTGAATGGTTTATCCTGAAGGGACATTAGTGAGCTAGTTGGGTCTTTTAGGACAGTTGACAATGGTCATCATTAGACTTTTAATTCCAGATTTTGTTTTGACATTGAGTTTAAATTCCACCATCTGCCCTGGTGGGATTCGAACCCCGTCTCCCAGAGCATTACCCTGGGCCTCTGGATTACTAGTCCAGTGACGATACCGCTTTGCCACCAACCTGCCTATAATTGTGAAACAAAAGTACAAGTGCTGAACATAGTGACAGCTCTGGCAGTGTTGATGGAAGAAGAAAGTAAGCTCATTTTTCAGGGCCGTGATAACTGCCTCTCTCAGATGCAAAGTAAGAAGTCTTACAACACCAGCTTTCGGAGCGCAGCTCCTCCCTCAGGTGAACCACCTGAAGGTGAAGGTGAAGGAGCAGTGCTCCGAAAGCTAGTGATTTGGAACAAAACTGTTGGACCTTAACCTGGTGTTGTAAGACTTCTTACTGGGCCCACCCCAGTCCAACGCCGGCATCTCCACATCATCTCTAAGATGCAGTCAGACCTATTCAGTGTTCCCAGTACTTCCCATTTTTATTTCGGATTTCCAGCGTCTGCAGTATTGTTCTTCAGTTCGGTTTTGAAAAGCAATATATATATATATATATTCAAATCCAAAGCATTCATAATCAGCTACCTGTAGTGTTCAACTAAGTGCTGGAAAGGAGCAGAAATAAGAGATAACCATGTATTTAAACACCTACACTCGTACTTTGGAACATTTCATTCTCGAGATGCGCACAAAGTGATGAGCAGCCTACTGAAGTTGATCTTACTCTAGCTGTGGCCCAGCGGGTGGCGTTGAGTCTAAGCAAAGTGGGTTCAACTCCCAACTCCATCACAAAATCCAGGCTGACACGTTAGTGCCAATGCTGAAGGAGCCTTTCAGACGCGATACCAAATCAAGTTGTCGGGGGGGGCCGAAAACAACCTTGGTTCTTATTTCAAAGCAGAGTCGGGGAGTTCTCCTGCCGGGCTAGTATTTATCCCTTGACCAGTGTCATCATAAAAGTACATTGCTATTCGCACATTGCTCTGCACAAATGGGCTGTAATCATAGAATCTACAGTGCAGGAGGCCATTTGGCCCATCAAGTCTGCACCAGCCCTTGTTTCCCTAATGTTTTCCCACATTAGAAAGTTAACAACACTTCAAAAAGTGCTCATTGGCTGCGAAGAACTTTGAAACATCCTGAGATCAATGCAGCAATGTTAAATTCTGTGTTTATTTTTCCTCTGACTCCACAGGTCCTGCCTCAGTTAATGTCGGGAGAGGATTAACCTCTCTTCTCTTTGTTTTTAAAGGATGTACAGATATTGACAGTGGGCGCAGTCAGTTTAAAAGTAAAATCGATGGATTTTGTATGGTGTGAAGTTGATGTGATGATCCTCAGGCTGGTCATCTGTACGCAGTGGAATAGCAGAGAAAACACATTTTCTGACTTGTATGTCGATTGTCAAATTGACAATGCAAGAATGGACAACTCTGGACAGAGTGGCACTTCAATTAGTATAGTGTCTGTTAAAGGAAATGTTATCTGCAAAGCACAATCGTATCGAGATACAACTTTGGTTCACAAGGATGCATGGCTTTTATGAACAGCACTTGCAAAGACACATTGATTGACCATCCCGAATAGCCCAGAGCGACTTTCTCTTTGCTATCAGAAGGATATCTTGGGACTGGATATCTTGGGAATGGTGATAGGCTCCTGCAGGACATGAATGGAAACCAACCTGAAATAGAAAGAGAATCATAGCAATTAGCAAAAGAACCAGAGGGTAGAGATAAGATTTCAGAGAACCAGAATCACAGAATTGTTGGAGCACCGAGGAGGCCATTCGGCCCATCACATCGGCACTGCCTTGCTGAATGAGGCAATTCACCTTGTATTCAGCTCATGCCATTCCTCGACCTTCTCCCCGTAAACCTGCACATTTTTGCTTTTCAGGTAACTGTCTAATTCTCCTTTGAATGCCTCGATTGAACCTGCCACCACGGCACTCTCAGGCAATGGCCGCGATTCACCGGAAAGATTTCTAAGTGTGGTAGCGAGCGGGAACAGCCGCGAGCTTCCCGGCGCTGGGCCCAGCGAGGCCGGCAGCGCAATTCAACGTTAACGAAACCCCATGGGGGTCTCGCTGCAAATGAAGGCTCGCCAGCCGATTGGCCAGGGCCGTGCTCGCCAGTCCCTCGCTAACAAGGTCGTACAGCGCTTAGACAACACTTGCACAGGCAACCCCACCCCACTCACAGCCACGGCGCCGAGAAGACCGGCCCCAGGATTCGGCGATGCGGACCTGGCGGGACTCCGAGATGCGGTGGAGGCCAGGAGGGATGTCCCGGAGAGTGAGCCACAGGGCAGCCAGTTCCGCCTGGCACAAGGTGTCGTGGCACCGAAGCCACCACTCCTCGGGTGGCGACCGACGACGTCGGCACCATGAGTGAAGGTGTCGCGCACTCGGTGACGGCCACGGCCGAGGATTTCGGCAGAATGTCCGCCTCGCTGGGGGATGTTACCCAGTACAAGGCTGACCTTAATGAGGTTCTGTGGGACATGTCCCGCTCTCAGATGGGCATGGCCGAGGCCAGAGCGGAGCTTGTCCCAGTCACAGTTGGGCATTGCCGAGGTGCTGCAGAGTGTGACCCAATCACTGAGGAGCATCGGCGAGTGTGTCAACACTTTGGTGCAGTCATCGGGGAGCCGCCAGGGCCGGCAGTGCCAGGTGATGCAAGGCCAGCGGGGCTCGAACGAGCTGCCCCTCCGTCCCGAGGTGTGCACCAAGCCGGAGGGAGGGGCACTGGGTGCCAACCCGGACCCGTCCCATGGAGTGGGGATGGTGGCCACCAGCACTCCAGAGTTCCTCCCCTCTGATGTTGCCGCGTCTCGAGGTCAGCATACGAGACAGGGCGGCACCGCTGTGCATGTGCTGTCGACACATGCACCAGGGCCCCCTGGCCCCAGAACCCCCAGAGGACGCCCGCCAGGGGCATAAAGGCCACGGAACGATGTGAGCAGCTGGCTGTCTCCATCTCAGATGGGCAGCACGGTGGCACAGAGGTTAGCACTGTTGCTTCGCAGCGCCAGGGACCCGGGTTCAATTCCTGGCTTCAGTCACTGTCCAAGTCCCCAAAGAAGTCCCCTGTTTGGTGAATTGGACATTCTGAATTCTCCCTCTGTGTACCCGAACAGGCGCCGGAATGTGGCGACTAGGGGCTTTTCACAGTAACTTCATTGCAGTGTTGATATAAGCCTACTTGTGACACTAATAAAGATTATTATTCTTAGATGTGCATTCTGGGGAGACACCTAGACATCGTGGTAGAGCTAGCAAGGTGTGAAGCATGTTGTAGATCACTGAGGTGCATTGGGGGAGGGTTGCAATGGGAGGAGGTTGGGGGCGAGAGTGGGGTGTCACCATTGGGAGTGGGGAACTGTATAACACCTGTGATACGTTAAAAACACTTGATGCCTCTGTCAGTTTCTTCCGCAAGGCAGGCCGACCTCCGAACCCTTGGCCCATCCCTCAAGGCATCTCCCCCTCCCCGTAGCACCCACTCACCCACCCTCCAGCTGTGGACATGTCCCCGGAGTTGTGTGCCCTGGGTGTTCGGATGTTGGCTGCTGCGTGTGTGGTGTTGCGTCCCGCAGTGTTCAAGCACAGTGTCCATACATCAAGGTGTGTTTGGGATCTAGGCAATGACTCCCACATTCTACGTGGCCTGCCCACCCACCAGAATCCACTTGCATTGTATGAAGTACTCACTTAACCATGATTGCCAAACCCCATTAGCAATAGCTTTGAGGCGCACGGCCAGAGGCCTCCGCAGTCACTGGGGTCTGCAGGTGGTCGGTGGGACAAACGGGCAGGAGCTACTGTTGCCCCCGGAATGGGTTAACACGATCCAGGGGTTGGCATGCTGGTACCGTGCACGGTTTCATCCAAGCAGTATTTTGAATATCTCTATAAAATCTCCTTTCCATTGCCACTTCTCCAAGGAAAACAGACCCAACTTCACGACTCCATTTCAGAACCCCATCCCCGGAACCTTTCTGCTGAATCTTTTCTGCACTCACTCCAATGTCTTCACATCCTCCCTAAAGTGCAGCACCTGGACCTGGACATAGTCCAGCTGAGGACGAACGATAGTGTCTTAAACAAGCTCTGCATAACCTCCATGCTCTTGTTTTCCATGATCCTATTAATAAAGCTGAGAATACTGTATGCTTTCTTAACATTTCTCTCAGCCCGCCCTGCTACCTTCAATAACACCCAGGGTCTTTGCACATTCTATGTGTCATTCTATGAGCGGGATAGCACCACTATTGACCGAGCTGTTGAGTTCCAAAGGTCATAGCTCTAGACTGGATCTGCGGCTGGTGATGAGGGAACCAATAAGAGAAGAAAACATACTTGACCTCATCCTCACCAACCTGCCTTCCGCAGATGCTTCTGTCCATGACAGTATCGGTAGGAGCGACCAAAGCACAGGATAAAAGCAAATTACTGCGGATGCTGGAATCTGGAACGAAAGAGAAAATGCTGGAAAATCTCAGCAGGTCTGGCAGCATCTGTTGGGAGAGAAAAGAGCTAACTTTTCGAGTCCGATGACTCTTTGTCAAAGCTGGGGAGACACCTAGACATCGCGGTAGTGATCTTCAACATGCTTTACCTTGCTAGCTCTACCATGATGTCTAGGTGTCTCCCCAGCTTTGACAAAGAGTCATCGGACTCGAAACGTCAGCTCTTTTCTCTCCCAACAGATGCTGCCAGACCTGCTGAGATTTTCCAGCATTTTCTCTTTCGCTACCAGAGCACAGTCCTTGTGGAGACAAAGTCCCGTCTTTACATTGAGGATACCGTCCATTGTGCTCGCACTACCACTGTGCTAAATGGGATAAACTTCGAACATCTCAAGACTGGGGCAACCATGAGGCGCTGGGGGCCATCAGCAGCAGCAGAAGTGTATTCACCCACAATCTGCAACCTCATGGCCTGGCATATCCCCCACTCTACCAATACCACCCAGCCAGGGGGTCAACCCTGGTTCAATGAAGGGTGCAGGAGAGCAAGCCAGGAGCAACACCAGGCAGACCGAAAAAAGGTGTCAACAACACAAGGATTACTTGCATGCCAAATAGCATAAACAACAAGTAACAGCCGGAGCTAAGCAATTCCATAATCAGTGGATCAGATCTAAGCTCTGCAGTCCTGCCGCTTCCAGCCGTGAACGATGGTGGACAATTAAACCAATCACTGGAGGAGGAGGCGCCACAAATATTCCCATCCTCAATGATGGAGCCCAGCACATTAATGCAAAAGACCAAGCTGAAGTATTCTCAATAGATCTGGAACCTTGAATTAAAAGTCTAATGATGACCATGAAACCATTGTTGGTTGTCGTAAAAACCCATCTGGTTCACTAATGCCCTTTAGCGAAGGAAATCTGTCATCCTCACCTGTTCTGTCCTACATGTGACTCCAGACCCACAGTAATGTGGTTGACTCTTAAATATCCTCAGGGATGGGCAACAAATGTTGGCCCAGCCCAGCGACACCCACATCCCATGAATGAATTTTAAAAACACTATCTTCAGCCAGAAGTGCCGAGTGGATGATCCACCTCTGCCTCCTCTGGCATCTCAGTCTTCAACCAGTTTGATTCATTCCATGCAATATCAAGAAATGGCTGAAGGCACTGGATACTGCAAAGGCTGTGGGCCCCAACAACAAGGGCATCACAGTAGCACAGTGGGTATCACTGTTGCTTCACAGCTCCAGGGTCCCAGGTTCTACCGTGCCACCCAACCTATGATTCTATAATTCAACCTTTGATTCGATAATGCTTGGAGAGACATAATGAATGGTTATCATTTGACATTCAGCATGGTAGCTTCAAATTGCTAGTGGAGTGTCTTTGTCAGAACTCTTCTGATAATTTCTCTTTTGAAATATTGATAGACCTGCTCTGTTTTTCTTTTGGCATGTTCACATTGAATGAGTGACTCCTTCCAGACAGCGCCTAGCAGCAGGCACAGGCTTGTCAGCACTGAGCCACAGCGCTTTCAGCTGTGAGCAAGACCTCCTAATTGTTGCTGTGACACCGGCCAGCTTCTCTCTTATGGAGCTGGAGACCTTTGTGTGCAGCTGGATTAAAAATCCCATGATTGGCTGAACCTAGATTCCATGTCTCTCAGAACAGAATTAGTGGTGCTATTATCTGATTTGTTAAACAAGTCAGCTATTGCCACAGGATTTTTATCTGTTACCTGTGACTTAATTGCTTTTCTATTGCATAATAACTGCAAAAGATTTGCGTATAAATTGAATCTGTTTTAATGTGAAAGGACTGGGGAGCCTGACTGCAGATAGATAATAAAATTTTTAACTAATTTTGATTGTCAGCTTCAGACTCTGATGCTCGAATGTGATTTATTTCTAACTAAGTGTTTGTGCCACGGGGACAATATGTAAACTGTAACTCCTCTTAATGGCTGCAGATATTGAAAGAGTTGAAGGATGAAGACTGGAACATGGGTAACATCGTCTTCACACTAACAAACCGGCGGTATGGGGAGAAGTGCATCGCCTATGCTGAGAGCCATGACCAGGTAACCCCTCGTCCAGACTTGTTGACCCCCAGGTTGGCTGCCACTGTGTGCTGTCACAACATAACCAGATGGCCTAGTTTCACTTGTGTCGTATCGCCTGACTTTTTAAAAGTTCATTCATGGGATGTGGGCATTGCAGGCTGTGCCAGCCTTTATTGCCCATCCCTAATTACCCTTGGGGCAGTTGAGAGTCAGCCACATTGCTGTGGGTCTGGAGTCACATGTAGGCCAGATCAGGTAAGGACAGATTTCCTTTCTTAAGTGACTTTGTGAACCAGATGGGTTTTTACGACAATCAATAATGGTTTCACGGTCATCATTAGACTTTAAATTCCAGATTTTTATTGAATTCAAATTCCACCATTTACAGTGGAGGGATTTGAACCTGGGTTTTGTTATGGGCCAGGGTTTAGAGAACACCAAAGTATATCATGGAGTTCACCTGACCCACAACTTTTAATAGATTTTGATTATGAGAAGCATAAGGGCCCACTTTCCAGGTGTGATGCAACAGAGATCTTAAATATTTTTAAACAAAAGAATATTCATTCTATGAATCCAGTTAACATTTTATAAACAGACAGTAAACATCTTATCAACTACCAACACAAATATCTCACCAAAGATACAGTACTCTATGGGTAACCCTTAATAACTTTCCGAACAACATCCATAAGCCAAACACCCTTTTTATACAAAACAGTACGTTTGAATTCCTTACAGAAAACAGGTATTACTTTTAAGTTATCAAGTGGTCTGGAGACATTCTTTAGCATGCAGAGAGACCAAAAATACACCTTCTTTGTTTGGATGCAGCTCCCAACTGAAAATGAAGCCAAAAAACTGAGCCACAAAGCAGCTTCCAGCTCAAAACGAAAGTAAAAGACAGAATCACAGCCCAGATCCACCCACACAATGACATCACTACAGCCATTTGATAAAACACGCTTTTCGTAAAGGGACCCTCACATGACATGTCCCAGAGCATTAATCTGGATCTCTGGTTAACTAGTCCAGTGACAATACCACTCCACCATTACCTCCCCCATCTCAGTTTCTCTGGTTCTGAAACCCTCATCCATGACTATTTCATTGCACTCCTGGCTTGTCTACCACATTGACAAACTTCAGGTCATCAAAAATTCAGTTTCCCTTGTCCTAATTCATACTGAGTCACATTCGCCCGTCGACTTATGTCCTTTCTCATCTACAGTGTCTCCCAATCTGGCAATAGCTTTGATTTTAAAATTCTGAAAAAACTGGGTGGGAGGGTGAGCTGTGAGGAGGATGCAGAGATCCTGCAGTGTGATTTGGACAAGTTGAGTGAGTGGGCAAATGAATGGCAGATGCAGTATAATTTAGATAAATGCGAGGTTATCCACTTTGATAGCAAAACCAGGAAGGCAGATTATTATCTGAATGGCCACAAATTAGGAGAAGGGAATGTGCAACGAGGCCTGGTTGTCCTTGTGCACCGGTTGCTGAAGGTAAGCATGCGGGTGCAGCAGGCGGTAAAGAAGGCAAATCGTGTGTTCACCTTCATAGCAAACAAAGAACAAAGAAATGTACAGCACAGGAACAGGCCCTTCGGCCCTCCAAGCCTGTGCCGACCATGCTACCCGACTAAACTACAATCTTCTACACTTCCTGGGTCTGTATCCCTCTATTCCCATCCTATTCATGTATTTGTCAAGATGCCCCTTAAATGTCACTATCGTCCCTGCTTCCACTACCTCCTCCGGTAGCGAGTTCCAGGCACCCACTACCCTCTGTGTAAAAATCTTGCATCGTACATCTACTCTAAACCTTGCCCCTCTCACCTTAAACCTATGCCCCCTAGTAATTGACCCCTCTACCCTGGGGAAAAGCCTCTGACTATCCACTGTCTATGCCCCTCATAATTTTGTAGACCTCTATCAGGTCGCCCCTCTACCTCCGTCGTTCCAGTGAGAACAAACCGAGTTTATTCAACCGCTCCTCATAGCTAATGCCCTCCATACCAGGCAACATTCTGGTAAATCTCTTCTGCACCGTCTCCAAAGCCTCCACATCCTTCTGGTAGTGTGGCGACCAGAATTGAACACTGTACTCCGAGTGTGGCCTAACTAAGGTTCTATACAGTTGCAACATGACTTGCCAATTCTTATACTCAATGCCCTGGCCAATGAAGGCAAGCAAGCCGTATGCCTTCTTGACTACCTTCTCCACCTGTGTTGCCCCTTTCAGTGACCTGTGGACCTGTACTCCTAGATCTCTCTGACTTTCAATACTCTTGAGGGTTCTACCATTCACTGTATATTCCCTACCTGCATTAGACCTTCCAAAATGCATTACCTCACATTTGTCCGGATTAAACTCCATCTGCCATCTCTCCGCCCAAGTCTCCAAACAATCTAAATCCTGCTGTATCGTCTGACGGTCCTCATCGCTATCCGCAATTCCACTAACCTTTGTGTTGTCTGCAAACATACTAATCATACCAGTTACATTTTCCTCCAAATCATTTATATATACTACAAACAGCAACGGTCCCAGCACTGATCCCTGCCGAACACCACTGGTCACAGCCCTCCAATTAGAAAAGCATCCTTCCATTGCTACTCTCTGCCTTCTATGACCTAGCCAGTTCTGTATCCACCTTGCCAGCTCACCCCTGATCCTGTGTGACTTCACCTTTTGTACTAGTCTACCATGAGGGATCTTGTCAAAGGCCTTACTGAAGTCCATATAGACAACATCCACTGCCCTACCTGCATCAATCATCTTTGTGACCTCCTCGAAAAACTCGATCAAGTTAGTGAGACACGACCTCCCCTTCACAAAACCATGCTGCCTCTCACTAATACGCCCATTTGCTTCCAATGAATTCCAGAATTCTCTCCAGTAATTTCCCTACCACTGAAGTAAGGCTCACCGGCCTGTAGTTCCCTGGATTATCCTTGCTACCCTTCTTGGGAACAACATTGGCTATTCTCCAGTCCTCCGGGACATCACCTGAAGACAGTGAGGATCCAAAGATTTCTGTCAAGGCCTCAGCAATTTCCTCTCCAGCCTCCTTCAGTATTCTGGGGTAGATCCCATCAGGCCCTGGGGACTTATCTACCTTAATATTTTTTAAGACGCCCAACACCTCGTCTTTTTGGATCTCAATGTGACCCAGGCTATCTACACACCCTTCTCCAGACTCAACATCTACCAATTCCTTCTCTTTGGTGAACACTGATGCAAAGTATTCATTTAGTACCTCGCCCATTTCCTCTGGCTCCACACATAGATTCCCTTGCCTATCCTTCAGTGGGCCAACCCTTTCCCTGGCTACCCTCTTGCTTTTTATGTACGTGTAAAAAGCCTTGGGATTTTCCTTAACCCTATTTGCCAATGACTTTTCGTGACCCCTTCTAGCCCTCCTGACTCCTTGCTTAAGTTCCTTCCTACTTTCCTTATATTCCACACAGGCTTCGTCTGTTCCCAGCCTTTTAGCCCTGACAAATGCCTCCTTTTTCTTTTTGACGAGGCCTACAATACCTCTCGTTATCCAAGGCTCCCGAAAATTGCCGTATTTATCCTTCTTCCTCACAGGAACATGCCGGTCCTGAATTCCTTTCAACTGACACTTGAAAGCCTCCCACATGTCAGATGTTGATTTGCCCTCAAACATCCGCCCCCAATCTAGGTTCTTCAGTTCCCGCCTAATATTGTTATAATTAGCCTTCCCCCAATTTAGCACATTCACCCTAGGACCACTCTTATCCTTGTCCACCAGCACTTTAAAACTTACTGAATTGTGGTCACTGTTCCCGAAATGCTCCCCTACTGAAACTTCTACCTCCTGGCCGGGCTCATTCCCCAATACCAGGTCCAGTACCGCCCCTTCCCGAGTTGGACTGCCTACATATTGTTTTAAGAAGCCCTTCCGGATGCTCCTTACAAACTCTGCCCCATCTAAGCCCCTGGCACTAAGTGAGTCCCAGTCAATATTGGGGAAGTTGAAGTCTCCCATCACCACAACCCTGTTGTTTTTACTCTTTTCCAAAATCTGTCGACCTATCTGCTCCTCTATCTCCCGCTGGCTGTTGGGAGGCCTGTAGTAAACACCCAACATTGTGACTGCACCCTTCTTATTCCTGATCTCTACCCATATAGCCTTACTGCCCTCTGAGGTGTCCTCCCGTAGTACAGCTGTGATATCCTCCCTAACCAGTAGCGCAACTCTGCCACCCCTTTTACATCCCTCTCTATCCCACCTGAAACATCTAAATCCTGGAACGTTTAGCTGCCAATCCTGCCCTTCCCTCAACCAGGTCTCTGTAATGGCAACAACATCATAGTTCCAAGTACTAATCCAAGCTCCAAGTTCATCTGCCTTACCCGTAATACTACTTGCATTAAAACATACGGACTTCAGGCCACCAGACCCGCTGTGTTCAGCAACTTCTCCCTGTCTGCTCTGCCTCAGAGCCACACTGTCCCTATTCCCTAGTTCTCCCTCAATGCTCTCACCTTCTGACCTATTGCTCCCGTGCCCACCCCCCTGCCATACTAGTTTAAACCCTCCCGTGTGACACTGGCAAACCTCGCGGCCAGGATATTTATACCTCTCCAGTTTAGATGCAACCTGTCCTTCTTATGCAGGTCACACCTGCCCCGGAAGAGCTCCCAATGGTCCAGATAACGGAAACCCTCCCTCCTACACCAGCTGTTTAGCCACGTGTTTAGCTGCTCTATCTTCCTATTTCTAGCATCACTGGCACGTGGCACAGGGAGCAATCCCGAGATTACAACCCTAGAGGTCCTGTCTTTTAACTTTCTGCCTAGCTCCCTGAACTCCTGCTGCAGGACCTCATGCCCCTTCCTGCCTATGTCGTTAGTACCAATATGTACAACGACCTCTGCCTGTTTGCCCTCCTAGCGATAGGGTAGCTGGCCAGTTTAGCTCAATTGGTTGGAAAGCTGGCTCATGATGCAGAGCGAGGGCAACAGCGTAGGTTCAATTCCCGTACCGCCTTCTCAACTTTGCTCCTTGCCTGAGGTGTGGTGACCCTCAGGTTAAACCACCACCAATCAGCTCTCCCCCTCAAAGGGAAAAGCAGCCTAAGGTCACCTGAGACTATGGTGTCTTTACTCTTTACTCGCTGACACAGTTTAGTTTCTGGTCGATGGTACAGCTGCAGATATTGATAAAGGATTTAACAATGGTAATGCCACTGAATGTCAAGGGGAGATGGTTGGATTCTGCCTTGTTGGTCATTGTCTGGTATTTGTATGGTGGTAATGTTACTTGCCACTTATCAGCCTAACTCTGAATATCTTCCAGTTCTTTCTCCATATGGACCCAAATGGCTTCCTTAAGGGTGACATGATGGCACAGTGGTTAGCACTGCTGCCCCGCAGCACCAGAGACCCTGGTTGGATTCCGACCTCGGTTGACTGTGTGGAGTCTGCACGTTCTCCCTGTGTCTGCGTAGGTTTCCACCGGGGGCTCTGGTTTCCTCCCACAGTCCAAAGATGTGCAGGTTAGGTGGATTGGCCATAATAAATTGCCCCTAGGTTGGATTGCGGGGATAGGGTGAGGATTAGACCCAGGTAGGATGCTCCTTCGGAGGGTCAGTGCAGACCCAAAGGGCCGAATAGCCTCCTTCTGCACTGATGAGGCCACACCTGGAATATTGTGTGCAGTTCTGGTCTCCTTATCTGACGACGGATGTTTTTGCTAAAGAGGGAGTGCAGCGAAGGTTCTCTGGAGTTCAGAAGAATGAGGGGGGGGGGGGATCTCATAACCTATAAAAATCTAACAGAACTAGACAGGGTAGATGCAAGAAGGATGTTCCTGATGGTGGGGGTGTCCAGACCAGGGGTCAGTCTGAGGATACGGGGTGGACCATTTAGGACAGAGATGAGAAATTTCTGCACCCAGAGAGTGGTGAATCTGTGGAATTCACTGCCACAGAAAGTAGTTGAGGCCAAAACGTTGTATGTTTTCATGAAGCAGTTAGATATAGCACTTGGGGTGAAGTGGATAAAAGGACATTGGGGTAAGGTGGGATTAGGCTATCGAGTGACACTGAATGGCAGAGCACGATCGAAGGGCCGAATGGCCTCCTCCTGCTCTTATTTTCTATGTTTCTATTTTCAAATCTTCCCCCCGACCTTACTCCCCCCTCTCTCTGTAAATCCCCCCCCCCCCCCCACACCCCCCCGTGCCACATCGCCCTATGCGGTTTCTGAGTTCTTCCCTTTCTGGCCTCCTGCGTGTCCCTGATTTTCATCGCTCCACCCTTCAGCTGCCTCGACCCGAAGCTCTGGAATCCCCTCCCAAAATCTCTCCCCTTCACCTCTCTCTCCTTCTTTAAGATGCTCCTTGCACCTTACCTCTTTGACTGCATGGCAACATATTCAACAGAGGAACAAATTAGATAACAACAGCCCTGCTTGTCCATGTCATGGAATTTGTGATTGCATTTGCACCGCTGTATGTTACTTCAATGTAGAAGTTAAATTATTTACTTGAACATCATGACTTGAGCAACCTTTCCACATTATATTTCCGTTACTGTCGGACAATTCACTGTAATGGCTGTGGCGTGTCTTGGAAGAACATAGCTGCCAAGCTTTATTTGAAGACTTGTCTAGACCTTCAATTTTCTTTTCCTTTTGTAAATTGGATTTCAGTATTCCAATTAATTCATTTACCCAGTAATGACTGCCTGAGAATGTCCTGACAACTGTACTTAAATTACAAGTCCTATCAGCTCCCTC
Source organism: Scyliorhinus torazame (assembly GCF_047496885.1). NCBI lineage: Eukaryota > Metazoa > Chordata > Chondrichthyes > Carcharhiniformes > Scyliorhinidae > Scyliorhinus > Scyliorhinus torazame. The sequence goes on from NC_092714.1 coordinate 8,094,745, forward strand.
AGTAGACAAACCTTATGAAAAGGACCGATAAAACCGCTGATTCACCAAGCTTATTAAAATTCTCGGCGCTGCTCTGAAGGAACATTTATAAAGCTTTAGTGTGCTGTTACTTTTGAAAGTATTATTTTGCTCATAAACAGTAGCAGTTCTGCAAAACCAAACATGATATTCTGAAACACTGCACAGACCACTTTCTGATATAAAAAAACAATAAGGTCGACAAACTCAGCAGGTCTGGCACCATTTGTTCACACGATCCTTCTACAGAACCAGCCTTAAGAACAAAGAATAAAGAAAAGTATAGCACAGGAACAGGCCCTTCGGCCCTCCAAGCCTGTGCCGATCATGATGCCGTAACTAAAAATGAAACCTTCTGCCCTGACTTGCACCGTATCCCTCTATTTCCCCCTATTCATGGACCCATCCAGATGCCTCTTAAATGTTACTAACGTGCCTGCTTCCACCACATCCTCTGGCAGCGCGTTCCAGGCACCTACTGCTGTCTGCGTGAAATACGTACCCCGCACATCTCCCTTAGACTTTCCCCCTCTCACCTTGTAATTGACACTTCCATCCTTGGAAAAAAACCTCTGACTATCCACCCTCTCTATGCCTCTCATAATTTTGTAGACCTCTATCAGGTCTCCCCTCAGCCTCCGTCTTTCCAGTGGAACAAATCTTAGCTTATTCAACCTCTCCTCATAGCAAACAGCCGAGAGACCAGGCAACATCCTGGTGAACATCCTTTGCACTCCCTTCACAACTTCCTCGTCCTTCTGATAATGTGGTGACCGTAACTACACGCAGTACTCCAAATGTGGCCTAACCAAGGTTTTATATAGCTGCAACATGATTTCCAAGTCCTGTACTCAATGTCCCAGCTGATGAAGGTAAGCATGTCATATGTCTTATAATTACCTTGGCCACCTGTGTTGCCACTTTTAGGGAATCTGTTGACCTGCACGCCCAGATCCCTCTGCATGTTAATGTTCCTAAGGAATCTGTCATTTACAATATAATTCATACCTAGATTTGATCCTCCAAAATTCATCACATCGCATTTGTCCCGATTAAACTCCATCTGCCATTTCTGTGTCCAAGTCTCCAATCTATCGAATAATAATAATAACCTTTTATTGTCACAAGTATGAAGTTACTGTGAAAAGCCCCTAATCGCCACATTCCGGCGCCTGTTCAGGTAAGCTGGTACGGGAATTGAACCCGCGCTGCTGGCCTTGTTCTGCATTACAAACCAGCTGTCTAGCCCACTGAGCTAAACCAGCTTTATCCTGGATATCTATATCCTGTTGTATCCTCGGCACCATTAGCAACTCTGCCAATCTTTGTTTCATCCGCAAACTTGGAGTTAATCGGACTCAGAACATTAATTCTGTTTTTCTCTTCAGCGTTGCTGCCAGACCTGCTGGGTTTGTCCGGCATGTTCGATTTTTATTTCAGATTTCCAGCATCTGCAGCACTTTGCTTTTCTTTCTGCTTTGTTTGGAGCACTTGGGCCACAGGGACTTAATGTTAGCTTTTGTTTGGTCATTGTTCCACTGGAGATGAGGAAGACTTGCTTTTATCCAGCACCTTTCTCAACCACAAGATGTCCAAAGCCCTTCACAGTCAAAGAAGTAGCAGAGTTTTCGGATGTTTTACTAAAGAACATAAGAACTAGGAGCAGGAGTAGGCCATCTGGCCCCTCGAGCCTGCTCCGCCATTCAATGAGATCATGGCTGATCTTTTGTGGACTCAGCTCCACTTTCCGGCCCGAACAGCATAACCCTTAATCCCTTTCTTCTTCAAAAAACTATCTATCTTTATCTTAAAAACATTTAATGAAGGAGCCTCAACTGCTTCACTGGGCAAGGAATTCCATAGATTCACAACCCTTTGGGTGAAGAAGTTCCTCCTAAACTCAGTCCTAAATCTACTTCCCCTTATTTTGAGGCTCTGCCCCCTAGTTCTGCTTTCACCCGCCAGTGGAAACAATCCTTCTAAATTCCAACGAGTACAGTCCCAGTCTACTCAACCTCTCCTCGTAATCCAACCCCTTCAGCTCTGGGATTAACCTAGTGAATCTCCTCTGCACACCCTCCAGTGCCAGTTCGTCCTTTCTCAAGTAAGGAGATCAAAACTGAACACAATACTCCAGGTGTGGCCTCACTAACACCTTATACAATTGCAGCAGAACCTCCCTAGTCTTAAACTCCATCCCTCTAGCAATGAAGGACAAAATTCCATTTGCCTTCTTAATCACCTGTTGCACCTGTAAAACAACTTTTTGAGACTCATGCACTAGCACACCCAGGTCTCTCTGCACAGCAGCAGTTTTCATATTTTATCATTTAAATAATAATCCCTTTTGCTGTTATTCCTACCAAAATGGATAACCTCACATTTGTCAACATTGTATTCCATCTGCCAGACCCTAGCCCATTCACTTAGCCTATCCAAATCCCTCTGCAGACTTCCAGTATCCTCTGCACTTTTTGCTTTACCACTTATCTTAGTGTCGTCTGCAAACTTGGACACATTGCCCTTGGTCCCCAAATCTAAAGCATCTATGTAAATTGTGAACAGTTGTGGGCCCAACACTGATCCCTGAGGGACACCACTAGCTACTGATTGCCAACCAGAGAAACACCCATTAATCCCCACTCTTTGCTTTCTATTAATTAACCAATCCTCTATCCATGCTACTACTTTCCCCTTAATGCCATGCATATTTATCTTATGCAGCAACCTTTTGTGTGGCACCTTGTCAAAGGCTTTCTGGAAATCCAGATATACATCCATTGGCTTCCCGTTATCTACTGCACTGGTAATGTCCTCAATAAATTAGTTAGGCACGACCTGCCCTTTATGAACCCATGCTGCGTCTGCCCAATGGGACAATTTCCATCTAGATGCCTCGCTATTTCTTCCTTGATGATGGATTCCAGCATCTTCCCTACTACCGAAGTTAAACTAACTGGCCTATAATTACCCGCTTTCTGCCTACCTCCTTTTTTAAACAGTGGTGTCACGTTTGCTAATTTCCAATCCGCCGGGACCACCCCAGAGGCGAGTGAATTTTGGTAAATTATCACTAGTGCATTTGCAATTTCCCTAGCCATCTCTTTTAGCACTCTGGAATGCATTCCATCAGGTCCAGGAGACTTGTCTACCTTTAGCCCCATTAGCTTGCCCATCACTACCTCCTTAGTGATAACAATCATCTCAAGGTCCTCACCTGTCATAGCCTCATTTCCATCAGTCACTGGCATGTTATTTGTGTCTTCCACTGTGAAGACCGACCCAAAAAACCTGTTCAGTTCCTCAGCCATTTCCTCATCTCCCATTATTAAATCTCCCTTCTCATCCTCTAAAGGACCAATATTTACCTTAGCCACTCTTTTGTTTTATATATTTGTAGAAACGTTTACTGTCTGTTTTTATATTCAGAGCAAGTTTACTCTCATAATCTATCTTACTCTTCTTTATAGCTTTTTTAGTAGCTTTCTGTTGCCCCTTAAAGATTTCCGAGTCCTCTAGTCTCCCACTAATCTTTGCTACTTTGTATGCTTTTTCCTTCAATTTGATACTCTCCCTTATTTCCTTAGAAATCCACGGTCGATTTTCCCTCTTTCTACCGTCCTTACTTTTTGTTGGTATAAACCTTTGCTGAGCACTGTGAAAAATTGCTTGGAAGGTTCTCCACTGTTCCTCAACTGTTTCACCATAAAGTCTTTGCTCCCAGTCTACCTTAGCTAGTTTGTCTCTCATCCCATTGTAATCTCCTTTGTTTAAGCACAAAACACGAGTGCTTGATTTTACCTTCTCACCCTCATCTGTATTTTAAATTCCACCATATTGTGATCACTCCTTCTGAGAGGATCCCTAACTATGAGATCCTGAATCAATCCTGTCTCATTACACAGGACCAGATCTAGGACCGCTTGTTCCCTCGTAGGTTCCATTACATTCTGTTCTAGGAAACTATCGCAGATACATTCTTTAAACTCCTGCTCAAGGCTGCCTTGACCGACCTGGTTAAACCAATCAACATGTAGATTAAAATCCCCCGTGATAACTGCTGTACCATTTCTACATGCATCAGTTATTTCTTTGTTTATTGCCTGCCCCACCATAATGTTACTATTTGGTGGCCTATAGACTACTCCTATCAGTGACTTTTTCGCCTTACTATTCCTGATTTCCACCCAAATGGATTCAACCTTATCCTCCATAGCACCGATGTCATCCCTTACTGTTGCCCGGATGTCATCCTTAAATAACAGAGCTACACCACCTCCCTTACCATCCACTCTGTCCTTCTGAATAGTTTGATACACTCGGATATTTAACTCCCAGTCGTGACCATCCTTTAACCATGTTTCAGTAATGGCCACTAAATCATAGTCATTCACGATGATTTGCGTCATCAACTCATTTACCTTATTCCGAATACTACGAGCATTCAAGTAAAGTATACTTATGTTGGCTTTTTTACCTCTGTTCTGAATCTTAACACCTCGATCAGTAACCTCTCCTAAGTTATATTTCCTCTTAACCTTTCTCCTAATTTTCCTTGTTGTTGAACCCATATCGTCATGTAACAACCTGCCGCGTCGCTTACCATTCATGTTTTCACTTCCAGTTTTATTCCTTTTAGTATTCCTGGTCCTATTCACTGAGCTCCCCTCAGTCACTGTACCTTGTATTGTCGCCCTTTTTGATTTTTGACTGTGGCTTCTCTGCCTTGCACTTTCCCCCTTACTGCCTTTTGTTTCTGTCCCTGTTTTACTACCTTCCAACTTCCTGCATCGGTTCCCATCCCCCTGCCATATTAGTTTAAACTCTCCCCAACAGCTCTAGCAAACACCCCCCCAGGACATTGGTTCCAGTCCTGCCCAGGTGCAGACCGTCCGGTTTGTACTGGTCCCACCTCCCCCAAAACCGGTTCCAATGCCCCAGGAATTTAAATCCCTCCCTCTTGCACCATCTCTCGAGCCACGCATTCATCCTATCTATCCTGGCATTCCTACTCTGACTAGCTCGTGGCACTGGTAGCAATCCTGAGATTACTACCTTTGAGGTCCTACCTTTTAGTTTAACTTCTAACTCCCTGAATTCAGCTTGTAGGACCTTGTCCCGTTTTTTACCTATATCGTTGGTGCCTATGTGCACCACGACAGCTGGCTGTTCACACCCCCCCACCCCGAATGCCCTGCAGCCGCTCCGAGACATCGTTTACCCTTGCACCAGGGAGGCAACATACCATCCTGGAGTCTCGATTGTGTCCGCAGAACCCCTGTCTATTAACCTTACAATTGAGTCCCCTATGACTACAGCCCTGCCATTCTTCTTCCTGCCCAGCTGCGCAGCAGAGTCAGCCATGGTGCCATGAACCTGGCTGCTGCTGCCTTCCCCTGGTGAGCCATCTCCCTCAACAGTATCCAAAGCGGTATATCTGTTTTGCAGGGAGATGACCGCAGAGGACACCTGCACTGCCTTCCTACTCTTGCTCTGTCTTTTGGTCACCCATTTTCTATCTTCCTCAGTACCTTTCACCTTGGTGTGACCAACTCGCTAAACGTGCTATCCACGGCGTCCTCAGCATTGCGGATGCTCCAAACCAAAGTGAGTCCATCCGCAGCTCCAGAGCCGTCAAGCAGTCTAACAGGAGCTGCAACTGGACACACCTCTTGCACGTGAAGGAGCCAGGGACAGTGGACGTGTCCCTGAGCTCCCACATCGCACACGAGGAGCATGACACGGGTCTGAGATCTCCTGCCATGTCTTAAACCTTCGGTTAACTTCAACAATTACAATTCCCCCCCCCAAAAAATAAATAAATAAATAAACAACAAAGAAAAAAAAATTACATATACCAATGAAAAGAAAACAGAAACACGACTTACCAGTCACTTACCAGGAATAAAAAGCATCACTTCCCCACCCAGCTTGGAATTCCCACCTAGATTCAAATTCCCAACCTCACTCTTGGTTCTGTCTCACTCTGGCTGTGTCTTTTCTGGCTCACTGGGAGAACTCAATGGGAGTGAGTTTACAAGTTGCTCTTTTTAAATTGTCCTGAATTGACTCCCCTCCCCCACCTGCTTTTAGATCAAGGTAGATTTAAGTGACTGACACTTAACTGCCAACCAATTATGTGAGTGGGTGGGGCAGCCCTTGTTAACCTACACTGCACAATTCTAGCTGAATTTAAATTAATTTAAACTCCTGAAATTCAAAAGGAGCTGCCTTACTGATTTGATTCAATTCCCACCTAGATTCAAATTCCCAAACTCACTCTTGGTTCTGTCTCACTCTGGCTGTGTCTTCTCTGGCTCACTGGGAGAACTCACTCGTATATAAATGCAGGTTGTTCTCCATCGTGTTAACTGACAACAGCTGAGGAGGTAATTCAAAAGCTACCATTGACGTTAGCACCCTGGGCTTTGCGCGGGGGGAAGAAAATAAGCTCAAGATTTTCACTACTGATCACGATCCATGATACTTGCTGGAAAGCATGGTGAGATCAGGATTTGGGTTACCTATGGTGAATCGCAGTCACATGAACAAGGTCATTAAGTGGTGTGTGCATTGTATTATGGGCCAGGTGTTTAGAGAACACCAAAGTATACAATGGAGTTCACCTGACCCACAACTTTTAATAGATTTTGGTTTTGATGGAACACAAGGGCCCATTTTGCAGGTGTGATGCAACAGTGATCTATCTAAAAAGGTATTTTTAAAACAAAACAATATTTATTCTACGAATCCAGTTAAGAGTTTATAAACACACAGTAAACATCTTATCAACTACCAACACACATAACCCCACAGATGCAATACTCTATAGGTAACCCTTAATACCTTTCCCAGCAACATCCAAAAGTTTTTTTTAAAATATTTTTATTGGGGTATTTGCAAGTTTTTATAATGATAACAATAGCAGCGATATAAACATGGTACAATAAACATTTCCACCCCCATCACAATCGTCACACACCCCAACCATAAAGCAACAGTCCGGCCCTCTCTCTCTCTCTCTCCCCCCCCCTTTGGAATTCTGCTTCTGCTGACATTTTAATTTTCCCCGAGAAAGTCGACGAACGGCCGCCACCTCCGGGGGAACCCAACCATTGACCCTCTTAAGGCAAACTTTATTTTCTCGAGACTGAGAAACCCAGCCATGTAACTAACCCAGGTCTCTGCACTCGGGGGCTTCCAGTCTCTCCACATTAACAAGATCCGTATCCGGGCTACCAGGGAGGAAAACGGCAAGACGTCGTCCTCTTTCGCCCCCTTAACTCCCGAATCTTCCGACACTCCAAAGATCGCCACCTCCGGACTTGGCACCACGCGTGTTTTGAGTACCGTGGACATTGCCTTTGCGAAACCCTGCCAAAAAACTTTAAGCTTTGGGCATGCCCAAAACATGTGGACATGATTTGCTGGGCTTCCTGCGCACCTCGCACACCTGACCTCTACCCCAAATAACTTGCTCATCCGGGCCACCGTCATGTGTGCCCGGTGGACTACCTTGAATTGTATCAGGCAAAGCCTGGCACATGATGAGGATGTATCAACCCTGCTTCGGGCATCTGCCCACAGACCCGCCTCTATCTCTCCCCCTAGCTTGTCTTTCCACTTGCCCTTAGGCTCCTCCACCAGAGTTTCCTCCGATTTCAAAAGTTCCTGGTAAATATCTGATACCTCCCTGAGTACTGTATTCCCTCTGGTGGCAGCAGCGGGCAGGCCGGAACCTGCCTTCTCAAGAAGTCTCGCACCTGCAAATACCTAAACCAATTCCCTGCTGGCAATTCAAATTTGTCCTCCAAGGCTTTCAAGCTGGGAAAGCTCCCATCTATAAATAGATCCCCCATCCTCCTAATTCCTGCCCTCTGCCATCTCCGGAACCCACCATCCAGCCTACCCGGTACCCGATGATTATTATAAATCGGGGCCCAAACCGATGCTCCCTCCACTCTCTTATATCTCCTCCACTGCCCCCAGATTCTCAGAGCCGCCACCACCACTGCACTTGTGGAGTTTCGGGCCGGCGAGAAAGGCAGAGGTGCCATTATCAGTGCTCCCAAACAGGTGTCTTTGCAAGACGCCGCCTCCATCCGCTCCCATGCCGACCCCTCCCCCACCACACACTTCCTAATCATGGCTATATTCGCCGCCCAATAGTAATTACAGAAGTTCGGCAGCGCCAACCCACCCTCCCCCCCCCCCCCCCCCCCCCCCCCCCCCGACTGCACTCCAGCAACACTTTCTTCACTCGCAGGGTTTTACTTGCCCACACAAAGCCCAAAATAACCTTATTCACCCACTTGAAAAAGGCTCTCGGGATGAAGATGGGGAGGCACTGAAAGACAAACGGGAATCTGGGGAGGATTGTCATTTTCACAGTCTGTACCCTCCCCGCCAGTGACAGTGGGAGGATATCCCATCTCTTAAAGTCCTCTTTCATTTGTTCTACGAGCCAGGATAGGTTTAACTTGTGCGGTGCCTCCCATTCCCGGGCCACCTGGATTCCCAGATATCGAAAGCTGTTCCCTACCATTCTAAACGCCAGCTCTCCCAGTCTCTCCTCCTGCCCTCTCGCCTGGATCGCGAACATCTCACTTTTCCCCATGTTCAATTTATACCCCGAAAAATTACCAAATTCCCCGAGGATCCACATAACTTGCCCCATCCCCTCCAGCGGGTCTGAAATTTAAAAGAGCAGGTCATCTTGTCCGCATTCATCGCTACTACCGCCTCCATCTCCCCTCCTTCTGAGGGCATCATAATAACATTTAAAAGCTTTCGAACATTGGCATTGAGTTGCCTGCCCTTTACAAATCCTGTCTGGTCTTCCCCTATCACCCCCGGGACACAATCCTCTATCCTTGTGGCCAGTATCTTAGCCAGCAGTTTGGCGTCCACATTCAGTCGAGAAATTAAGGGGAGATAGATATAGGACAGGTGTCAGAGGTAGGTTCTTTACTCAGAGAGTAGTAAGGGCGTGGAATGCCCTGCCTGCAACAGTAGTGGACTCGCCAACACTAAGGGCATTCAAATGGTCATTAGATAGACATATGGACGATAAGGGAATAGTGTAGATGGGCTTTAGAGTGGTTTCACAGGTCGGCGCAACATCGAGGGCCGAAGGGCCTGTACTGCGCTGTAATGTTCTATGTTCTAAATTGGCCTGTATGACCTGCATTGCTCCAGATCCTTCTCCCGTTTCAGGATCAATGAAATTAGGCCTGCGACATTGTTGGGGGGAGGACTCCCTTCTCTCTTGCTTCGTTAAATATCCTCACCAGCAGTGGGCTCAATATCTCTGAAAACTTCTTATAGAATTCCACCTGGTAGCCGTCCGGCCCGGGGCCTTGCCCGACTGCATGCCCTCCAGCCCCTCAATTATTTCCTCAATTTCAATTGGGGCTCCCAGCCCTTCCACCGGATCCTCATCCACCCTCGAGAACCTCAACTGACCCAAAAACTGACTCATTCTCTCCACCCCAGCCAGGGGTTCCGACTCATATAATTTGCTGTAAGCAACATCCATATGTGAAACCCTTTTTTTTGATAAAGACAGCAGGTTTAAATTCTCAACAGAAACAGGTATTACTTTGAAATCATCAACGAGCTGAAGACATTCTTTAGCTTGTAGAGAGAAAGAGCATTTTACATATCTGCTTGCTTTGAATACAGCTCTCCAACTCTGAAAATGAAACTAAACACACTGCAGATCCCAGCTTTAAACGAAAGTGGAAGACAGACAGCCCAGCTCCACCCACACACTGACATCACTGCAGCTGTTTGATAAACACCAATTTCATAAAGGTACATCCACCTGACAATTGTGCCTGCAGATCAGCAAGATCCACAAGCCTTTTGAAAGTAGGGCAAGAGAACCAAACTGCACATTTGACTTTGTACGACCTTGTGTGCCGGGCAAGGAAATGTTGCGGAAGCTGAATCCACAGTAGCTTTTCAAGAGGATTAATATTTCATCGGCTTAAGTGGGTCGGTGCAGACTCGATGGGCCAAATGGACTCCTTCTGCACTGTATGTTCTATGAATCACACGGCACAGGTGATTTGTCCCATCCTGCTGTAATGGCTCCTTGAAAAGATTTATCCAGTTAATCCCTTTCCCCTTCTCTTTTTCTATTGCTCTTCATGTGTGTTTCCTTCACACGTAATTATCCAATTCCATTTGGAAAGTTAGGAATAAATCTACTTCCATTGCTCTTAAAGGCAGCACATCCAAGATCGCACCTTTCTCTGTAAAAGGATTACGTCCCATCTTCCCACTGGTCCATTTGACAAGTGCCCTAAATCTGTAACCTCTAGTTACTGACCCCCCCCACCCTGACCCACCACTGGAAACCGTTTTTTATATTTACTATCAATAACTTTGAACACCTCTATTAAATTTACCCTCAGCCACCTCTGCTGTAAAGAGAACAGACCGAGCTTCGCTTTGATGCATTCAACATTGAAGTATAATCTTTATCATTTATTGAAGCGTATACAGCAACGTTTTCCATGTTACTTCTCTGCGAGCACATCAGGTACTTTGGCACTCGGTTCATTTAGATTTTGTTACACAGGCCCTTGTTGGGGACAAGACTTTAGCATTTTGGCTGATGGACGCGGAGATGTATACGAACATGAGCATTATGTCTCCCTTAACGGTGGTGGTGGACCGCGGCATACAGCTGCACAAAATGATCCGTCTCATCACGCATGCTCTGGGAGGAGAAGGATACCTGAATTTCATTGGTAAGTCCACAGACGATAAGATTGTAACATTGTGCCGTCTGCCTGAACCATCAAAAGTATAATATTCTTTGTTTTTGTTGCTCTGCTATCGGCTGGAGTTCAGAGGGAACTGCTTTCACCTCCGGGTCAAAACATTGTGGGTTCAAGTCCAACTCAAGGGTTTAAAAAACAAGACCGACAACCCCGGTATAGTACTGAGGGAATGCCGCACTGTCAGAGGGTCAGTACTGAGGGAGTGCTGCGCTGTTAGAGGGTCAGTACTGAGGGAGTGCCGCACTGTCACAGGGTCAGTACTGAGGGAGTGCCGCACTGTCACAGGGTCAGTACTGAGGGAGTGCTGCCCTGTCAGAGGGTCAGTACTGAGGAAGTGCTGCGCTGTTGGAGGGTCAGTACTGAGGGAGTGCTGCGCTGTCGGAGGGTCAGTACTGAGGAAGTGCTGCGCTGTTGGAGGGTCAGTACTGACGGAGTGCCGCACTGTCAGAGGGTCAGTACTGAGGGAGTGCCGCACTGTCAGAGGGTCAGTACTGAGGGAGTGCTGCGCTGTCAGAGGGTCAGTATTGAGGGAGCGCTGCACTGTCAGAGGGTCAGTACTGAGGGAGTGCTGCACAGTCAGAGGGCCAGTACCTAGGGAGTGCTACACTGTCAGAGGGTCAGTTCTAAAGGAGTCCTGCAATGTCAGAGTGTCAGTACTAAGGGGGTGCTGGACCTTCGGAGGGGCATTACTGAGGGGGTGCTGGACTTTGGAGTGGCAGTTCTGAGGGGGTGCTACACTGTTTAAGGGGCAGTACTGAGGCTCCGCTAATCTGTTGGAAGATCAGCAGTGATGGAAGTGCTATACTGTCAGATGGTCAGTACAGAGGGGGCCCTCCTTGTCGAGGCTCAAATTCTGTATGAGCGCTGCGCTTACCGAAGGACTGTACTGAGAGTTTCTCAAGGTTATTTTGACAATATATCAGTTACTCAAGGCTGTTAACTGCTGTGTTGGAACTGTCAGTTTATCAGAGTGGGATGTTGCGTGATGGGGTGACTTGCATTATTCAGACCTTGTGACTACATTAGCTGCAAATTGGGGTGGGACATTTTGTTGAGAAAGAGTTGCTGTGACTGAAAATTGTGAAAGAACAAATTAAACATGTTCCAGACTTCCTTTCTCCAATTGCTTAATTTAACGGTCAGATTCTGGTTGCTGTGAGACACACGCAAGTTCAAAGAAACGTGTTGGGCTTTGATTGAAGATCCTGAACTGATTAGCACATTAAGCAACAGCACAGTCTCGGGCTTGAAGTCATTTTGGAATTTTAATGGTAATCGCGGAGAAATGAATCAAGTATAATTAAACATATTGCAACAAATCACTGATGTGTACTTAAACCAGACAGTAAAGGAAGAAAGGGAGAGGTGGTATTTTAATCTGTTTTAAAGTGTTGATCGCAGCTCTCCAGTGTGTTTTGTACTTGAAGAAATTATGCTCGTGTCATTAAAAGATGCAGGAAGACAAATATTTCTCGATCGAATGCAGTTATAAGCCTTCCCAATCCCACCAGCCATCCACAAGGCACTTTACTGATGTTGGTTACTCTTGCCTTCTAAAACAAAGGAGAAGAGACTGTTTGAAAAGATAATAGACGACAGTAAAGCTTGGAGCCATGTTCAGAAGACAGTGTGCCAACAGATCTCCCGGGAGGAGGGAGGGTTAGAATTATGTTCAAGAACAATCTACAATGAAAGCTTTTGTTTATTTAGCACCATTAAATTTTGCCCTGGGCTTATTGTTTCTTCAAGTTTTCCCACTACCAATGTACTGACTGGCTTATAGTTGCAAGGTTCATCTCTTTGCCCCTATTCTTTCAATGGTGGTGTAACATTTTCTCTCCTCTGGCTTTCACCCGGAAATATGGTGAGGCATAGTGGTATTGTCACTAAACTAGTAATCCAGAGACCATGGGTAATGCTCTGAATGAAATGAAATGAAAATCGCTTATTGTCACAAATAGGCTTCAAAATGAAGTTACTGTGAAAAGCCCCGAGTCGCCACATTCCGGCGCCTGTTCGGGGAGGCTGTTACGGGAATCGAACCGTGCTGCTGGCCTGCCTTGGTCTGCTTTCAAAGCCAGCGATTTAGACCTGTGCTAAACAGCCCCTTGAGAAAGAGAAAAGCATTTCTCTTTCGTTTCAGATTCTGGGGCCCCAAGTACGAATCCCACCAAGGCAGATGGTGAAATTTGAATTCAATTTTTAAAAATCGGGAATTAGAAGTATCATGATGACCATGCAACCACTGCCAATTGTCGGAAAAAAACAATCTCGTTGATGGGGCGGCACGGTAACACAGTGCTTAGCACTGTTGCTTCATGGCACCAGGGACCCGGGTTCGATTCCAGACTTGTGCCACTGTCTGAGCGGAGTCTGCACGTTCTCCCCGTGTCTGCTTGGGTTCCTCCGGGAGCCCCGGTTTCCTCCCACAAGTCCCGAAAGACATGTTTGTTAGGTGAATTGGACATTCTGAATTCTCCCTCTGCACCCGAACAGGCGCCAGAATGTGGCGACTAGGGGATTTTCACAGTAACTTCATTGCAGTGTTAATGTAAGCCTACTTGTGACACTAATAAAGCGTATAGATTATTATCGAAAGAGAAAATGTTGGAAAATCTCAGCAAGTCTGGCAGCATCTGTAGGGAGAGAAAAGAGCGAACGTTTCGAGTCCGATGACTCTTTGTCAAAGCTTCGGACTCGGAACATTAGCTCTTTTCTCTCCCGACAGATGCTGCCAGACTTGCTGAGATTTTCCAGCATTTTCTCTTTCGTTTCAGATTCCGGCATCCGCAGTAATTTGCTTTTATCCAGTACAGATTATTATAATGTCCTTCAGGGAAGGAAATCTGCCGTCCTTACCCGGTCTGCCCTGCATGTGACTCCAGACCCAAGCAGCATTGCGGTTGATTCATAACCGCACCCCCTCTGAAATGGCCGAGCAAGCCACTCAGTTCAGGGGCAATTAGGGATGGGCAGCAGATGCTGGTCCAGCCCAGCGACGCCCACATCCCAAGAGCGAATAAAATAAAAAATCTGAGGAGGAGCTAAGAAATGGAGGCCTGAGGTTGTGGTTCTCTTCATTGACTTGAATGTGTTTCCTTTAACAGTGAAAGTTCGTTGGCAGAACTGTGCGGAATCAGAGATGTTTGTAGTAGATTTACACAAACCTGAATCATAAATGTGGGGAATATATTTCCTGCTGGGCCAGACCACAACACAGCCTGACTGTACACACGTTATTTACAGTTCACAGTGAGATTGAGAAACCGAAATTCATATTTCACGCAGTTCCTAGACAGTTTTGGGGAAAGGACTCTACTACATTGTTAATCTACTGTGATGGCAGTCTGTGTGAGGAAAGACTGGTGGAAATAGTTCAGCCGAAAGCATTTTCTTTGTCTTGAATTTTGCATGCAGCTGAAGTGTTGGGGAATGAAATATTTCAGTTGGCTGGCATCAGTGTCAAACACACGCAAGTCAGCCAAATTTCCTGTTCCTTGTCTGGAAAATGTGCCTTCAGTCCTGGGTTGGAACATCATTCAATCCGCATAATCGCTTGTCTAAATAGGATTCAAAAGACCAGTCTCGACTTGGCCATCTTTTCCAACCAGCATCCCTGGCTAATCTCCCTTTTCTCAAATATGTCACTGCTCCGTATGCTCTTCTCTGCAAACTCCGTTTGAATCCAGATTTCGCTGTGTATATGGATCCGAGACTGCCTTGGCCAGTGGCGACTGGTTACTGTTGAACAGGAGCGTTCCTGGATCACTCACATAATCACTGCGGCTTCAAGAGTAGGTCTGAGGTTATGTATTCCATGCATTGACTCACCCTCCTGACCAATGTTGCTGTGTGTGACTGGCTTATTGCACTATGTGGTTCTTTCAAGATTGCCACAGGTCATACATGTGTGCATCTTAAAGGTAGCATGGCTATGCATGGCCAGTTTTATCTCTGTGTGGCCATGCATCAGCGCAACTAAGAGGAAACATTGCTCCTGACTCCCCTCCGCCTTTTACCATGCAAGGCACAAGTCAGAAGTTGGATGGAAAATGCCTGGCTGAGTGTAGCTCCAACAACATTCAAGCTCAATACCAACCAAACTGCCTGCTTGATTGGCACCCCATCCCTTACGTTAAACATTCACCTCCTCTTACGCAGACTGGCAGCTACAAGATGCACTGCAACAACTCACCAAGGCCCCTTCAACAGCACCTTCCAAACCTGCGACCTCTACAATCTAGAAGAACAAGGCTATCAGGTACATGGGAACACCATCACCTGCAAGATCCCTCCCAGTCACCGTGTCCTGACTGGAAATATGCAGTATCACCAGTTTATTTTCTTATTAATTCATGGGATTCAGGGCAGCACGGTAGCACACGTGGTTATCACTGTGGCTTCACAGCGCCAGGGTCCCAGGTTCCAATTCCCCACTGGGTCACTGTCTGTGCGGAGTCTGCACGTTCCCCCCATGTCTGCGTGGGTTTCCTCCGGGTGCTCCGGTTTCCTCCCACAGTCCAAAGACATGCAGGTTAGGTGGAAAAAGTTAGGAGGGGTTATTGGGTTATGGGGATAGGGTGGAAGTGAGGGTTTAAGTGGGTCGGTGCAGACTCGATGGGCCGAATGGCCTCCTGCACTGTGTGTTCTATGTATCTATGATACGGGTGTCGATTACTGGGTCGGCATTTATTGCCCATCCCTAATTGCCCTTTAACTGAGAGGGCATTTAAGAATCAACCGCATTGCTATGGATCTGAAGCCCCATGTAAGCCAGATGGCAAGTTTCCTTCCCCTTAAGAACATTCGTCAACCAGATGGGTTTTTATAACAATCGACAATGGTTTCAAGGTCGCCATTAGACTCTTAATTGCCCAGATTTTTATTGAGTTCACATTTCAACATCGGCCATGGTGGGATTCGAACCCGTGTCCCCAGAGAAGCCCCTGGGCTTTCAGGGTTACTAGTCCAGTGACAATACAACCACACCACCACCTCCCCGTGTGGCTCGTCAGCACAATGACAATGATTTGTGGGAGCAAGTCTAAAGGAGGTTGAGAGAAAAAATGGTTCATAGAACATAGAACGATACAGCGCAGTACAGGCCCTTCGGCCCACGATGTTGCACCGAAACAAAAGCCATCTAACCTACACTATGCCATTATCATCCATATGCTTATCCAATAAACTTTTAAATGCCCTCAATGTTGGCGAGTTCACTACAGTTGCAGGTAGGGCATTCCACAGCCTTGTGTTATTGAGCACATCATGATCAATGTTGTAAAACTATAATGGGCACTCGATTCTATCAATACAACCGTTCATTATGAATCTATTGTGTTGGTCACTGGCTGGACAATAGTGTTCCCATGTTTGGTCTCCCCACATGGATGTTGTACTTGACGAGGTGGAAGTGTGGGACCTGAGTTGAGTCAGAATTTGACCGAGGAAAGAAGTGTTTAATCCTGATGCTGCGGCCATTATAATGTCGGCCAGGTTTCATGGAGCAACTCGTCTCTTCCTGCCTTGGGTCCATGGGTTTTGTGTTCCATAAGACCATAAGACTTAGGAGCAGAATTATGAATGAAATGAAAATCGCTTATTGTCACAAGTAGGCTTCAAATGAAGTTACTGTGAAAAGCCCCTAGTCGCCACATTTCCGGCGCCTGCTCGGAGAGGCTGTTACGGGAATTGAACCGTGCTGTCGGCCTGCCTTGGTCTGCTTTCAAAGCCAGTGATTTAGCCCTGTGCTAAACAGCCCCTTAGGCCACTTGGCCCATCAAGTCTGTTCTGCCATTCAATCATGGCTGATATTTTCTCATCCCCATTCTCCTGCCTTCTCCCCATAACCCCTGATCCCCTTATTAATCAAGAACCTATCTATCTCTGTCTTATAGGTACTCAGCCTCTACAGCCTTCTGCGGCAAAGAGTTCCACAGATTCGGGCAGCACGGTAGCACAAGTGGTTAGCACTTTGGCTTCACAGCACCAGGGTCCCAGGTTCAATTCCCCACAGGGTCACTGTCTGTGCGGAGTCTGCACGTTCTCCCCGTGTCTGGGTGGGTTTCCTCCGGGTGCTCCGGTTTCCTCCCACAGTCCAAAGACATGCAGGCTAGGTGGATTGGCCACGCTAAATTGACCTTAGTGTCCAAAGCGGTTGGGAGGGGTTATTGGGTTACGGGGATAGGGTGGAAGTGAGGGCTTAAGTGGGTCAGTGCAGACTCGATGGGCCAAATGGCCTCCTTCTGCACTGCATGTTCTATGTTTATTCACCATCCCCTGGCTGAAGAAATACCTCCTGTTTTAAAGGATCGTCCCTTTAGTCTGAGATGGTGTCCTCTGGTTCTAGTTTTTCCTGCATCGACTCTATCCAGGCCTCGCAGTATCTTGTAAGTTTCAATAAGATCCCCCCCCCCCCCCATCCTTCCAAACTCCAACGAGTACGGACCCAGAGTCCTAAACCGTTCCTCATATGCCAAGTTCTTCATTCTCGGGATCATTCTTATGAACCTCCTGAGGACCCTTTCCAAGGCCAGCACATTCGAGAGGGTCTCAGCTGTATGGGGGGGCAAGAGAAGCTGCAATTGTTCTTCTTCAAATGAAGCAGGTTAAGTGGAGATTTACTAGAGATTTGAAAGGGCAGCACGGTGGCGCAGTGGGTTAGCACTGCTGCCTCACAGCGCCTAGGACCCGGGTTCGATCCCGGCTCTGGGTCACTGTCCGTGTGGAGTTTGCACATTCTCCCCGTGTCTGCGCGGGTTTCACCCCCACAACCCAAAGATGTGCAGGGTAGGTGGATTGACCACGCTAAATTGCCCCTTAATTGGAAAATTAAAAAAAAAACATTAGAAATTTAAAATTGAGAGATTGCAATACAATTGATCGGGAGAAACTGTTTCCTCAAGTCAATAGATTTAAAATAATTGGCAAAATAGCTCGAGGATCAGAATCTCGAACGCACATACCATGTACACCAGGCGGCATGGTAGCACAGTGGTTAGCACTGTTTCTTCACAGCGCCAGGGTCCCAGGTTCGATTTCCGGCTTGGGTCATTGTCTGTGCGGAGTCTGCACGTTCTCCCCATGTCTGCGTGGGTTTCCTCCGGGCGCTCCGGTTTCCTCCCACAAGTCCCGAAAGACGTGCTGTTAGGTGAATTGGACATTCTGAATTCTCCCTCAGTGTACCCGAACAGGCGCCGGAATGTGGCGACCAGGGGCTTTTCACAGTACCTTCATTGCAGTTAATGTAAGCCTACTTGTGACAATAAAGATTATTATTATTATCTGGAAGGATGGTGGAAGCAAATTTCAGAGGAACTTTCAGGAAGCAACTTTACTTCAAGAGAACTAACTTGCAGAGTTCTGGGGTAAAAACGGGATGTGGATCTAAGTTGGACAACTCTTTCAAATAGCTACCAAAGTATGACAGGGCCTCCAGCTGTGCTATAAGATTCTGTGATTCTCTCTGTGCATTGGTATTTAATCATGCATATTATTATTATTATGTTAAATATCAGCAAAGTAAATGGTGTGTGGATTACATTATCGGGTGAGGCATGTCCATCGAGCCCTAAAACCACTACAAAGCATCAGGATGCCATTCAGCCCATCGAGTCTGCACCAACCATGAGAAACAGCACCTCACCCTGGCCCACTGCCCTGTCCTGCCCCCGTAATCTCAGTTAACCTGCACATCTTCAGACACCAAGGAAAAATTTAGCATGGCCCATCCACTTAACCTGCACACCTTTGAACTGTGGGAGGAGACTGGAGCACCAGGAGGGAACCCACGCAGGCGCGGGGTGAACGTGCAGACTCCACACAGTCACCTGAGGCCGGAATTGAATCTGGGTACCTGGAGCTGTGAGGCAACAGTGCTAACCACTGTGCCACCGTTCCACCCCTCCTTACCTTTGTCTCTTCCAGCTCCACAATCCTCCAAGATATCTGCTCTCCTCCAAATTTGACCTCTAGCCTATCTCTGATTTCCATCACCCCATCATTGGTAGCCATGCCCCAGGTTCCGAGATTCCCTCCCGAAAACTTTCACCTCCTTTAAGGTGTCCTTAAAATCTATCTTTTTCTCACCTGTCTTGTATTTCTTGATATGGCTTGTTGTCACATTTTATCTGGTTTCCAATCCTGTGAATCTTCCTGGGATATTTTAAGACATTAAAGATGCTATTTTAATGCAAGGTGTTATTTTTTTCCCAAATCCTATTCAGGAATTTTCTTGTCGGCCAGCTTCAAGTCCTGTTGAAGGGTCTGCACCTGGCTTGTTACCTCACTTCTCCTCTGAGATATTTCTACATGAGACAATCCTGTTTTTTTCTGGTTTTGTGTGGTCGTCCTATTCTCTTCTGATTCTGTTGGCAGGGAGAGCTTGCAACCTCAGTGAGTGGAAGTACCAGTATCTCCGTGTCAGCTAAGACAGTATCTCAAAACACTGTGGATGCCAATTTATAATCTCTTAATTCAGGAACCATTCTTTCCGAATGCTGTGCATGTCAGTCTCCTGTTTGAGAAAGATAAAAAGGAAACTCGGGGAGTCCAGACCAGTTGGACTAACACCTGTTACTAAAGTCTGGAATTCAGAATGAACATCTTGGAAAATGTCAACCTAACAGAGATCTAGCATGGATTTGCAAAGCGTGTGTCAGACTTGATGGATCTGGTGGAATATTGTGAAGCAGTGGAAAGTGATATGGCTGTGAAAATTATTTGTCTAGATTTCCAGAAGGAATTTGATAAATTTCCTCATAAGACCCTGTTAGCTCAGATAGAATTGAAGGCAAAATATTGACCTGGTTAGAAAATTGACTGAGTGGCAGGGGCAAAGAGTAGGGTTAATGGGCAAGTACTCGATCTCGCAGGATGTGACTAATGATATCCTACAGTGAGCGATGTTGGGACCTCAACTATTCATCGTATTTATTAAAGACTTGAGTGCTGGGGTACAAGGACACATCCAAATTTTCCAACGACACAAAATAGATGGCGCTATAAACAATGTGGATGGAAGCATAAAATTACACTGGAATATTAATGGGTTAAGTGGGAGAGGAGGTGACATAGTGTAAATGACACAGGACTAGTCATCCAGAGGCCTAGGTTAATTAATGAGGATACAAATCAGATACCAGAAATGTCAGAGAATGAAAGGTTTAGTGAGATGGAAGAACTGAGGGAGATCAATATTAGTAGAGAAATGGTGCTGGGAAAATTGACGGGATTGAAGGCGGATAAATCCCCAGGGCCTGAAATCGGATAATCTGCATCCCAGAGAGCTTAAGGAGGTGGCTCTGGAAATAGTGGATGCATTGGTGGTCACCTTCCTGGATTCTATAGACTCTGGAACTGTCCCTGCAGATTGGAGGGGAGTGCATGTCTCTGCGATATTCAAAAAGGGAGGTAGAGAGAAAGCAGGGAATTATAGACCAGTAAACATAACATCAGTAGTGGGGAAAATTCTTGAATCCATTATCAAGGACTTTATAGCGGAACATTTAGAAAGCAGTGGCAGGATCAGTCAGAGTCAGCAAGGATTTATGAAGTGAAAATCAAGCTTGACAAATCTGTTGGAATCCTTTGAAGACGTAACCAATACAGTTGGCAAGGGGGAGCCAGTCAATATGGTATATTTGGACTTTCAGAAGGCATTTGACAAAGTCCCGCAGAAGAGATTATTGTGCAAGATTAAAGCGCATGGGATTGGGGGAAGTGTATTGAGGTGGATAGAAAACTGGTTGGCAGAGAGGAAACAAAGAGTAGGGATTAATGGGTTCTTTTCAAATTGGCAGGCAGTAACTAGTGGGCTACCACAGGGATCGGAGCTGGGACCTCGGCTATTCACAATATATTTTAATGATTTGGATGAGGGAATAAAATGTAACATCTCAAAGTTTGCAGATGATACCAAGTTGGGTGGGAGGGTGAATTGTGACGAGGATGCACAAATCCTACAACATGACCTGGACAGGTTGGGCGAGTGGACAAACCAATGGCAGATGCAGTTTAATTTGGTTAAGTGTGAGATTATTCACTTTGGAAGCAAAAACAGGTAGGCAGATTACTACCAGAATGGTTGTAAATTGGGAGAGGGGAGTGTGCAGCGGGACCTGGGTGTCTTGTGCGCCAGTCGCTGAAGGTAGGCATGCAGGTGCAGCAGGCGGTAAAGAAGGCTAATGGTATGTTGGCCTTCATTGCGAGAGATTTCGAGTACAGGAGTAGGGATATGTTGCTGCAATGATACAGGGCCTTGGTGAGGCCACACCTGGAGTAGTGTGTGCAGTTTTGGTCTCCTTCTCTGAGGAAGGATGTTCTTGCTCTCGAGGGAGAGCAGCGAAGGTTTACCAGGCTGATCCCAGGGATGGCAGGACTGTCATATGAGGAGAGATTGACTCTTGGGATTGTTCTCGCTGGAGTTCAGAAGAATGAGGGGGGATCTCATAGAGACTTATAAAATTCTAACAGGACTAGACAGGGTAGATGCAGGGAAGATGTTACCAATGATGGGTGTGTCCAGAACCAGGGGTCACAGACTGAGGATTCAGGGTAAACCATTTCGGACAGAGATGAGGAGACATTTCTTCACCCAAAGATTGGTGAGCCTGTGGAATTCATTACCACAGAGGTAGTTAAGACTAAAACATTTAATATATTCAAGATGCAGCTAGATATAGCACTTGGGACAAATGGGATCAAAGGCAATGGGGAGAAAGCAGGATTAGGCTATTGAGTTGGATGATCAGCCATGACCGTGATAAATGGCGGAGCAGCTCGAAGGGCCAAAAGGCCTCCTCCTGCTCCAATCTTCTTTGTATCTATGAAACTATCAACGATTGTTGTAAAAACCCATCTGGTTCATTATTGTCCTTTAGGGAAGGCAATCTGCTGTTCAGAGCTGATCTGGCCTACATATGACTCGAGGACCTGCAGCAACGTGGGTGACTCTTAACTAAAATGGCCTAGCAAGTGTTACGATCCCAGTTGGTGTTACTACTGGATGGGAAGATTCCAGAATGGAACCCTGGCTCAAACGATCCTCACTTTTACTTTAAAAAACCCCACAAAAGAATAGACTCACAGGGCCGTTCATTTGTTTTTAACAAGAAAAAAACATTTATTGACATGAAACGTTTGACTATAACACAATACTCCTTCACTGCCAATTAATGTCTCACACATGCACAGATTTAAGGTTAACATGGATTACAAATAATGATGTCAGTAACACGGGCTGTTCAATCACACCGGCTGGCTGTGGCCTGACACACACCACTCTGACCAAATAGCTGATGGCACTCAATCAATTTTCCATGGATTTATCTCGCAATCTCCCAGATGATTGTCACATGAGTTTCCAAACACCACTCCTAAAATAGGAGTCCTTTAAAATTTTCTTTCAAATGATGCTATCCATATGCTGTTTGCATTAAGAAACCATTCCAGATTTTCCATCTCAACTGTCAAACAAGGTTTCTGCTCCACTTTTAACATGGAACGCAGCACCAGGTTTTACACCTCTCCCTTCAGGATTCTTTTGTCTCGACTGTTATGCAAACTCTTCTTAATTGCTTTAACAATTGATACCCAGACTGTATTAAGGCGGCACCAAACCTTTGATTTACCTCTGAAGTCTGCTTTCCCACTTTAAATCTGGTTACTGCAGCTGCCTGTTTAAACCAGAACACTTTATCTGCTTTTCCCTTGAATTCGCCTGAACAATACCTTTTTAAATTCCTTGGTCTCTGTTCCTTTAACTTCAGTCTTCTTAAAACATTCTATCTGTCTTTAGGGCTGGTTTAGCACAGGGCTAAATCGCTGGCTTTGAAAGCAGACCGAGGCAGGCCAGCAGCACAGTTCAATTCCCGTACCAGCCTCCCCGAACAGAGGCTGGAATGTGGTGACTAGGGGCTTTTCACAGTAACTTCATTTGAAGCCTACTTGTGATAATAAGCGACTTTCTTTCTTTCAATTCCCTGGTTCTCTGGACTTTATCTAGCTCTTGGGGAAGTCTGTCTTTTTGTAGTTCTCCTGTCCAACTTTTCATCTGGCAGGGCTGAGAGATGTTCACTCCGGCTTCCTATCTTCAACTGCTAATTAATTCAGCTAAAACTACACTCAAAAAACCTTCCTACCCTAACGGTTGCTAATGCAATGACTTTATGTCTTTGCAAGCTTGTTTACCTTTCACACTGTGACCCTCGCGAAGCACAATAGACGCACAGTTTGAACGGAACAAACTCCCAGATATAAAAACATCTTTGTCCAGCATGAGCCTAACTATCGGGGCTTCTCCCAAATGGGAGCGCGTTTAGTCACATGTTACCAATTAAACACTTGCCATTCAACGCGACTCGCGTTGTATAAGGTGCCTGAACGAGGAATGGGCGGCAGAGGCCTCGCATCGTCCTGTTTTTTTGTATAATGGGGAGCTCCCTTCGCCGGGATTCCCCAGTGCTGCAAGAGATCAGGACACCATTTGTAAATGGCGTCCCAATCTCCGAGGCCCCTGAATCGATCCCCGACTTCCCCCACCTCTCCCCGGCCCCCACCCGCATCCGCCCCCAACATCGGGCACCCCGGCCCGATTGCGCACACGCATAAAATTCCAGCTTGGCACCTTGGTGTCACCCTGGCAGTGCCCATGCCAGGGCATCACCCTGCCCACAGGACATGCAGCTCGGAGCCTCTGATCGCCTGAGAGACCGCATGAGCATCGTTCTGTATGGTCCCCCTTGTGGGGACCAGTGTTGAACAACGCTTGCCCGAGGTCTCTGAGGCGAAGGGGAATCTGCACATTAGAGTGAAACTAGCTGCATCGCTCTAATATGCAGATTTGCCAAAATGCAATCCTGCCCATCAGGTGGCATTTACATCGCAACATCTCGCGAGATCGTGTTGGATGTTGCAGGCATTGCGAGCCGGGAAGATCCCAGGAGCAGGTTATCCCAGCTTTCATCGGCCACGGGGAGCTGCTTTTCCGGCGCAGCGTGGCCATTGGATCGGTTAACTCTTCCTTCCACAGAAATGCTAAATAAAACTCACTAAAACTATACATTATTTCTGCTATTCAGCAATAAAAATATAATTCCCTTAAAACTACCTGTTTTCCTGACACAAGCCACTTAGTTCAAGGGAAATTCGG
This sequence comes from Scyliorhinus torazame, assembly GCF_047496885.1. Taxonomy (NCBI): domain Eukaryota; kingdom Metazoa; phylum Chordata; class Chondrichthyes; order Carcharhiniformes; family Scyliorhinidae; genus Scyliorhinus; species Scyliorhinus torazame. The sequence goes on from NC_092714.1 coordinate 8,118,706, forward strand.
GATTTGCAACAAATGCTGGCCTTGCCGGTGACACTCCCATCCCATTAAAGACAAAACTGGCAAATGGATTTCAATGTTAATGTAAACCTACTTGTGACGATAATAAAGATTATTATAATTGTAAATGCAATCCATTTTGGACTTACAAAGGATTGAACAAGGAAAGCTAAAAACAGTTGAGGTCAGAGAGACTTGGAATTCTAGGTTGGATTTGTTTATTGTCACGTGTACCGCGGTACAGTGAAAAGCATTGTTCGGTGTACAGTCCAGACAGATCATTCCAATCATGAAAAAACATAGGACATACATAAATACACAACGTAAATCATAGACACAGGCATCGGGTGGTCTATTAAAATGTGATGAAAAGGTGCAGACATAATCAAAATCAGAAAATATACACAGCTGTTAATAGAGGTTTTCTATCTAGAGGGCTAGAATACAAGGGGGTAGAAGTCATGCTTCAGCTACACAAAGCCCAAGTTAGGCCACATCTTCAGAACTGGGAGCAGTTCTGCGCACTTCAGGGAGGATATTTGGCCTTGGGAGGGAATACAGTGTAAATTTACCAGAATTATACTGGTACTCCAAGAGTTGGAATGACACAAACTGGGTTGTAGTCCCTGGAATTTAGAAGGTTGAGCAGTGATTTCAAGGTTGCAAGATATTAAGGGGAATGAGTTGTGTAGACAGCGAGAGATTATTTCTTCTGATTATGGAGTCTAGCACTGGAGGTTTTTTTTATTTGTTCATGGGGCGTGGGTGTCGCAGGCTGGGCCAGCATTTATTGCCCATCCCTAATTGCCCTTGAGAAGGCAGTTAAGAGTCAACCACATTGCTGTGGGTCTGGAGTCACATGTAGGCCAGACCCGGTAAGAACAGCGGATTTCTTTCCTGAAAGGATATTAATGAACCAGATGGATTTTTAAGACAATCGACAATGGTTTCGCTGTTATCAAATTTCAGCACCTGCAGTGGCAGGATTTGAACTTGGTCCCCAGAGCTCTGGGTCTCTGATTAACTAGTCCAGTGGCAATACCACTAGCCCAGCGCCTCCCCTGTATTATTGAAACATTAGAGCCAGACCTTTCAGCAGTGAAATTAGGAGACACTTCTACGAAAAAAATGGTTGTAGATGTTTAAGACCCTCTTGTACAGGAGAACTTCGAATCCTAGAATCCCTACAGTGCAGAAGGAGGCTATTCGGCCCATCGAGTCTGCACCCACCCTTCGAAAAAGTACCCTACCTAGGCCCGAACCCCTGCCATATTCCTGCAACTCCAGGGGGAATTTAGCATGGCCAATGCACCTAATCTAACCCGCACATCTTTGGACTGTGGGAGGAAACCGGAGCACCCGGAGGAAACCCACGCAGACACGGGGAGAACGTGCAAATTCCAGACAGTCACCCAAGGGAGGAATTGAACCCTGGTCCCTGGCGCTGTGAGGCAGCAGTGCCAACCACTGTGCCACTGTGCTGCCCCATCCTTAATGCCAGCTCAGTTGCTGTATTTTTAAACATTGAGACATTTAGGTTACTGATGGTGCAAAGGTGGGTAGGTGGGTATCTGGAGGGAGATCACAGATCGGCCATGATCTCCTGAAATGGTGGAATAGGCTTGAGGGGCTAACTGGCATCCCGTTATTCCTATACTTCAATGAAAGGCCATTAATTATCCCCATTCACCTGAGGAAGGAGCAGCGCTCCGAAAGCTAGTGACATCGAAACAAACCTGTTGGACTTTAACCTGGTGTTATAAGACTTCTTACTGTGCTCACCCCAGTCCAACGCCGGCATCTCCACTTCAATGAAAGGCACAGTAGAAGGGAATACTTTCACTCCGACTAATGTGTTTTGATGAAATGTGCACAAGGCGTTCAGAATCTAAGTCCCCTTGAGGTCACATGTTTTTATGGATTTCCATCAGTTGCATGTTCAGCCGTGGTATGTACCTTTTAAATTACAACAATAAGTATGGTCCATTTGTTTAAAAGGGAACTAGAAGCAGCATTTCTACAGCGTGTTTATTGACCTTCGGTGTCCCAAAGTGCTTCACACAGCAGTGAAATAGTTTTTGAAGTGTTGTCACTGTTGCAATGTGGGAAATGCAGCAGCCATGTTGAGCAGAACAAGCTAGGGTCGGAATATGGACAGGAGTAGGCCAGCGAGGCCCATCTATCGGATCCCCATAACCGTTTACATTATTGTTAATCAGAAATCTATCACTTCTGCTTTAAACATGCACAATGACTGAGCTTCCACAGCCCTCTGGGGTAGAGAATTCCAAAGATTCACAACTTTGTGTAAAGACATTTTCCCTCATCTCAGTCCTAAGGGACATCCCGCTTATTTTGAAATTACGTGGTTCTAGACTCCCCAATGAAAGGAAACACCATAACTGCATCCTCCCTTCAAGTATATCGTAGGTTTCAATGAGATCACCTCTCATTCATCAAAACTCAAGAGAATGCAGACCCAGTTTGCCCCAATCTCTCTTCATAAGACAGTCCTTCCATCCCCAGAACAAGTCTGGTGAACCTGTGTTTCACTCCCTCTATGGCAATAATATCCTTTGATGTAAGGGGACCAAAACTGCACACAGTACACTTGGTGCGATCTAACCAAGCTCCTGCACAATTGAACTCCAGTACTCAAATCCTTTTGCAATAGAGGCTAACATTCCATCAGCATTCCTCGTCGCTTGCTGCACCTGCATTGCTACCTTACATAGCTCATACAGCATAGAAGGAGGCCATTCAGCCCATCGAGCCTGCACCGACCCATTTAAGCCCTCACTTCCACCCTATCCCCGTAACCCAATAACCCTTCCTAATCTTTTTGGACACTAAGTGCAATTTAGCATGGCCGATCCACCTAACCTGCACGTCTTTGGACTGTGGGAGGAAACCGGAGCACCCGGAGGAAACCCACGCAGACACGGGGAGAACGTGCAGACTCCGCACAGACAGTGACCCAGCGGGGAATCGAACCTGGGACCCTGGCGCTGTGAAGCCACAGTGGTAACCACTTGTGCTACCGTGCTGCCCAGTGCTACGTTCAATGACTTACGGAAAGAACAATTAGGTCCCTTTGTACATCTACACTTTCTAATTTCTTACCATTTAGGAAATACTCTACACATCTGTTCCTTTTATCAAAATGGATTACCTCACATTTTTCCATTTTATATTCTATCTGCCATGTTCATGCCCACTCACTAAGTCTGTCCAAATTCTCCTGTAGTCACTTTACATCTTCCTTCCAACACATTCCTATCAACCGCAAACTTGGAAATGTTACATTTGGCCCCCACATTAAAATAATTCATACATATTGTGAACAGCTGGGGCCAAGTACTGATCCTTGCAGTACCCCACAAGCCAGGGCCTGCCAACGCAAGAATGTCTTGTTCTTGTTTATTCCTACTCTCTGCTTTCTGCCTCTTGGCCAATCTTCAATCCATGACAGTGTGCTGCCTCTTCTCCCATGTACTTTTACTTTACTAAGTAATCTCCTCTGGGAGACTTTATCAAAAGCCTTCTGAAAGTCCAAATATACTATGTCCACCACTCCTTTATCAGCTTTGTTGGCAACATCCCCAGAATTCTCCAAGTTCGTCCAACATGCTTTACCATTCGTACGCATGCTGACTATGAGCAATCAGATCGTGATTGTTCAAGTGTTCATGTTGTGGGAGATGATTACTGTACAAGATAATCACAGGAGTTTGGATACAGAGCGTTGGGAGAGTTCTACCTTGGAGGGTGCTTCCGAAGTGAGACTCTGCCCAGTTAAGAAAAAATAGGTCATTTATACATTGAGAAGGGCGTAGACAGGAATTGTTTGAATTCCAACATAGTCTGTGTTTGATTTCAGAATTTCACGAGGCAGAGTGTCTACCATCCTCGACATGATCTATCCCCCCTATCTCCCTATCTTTTTCCTGGTATCTGTTGCTACCAGGCATGGCCTTTGGATTTTGTTCATCAAATCAGGTCTTTGAGGAGTACAAAGGTTACCAGATATTCAGGCTACTGTTATGGCCCTGAAGACATCCGAGCTTTACTGAGACTAGGCTTTGTAGCCACGTAAACATCCAACACCGAAGACATCCGATGGTGTATTTTACTCTATGAGTGTGGAATATTACTCAAAACCTTTCCTCATACAATCATATAGTCATCAAATCCCTCTTAAAAAAATCCCCCTTAAAAAATCCCCCTTTAGTAAATTACATAGATTCCCGTTTTGATGTAATCATTTAACCCCTTTAAAGATCCCTTAATAAGCCATACTCATTATTTCCCCAATAAATTGTTGCAATCATAGAATTTACAGTGCAGAAGGAGGCCATTCGGCCCATCGAGTCTGCACCGGCTCTTTGAAAGAGCACCCTACCCAAGCCCACACCTCCATCCTATCCCCATAACCCAGTAACCCCACCCAACACTAAGGGCAATTTTGGACACTAAGGGCAATTTATCATGGCCAATCCACCTAACCTGCGCATCTTTGGACTGTGGGAGGAAACCGGAGCACCCGGAGGAAACCCACGCACACACGGGGAGGATGTGCAGACTCCGCACAGACTGACCCAAACCGGGAATCGAACCTGGGACCCTGGAGCTGTGAAGCAATTGTGCTAACCACCATGCTACCCGTGCTACCCTACAATAAACCATATTCGTTATTTCTATCTTCGTTCATTTATCACATCCTTTGTAATATGGTCTAGCATTTTCCCTCGTACTGATTTAAAGCTAGGAAATCTGTTGTTACCTGTTTTCTCTCTCCTTTCCTTCTTAAATACAGTTTGCTACCGTCCAATCATCAGAAACCATTCCACAATCAATCGCTTTTTGCAAGATGATCACCAATGCATCCACTATCTCCGGGATGCATAATGTCAGGTCCCAGATACTTAGCAACTTTCAGTCCCATTCATTTCTCCAACACAACCTTCTTTCTTACACTCATTTCCTTCACCTCTGCACTCTCCCTAGTCCCTGGATCTCTACAGCTGGAGGATTCCCTGTATTCATAGAATTTACAGTGCAGAAGGAGGCCATTTGGCCCATCGAGTCTGCACCAGCTCTTGGAAAGAGCACCCCACCCAAGGTCAACACCTCCACCCCATCCCCACAACCCAGCAACCCCACCCAACACTAAGGGCAATTTATCATGGCCAATCCACCTAACCTGCACATCTTTGGACTGTGGGAGGAAACCGGAGCACCCGGAGGAAACCCACGCACACACGGGGAGGATGTGCAGACTCCGCACAGACAGTGACCCAAGCCGGAATCGAACCTGGGACCCTGGAGCTGTGAAGCAATTGTGCTATCCACAATGCTACCGTGCTGCCCTTTGTCCTCAGTGAAAACAGACACAAAGTCATCATTAAGCTTCTTTGCCATTTCTCTATTCCCCATTATAAGACCATAAGACAGAATTAGACCACTTGGCCCATCGAGTCTACTCTGCCATTCAATCATGGCTGATATTTTTCTCATTCCAATTCTCCTGCCTTCTCCCATTTTCCCGACTGTAATGGGCCCACATTTGTCTTCGCCAAACTTCCTTTCTACATACTTTTACAATCCATTTCATGTTTTTTTGCTAGATTGTATTAATATTCTTTTCTCCCTTTCTTTATCAGTTTCTTAGTCTTCCTTTGCTGTATTCTAAAATCTCTCCAACCTTTAGGTTTATGACTATTTCTGGCAATTTTAGAAACCTTTTTAACCTGATAAAATCCTTAACTTTCTTTATCAGCCACAATCAACTGGCCTTTTCTGGGTTTTGAAGTAATGTATAGATATTTATAATAGTTCTTTGTACCTTTTAATGTACTTTCCCAATGTACCTCAGCCAGTTTGTCCCTCACTCCGTCATTATTTTCTTTATTCAACTTTAATACCTTGGCTTCAGATTGAACTTCTTCACTTTCAAACATAATGTCAAATTCTATCATATTATGGTCACTCATTCCTAAAGATTTTTTTACGACTAGATTATTCATTAGCCCTTTGCTGTTACATAATACTAGATGTAGAATAGTCTGTCTTCTAGTTGACTCCTCAACAAACTGCTTGAGAAACCCATCCCTGACACACTCCAGAATCTCATCTTCCACGGTATTAGTGCTCATTTGGTTTAATCAGTCGAGATGCAGAATGAAGTCACCCATGATTACTGTATTGCCAGTGTTACATGATTCTCTCACTCTTGAATAAGACCATGCCCCACATTACCATTGCAATTAGGTGGCCTATAAATAACTCCCACCGGTATCTGCTGCCCTTTGCTGTTTCTTAGCCCCATCCAGATTCCACACATCGTTCTTCCAGTCTGAGGGCCTCCCTTACTGCCACACACATTCCATCCCTTATTATCAGCGCAACTCCAACTCCTTTCCTTTCCTGTCTGTCCTTCCTAAATGTCAAATATCCTTGAATATTCAGTTCCCAGCCTTGGTCAACAGGCAACCATGTTTCTGGTGTACCAGTTATGTCATACCCATTTACCTTTAGATCATGTACATTATGAATGCTGCACACATTGAGGTAGAGTGTCCTTAGCTTGGTCTTTTTGACATCATTGACATCGACCTCCCACAAATCAAATAATGACCAGATAATCTATTTGTAGTGATGTTGATTGAGGGATAAATATTAACTGGAAGACCAGGGGAAACTCCCTCTCTTCAGCAAACTAGTGCCATGCGAACGTATGTACCCACCTGAGAGTGCTTTATTTTAAGGTCTCCTATGAAAGACGAGGCAGTAATCCCTCAGTACTGCACAGAGTGTCAATCTGGACTCTGTGGTCCAAGCCTTGGAAGTTGAACTTGAACCAAATAAAGAAGAGATATCTTGGCCCTGGAAAATTGCAGTAGCGATCCAGCATAGACTCGATGGATTGAATGGCCTCCTCCTGTGCAGTAATTACTTTATTGCTATGTTCTTTCGCCCAGACTTCGTGACACACAATTGATTTCCCAAACTGGTTTCCTGTCAAATTGAGCCAAGTTCTGTCGATGAATCGCACCCGGTCATTTCATGACAGACATACATCTGCTTCACTGTGTTTATGAAATTATTGAATTCTACGTTGCCCCTGCGTCACTGGCCTCCTTTCAGCTCGTGCCGGTACAGGTTTGGAGGGCCGAAGGGCCTGTTCCTGTGCTTGTATTGTTCTTTGTTCTTTGTTCATTCAGATTCTTTCTCCAACAGTCACTTGCATTAATACAGCATCTTCAACGAGTGAAACACACCAAAGGTGTTTTCAAAGAGTATTTGACTTTGAGCCACGTAAGATGTTGTTGTATTAGTGGTTCATTTGGTATCACAGTGGTGAGATCTTGGTACTTGTATGTTTAAATGTGAACATTTATTGGTAACAGAAACAGAGAAAATAAAAGCAGGAGGAGGCCATTCGGCCCTTCGAGCCTGCTCCGCCGTTCATCATGGCAGATCATCCAACTCAATAGCCTAATCCTAACCCCCCCCACCCCATATTCTTTCATCCACTTCACCACAAGAGCTATATCTGATTCTTTCTGAAAACATACAGGGCGGGATTCTCCCTTCTGGGGACGAAGTCCCCACGCCCGCCGGAAAACGGGCGAGAATCACTCCCGACTGTTTCCTCGAAGGTCCGGGGTGATCCTCGAAGGTCCGGGGTGATTGTCCGTTTTGCAGGGGGCTAGCAGAGCCCCGGCGTGCGTCCGCAGCTCTGGCTGCCGGCGGGGCCCTGCTGTACAGACGGTGCTGGCGCGCGGTGACCCTCTTCGCGACATGGCGGAACCGCACAGCGGGCCCGCACGGAGGAAGATAGGTCCCTCCTAGATCGCCATGACCCGCCGATCGGTGGCCCTCGATCGCGGGCCTGGCCACCGCTGAGGGCCCCCACCAGGACCGCGGCCGCAGGTCCCAGCTCCCGCTCGGTCGTACCACATGTAAACCACGCCGACGGGAGTTCGGCCGGCCGACTGCGGAGAATCGCTGTGGTGGCCTGTTCCAACGGCCCATGACCGGCGCCGCGTCTCCTCATCTCTGTCCTAAATGGTCTACCCCCGTATCCTCAGTCTGTGACCCCTAGTTCTGGACACACCCACATCAGGAACATCCTACCTGCCTCTACCCTGTCCAGTCCTGTCAGAATTTTATAGGTTTCTATGAGATCCCCCCTCATTCTTCAGAACTCCAGCGAACACATTCCTAACCGATTCAATCTCTCCTCATACGTCAGTCCTGCCATCCCAGGAATCAGTCTGGTACGGGCGGCATGTGGCGCAGTGGTTAGCACTGGGACTGCGGCGCTGAGGACCCGGGTTTGAATCCCGACCCTGGGTCACTGTCCGTGTGGAGTTTGCACATTCTCCCCATGTCTGCGTGGGTTTCACCCCCACAACCCAAAGATGTGTAGATTAGGTGGATGGCCACGGTAAATTGCCCCTTAATTGAAAAAAATAATAATAATTGGGTACTCTAAATTTTTTTTTTGTTAAAAGGAATCAGCCTGGTAAACCTTCGCTGCTCTCCCTCGAGAGCAAGAACATCCTTCCTCAGAGAAGGAGACCAAAACTGCACACACTACTCCAGGTGTGGCCTCACCAAGGCCCAGTATCATTGCAACAAGGGAACCCTGGTGGAGGCCATGAGCTGAGTGGTTGCATGAAAGGTGGCTCTCATCTAACAACTTCGATTACAGGCTTTTAATCCCAACAAACGTGCACCAAAAGTACCAAAATCCCCCCCATTTTAAGCCCCGTTGACAGCACTGCCAAGCAGGATGGGAAAGAATCAACCGCCCAGCCTAAAAGCTAGTAGAGCGGAGGGAAGGGAAACCTCAGAGGAGGAAACCCCATGTGGAGACACAGAACCGGTGAGGGTCGACCCCACAGTGCTCCCAACACTGACCCAGGAGCTGATGGACAAACTGACGGGAATCATCACCTCCGAGTTCCAGAGACACGGGGAGGAGATGAGAAGAGACCTCCTGGCAGCTGCCCAGACAGCAGTGGAAGCAGCAACAGTCCCCATGAGGGAGGCAATGGACAATATGGAGCGGAGGCTGGAGGCCCAGGAGACGATGACAAGGGAAATTGAAAATGCTGGGGTCCGGATCGCAGCTCTCGAGGCCGGGGTAGTGAGCCTGGTCGGAACCCAGAACGGGCTGAAGGACAAAGTCGACAGCCAGGGGGACCGATCACAACGGCAAAATCTGAGAATCGTGGGGCTGCAGGAGGGACGGAGGGGAGAAACCCCACAGAATACGCAGCAGCGATGCTCGGGAAACTGGTCAGCAAGGAGGGCTTAGCCAAGCCTCTGGAGGTAGACCGCACCCACAGGTCGCTTCGGCAGTGGCTAAGTGCCGGGGAACCACAGCCGCAATAATCGTGAGAGGGACCGACTGCGGGTCAGGAAGGGCTGGGTGGGACAAGTGTTTCATTCATGTTTCTACACCAGGGCGAGGAAGTGTCCATACTAATGGCGGAATACTCCACGTTTACACCCGGGGGGGGGGGGGGGGGGGGGGGTGGGGGGGGGCGCGATACGTGAATGTCAGCGGGACCCTGGAAGGGGTCTGGTAGTCTTGGTAAATATATACACCTGAACTGGGACAATGCAGAATTCATCAAAAAAAACATGGCCAAAATTCCAGACCTAGACCCTAGACACTCACCAACCTAACATGGGGGCGGGGGGGGGGGGGACTTTCAACTGGGTACAGGACCCAACAATAGACAGATCCAACCCCAGGTCAGGGACCGTGTCAAGTATGGTACAAGAATTGAAGGCATTTATGGAGCAGATTGATGGAGACCCATAGAGGTTCAACCACCCGAGAGGGAAATAAATCTTCTTTTCCTCCCACGTGCTCAAGGCCTACTCACATAAAGACTTCTTTGTCGTAGGGAATAGGGTGCTTCCAGGGATAGCGATTGAGGAATGCTCCATGTTTGCAATCTCCAACCACGCGCCACACTACATGGACGTGAGGTTGGAGGCGGGACGGGCCTAACACCCCCAAGGAGGCTGGATGCAGCTCTCTCTCCTCCCTGAAACTGAATTCCGCACAAAGATATCCCAAGCCATCGACGGTTATGTAACCAGCAACCAGAGCGGGTGGGGTCTCACCCTCACTGAAGGCGGTGATCAGGGGCGCAATAAAAGCTAATAGGGCCCTTGGGGACAGGAAAGAGAGGGCAGCCAAGCAACAGCTGATCTACTCCATACCGGAGGTGGATCGGCGATACTGGCAGAGAGGAAAAAGCTGCAATGGAATTTCATCTGCTCTCCATGTTATGGGCCAGGGTTTAGAGAACCCCAAAGTGTATCATGGAGTTCGCCAGACCCACAACTTTTAATAGATTGTGCTATGAGCGCCCACACTCTACAGGTGTGGTACAGCAGAAATGGAAAAGTATTTTTTAAAGCAAAACAATGTTTATTCTATGAACTCAAGTTCACCTTTTAAAAACATACAGTGATCATCTTAGCAACCTTCAATTCAAATAGAACCCTCAAAGAATACAACACTAAGTAATCCTTAAACTGTCCTTTTAGCATCCATATGACTTAAAAAATAACTTTTAACAGAAACACATTAGGTTAAAGTCACTACTGAGAGCAGTTATTAGATTTAAATCACCAAAGGATCGATTTACATTCTTTAGATTACAGAGAGAGATTCATACACCTTCTGGCTGTGACTGCAGCTATCCAGCTCTGAAAACGAAACCAAAACAAACCCTGCAGCCTGCTCAAAAACAAAAGTAAAAAGCCGACAGACAGCCCAGCTCCACCTGCTCTATGACATCACTGCAGTAGTAAACACCCATTTCTTAAAGGTACTCTCACATGACACCAAAACGGGCAGCACGGTAGCATTGTGGTTAGCTCAATTGCTTCACAGCTCCAGGGTCCCAGGTTCGATTCCCGGCTTGGGTCACTGTCTGTGCGGAGTCTGCACGTTCTCCCCATGTCTGCGTGGGTTTCCTCCGGATGCTCCGGTTTCCTCCCACAGCCCAAAGAAGTGCAGGTTAGGTGGATTGGCCATGATAAATTATGCCCTTAGTGACATAAATTGCCCTTAGAGTTGGGTGGGGTTACTGAGTTATGGGGATAGGGTGGAGGTGTGGGCTTGGGAAGGGTGCTCTTTCCAAGAGCCGGTGCAGACTCGATGGGCCAAATGGCCTCCTTCTGCACTGTGAATTCTATGACTCTATGACAAAAGGAAGGCAATCCACCAGCTCTGTCAGCCACAGGGGAACACGGAGAGAAGGTCAGCCACATGCTGGCACACCAGCTGAGAAAACAGGCAGCCGCGCAGGTTAGGGACAGAAAGGGTAGGATGGTAGCAGACCCAAACAAGGTTAATGAGGCCTTTGCAAACTTCTACCGACGGCTACACACCGCCAAACCCCTGGAGGGGCACTCAGTGATGGAACAGTTCCGCGACAGATTGGAAATGCCGGTGGTGGGGGGAGGACAGGAAACAAGGGCTGGAAGCACCGTGAGAGCTGGGCGCAATCATGGCATTAATTCCATGCAATCAGGGAAAGCACCGGCACCAGATGGGTTCCCGGTTGACTTTTACTAAATGTCTGCAGCAGCGTTGGCCCCACGCGTGCGGGAGATGTTCGGCCCCTCGCTGTCAAAGGGGGCACGGCTGCCCAGCCTGGCCCCTCGCTGTCAAAGGGGGCACGGCCGCCCACCCTGGCCCCTCGCTGTCAAAGGGGGCACTGCCGCCCACCCTGGCGCCTCACCGTCAAAGGGGGCACGTCCGCCCACCCTGGCCCCTCACTGTCAAAGGGGGCACGGCCGCCCACCCTGGCCCCTCACTGTCAAAGGGGGCACGGCCGCCCACCCTGGCCCCTCACTGTGAAAGATGCACTGCCGCCCACCCTGGCCCCTCACCGTCAAAGGGAGAACTGCCGCCCACCCTGGCCCCTCACTGTCAAAGGGAGAACTGCCGCCCACCCTGGCCCCTCACTGTCAAAGGGGGCACGGCCGCCCCCCCTGGCCGTTAAAGGGGGCACTGCCGCCCACCCTGGCCCCTCACTGTCAAAGGGGGCACGGCCGCCCACCCTGGCCCCTCACTGTCAAAGGGGGCACGGCCGCCCACCCTGGCCCCTCGCCGTCAAAGGGGGCACTGCCGCCCACCCTGGCCCCTCACTGTCAAATGGGGCACGGCCGCCCCCCCTGGCCGTTAAAGGGGGCACTGCCGCCCACCCTGGCCCCTCACTGTCAAAGGGGGCACGGCCGCCCACCCTGGCCCCTCACTGTCAAAGGGGGCACGGCCGCCCACCCTGGCCCCTCGCCGTCAAAGGGGGCACTGCCGCCCACCCTGGCCCCTCGCCGTCAAAGGGGGCACTGCCGCCCACCCTGGCCCCTCACTGTCAAAGGGGGCACTGCCACCCACCCTGGCCCCTCGCCATCAAAGGGGGCACTGCCGCCCACCCTGGCCCCTCACTGTCAAAGGGGGCACTGCCACCCACCCTGGCCCCTCGCCATCAAAGGGGGCACTGCCGCCCACCCTGGCCCCTCGCCGTCAAACGTGCACTGGTGTCCACGCTGTCCCAGGCCTCCATCTCACTGATCCCCAAAAAGGACAAAGACCCGACAGAGTGTGGAGCATATAGAGTCAGAAATATATCCCACAAAGCTGAAATCCATCTGCCCACATCTTTTAGCCATGATGTGGAGATGCCGGCATTGGACTGGGGTGAGCACAGTAAGAAGTCTTACAACACCAGGTTAAAGTCCAACAGGTTTGTTTCAAACACTAGCTTTCGGAGCGCTGCTCCTTCCTCAGGTGAATGAAGAGGTAGGTTCCAGAAACATATATATAGACAGATTCAAAGATGCCAGACAATGCTTGGAATACGAGCATTAGCAGGTGATTAAATCTTTACAGATCCAGAGATGGGGTAACCCCAGGTTCAAGAGGTGTGAATTGTGTCAAGCCAGGACAGTTGGTAGGATTTCGCAGGACCTGGGATTCATGTCGCATTACATTCATCCCCCACCATCTGGCCTGCGAAATCCTACCAACTGTCCTGGCTTGGTACAATTCACACCTCTTTAACCTGGGGTTACCCCATCTCTGGATCTGTAAAGATTTAATCACCTGCTAATGGTCGCATTCCAAGCATTGTCTGGCATCTTTGAATTTGTCTATATATGTGTTTCTGGAACAGACCTCTTCATTCACCTGAGGAAGGAGCAGCGCTCCGAAAGCTAGTGACATCGAAACAAACCTGTTGGACTTTAACCTGGTGTTGTAAGACTTCTTACTGTTCCTTTTTAATGTAAGGGCTGTATTCAATTAGTGAAATCCAATGACATCAGGCTTACTGAGGATGGACAGAGCTGAATTAACATCATGTAAATAAAGCCAATCTCCCAGTGAGGCACTGCAGTTTGCTGTTTAGAAGAAAAATAACAGATGCTCAGATAGGCCGGACAGCAGAGCTCCGTCTACACTGCAGTTGAAAAGTCACAACCTGAAATATTAACCATGTTTGACTCCACAGATGCTGCCTTACATGCTGAGTGTTGCTACAGTTTTTATTTCAGCTTGCCAGCGCCCGCAGTCTTTTGCTTTCCTATTATTTTATCATTGGAGCTGTGTCTGATAATGAAACAGCGCTGTCAGGCAGCCAGTTTCCCCAGTGGGGCCATTGCAGCACACATTGTTTAGAAGATACAGCCTTGAATAAAACAAACGTCTATTTATTGATCTAATTTCCATGAAACTGTTTTTCTGAGGATTCTGTTGCATTCCATGATAAAATTCAAACTGTTTCCTTGAAATTCATTTCACAGTCTGAAATATATGGGGTCCTGGAGCATGACCAACCTTTTTGTATCCACTGACCCACAAGCCCATTGATTAGATAAGGGGTATACTGTCCCTATCCAGCACTTCCAGGATAGGTACTGCGTGGGGTTAGATATATAGTAAAGCTCCTTCTACACTGTCCCCATCAAACACTCCCAGGACAGGTGAAGCACGGGGTTAGATACAGAGTCAAGCTCCCTCTACACTGTCCCCATCAAACACTCCCAGGACAGGTACAGCACGGGGTTAGATACAGAGTAAAGCTTCCTCTACACTGTCCCCATCAAACACTCCCAGGACAGGTACAGCATGGGGTTAGATACAGAGGAAAGCTCCCTCTACACTGTCCCCATCAAACACTCCCAGGACAGACACAGCACAGGATTAGATACAGAGTAAAGCTCCCTCTACACTGTCCCCATCAAACACTCCCAGGACAGGTACAGCACGGGGTTAGATACAGAGTAAAGCTCCCTCTACACTGTCCCCATCAAACACTCCCAGGACAGGTGAAGCACGGGGTTAGATACAGAGTAAAGCTCCCTCTACACTGTCCCCATCAAACACTCCCAGGACAGGTACAGCACGGGGTTAGATACAGAGTAAAGCTTCCTCTACACTGTCCCCATCAAACACTCCCAGGACAGGTACAGCATGGGGTTAGATACAGAGTAAAGCTCCCTCTACGCTGTCCCCATCAAACACTCCCAGGACAGGTACAGCACGGGGTTAGATACAGAGGAAAGCTCCCTCTACACTCCCCATCAAACACTCCCAGGACAGACACAGCACAGGATTAGATACAGAGTAAAGCTCCCTCTACACTGTCCCCATCAAACACTCCCAGGACAGGTACAGCATGGGGTTAGATACAGAGTAAAGCTCCCTCTACACTGTCCCCATCAAACACTCCCAGGACAGATACAGCACAGGGTTAGATACAGAGTAAAGCTCCCTCTACACTGTCCCCATCAAACACTCCCAGGACAGGTACAGCATGGGTTAGATACAGAGTAAAGCTCCCTCTACACTGTCCCCATCAAACACTCCCAGGACAGATACAGCACAGGGTTAGATACAGAGTAAAGCTCCCTCTACACTGTCCCCATCAAACACTCCCAGGACAGGTACAGCACGGGGTTAGATACAGAGTAAAGCTCCCTCTACACTGTCCCCATCAAACACTCCCAGGACAGGTACAGCATGGGGTTAGATACATAGTAAAGCTCCCCCCACACTGTCCCCATCAAACACTCCCAGGACAGGTACAGCACGGGGTTAGATACAGAGTAAAGCTCCCTCTACACTGTCGCATCAAGCACCCGGTTTAAAGTTAAGGGGAGCAATTTTTTTATAGTGACAGCACAAAGGTCAGAGAAAAATCTGTGTCTGCGGATGTTAATTCAACCATTGAGCATACAGTGACAACAGTCCGCTACACCAGAGAGTAAATGTACTTAATGGAGCAATAATGAGTTTGTTTCCACTAAACTGTTGAGACCTGGATCCAGATAATCTCTCACTTAACGACATTTGGAATTGTCGCCAAGAGGTTTTGGCAGAACCTGAGCTTGAAGCAGCAAACGTTACCTGAATTGTATTTACGAGCATTTTGATTCATGTGCTGTGGTTTTGGGAAAAGGAAAAACTCGGGTCTCATAAAGCCTGTCGAGTCGAGTAAAATAGAGAAATATAGTGACATGTCTGAAACATTTACAGCAGTTAATTTAAGCTGTTCTGGGTGTACTGATGGAAAAATGACAACAAATTTAACAGGCTCAAAAAAAACCCACGTTATTTGTTCTCAGTATTAAACATGTAATGATCTTTAGAATATGGTTATTCAATACAATGCTACCTGTACAATTTTAGAACAGATTGTCTGGATTCTGACAGCAGTGGTGCAGAAGTGTTCTGCTAGATTGCCTCATAATTCAATTGCTGCAGAACAGCCTGAATATTAAGATACTGAGTGGGTGGAAAGGCTTATACAGAGCGGTTAAAATGCATTTGGGAAAAGACAGCAAAAAAGCCCCATGAAAATCTAGACCCTGCAGGGCTATTAATTTCTTGTGGAACCACACAGCTTTGAAGCAAGATTAAAAGCAGAAGGTAATGTTATTATCACTTTCCTTATTAACAGGTAATTGCAGCTCATACACATTTCGCGGTGAAGAAAACATTTCTGCTTTGCTGAGACTGAGTGGAGCTGGTTGAGATTTCAAACGTGCTCAGTGTCACGGTGTTTTAGACTTGGTCAACTAGCTACAGTTGAAGCCAATAGAAAGAAAAATCACACCTGTCTATAAGAGGCGCTCTTCGCTGACGTTTAGCTATATTGAAGCTTTACTCGCGAGATGAACAGAAAAATTCAGCCCGACCACTTGTTTGCTGAACTCATAAAGGTGCCATCTTTCAGACCTGACATTAAACAGAGGCCCTCTCTGCCCCCTCGGGTCCCATGCCACAAAGAGCAGGGGAGCTCTCCTGCTGTCCTGTCCCAACATATATCCCTCAGGCAACACAACTGAAAGAAATCACCTGGTCATCAATACATTGCTGCCTGTGGGATCTCACTGTGCTCAAAATCGGCAGCCGCATATCCGACATTGCAATATTGGCTACATTCAAAAGTAGCCAGGGGCTTTGGGATGTGCTGAGGTTCTGAAAGGTGGTATGTAGATACAGGTTGTTTTTAGTGTTAAGGACCTGTGTAGCTGAACTTGTTGCCGCTTTACACTTCTTCCCACCTCCACCCAATCAGGCTGTCCCTCACAACCCAATCAGGCTGTCCCTCACAACCCAATCAGGCTGTCCCTCACAACCCAATCAGGCTGTCCCTCACAACCCAATCAGGCTGTCCCTCACAACCCAATCAGGCTGTCCCTCACAACCCAATCAGACTGTCTCTCACAACCCAATCAGACTGTCCATCGCAACCCAATCAGACTGTCCATCACAACAGCCAGACTATTGCAGTTCATCTGTAACACGAGCATTGACTTTTTTTTCTTCATTTATGGTATGTGGGCGTCGCTGGTTAGGCAAGCATTTATTGCCCTCCCTGGTTGCCCCTCAGAAGGTGGTGGTAGATCTGCCTTCTTGAACCGCTGTCGATATAGGTACACCCACTGTGCTGTGAGAAAGGGAGTTCCAGGAATGTGCCCCAGCGACAGTGAAGGAACGGCCGATATATTTCCAAGTCAGGGCGGTGAGTGACTTGGAGGGGAACCTCCAGGTGGTGGGGTTCCCAGGTATCTGCTGCTCTTGTCCGTCTAGATGGTAGTGGTCATGGGTTTGGAAGGTGTTGTTTAAGGAAACTTGGTAAGTTCCTGCAGTGCATCTTGTCGATGGAGCACACGGCTACCACTGTTCGTCGGTGGTGGAGGGTTTGAATGTTTGTGGATGGAGGAGCAATCAAGCGGGGCTGCTTTGTCCTGGATGGTGTTGAGCTTCTTGAGTGTTGTTGGAGCTGCACTCGTCCAGGCAAGTGGAGAGTATTCCATCACACTCCTGACTTGTGATGGTGGACAGGCTTTGGGAGGTCAGGAGGTAAGTTACTTGCCGTAGGATTCCGAGCTTTTGACCTGCCCTGGTAGCCACAGTATTAATGTGGCTAGTCCAGTTCAGTTTCTGATCAATGATAACCCCCAGGGTGCTGATTGTGGGGGATTCAGCGATGGTAATGTCATTGAATGTCAAAGGGGCGGTGGTTAGATCCTCTCTTATAGGAGATGGTCATTGCCTGGCACTTGTGTGTCGCGAATGTAACTTGACACTTGTCAGCCCCGAGCCTGGATATTGTCCTGGTCTTGCTGCATTTAGACATGGACTGCTTTATTATCTGAGGAGTCACGAATGGTGCTGAACATTGTGCAGTCATCCACAAACATCCCCACTTCTGACCTCATGGTGGAAGGGAGGATATTGATGAAGTAGCTGAAGATGGGTGGGCCGAGGACACTACCCTGAGGAACTCCTGCAGCGATGTCCTGGAGATTGGTAGAATGAGGGGTATGCCAGGCCATGAGGTTACAGATTGTGGTTGCATACAATTCCGCTGCTGCTGATGGCCCCCAGCGCCTCATGAATGCCCAGTCTTGAGTTGCTAGATCTGTTCGATGTCTGTCCCATTTAGCACGGTGATAGTGCCACACAACATGATGAGGGTATCCTCAATGGGACTTTGTCTCCACAAGGACTGTGCGGCGGTCATTTCTACCGAAACTGTCATGGACAGATGCACCTGCAGCAGGCAGGTTGGTGAGGATGAGGTCAAGTATGTTTCCCCTCTTGTTGGTTCCCTCACCACCTGCTGCAGTCCCAGTCTAGCAGCTCTGTCCTTTAGGCCCCGGCCAGCTTGGTCTGTGGTGGTACTACCGAGCCACTTTTGGTAATGGACATTGAAATCCCCACCCAGAGTCTATTCTGTACCCTTGCCACCCTCAGTGCTTCCTCCAAGTGGTGTTCAACATGGAGGAGTACTGTTTCACAAGCTGATGGTGGCCAGTACGTGGTAATCAGCAGCAGGTTTCCTTGCCAATGTTCAACCTGAAGCCATGAGACTTCATGGGGCCCAGAGTCGATGTTCAGGACTCCCAGAGCAACTCCCTCCTGACTGTATGCCACTGTGCCGCTACCTCTGCTAGGTCTGCCTGCCGGTGAGATAGGACATACCCAGGAATGGTGGTAGTGGTGTCTGGGACATTGTCTTTAAGGTACGATTCTGTGAGTGTGACTATGTCAGGCTGTAGTTTGACGAGTCTGTGAGGCAGCTCTCCCAACTTTGGCACAACCCCCCAGATGTTAGTAAGGAGGACTTTGCAGAGCCGACAGGGCTGGGCTTGCCATTGTCGTTTCTGGTGCCAGGGTCGATGCCGGGTGGTCCATCCGGTTTCATTCCTTTCTTGTGCACAATTGTTCAGTTTCCTCATGTTATTAATGTAGAGCCCCTATATACCACCTTGTTATTTTTGGTTTTGCATTCACTCTTGTGCCACTTGTTATGAGCTAGGGTTTAGAAAACCCCAAACTGTATCATGGAGTTCACCTGACCCACAACTTTTAATAGATTGTGGTATGGGGAGCACACGGCCCACTCTGCAGGTGTGGTACAGCAGAAATGGAAAAGTATTTTTTGGAGCAAAACAATGTTTATTCTATGAACTCAAGTTAACCTTTTTAAAACATGCAGTGAACATCTTAGCAACCATCAATTCAAATACAACCCCCAAAGAATACAACACTAAGTAATCCTTAATAACTTCCCGAACAACATCCAGAAGACAAAAGAAACACCTCTTAACAGAAGCACATTAAGTTTACATTCACTACTGAGAACATTTATAATTCTGAATTCACCAAATGGTCAAGAGATAGTTTTTTCATGGCAGAGAGAACAGCAGTACACCTGCTTTGTTTGGCTTAAGCTCAAACACTGAAAACGAAACCAAAACACACCCTGCAGCAAACAGCCTAAAACGAAAGCAAAAAGCTGACAGACAGCCCAGCTCAGCCCACACTCTGACATCACTGATAAACCCCATTTCTTAAAGGTACATTTCTTAAACACCCATTTCTTAAAGGTACTCTCACATGACACCTCCCCCCAAGCAAAAAAAAAAAACCATCATCTTCAAGATGGTTTCATTTTTCACCTTTCACTGTCCTTTAAGAAATGCACAAAGTAAGTATACTTTTTTGTTTCAAAAAATTACACACGCAAACAGGTATAATAATATAGTCCATTTTTGTTTTGTTCGTCTTCCTCTAACTGGAATCCTTCTCGATTGACAGTCTCTTTGAACAAGAAGGTCCTTGCGCGATCCGTCCATTCCTCTACGCCTCAGATACTTTAGTTCAATCTGATAGCAGAGTCCCTTGCAATTCTCCAACACAGCTTTCAGGCAGTCAAATGCCTGTTGAAACTCCGCTGTCCATTGAAATTTTTGTCGTTTCTTCAGCAAGTCTATCAGTGGAGCAGCCACGCCCCAAAGATTTGTCACAAATGTTTGATCAAATCCACACATGCCAAGAAATCGCATTATTTCCCTTCGTCTTGAGGGTATCGGAAACTCCTCGATAACTGTTGGTTTCACATCCCGTGTGACCATTTGACCCTGTCCAATTGTATGGCCAAGGAAAGTGACTTGGGCTTTTCCAAATTCACCTTTGGCTAAGTTTATCACCAAACCCGCCTCCTGAAGTCGATCGAATAACTCCATCAGATGTTTTAAATGTTCTTTCCATGTCTGGCAGAAAATGACCAGATCGTCGATGTATACCGCACAATTGGGTAATCCTGAAATGACTATGTTAGTTAACCGTTGAAATGGTGCTGGGGTGTTTTCATGACAAATGGCATAACTTTGAATTGGTACATACCATGTGGAGTCACAAAAGCTGAAATCTCCTTCACCCTTTCGGATAAAGGTACTTGCCAGTAACCTTTAAGCAAATCCAATTTGGAAATAAAAGCTGATTGTCCCACTTTCTCAATGCAATCCTCCAAACGTGGGATAGGAGAAGAGTCCGTCATGTAACTGCATTAACCTTTCTATAGTCCACACACAACCGTTGGGTACCGTCCGGTTTAGGTACCATCACTATGGGTGAGCTCCATTGGCTGCAACCCACTTCAATTATGCCATTTTTAAGCATACTCTCAATCTCTTTGTTAACCTGTGCCAATCTGTATGGATTTTGTTTGATTGGAACAGCATTTCCCACATCTACATCATGTGTAGCCATTTTAGTATTTCTGTGGGTAGTCCATATCTAGTAAAGAATTTAAGTAATTCCTCCACAATCTTTTTAGCTGTAATATTATATACTGGAATGGCCTCTGGAAACCTAGTAGACACATCCATTATAGTCAAAAGATATTGATTCCCACTTTTTGTTTTAGGAAGTGGTCCTACGCAATCAATTAGGACCCTTGTAAAAGGTTCCTCAAATGCTGGTATTAAGGGCGCTGGTGTTATCACTGTTTGAGGTTTCCCTATCACATGACATGTGTGACATGATTGACAAACTTTAACTACATCTTTATGTAGTCCAGGCCAATAAAAATGTTTCTGGATTTTAGCTTGAGTTTTCCTTATTTCCAAATAACCTCCCACTGGTACCTCATGTGCAACTCGCAACACCTCCTTTCTATACCCTACCGGCAATACTACTTGATGAACATCTGTCCACTTTTCATCCGCCTGCATATGTAAAGGTCTCCATTTTCACATCAAGACATCACTTTTACAGTAATAACACTCTGGTATACACTCAGATTCCTCTTCCATGTATGCTTTCTGATACATCCGTTTTATTTCTACATCTTTTTGTTGTAACTCCACCAATTTTCCTGAACTACAAATATCCGCCTCATCCTCCACCTGTTTGTGTTCTTTTTCAACCATCTGATCAAAAATCGTTTCTGATAATTGCACTTCAACTTCATGTTCACTGTTTGATTTCTCCTCTAGCCTTAACCTGTGACTTTGCGACCTTGTTACTACACAATCCGGAAAAATCCCAGGATATTCATCCTTCAACACTTCAGTTGTCTGATTCTCCACTGGCTTATCAACCACAGAAGGCATCACTCCCACCTGCGATCTAGCTATATCATTACCCAAGATAAACTGTATTCCTGGACAAGATAGTTTCTCTATTACTCCTACTGCCACTTCACCACTCTTCACTGCACTTTCCAACCTTACCTTATATAATGGAACACTACTCCTTACTTCCGCTCCTATGTCTTATGGTCTTATCTTGATTTCTCGAGGAATTAAGGGCTATGGAGAGAGAGCGGGTAAATGGAGTTGAAATCAGCCATGATTGAATGGCGGAATGGACTCGATGGGCCGAATGGCCTTACTTCCCCTCCTATGTCTTATGGTCTTACTCCTCTCACCCTGAATTCCACATATTACCATCTTTTCTGGCAACATTCTTCCCAAGCCACGTAACTCCTCATCTCTTACCCTTAGAGATTGACGATCTCCCGTATCTCTTAAAATTGTGACTTCTTTACCTGCTCCTCCTGAGTAAACTTTACCCACACAAGTAAATTCCTTAAAGACATCTGGCAACTTCTTATCAATCACCTCCTGATCACAGATTATCATAGAATTTACAGTGCAGAAGGAGGCCATTTGGCCCATCGAGTCTGCACCGGCTCTTGGAAAGAGCACCCTACCCAAGGTCAACACCTCCACCCTATCCCCATAACCCAGTAACCCCACCCAACACTCAGGGCAATTTTGATCACTAAGGGCGATTTATCATGGCCAATCCACCTAACCTGCACATCTTTGGACTGTGGGAGGAAACCGGAGCACCCGGAGGAAACCCACGCACACACGGGGAGGATGTGCAGACTCCGCACAGACAGTGACCCAAGCCAGAATCGAACCTGGCACCCTGGAGCTGTGAAGCAATTGTGCTATCCACAAGGCTACCGTGCTGCCCTGATCAGGCTGTACAATCTTTTGCACCTCCTTCGCTTCACTTGGTCTTTCCTTTACCACTTCAACAAACTCCACTGTCTTATCCTGTTTTACCACATCAGCCTTCCCAGTGCTTTTCTTCAACCACCAACACTGTGACTTTACATGGCCTAGTTTATTACAGTGAAAACATTTGAAACTTTTCATGTCTCTTCCAGCCGCCTGGATTTCTTTTTTAATCTGAGGTACATTTTCCTTATTATCGCCCATAAGATCACCTTCACCTTTACCACTTGAGTATTTCTCATGTCCCCAGTTTCTATCCCTCAGAGGCTGAAACTGATGTCGGAAACCAAGATTTGATTTATCAACTAATTCATAATCATCCACCATTTCTGCTGCTAATCTCGCAGTTTTAACCCTCTGCTCTTCCACATGAGTTCTCACTACATCAGGAATTGTATTTTTAAACGCCTCCAAAAAGCATAATTTCTCTGAGAGCTTCATACATTAGGTCTATTTTCAAAGCCCTTATCCACCTATCAAAATTACTCTGTTTGAGCCTTTCAAACTCCATGTATGTTTGACCAAATTATTTCCTTAAATTTCTAAACCTTTGTCTGTAGGCTTCAGGCACCAGTTCATATGCACCTAAGATGGGTTTTTTCACCTCCTCATGCGTTCCAGATACCTCCTCCGGTAGTGATGCAAACACTTCACTAGCTCTACCTATCAGCTTTGTTTGAATCCGTAATACCCACATGTCCTGTGGCCATTTCATTTGTTTAGCTACCTTCTCAAATGAAATGAAAAAGGCTTCTACCTCCTTCTCATCAATCCTTGGCAATGCTTGGACATATTTAAATAGATTCCCACCAAGCCTTCGTCTTTGATGCGCTTTCTCACTATCCTCATTACTCTCATCCAACTGTACGTTTCCCTTTACGTCTGCCAATTTTAACTGACTGTCATGTTTCATGGCCATTTTCTGAAGTTCAAACTCTCACTCTATATCTTTTTTCCCTGATCTGTATCTCCCTCTCTCTTTCTTTTTGTTCTGCTAGGGCTATTCTTTCTTTTCCCCTTTCTTTGCTCTCCTTTTCTTTTTCCTATCTCTCTCTTTTTCCTCTCTATCTCTTTCTTTTTCTTTTGCCGTTCTCTCTCTTTCTTTTTCCTCTCTTTTGTATTCAAGCTGCTTTAATTCTTTCTCATGTTCCATTTGTTTAATGTGTAGCTGAACATTTGCCATTTCCAATGAGTTAAACTGTATCTCAGGCAACTTTAAATGCTTAGCCACCGCCATAATTACCTCATCTTTTCGCATTTTGTCAGGTAATGTCAACTGAAATGTTTTTGCCACATCTAACAATCTGCTTTTAGTCTCTGTCCGTAAGGTACTGCATGTGACCGTCTCCACCCCCAAAAACTTCAGATCCTCTGATAAAGCCATTGTCCGCAACACACGTCCCACTTAAACTAGAATACCACACCTGAGAAGCAACCTCAATATGCTCACCCCTCACTGTCTTTAAGTTCGTTAAGCCAATAGATAGACTTTTATCCCGGACGAGCCCCCAATTTGTTATGGGCCAAGCTTTAGAGAACCCCAAAGTGTATCATGGAGTTCACCTGACCCACAACTTTTAATAGATTGTGGTATGGGAGCACACAGCCCACTCGACGGGGCTGGTTTAGCTCACTGGGCTAAATCGCTGGCTTTTAAAGCAGACCAAGGCAGGCCAGCAGCACGGTTCAATTTCCGTACAAGCCTCCCCGAACAGGCACCGGAATGTGGCGACTAGGGCCTTTATACAGTAACTTAATTGAAGCCGACTCGTGACAATAAGCGATTTTCATTTCATTTCATTTTCACGGGTGTGATACAGCAGAAATCGAAAAGTATTTTTTAAAGCAAAGCAATGTTTATTCTATGACCTCAAGTTAACCTTTTTAAAACATACAGTGAACATCTTAGCAACCATCAATTCAAATACAACCCCCAAAGAATACAACATTAAGTAATCCTTAATAACTTCCCAAACAACATCCAGAAGACGAAACACCTTTTAACAGAAGCACATTAGGTTTACATTCACCAGTGAGAACATTTATAATTCTGAATTCACCAAATGATCAAGAGAATTTTTTTTTCATGGCAGAGAGAACAGCAGTACACCTGCTTGGTCTGGCTTCAGCTCCAACACTGAAAACAAAACTAAAACACCACCTTGCAGCAAACAGCCTAAAACAAAAGTAAAAAGCTGACAGACAGCCCAGCTCCGCCCACACTCTGACATCACTGATCAACACCCATTTCTTAAAGGCTCATTTCTTAAACACCCATTTCTTAAAGGTACTCTCACGTGACACACTGCAATTCAGCATTCCTGGTTGAGTTCACTATCTATGAAACTAGCTGCATTTGGCAAGCACATTTTAGAAGAGGATTGTGATTCAATTTTTTTGTTGATTGAACACGGGCCTAAAAACAAGTCACTAAGGAAACTTGCCTATTGAATAAAGCATTTTTAAAAAATAATGACGGGGAAGGTAATGAAACGTAAGATAAAGAAATCCTTGGGACGTGATGGTCCTCCGAGCATATTTAAAGGAATGGGTGCGGAAATTGCAAAAGTGAAGGTCGAAATTTTCCAAAGTTCTCTCGATTCATGAATTCCACCTGTGGATCAGAAATGTCACTCCATTATGTCAGCCGGGAGGGAGAGAAAAAGCAGCTAACTGCAGGCCTGTCAATTCATTGTCATTGTGAGGAAATAACTGGAATCCATCATTGGGGACAGTGCGACTGAGCGTTTGAGCACGTTTGAGCAGGTCAGTGAGAGTTATCATGGCTTTCTGTCTGCCGACTCTAGTTGAATCCCTTTGCAGAGGCCACTCGCAAAGGAAAGTGCATGTATGTTGTCTATATGGACCCATAGAAGTCAGTTAATGTGATTCTGCACAAGAGATGATTAGCAAAAATGAGAGTGCGTGGAATTGGAGCTCGCCTTGGACATGGGTCAGTGATGGTTTTGAGGGAGCAAACAGAATGTGTGACAGAGGGTTCCTTTCCTGATTGGTAGGCTGTGACCAGCGGACGCCCCTAGGGAATTGTACAGGTGCGTTCGCTCTTCATGTATATCAATGATTTCTGTGAAGGAAGAGAGAGTTGCTTATCCAAATGTGCAGACGCCGTGGATGGAAGCAGCACGTTAAGAGGAACATTGATGAGTGGCAGAAGCTGAACTCTAAATGTTTATGAAAACCTGATTCAGCTAGAATATTGTTTCACTTCCAGCTCTGCACACTGGGAAGGCAGTCGGGGCTTTGGAGAGGCTGCAGCAGAGATTTGCTGGAATGGTGCCATGGATGGGGGATTACAGTTACTGGGATGGGCTCGGGAATCTGGGATTGTTCACCCTTGAGCAGAGAAGGTTAAGTAGAGATTGGACAGAGATGTTCAAGATCATAATTACTTCTGATAAATGAAATAAGAAAAAGTATCCAGTGACAGGAGGATTAGTAACCGGGGCGAGATTCTCCGACCCCCCCCGCCGGGTCGGAGAATCGCCGGGGGCTGGCGAGAATCCCGCCCCCGCCGGTTGCCGAATTCTCCGGCACCGGAGATTCGGCGGGTGCGGGAATCGCGCCGTGCTGGTTGGCTGCCCCGCCCCCCTGCGATTCTCCGGCCCGGATGGGCCAAAGTCCTCCTGCTGGAATGCCTGTCCCGCCGACGCGGATTAAACCACCTCCCTTACCGGCGGGACAAGGCGGCGCGGGCGGGCTCCGGGGTCCTGGGGGGGCGCGGGGCAATCTGGCCCCGGGGGTGCCCCCACGGTGGCCTGGCCCGCGATCGGGGCCCACCGATCCGCGGGCGGGTCTGTGCCGTGGGGGCACTCTTTTCCTTCCGCCTTCGCCACGGTCTCCACCATGGCGGAGGCGGAAGAGACTCCCTCCACAGCGCATGCGCGGGGATGCCGTGAGCGGCTGCTAACGCTCCCGCGCATGCGCCGCCCGGCAATGTCATTTCCGCGCCAGCTGGCGGGGCACCAAAGGACTTTTCCGCCAGCTGGCGGGGTGGAAATTAATCCGGCGCGGGCCTAGTCCCTCAAGGTTGAGGAAGATTCCGCACCTTTGGGGCGGTGCGATGCCCGACTGATTTGCGCCGTTTTTGGTGCCGGTTGGCGGACACCGCGCGATACCGGAGAATTTCGCCCCAGAAGTTAAACATTTAAGATGATTGACAAAAGGACCAGGTGTGACGTGAAGAATTATTTTTGCGTAGCGAGCTGTGATCTGGAATGCACTGTCTGAATGGTCAGTGGAAGCAGATACAATAGTCGCTTTCAAAAGAGGACTGGAGAAATAGTTGAAGGGAAATTAAATACAGGGCTATGAGGCAAAGCTGACTTGGATGAAGCGGCACAGCAGCAATGCAGACCAATGCTCGGCCTGGAGTAAATGAAGCACACGGATTTTCTGAAGAAGCAAATTCCGGGCTGCGACAGTGCAAGAACTATCACATGAATTGTATCATCCTGAGCAGTCCATTCACGAGGGACCTGCAGAGGGATGAGCCTAAATGCCAATATTAGTTTCAACCCTAACCCTGCCACCCGAATTAACCTCCCCACCACGACCTCGGTTCAGGCCCTGTTGAGACCCTGTTCGTCCATTTTGTAAATGTTCTTGATGCCCCAAGAATCTGAAGACCACCATTCTGCTCCATTTCCCCGGTATTGCGTTTATCCTAGTATTCCTAAACTTAGTCGCTTGCGGCACGAGGAATACTCCCAAGATTGCTACCTTTAAGATCCTGCTCTTTAACATCCTCCCTAGGTCCTGAAACTCTGGCTGCACAACCTCCAGACTTTTCTTTCCTGTATCATTGGTCCTTCCATGTGTTTCTCCATCCCTGCTCTCCTTTCTTCCCAAATATCATAAGACATAGGAGCAGAATTAGGCCACTCGACCCATCGAGTCTGCTCCGCCATTCAATCATGGCTGATATTTTCTCATCCCCATTCTCCTGCCTTCTCCCCATAACCCCTGATCCCCTCCCTTATTAATCAAGAACCTATTTATCTCTGTCTTAAAGACACTCAGTGAATTGGCCTCCACAGCCTTCTGCGGCAAAGCGTTCCACAGATTCACCATCCTCTGGCTGAAGAAATTCCTCCTCATCTCTGTTTTAAAGAATCGTCCCTTCAGTCTGAGGCTGTGCCCTAGGGTTCTAGTCTCTCCTATTGGTGGAAACATCCTCTCCACGTCCACTCTATCTAGGTCTCGCAGTATTCTGCAAGTTTCATTAAGATCCCACCTTATCCTTCTAAACTCCATCAAGTACGGACCCAGAGTCCTCAACCGCTCCTCATATGAAAGCCCTTCATTCCCAGGATCATTCTTGTGAACCTTCACTGGATCCCCTCCAAACCAGCACCCCCTCCTCCCTTACTCACGGGGCCCAAAACCACTCACAGTACTCCAAATGGGGTCTGACCAGAGCCTTGTACAGCCTCAGAAGTACATTCTTGCTCTTATATTCTCGCCCTCTCAACATGAATGCTAACATTGTATTTGCCTTCCTAACTTTCAGCTGAACCTGCTTGTTAACCTTGAGAGAATGCTGAACTGGGACTCGCAAGTCCCTTTGTGCTTCAGATTTCCAAAGCCTTTTCTCATTTAGAAAATAGTCTATGTCTCTATTCGTCCTACCAAAGTGCATAACCTCACACTTTTCCACACTTTTCCCTTCTCCTCCTCGATTGCTGACACAGCACATAGCAGCAACAAGTCAACCGGATGTGACGGACTGCAGGAAGGGAAATTCAGGAAACATCCAGACCCAGCAAACCTGTCTGCTCGACACTTGTTTGTTCTGGAGAGTCGAGCCAAACACCTCCAGAGCCAGGCCCAAGGAGGCACCCAATGTGGGCATATGGCCAAGCCGGCAAGCTAGAACGCTCACCTCCATTGACTTGGACATTGGCCCTGTTTTAATGATGAATGCCAGACCCTGAAACCCACACCCGCAAGCCACCCACCCTCGCAACCCCCACGTGCCTCACAGCCCCCATACTTCCTCTATATCCTGGGGCTGGTTTCGCACAGTGGGTTAAACAGCTGGCTTGTAATGCAGAACAAGCCCAGCAGCGCGGGTTCAATTCCCATACTGGCCTCTCCAAACAGGCGCCAGAATGTGGCGACTAGGGGCTTTCCACAGTAATTTCATTGAAGCCGGCTTGTGACAATAAGCGGTTATTATTATTATTATTATTTCCTGACTCACCTAGTATCGACTGTGGGTTGACTTCAAAATATGTGTGGAATTCCCATTAGAAATAAATATATTTTGAACAACCTGATCTTATTAAACAGCAAAGAAACCCACCTCAACCCATTTGTTTTCATCCCATTTTATTTTAACTGTCTTTTATCATTTATTTCTCTCTTGTCTTTCTTTATATATATTTATTCCCCCTCCCTCCCTCTTATCCACCTTTCCTTACCCTTTCTCCTCTTTGCTTCCCCCTTCCCCTCCCCCCACATCGACATCTGTCACAGTTTACCCTCTGATAGTTTCTCTGCTGTTTGGCCTTTCACACCTTTTGTTCTCTCTGAGGACTGCCATTGGCACTCTTTCCCTTGGTTTCTATGGCTATTACCACCCCATATCCCTGGGTTTCTGTGGCTAGGACTCATCTTTCATTCTCACTCCACAGTATTAATGTTTCCCACTTTCTTTGTCTTTTAGCTTTGACAAAGGGTCACCTGGACTCGAAACGTCAGCTCTTTTCTCTCCCGACAGATGCTGTCAGACCTGCTGAGATTTTCCAACATTTTCTCTTTGGATTCCATATCCACTATTTTGCAAAAGAACAGGAAAGTTCTCCTTGGAATTCTCGGCCAATATTCCTACCGTGACCATCACTAAGAGCAGATACTGGGAAACTGAATCTGATTTATCTCAACTGATGGCCTGTGGTTAAAGACCTTTCTCTCTGCAGTCATTTCAACCTGAGGGAGGTTCCTGTCCAGCGCCACCTGCAGGATGACACGGTTGGTTAAAAACCGAGTGAAATCCTCAGGTGCAGAATTTTAATATTATGTGGGTCTGAGAGCCAGCCTGCCTTAGGTCATTCAAATGAAATTGACTCCCCAGAGGAATTCTACCGCCTGCATATTCTAATTGAAGGTAGCCATTAGAAGTTCTAAAACAACCGATGATTTCAACCCTTCCCGTCCTTGGAAGATCCCCAACTACAAAGACCAGAACCTCAGCATCAAGGATTAATCTCACGCCTTCTTTGATTTGATTTGATTTATTG
Organism: Scyliorhinus torazame; assembly: GCF_047496885.1. NCBI lineage: Eukaryota > Metazoa > Chordata > Chondrichthyes > Carcharhiniformes > Scyliorhinidae > Scyliorhinus > Scyliorhinus torazame. The sequence continues at coordinate 8,148,336 of NC_092714.1, forward strand.
TCACAAGTACCGAAGTACAGTGAAAAGTATTTTTCTGCGGCCGAGGGAACGTACACAGTACGTACATAGTAGACAAAAGAATAATCAACAGAGAACATTGACAAATGGTACACCGACAAACAGTGATTGGTTACAGTGCGGAACAAGGGCCCAAACAAAGCAAATACATGAGCAAGAGCAGCATAGGGCATCGTGAATAGTGTCCTTACAGGGAAGAGATCTGTCCGAGAGGGTGTCGTTGAGGAGTCTATAGCTGTGGGGAAGAAGCTGTTCCTGTGTCTGGATGTGCGGGTCTTCAGACTTCTGTACCTTCTGCCTGATGGAAGGGTCTGGAAGAAGGCAATGCCTGGGTGGGAGGGGTCTCTGATAATGCTGTCTGCCTTCCTGAGGCAGCGAGAGGTGTATACAGAATCAATGGGAGGATGGCAAGCTTGTGTGATGTGTTGGGCTGAGTTCACCACACTCTGCAGTTTCTTGCGATCTTTGACTGTCATGTGTGTATAGGGAGTACAGTAGAGGACTGAGCACACATCCTTGCGGGGCCCGGGTGTTGAGGACTATTGTGGAGGAGGTGCTGTTGCCTATCCTGACAGATAGCGGTCTGTTGGTGAGGAAGTCGAGGATCCAGCTGCACAGGGAGGGGTCAAGCCCAAGATTGCGGAGTTTGGTTATTAGTCTTGTCGGGATAATGGTGTTGATAATGGAGCTGTAGTCGATGAACAGCAGTCTTACATAGGTGTCCCAGTTGTCGAGGTGTTCGAGTCTTGATTGTAGAGCCAGGGAGATAGCATCTCCTGTGGACCGGTTGCGGTGATAGGCAAACTGTAGTGGATCGAGGCTGGCAGTGATCCGTCTCATGACTAGCTGCTGGAAGCATTTCATGATAACAGACGTCAGGGCCACCGGTTGGTGAGACAGGCTACCTTGTTCTTCTTTGGTACTGGTATTATGGTGGTCTTCTTGAAGGAGGTGGGAACCTCAGAGCGGATCCCAGTCATTTTGGACCTTTCCTACCCCCTCCATGTGTCTTCATTGCATGTGTCTGGGTGGAGGGTGGGACGGGATTTGGGGAATAATACGCCATTGTTCTATTATTTACATTTCGTGTTTATCACTTCTCTTATTACAGTGACGTTTTTTAATGTTTTACTTCCAAATTTGGAGCAGTAGCGAGTCAAAAATCTCAGGAAAACATACAAATTATTGACTAATTCACTTATGTTGGGACTCCGGGGCCTGTGGGACTGGAATTGACAGCACACTACCCCAGGGTGTCATAATATTTGAAGGCCAACTGTCAGCCAGGAAACTGCCTTTTACATCTTCTGACCATCAACTCTCATTTCCTGTCTTTCTTCATTCCCTTATGCTCTTCCTTATACTGTTCTTTCTGGGAAGCTGATTTAAGGGGAGATGGTGGCGTTGTGGTATTGTCGCTGGACTAGCAATCCAGAGGCCCAGGGCATTTCTCTGGGGACCCGGGTTCGAATCCCACCACAGCAGATGGTGAACTTTGAATTCATTAAAAATCTGGAATTAAAAGTCGAATGACCTTTGCAGGTCGTTGTAAAAACCCACCTGGTGCCCTTTAGGGAATGAAATCTGACGTCCCTACCTGGCCTGGCCTGGCCTACTTGTGGATCCAGATCCACAGCATTGTGCTTGACTCATAAATGCCCTCTGAAATAGCCCAACAATAGGCAGGACAATTAGGGATGGCCAGCGAAACCCACATCCCACAAATGGGGAAAAAAAGGTTCACCTTGTTTCAACAACCATGACATGAACTAAAGGTGTAGTGACAATCAGTAACCCAAATTCCTGACCTCCTTAATATTTGCCCCTTTTGGGTCTATAGACTTCCCCCGAAACTTGCCTGTGACTCCAGACCCACAGCAATGAACCTTGGTCCCCAGAGCATCACTCTGGGTCCCCAGAGCATCACTCTGGGTCTCTGGATTACTGGTCCTGTGACACCATTGCCTCCTTCACCATTTGTGTGAGGAAAAAACATTTCTAATGGCCTGCATCAAATAAGAAATGACTTGTATCTGTATCGTACCTCCGCCTGTCCTGAGGATGTTGAAAGCCAACTGACATTCAGGAGGGTTGTTTCACGGGTAATTCATGAACAGCAGGATTCCACAAATTGCAAAACTGCAAGTGAGATGTGTGGGTTGTGAGAGAAACGTTCCTTGGATGTTTCCCTAAGCAATAATACTGGGGCACCTTTATATCTAAATATTACAAATTGAAAGGAACAGAGAAGTTCATTCAATGGATATTATCTCTGATATCGCAGCATTGAATACAAATGAACAGGAAGGATCCGTTCAGCCCCTAGAGCCTGTCCTGCAATTCAGTGAGTTTTTGACCCTCCTTTCCTTCATCTTTGTGATACCCTGATCGAATATTAACCTCCGTCTTCAAAGCTCCATTTGATTGCTGGACCGATTGGACCCCAGAGTTTTAGATGTGTTTTTTTTTAAATTTGTTCATGGGTCATGAGTGTTGCAGGCTATGTAATGTCTGACGGTCTGGAGCCAGGTAAGGATGGCACATTTTCTGGCACATTTCCACGGAAGGACATTAGTGAACCAGTTGGGTTTGACAATGGTTTCATGGTCATCATTAGACTTTTAATTCCAGATTGTTATTGAATTCAAATTTCACCATCTGCAGCGACGGGATTCGTACCTGGGTCCCCAGCATTGCTATGGGTCTCTGGAGTACTAGTCCAGTGACAATACCAGTACTCAATTGCCTCCTCCACCATTTGTGTGAGGAAAAACTATTTCTAATTTCCCAATCCTGAATGGGAATGGGCTGGCTCTGATTTTAAGATTCCATATTGATTTTCCCATTAAATCTTTTGACCATTTTATCTCACTTGACCAGATCACTTGTCAGCACTGCCCTTGCGTATCCAGAGTAAGTGCAAGAAGGTTCTGGAACAGGTTTTGAATCCCCAACCTTCTGACTCATTGCAGGAGAGTGCTTCCTGAGTCCAGCTGTTCTCATTGTGTGACCAGTTGCACCCCTCTTTAGACACTATGCAAACCTCTAATTTTGGGTTAGTTTCTTAAAAAAGAAAGATGGAGCAAACAATGCAAAAAGATTAATTTTGATTTATTTCAAATAAATCAGCCGTGCGGGAGCCAATTAAGCCATCTGTTTCAATCTGGTGGTGACAAGTCTTCAGTGATTGCACATTAGCCATGGAACCATCCTATTTTTAGGTAATGTGTTACGTTTTATTGGGTCCAATAAGATAATGCGTTGAGTATGTATAATTGAATGCAATGTCCTACATATTCTGCAGTGTTTGGCTCGTTGCACTTTTACTGCTGCTGTGATATACAGTGGGATCTCTTTTAAATGTAGTTTCATTAACCTGCAGCTAATTCACTAGTGCATATTGAACATATTTCATTCTACTTTGTTGGTATGTGTTCAACAATTTTATATTTCTTGTACCTGTAATGATGCACACACTTGCTGGCTCTTAAATCACGAGCAATTAAATGTTGGCTCGATGAAAACCACAGTTCCGCAGAGCTCTGCTGCCCATATCCTAAATAATATCGAGCCGCATTCATCCATTATGTACACTGATGTACATTGGCTCCCAGTTTGGCAAAGCCCCAAATTCAAAATTCTCACCGTTGTTTTCAAATCCCTCTGTGACCTAATTCGGCAATTCCCTCCAGCCCTCTGAGATCTCTGTACTCCTCCAATTCTGGTGTCCTGCTGGTTCCTGATTTTCATTGCACCCTGATTGGTGGCTGTGCCTCCAGCTGCCACATCCTAACTTCTGGAATTCCTTCCCTTTAACCTCTCCACCTTTCCTCAGCAGCACTGTAGCACAGTGGGCAGCACAGTTGCTTCACAGCTCCAGGGTCCCAGGTTCGATTCCCGACTTGGGTCACTGTCTGTGCGGAGTCTGCACATCCTCCCCGTGTCTGCGTGGGTTTCCTCCGGGTGCTCCGGTTTCCTCCCACAGTCCAAAGATGTGCAGGTTAGGTGGATTGGCCATGCTAAAAGGTTAGGTGGGCTTACTGGGTAACGGGGATAGTTTGGAAGTGTGAGTTTAAATGGGGTGCTCTTTCCAAGGGCCAATGCAGACTCGATGGGCCGAATGGCCTCCTTCTGCACTGTAAATTCTATGATTCCTCCTCCTCTCTCTTGTCCTTTAAGACACTCCTGAAGAAAATCTACTTCTTTCACCAAACCTTTTGCCGCCTGCCCTCTCCTAATAAAGCTGCATGTTTCCCACGTTGCACAGAGATTACATTTCAGAAGCACTTCATCTGCTTTGGGAGGTGCTGCGGTAGTGAGCAGCACTAAAGAAACATAAGTCTTTGTGTCGTTTTCAGATTTTGTTTGATGATCACTCCTGTGGGGCGCCTTGCGAGGTTCTGGTCTGTTAAAAGTGCAATATAAATACAATTTGTGATGGATGCAGCTCCCTGGGTCTGTCTTCCCAAGGCCGTGGCAAGGTACCTTTAGAAGAACGTTTGAAACATGTTTTTATCTTGCTCTTGGCCTCCAAGAAACCCCCGATAGAACGCTCATGTACTGACATTGAAAGTAATTTCAACAAATAAATCCCTGATATTAAAACAAAATGTTTGAAATGCAAAATAGAGAATCGAAAATACTGCAAATGCTCCACAGGTCAGAGAGCATCTGTTGCAAGAAACAGAATTAATATTTTGGATCGATGAGCATCATGAAGGATCATTCTCGACCTGAAGCGTTAACCCTGTCTCTCTCCACATTGGCTGCCAACCTTGCTGAATATTTTCAGCCTTTTCTGTATTTTTTTAATTTCCGAAATCTGGCATCAGTCGTACATTGCTTTATGTTGTGCTGGAAGAGTGCACAGCACGTTGACAGCAGCTAAAAGTAAAGCTGCAGGTGCAGAATCCTTTAGCGCTGATGCAAGCTGTACACCCGGAACATTTAAGCCATCTTCACCTGTTGCCTGCATGATCAGTGTTCCTGCTTTGTGTCAGAATATTGGGATTCATTTTCCTGTCATTGTCTCCCTTCTCCCCATGCCTGCCTCCACCTTATTCTCACTCTCTTACTGTCTGTCTCATTGGGCTGGATTCTCTGCAGCCCGGCTCCAAAATCGTGTTGGGCGATCGGGCCGAGAATGGATTTCCATCATTTCCAAACAGGCGTCATCATGCCGCAAGCTGTTTCAACGCCATTGGCGGGTCATCGCCCCCCCCCCCCCCCCCCCCACGATGCTCCGCCCCCAATGGGCCGAGTTCCCGACGGCGCTGCCATGTGTGGTCCCAACCGTGCGGGAACCCAGCTTGCCGGTTGCGTGCTGCCGCTGGGATCCGTGCCGCTGGCGGGATGGGCGGCCTTCTGCAAGGGCTGGGGGGGACTGGTGAGGGGTGGCCATGGGGTGGGCTGTGGGGTCGCAGTTGGCGGGTTGGGATTGCATACAGCCGGCGCCATGTTGTTCGGCGCGACCGGTGCAGGTCGTCAGCCGAGCGCATGCGCGGCCCGGGACCCGCCGCAATCTGCGGGTGTTTCACGCGGCGCCGTTGCAAGCCTTACGCCGGCATCGGCACTTAGCCGCAGAAACGGAGAATTCCGCACATTGTCTCTTTCTCTCTCTCAATCTCTGTCTCATTGCGTCTCTGTCTTTTCCATTATTTGCACTGGCTGTGATGTTAGATATTTTAACATCACAATTCTGATGTGTTCGAATGCTGATGTGCCTTCAGTATAGATCTGGCACACTGCATTTGAAAAGAAAGACCTTCCATTTTACAATCAGGCCTTTCCCTAATTTGAGTGCTTTGACGTGTGAGCTACTTACACTTGCGGAGTTCTGGTTGGGATTCTGCAGGCAGGGATTTGGTCATTCCTGTTGTTCTAATTTTATATTTCAGATTGGATGTTTGTTGAAGCCTGACTGTACTTTGGCCATTTGGGACAGTCCGAACAGCAAAGAACCCTTTCCGGTTCACTCATTTCAAACACCTTTCAACAACCTCCATCCTGAAATACACACTGAGGTTACAATCAAACAAATTACTTCAATATCACAGATAGAAACAGCAGTGGTGACTGGTTATATCAGTGAGGCAGCATCTCCAGATGCTAATTCATTGAGTGAAAACCAGCCATGTTACCATGGTTTCTGTATTTCCATTAATCTGTACTGCACTTAATAGCTAGTTGGCACTCTACCTATTGCATATGCTGCCACCCCCGGTCCCCGGGGGGGAGGGGGGTGCAAGTCACCCCCTCACGCTGCCCAGGTGGTACGTGGCATCCCCCCTCCTGTTGCCCAGGGCGTACGTGCCCCCCTCCCGCTGCCCAGGAGGTACATGGCCTCCCCCCTTCCCGGTGCCCAGGGGGTAAGTGTCACCCCCTCCTGGTGCCCAGGGGGTGCCACCCCACTGCCCAGGGGGTACATGTTGCTCCCTCTCGGTGCCCATGGGTACTTGTCGCCCCCTCCCAGTGCCCCAGTACCCAGATTGTCTGCATTCTGCCTCTTCCTGTGGCAAGCGGTACGTGTTTCCCCTCCTGCTGCCCATGGGGCTGCACAGTGCCTGTCCCACTGATTTGATTTTCTATCCGTGCACTATTTCCCCATCACACTTATGCTCTGTCTTCTAATGCTCTTGATAATTCTTTTTGTAGATATTGTTTATACAGGATGAGGCATTTCTCTTTATTTTGGTGAATATTTGAGTGTTGGCACTGTTGAATGTGGGAGGTATTGAAGTGTGCATTGGTGTGTTATGCTGCTTCTGATAACACAGGCTGCTACTTGATGCAGTCTGAACTAAAGGATGCTCCAAACTCTGAAATGAGTTCAACGTGTTTATTGAACTATTAAAACAGTTCTCAAATGAGTTCGACTCTCTGCTAATCTAAGTGTAGTAACTCAGTCTAACTGTAGCAGCTTGCTCTAAGCCACGTGCTGGGGTGTGATGCTGCTGATCAACCCTGTCTAACTCTCTAGATGTCTGTCTGTGGAAAGAGGCAGGGTGTGAGTGCCTCATCCCTTTTATAGTGTTTATGTCATGCCCCCTTATGGTGATGCCACCTCTGAGTGTCCTGACATCCCATTGGTTGTGTCCTATTCTGAGTGTTCATTGGTTGCATGTTTGTATATCATGACATGCATGTTCAGATTCTGCATCAAGACACCCCCGCATTGCAGATTGGTTACAGAGCAAATCTCCCTCTGCTCTGGATGAACACTCAATCCCAGCCCAGACAAACAGATTTTGCAGTAACATGAATCCTTCAATTCTCCATGGGAATTGTCTTTCAGGCTATTTAATGTTACCAATGTAATGCTTAATTAATGCCAAATTCGAGGTACTACTTGTGCTGTGTACCTGTGGTTATTAGGGACTGGATAAGGAATTATGCACATTCATTACATGAAGAACACTGAGACGCAGCGGAGCTAGTCACCAGCATCAACTCCATTGATATGTGGCAACTAGAAGACATAATGTCACCTCCTGGGACCATGAAGTCCCCCTCAATAATGTCACAATTCGAAATGGAACTTTGACTATTGATTTTTAAAAAGGTGTTCCTCCCTTTGGGACCTCGTGCTTAAAAATTGAAGAAAATGTTGGTCTTGTATTGTGCTTCCTGCTATTTCAAGTTGGTATGTTGTGCGGAAAAGGGTGCTGGCACTGTGTCTGTAGATCTCACACAGCGTATAGCAGTGATCTTCAAAGTCGGGGGTGGGTTATGGGCATGTGTCGGGAGGGTCACGGAGCCATCCGTCGTGGCGCTCCCGATCGTGCAAATTCGCACGCAACAGCCACAGCAGCCGGTTTTTAACTATGCCGGCTGCGAGCGGCCTTTTTACCAGATTTTTTAAATGTTGCCGTTTTGCGCATGTCCACCGATGATCGGGCACGCACGCGCAGTGCTGCCGCATTATTTTTCTATGGTAAAAAGGCCGCTCGCAGCCGGCATAGTTAAAAGCCGGCTGCTGTTCGCTCTGCTCAGTTCGGAAGTGCTTGGTTCTTCTGAACGAAGCTAAGGCTGAATTTCCCACCAGCGACTAGCACCATCGGACTCACCTGCAGAGTCCAGTCCTCCACCACCTGGGCGTTCATCCTGCACGCAACAAAGTCACCGTCACCGAAGACAAACTCAATGCCCTGATTAAAACAGCTGGTGTGACCATTGAGCCTTTGTGGCCTAGTCTGTTTGCCAAGGCATTGGCTCATATTGACATCAATAGTCTGATTGGCACCGTTGGTGCTGGTCTTCGTGCCCCAGCTGCTGCAGCAGTTGTTTCCACCGCTGCCCCTGGTGCTGCTGAAGAGGAAAAGGAAGCGAAGAAACAGGAAGAATCTGAAGAGTCTGACGATGACATGGGCTTTGGTCTCTTTGATTGAACGTGCCGTGCAACAACATTGTTACAATTTACAATAAATAAATACAACTTGAATATAAAAGCCGGCTGCTGCAGCTGAAGACCACGAATTTGCGCAATCGGAAGATTTAAAACAAAATTCTATGTAATCTTCCTGCCTGAGGGAGGCAGAGAGCAGGTCACGGCCCCCGGACGTCACCATCACGTGCTTTGGGCGCGATTCGATTCCTCCATTTTGTCAGCAGCAAACAAGGTAAGGGGAAATGGTGGGTCGCGAAGGTCGGTCGGCGTGGGTCCCGAAGGTCGGCCGGCGTGGGCCCCGAAGGTCGGCCGGCGTGGGCCCCGAAGGTCGGCCGGCGTGGGCCCAAAAGGTCGGTCGGCGTGGGTTGCGAAGGTCGGCCGGCCTGGGTCCCGAAGGTCGGCCGGCGTGGGTCCAAAAGGTCGGTCAGCGTGGGTCGCGAAGGTCGGCCGGCGTGGGTCCCGAAGGTCGTCCGGTGTGGGTCCCGAAGGTCGGCCGGCGTGGGCCCCGAAGGTCGTCCGGCGTGGGTCCCGAAGGTCGGCCGGCCTGGGTCCCGAAGGTCGGCCGGCCTGGGTCCCGAAGGTCGGCCGGCGTGGGTCCAAAAGGTCGGTCGGCGAGGGCCCCGAAGGTCGGCCGGTGTGGGTCCCGAAGGTCGGCCGGCCTGGGTCCCGAAGGTCGGCCGGCGTGGGTCCAAAAGGTCGGTCGGCGTGGGCCCCGAAGGTCGGCCGGCGTGGGCCCCGAAGGTCGTCCGGCGTGGGTCCCGAAGGTCGGCCGGCGTGGGCCCCGAAGGTCGGCCGGCGTGGGTCCCGAAGGTCGGCCGGCGAGGGTCCCGAAGGTCGACCGGCGTGGGTCGCGAAGGTCGGCCGGCGAGGGTCCCGAAGGTCGGCCGGCGTGGGCCCCGAAGGTCGGCCGGCGTGGGTCCCGAAGGTCGGTCGGCGTGGGTCGTGAAGGTCGGCCAGCGAGGGTCCCGAAGGTCGGCCGGCGAGGGTCCCGAAGGTCGGCCGGCGTGGGTCCCGAAGGTCGGCCGGCGAGGGTCCCGAAGGTCGGCCAGCGAGGGTCCCGAAGGTCGGCCGGTGTGGGTCCCGAAGGTCGTCCGGCGTGTGCCCCGAAGGTCGGTCGACGTGGGTCGTGAAGGTCGGCCGGCGAGGGTCCCGAAGGTCGGCCGGCGAGGGTCCCACCTTACAACACCAGGTTAAAGTCCAACAGGTTTGTTTTGAATCACTAGCTTTTGGAGCGCTGCTCCTTCCTCAGCTGAGTCACACCTGAGGAAGGAGCAGCGCTCCGAAAGCTAGTGATTTGAAACAAACCTGTTGGACTTTAACCTGGTGTTGAACCTGGTTACAATGATACTTTGTGATTTTGAAAAACCTTTGGCTTAACCTTCTCTGCTCCCAAGTCTCCCCCTGTTGCTATTCTCGTCAGTCTTCTCTGTATCCACTTCATGGGTTTGATATCCTCCCTGATTCCCCAAATTGGACAAAATGCTCCAGATTTAGGTCTAATAATAATAATAACCTTTATTGTCACAAGTAGGATTATGTTAACACTGCAATGAAGTTACTGTGAAAATCCCCTAGTCGCCACATTCTGCCGCCTGTTCAGGTACATTGAGGGAGAATTCAGAATGTCCAATTCACCTAACAAGTACGTCTTTCGGGACTTGTGGGAGGAAACCGGAGCGCCCGGAGCGCCACGCAGACACGGGGAGAACGTGCAGACTCCGCAGTGACAGTGACCCAAGCCGGGAATCGAACCCGGGATCCTGGAGCTGTGAAGCAACTGTGCTAACCACTGTGCCACCGTGCCGCCTTTAGTGATTTATAGAAGTTTAGCTTCCTTCTGAAATCCAATATCATTCGATTTTTTTTTAAAAACGGTGCCAATCAATATTCCATCGCATGGCACATGGAGTCGAGACAAATTGGATGAAGGGACTAGCGGGCTTAGCAAAATTGGATGAAGGCGAATATCATGACCATTTTGAAGTCGCACATTTTGTCCTTGATTATAAATCCTTGTTGTAATTCTTATGTCCACTGGACATAAGAGAATTCCTCTGATCATGGGATCTTTTCCACCCACCTGTGATGGCAGAGCGGAAATGGATGCCACCACCAACCAGGCAGCACCCGCTTCGCGCCAGGAGTGTTGGCCTGAATTTTATGCTCGGGTCTCTCAAGTGGGGACTTTCAACTTAGCCTCTCACTTGTGTTTATGTTGCCCAGTAATTGCTTTTTTCCTTTTGCATTAAACTTGGAAACTTTAATCTTTTAATTTTCATCTTCACTGCCAACCTTCCCGGTGTAAAATCAACATTGAGCTGTAATGGCCAGTAATCAAAGTTGAATCAACAAACAGCGATTACTTGGTCTGATGGACTGTCCCTGATGAAGTGATAAGCTGCAGTGATTTAGAATTGTGATTGTAAACCCAGCGCTTAAGTGTTGCTTAAGTGTTGCAATGACAAGTTCATGTGTTGGGGAGGAGAGGGAAGCGGTGAAGGGGAGAACTTTAGTATTTATTTTGAGTGAGGCCAACTGGAAAATTTCTGATTGGACTAAAGCAGACATCAAATAATGGCTGGTCTGGGGCAGGAAAGTCATGCTTCTGCACATTCATAGAGTAATAGAATAGTACATTATAGAAAGAGGCCATTCTGCCCAGCGAGCCTGCACCAGCTCTTTCAAGAAACAATCCCGCTTCCCTGCTCTTTCACTGCCTCCTTTGAAATTATTTTCCCTTCAAACAATAATCAGCTGAGTGCTAAGGAGTGATTTTGTAAAAGTTTAGCATGACTTCCTTGTTTCGGCATTCATTCTTTGTCTATTTTTGTTATTTGTGTGGCTGGGGAAGCCAGTTCGATGTTCAAGTTCAGTAAGAGGCCTTACAACACCAGGTTAAAGTCCAACAGGTTTGTTTCGATGTCACTAGCTTTCGGAGCGCTGCTCCTTCCTCAGGTGAATGAAGAGGTGGGTTCCACAAACACATATATAGACAAAGTCAAAGATGCAAGACGATACTTTGAATGCAAGTCTTCGCAGGTAATTAAGTCTTTACAGGTTCAGACGGAACGACGGGAGAGAGGGATAATGACAGGTTAAAGAGGTGTGAATTGTCTCAAGCCAGTACAGTTGATAGGGCTTTGCAAGCCCAGGCCAGATGGTAGGGGGTGAATGTAACGTGACATGAATCCCAGGTCCCGGTTGAGACCGTATTTATGTGTGCGGAACTTGGCTATAAGTTTCTGCTCGGCGATTCTGCGTTGTCGCGCGTCCTGAAGGCTGCCTTGGAGAACGCTTACCCGGAGATCAGAGGCTGAATGCCCTTGACTGCTGAAGGGACAATCACCAGGCAGGAATGTTCCCTTCCAGTCGGGAACACTTCCCGTCCCCTCAGTGCCTTCAGTCAGCCCCACGATCCTCAACGTCTGCCTCCTTGAGCGGTTCTCCAATTCATCGATTTTCTCCTTCAACTTTTTCTGTCCCTCTAACATCACCAATATTTCTGTCTCCATTGAGGCAATCCGATCCTCATGGCCAGTTACCGTCTCCTCCACCTTCTGGATCACCACATCCTATGTCTCCAGCTGCTGTTTCACCCTCTCCAGGGCAGCTGGAATTGGCCCTGCCACTCTCAGTGACCGCCAGCCTTTGTTTCTTAAATTCAGCCGCAAGGAACCTGACCAACTGCTCCGTCACCACTTTGTGGTCAACTACACCACAGGTCCTTGTGCCATCTTTTCCCCTCCTACGCCACCCAGGTCCTCCAGCTCCAAAGAATGCCCCTTGCTCGACACACTCCTTGTCTGGTAACTTTTCGACATCACCCACTGGAGGAGAAAACCAAGTTCTTCAAAATTATCACTTTTCCATCTGCACCACCCCCGTAAAACGCACAGAGGACCAAAGGACCAGTCCTCAGACAGGAGCTCCCTCATGTGCAACCACTCACTCCATGGCCGCCACCAGAACTCCCTCCTCTCCTTTCCAGATGTGCAAACGTGGACTTAACACCAGCAATAAGCTGGTTTGCTAGAAGAGCAAGTACAAGGTGTCATGGCAACACCCACAGTCCAAGACTGGCATCTGATTAATTACGTCATTGTCCATGCCTACGATCGAAAGGATATCTGCACCACTGGAGCAGTGACAGAGGCTCCTTTAAGGAGTTACCCCCTTGGTCCCCCGTGAGGTCTACCACATTAGGTGATAAAACCCCACCCACGTGATCCCCAGCACAGAGGACAGGAGAATCACTTGAACCCAGAGATTCTGTTGCCCGGCCCGCTAAGTAGATGCAAATGGGTTAACCCTGCTGACGCACAGGTGCGGACCCTGATCCCGCCGCAGCGGGGGGGCTGGAGCATATTCCCGGACGCCCGCTCCTCTACCGCATCGGGGACCCCGCTACTGGTGGCGGAGAATCCAGGCAGCAGTGTTTTCTCTCCTTGCCCCAGGTGGCACTCACCAGTTTCTATCTGATTCACTCTTGCGTTGCCCTTGGCCTGGTGTTCTGGCCAACTGAAAGGCAATGTTTGATTCAAATCTCCATTTTTGAATCTGATTATTGAAGAGTTAGATAGCACAGTAGGACGCTTTAGATGACAGTGCATGGGGTAATATTCTTCTCCGCTCCAGGCAGATTTTATTTTTGGATAAAATTACAGAAGCTGTTCCCCTCTCACATTGTGGAAGATCAACTTCTCTTGAGCAAGAATTATAAAACCAACAGACAATACTGGTTGGGCACGCCCAGTGCATTGTTCTCCTCGGCATTAATTATATTCATAATGCTCTTTCTAACCCACTAAGTCCTGGAACTCCAAATATTTTTTGTGATGTTGACTGAGGGAATAAATATTGGCCCAGGATACTGCGATGGGCTCCTTAGATCTTCAAAACCATGCCATGGGGTCATTTACCATCCGCCTGAGGGTTCCTTCATCAGTCAAAGTGTTTGCATAATTTTAAAGGAATCCTTTTGATTCTTAATTGGCTTTACTAAGCTGCATTTCCCCTTTTAGCCTATCTGTCTGTCTTCCCACCACCTTCTCGCACTGATACGTATACACACACCCACACACACTTACATGTTGTTCTAAGTCGAGTACGATTTGTTAATTGTTCCAATGCACTGCCCTCACAAACCTCCCAGCCATATTTCATTATTGATCTGTTCACACTGCAATAAGGTCCGAAAATCAATAGCTTCATATATTCTGCAGAAGGATGCTGGGCTTTCTAAAGCTGCTGCTGATTTTTATCTTCCTCAGGTTGCTTGGCTGATATTTTTTAGTTGATATGAATTTCTTGCATCTACACTCGCCTTGGCTCCCATACTCTTTCCCCCTCTCTCTCTATCCTTTCCCTTGGCAAGTCAAGTTTTAAACCTTCCAAGCTTTCTGCTTAAGTCTGTTGTAGATTTAAACTATCTTTTTTTTAAAATCACTATTCACACATTAAAGCATTCTGAGAAGTATGATTTTATTGGTTCAATTATAAGAACATAATAAATAGGAACTGGAGTCAGCCATTCGTCCCCTCCCGTCCGAAAGGATTGGGGATGATCATCTACGTCAGTGTTCACTTTGATTCCCGAGGGTCCAAAAAATTATTGATTTCAATCTCAAATGTACTCTGGTAATGCGGCCCCTTTAAGGGGCAAACCTCTCGGTCCACATGACCGACTTGGGACCAACCACGCGGGGGCGTGCGAACCCCGACCAACAGAGTGAAAGCGCAGTGGCCTGGGGAGTGAGCCAGAGAGTCAAGACTTAACCATCATTGCTGTGTGCCCGTACATAGTTGCCTTTGCCGACCGTTAATAAACCCCATGTGTTGTCACTGGAAGTGTTCAGCGTATTGTCTCGGGTCAGCACGTACCCGACAGCTGCCCTCCACCAGCCTCTGGGTTTAGAACGCCAAAGAATCACAGTCCTGAGTGAAGCAATATCTCTTCAGTGCCAGGAAATGGAGCAGTCAATTCTTATTCTCATTCTATGACCCAGAGTTCTAGACTCTCCAGTCAGGTGAGACGCTGTTTTTTACCGAGCATTATAATAGCTGTTTTGACAGACAGCGGGGTTGGTAACTAGGAACAGAGCTTAAAGTAATTGGCAAAAGAACCAGGGGCGATGAGACACTTGATTATGTCCAGGTTGTGACCTGGGGGCACAGTCTGAAAGGATGGAAGAGGAAATTCAATAGTAACTTTCATCAAAGAATTGGATAAATACTTGAGGAAAAAGGAAAGAGCCAGGGAGTGGGTCCAATTGGAAAGCTCTTTCAAAGTGCAGGTAGAGACCCGGTTGCTCTGAATTATGACCATCTGTGATGTATCATTCTTAGATTTTGTTCTTCCGCCAGTCCCATGCAGGATAATGTCTCGGTTCATCTCCAGCTCTTCTCAAACTCTCCAGGTGGAGACTCACTCTTGCAGGTCCTCCTTAAATTGTTGAATCCCAAATTTCTTTATCCGTCAGTCTGGCCTCAATAAAAGTCGAGATGGATTTGCAAGTATAACAATAGTTATTTTATTCAGCTTGCAAGCTACCTAGTCCACAGTGATACAGATAACATGTTGCTCTCTGCAGCCCCGGGAACTAAGTGAATGTCCCAGACAAAGAGATCAGTACTGATACATTCAAATGGCATCAAGTTTCACATACTCGACACCCATAGGTCATCCTATATCCCTCCTGACTTGTTTGATCTATTCTGATTGGCTCACTTCCAATCCCTTTCTCCGGCCCCTATCAATTCAGCATCACTCTCATAGACACACCTCTTCCTGCTTTTTTCCATGCGGTCTAAAATCCTTTGTCTCTACTTGCCAGAATCAAAGTGGCTTATTTCTACATTACATTAACTAATATCTCTAAAGTAACTATTTTATATCACATTCGTCAAAATCACCATGTCTTCTTTGGCCCTTGTCTTCCTCCACCTGGTGATGTCCACTGTACTGCCACGCTGGGAGGCAAAATGCATGTCCTGCCAGTTTGAGTGCTTCTCCACAATGTCCTGTAGGTGCCTCTGACCTGTCTGTATCATTCCATAATCAATTCTCATTTTTGCAGATTATATTGATTGAGGGAATAGAGAAGCTGAATTTCTAAATGTCACAGTTTAGTAAAAGTAACTTTATTTTAGAGGCATTTAGCACTTCTTAATTACTTTCAAAGGGACTCAGAGGAAAATATGGCAGCCACTTTAAGACATGCCCGGGGAACAGGAATTTCACCCCTCTGCCTCTCCCCCTCACCTCCTGATTTATCTTTACTAGGTTCCCCACCCCAAAAAGGTGAGAGGTCTTTTTAACCAACTTGAAAAGACACTGGGGGGTAAGATCCAGTTATTAGTCCACATTAGGAGCAAGCGAGTGGGCAGCATGGTAGCACAGTGGTTAGCACAGTTGCTTCATACCTCCAGGGTCCCAGGTTCGATTTCCGGCTTGGATCACTGTCTGTGCGGAGTCTGCACATCCTCTCCGTGTGTGCGTGGGTTTCCTCCGGGTGCTCCGGTTTCCTCCTACAGTCCAAAGATGTACAGGGTAGGTGGATTGGCCATGATCAATTGGCCTTAGTGTCCAAAAAGGTTGGGCGGGGTTACGGGGATAGGGTGGAAGTGAGGGCTTAAATGGGTCGGTGCAGACTTAATGGGCCGAATGCCTCCTCCTGCACTGTAAATTCTATGATTCTATATCATGATCAGCAAATACCAGGATCTAGGAACAAAATTTAAACAAAATCTTAGTACTGGGAAAAACTAGCCCCCCCAGACCTCCTTCCACCTTTTCATAATCTTCATTTCCTAGCTTTTAAAACCCAAACGCGGTTGCTTTTTCTAGGTCCTAAAATAGCGATTCCTGTCTTTCCTAGCTCTGGTGGAAGTTAGGCCCTTGTGAATAGTATATAATTTATGCTGGGGTCCGGTTTAGCTCAGCTGGCTGGATAGCAGAGCGAGGCCAGCTGCGTGGGTCCAATTCCCGTACTGGCTGAGGTTCTTCATGAAGGCCCCTCCGTCTCAACCTTGCCGCTCGCCTGAGATGTGGCGTTCCTGAGGTTAATAGCAGCCTTTGGTCATCTGGGGCTATTTGACACGCTGTCAGATAGACAGATAGTTTTTTCCCCAGCTTGTTTCTGGGGCGTGGGCATTGTTGTCAAGGACACCATTTAATGCTCATCCCTGAAATTGGGGGAGTTAAGGGTCAATGATGTTGATATGTGACCTTGGAGTCTCGTACAGGCCAAGACTGGGCAATGATGACCGGTTTCCTGAAGGGAAATTTGTGAACTAGTTGGATTTTTACAACAAATCAAAAGCTTTCACTGATACTAACTCCTGAAAAGAAATTTGTTAAAATTTGTTCAACTGAATTCAATTTTTTAAATTTGTCCTTGGGGGATTTGGAGTCAGCTTCTGGGAATTACTAGTCCAGTCGCACAATGACAATATATCATTGTACCCTTGCTTGAGAACAATGTCGTGTGACAGATTGTGGATGCATTTTCTTCAGCCCAACATCTTGAATTCACTGTCTCAGGAGTGCAATTACTGAAGTGTGGAGTGCTTTCTTACATATGTCGCCTTCCCCGGGTTCCTCTTTTGCATGTGCTGCTAACTGGCTCAGCATTGCTAGAGTCAGTAGGATACTGCAGTCTCTCAACTGGCCAGTCGCAAGAATTAATCTCGCTTCCCCACCTAAGAAAAGTCAAAGTGCAGTCATTTAATTGTAATTTAGCTCTTTGAATAATAAGCATGTTTCTTGAAGTCCATCGTTTTCCCTCTTCTCTTTCATTCCCCGAAGGTAGTTTCAAACTTGATTCCTTCTGTTTGTGAATGCAATAGGAACAGTGCATGGAATGAAAAGGTTCCTCGTTATGTTACTGTCAGCAGAGTTCAGATGCTCAGATAGCCTAAAGTGTCCTCATCAGATGGTACCCAGGGCAGTGTGTGCACTCCTGATCTTTATGACAGAACATAAGATCAGAGGAAATAGCAGGAGGAGGCTATTAAACCCACCAAGCCAGTTCCGGCATACCTGGTCTAATTGTGGCCTTAGCTCCACTTAGCACCTCATAAACGTTAATAAGAATCATAGAATGCGTACAGTGCAGAAGGAAGTCATTCAGCCCACCGAGTCTGCACCGACCCTCTGAAAGAGAACCCTACCTAGGCCCACTCCCCCACCCTATCCCTGTAATCCCATCTAGGGACAATTTAGCACAGCCAATCCACCTAACGTGCACATCTTTGGACTGTGGGAGGAAACCAGTAAACACAGAGGAAACCCACGAAGGTACGGGGAGAACGTGCAGACTCCGCACGGACAGTCGCCCGAGGTTGGAATCGAACCCGAGTCCCTGGTGCTGTGAGACAGCAGTGCTAACCACTGTGCCACTGTGTCGCCTGAAATCAAAAGTTTAACTCAGCCTTGAAAGATTCGACAATCCAGTCTCCACAGCTCTTTCTGGAAGAGGATATCAAAGACTTACTGATCCTCCCCAACCTGTACTTAAATGGGAGATGCCTTATTTTTAAACTGTGAACTCTAGTTATAGATTTCTCACGATCGGAATCATTCTCCCAACATCTACCTGGTCAAGGTCTCCCCAGAATATTTTATGTTTCAAAAAGATCTCTCCTAAACTTCCAAGAGCAAAGGCTCAATCTGCACAACTGCAGAATTACATGGTCCAGAGGTCTAGATGTTCTCATACGAGTCACAATAAGTAAGTACGCAGGTACAGGGTCACTGTCTATGCTGTTATGGGTGAGGCGGTTTCAGAACCCCAAAATGTATCATGGAGTTCAACCAACCTCTCCCTTTAATGTATTTGTTGCTTTTCCGAGCACACGGCTTTTTCCCTAGGTGTGGGATTACAAATATGGACACGTGGGTTTTTAAACACAAAACAATGTTTATTCCATGAACTCAACTTAACATCTTAAATAAACATTGGATCTCTTAACACCCCTTACTTCAAAGATAACTCAGAAAATATTGCAACAGTAAATTATTCCTCAAAATGTTCCTTCAAGACTTCCGGGTGCGGCGATGACCAGCTGAGTCGCACGTTTCGGCAGCTCCCTGTGAAACGGACTTTTGGGCTCTTGATAGGAGCCCCAACGGCAATTTTAACGGCTGAAAACACCGTGCGGTAAACCAGAAGGGTGTTCCCCCTGGACACGGATGGAAAAAGGAGAGGAAAGTGGCCGGATTGCAGCGGATCCTTTGGAACAACGGCAAGGAAGGCAAGCAGAAACCAAGATGGCGTCGGAAAGTGGCAGTTTCATATGGGGCCCTGAACAACAAGAGTTTTTGAAACGCTGCGTGGAGGAGATAAAAAAGGAAATGAAGAAAGAGTTGTTGGCCCCGATATTACAGGCGATTGAAGGGCTGAAAGAGGAACAAAAGACCCAGGAGCAGGAGCTTCGGGTCGTGAAGGCGAAAGCAGCAGAGAATGAAAACGACATACAGGGCCTGGTGGTGAAGTCGGAGATACAGGAGGCACACCAGAAACGATCTGTGGAGAGGTTGGAGGCACTGGAAAATAACGCAAGGAGGAACAACTTGAGGATTCTTGGCCTTCCTGAAGGTGTGGAGGGGGCGGACGTCGGGGCATATGTGAGCACGATGCTGCACTCGTTAATGGGAGTGGAGGCCCCGACGGGTCCGTTGGAGGTGGAGGGAGCATACCGAGTTATGGTGCGAGGATCGAGAGCAGGAGAAGCTCCCAGAGCCATAGTGGTGAGATTTCTCCGTTTTAAGGATAGAGAAATGGTCCTTAGATGGGCGAAGAAAACTCGGTGTAGTAAATGGGAGAACGCGGTGATCCGCGTCTATCAAGATTGGAGTGCGGAGGTGGCGAGAAGGAGGGCGAGCTTTAATCGGGCCGAAGCGGTACTTCACAAAAAAAAGATAAAGTTTGGAATGCTGCAACCGGCAAGACTGTGGGTCACATATCAAGGGAGGCACCACTACTTTGAGACGGCGGATGAAGCGTGGACTTTTATTGTAGAAGAAAAATTGGAATGATTGGACTACGAAAATGAACGTTTGGACAAAGTGGTGGGACGAGTGGTGGGGGGGGGGGGGGGGGGGGGGGGAAGAGGGATTGTATGATTAATCCTGCGGTATGGTAACTTTTCTTTCTCCCACAGGTGGTGATGGGGGGATGGGGGGAGGTGGGGAGGGAGAGGAGATGGGGCGTTGGCCATGGGAGGCGGGACCGAGGGAGAGGCGCGGGCTTGGTTCCCGCGCTCTGATAATTATGGCGGGAATAGAGAAGCAGGAAGGAGGGGGCGCCGCACGGGGCGAGCCGTGATCACGGGGGGAAGCCGAGGTCAGCCAGAGTTTGCTGACTTCTGGGAGCAACATGGGGGGAGTAATTACGCTAGCGGGGGGTCTAGCGGGGGGGGGGGGGAGGGGGGAATTACTGGGTTGCTGGGGAAAGGGGGGAGTGGGTGCGGGAAAGGATGGGCGGGGGGGCACCGTCTGGGAGAAATACAGCCGCGTGGGAACTGGGCGAGAAGCTGGAAAAAGATGATGGCTAACCGGCAAGAGGGGGGGGTGGGAAGCCCCCCAACTCGGCTGATCACGTTGAACGTGAGGGGGCTTAACGGGCCGATAAAGAGGGCACGAGTACTCGCACACCTTAAGAAACTTAAAGCAGATGTGGTCATGTTACAGGAAACGCACCTGAAACTGATAGATCAGGTTAGGTTGCGCAAAGGATGGGTAGGGCAGGTGTTCCATTCGGGGCTGGATGCGAAAAACAGGGGGGTGGCTATATTAGTGGGGAAGCGGGTAATGTTCGAGGCAAAGACTATAGTGGCGGATAACGGGGGCAGATACGTGATGGTGAGTGGCAAATTACAGGGAGAGATGGTGGTGTTGGTAAACGTGTATGCCCCGAATTGGGACGATGCCAATTTTATGAGGCGAATGCTAGGACGCATCCCAGACCTAGAGACCGGAAAGCTGATAATGGGGGGAGACTTTAACACGGTGTTGGAACCAAGGCTGGATAGGTCGAAGTCCAGGACTGGTAGGAGGCCGGCAGCAGCCAAGGTGCTTAAGGATTTTATGGAGCAGATGGGAGGGGTGGACCCGTGGAGATTCAGTAGACCTAGGAGTAAGGAGTTCTCGTTTTTCTCCTATGTCCATAAAGTCTATTCACGCGTAGACTTTTTTGTGTTGGGTAGGGCATTGATCCCGAGGGTGAGGGGAACGGAATATACGGCTATAGCCATTTCGGATCATGCCCCACACTGGGTAGACTTGGAGATAGGGGAGGAAACAAGAGGGCGTCCACCCTGGAGAATGGATATGGGACTAATGGCGGATGAGGGGGTGTGCTTAAGGGTGAGGGGATGCATTGAAAAGTACTTGGAACTCAATGACAATGGGGAGGTTCAGGTGGGAGTGGTCTGGGAGGCGTTGAAGGCGGTGGTTAGGGGGGAGCTGATATCAATAAGGACACATAAAGGGAAGCAGGAGAGTAAGGAACGGGAGCGGTTGTTGCAAGAACTTTTGAGGGTGGACAGACAGTATGCGGAAGCACCGGAGGAGGGACTGTATAGGGAAAGGCAAAGGCTGCATGTGGAATTTGACTTGCTGACCACAGGCACTGCAGAGGCACAATGGAGGAAGGCGCAGGGTGTACAGTATGAATATGGAGAGAAGGCGAGCAGATTGCTGGCACACCAATTGAGGAAAAGGGGAGCAGCGAGGGAAATAGGGGGGGTGAGAGACGAAGATGGAGAGACGGAGCGGGGAGCGGAGAGAGTGAATGAAGTGTTTAAGACATTTTATAAAAAATTGTATGAAGCTCAACCCCCGGATGGGAGGGAGAGAATGATGGAGTTTTTGGATCGGCTGGAAATTCCCAAGGTGGAAGAGCAGGAAAGGATGGGATTGGGAGCACAGATCACGGTAGAAGAAGTGGTGAAAGGAATTAGGAACATGCAGACGGGAAAGGCCC
This sequence comes from Scyliorhinus torazame, assembly GCF_047496885.1. Classification (NCBI taxonomy): domain Eukaryota; kingdom Metazoa; phylum Chordata; class Chondrichthyes; order Carcharhiniformes; family Scyliorhinidae; genus Scyliorhinus; species Scyliorhinus torazame. Next base: position 8,169,726 of record NC_092714.1, read on the forward strand.
CGGGACCGGACGGATTCCCAGTTGAATTTTACAGAAAATATTTGGACTTGCTCGCCCCGCTACTGACGAGGACCTTCAACGAGGCAAAGGAAAGGGGACAACTGCCCCCGACTATGTCAGAAGCAACGATATCGCTTATTTTAAAGAAGGAAAAGGATCCGCTACAATGCGGGTCCTACAGACCAATCTCCCTCCTCAATGTAGATGCCAAGGTCTTGGCCAAGGTAATGGCAATGAGAATAGAGGAATGTGTCCCGGGGGTGGTTCATGAGGACCAAACTGGGTTTGTGAAGGGGAGACAGCTGAACACGAACATACGGAGGTTGTTAGGGGTAATGATGATGGCCCCACCAGAGGGTGAAACGGAGATAGTAGTGGCGATGGATGCCGAGAAAGCATTTGATTGAGTGGAGTGGGATTATCTGTGGGAGGTGTTGAGGAGATTTGGGTTCGGAGAGGGGTATGTTAGGTGGGTGCAGCTGTTGTATAGGGCCCCAGTGGCGAGTGTGGTCACGAATGGACGGGGATCGGCATATTTTCGGCTCCATAGAGGGACAAGGCAGGGATGTCCTCTGTCCCCATTACTGTTTGCACTGGCGATTGAGCCCCTGGCGATAGCGCTGAGAGGTTCCAAGGGATGGAGGGGAATACTTAGGGGAGGAGAAGAACAGCGGGTATCTTTATATGCGGATGATCTGCTACTATATGTGGCGGATCCAGCGGAGGGGATGCCAGAAATAATGCGGATACTTGGGGAGTTTGGGGATTTTTCAGGGTATAAATTGAACATGGGAAAGAGTGAGCTGTTTGTGGTGCATCCAGGGGAGCAGAGTAGAGAAATAGAAGACCTACCGTTGAGGAAGGTAACAAGAGACTTTCGTTACCTGGGGATCCAGATAGCTAAGAATTGGGGCACATTGCACAGGCTAAATTTGACGCGGTTGGTGGAACAGATGGAGGAAGATTTCAAGAGATGGGATATGGTAGCATTGTCAATGGCAGGGAGGGTGCAGGCGGTTAAGATGGTGGTCCTCCCGAGATTCCTTTTTGTGTTTCAGTGTCTCCCGGTGGTGATCACGAAGGCTTTTTTCAAAAGGATAGAAAAGAGTATCATGGGTTTTGTTTGGGCCGGGAAGACTCCGAGAGTGAGGAAGGGATTCTTACAGCGTAGTAGGGATAGGGGGGGGCTGGCACTACCGAGCCTAAGTGAGTATTATTGGGCCGCTAATATTTCAATGGTGAGTAAGTGGATGGGAGAGGAGGAAGGAGCGGCGTGGAAGAGATTAGAGAGGGCGTCCTGTAGGGGGACCAGCCTGCAGGCTATGGTGACAGCCCCATTGCCGTTCTCACCAAGGAACTATACCACGAGTCCGGTGGTGGTAGCTACACTGAAGATTTGGGGACAGTGGAGACGACATAGGGGAAAGACCGGAGCACTGGGGGGGTCCCCGATAAGAAACAACCATAGGTTTGCCCCGGGGGGAATGGATGGGGGATATGGAATGTGGCAAAGAGCAGGTATAACGCAATTGAAAGATCTATTTGTGGATGGGAAGTTTGCGAGTCTGGGAGCGCTGACCGAGAAATATGGGTTGCCCCAAGGGAATGCATTCAGGTACATGCAATTGAGGGCTTTTGCGAGGCAGCAGGTGAGGGAATTCCCGCAGCTCCCGACACAAGAGGTGCAGGACAGAGTCATCTCAAAGAAATGGGTGGGGGACGGTAAGGTGTCGGATATATATAGGGAAATGAGAGACGAAGGGGAGACTATGATGGACGAACTAAAAGGGAAATGGGAAGAAGAGCTAGGGGAGGAGATTGAGGAGGGGATGTGGGCAGATGCCCTAAACAGGGTAAACTCGTCGTCCTCGTGCGCCAGGCTAAGCCTGATTCAGTTTAAGGTGTTACACAGGGCACATATGACTGGAACACGGCTCAGTAAATTTTTTGGGGTGGAGGATAGGTGTGCGAGGTGCTCGAGAAGCCCAGCGAATCATACCCATATGTTTTGGTCATGCCCGGCACTACAGGGGTTTTGGATGGGGGTGACAAAGGTGCTTTCGAAAGTAGTAGGAGTCCGGGTCGAACCAAGCTGGGGGTTGGCTATATTTGGGGTTGCACAAGAGCCGGGAGTGCAGGAGGCGAAAGAGGCCGATATTTTGGCCTTTGCGTCCCTAGTAGCCCGGCGCAGAATATTGCTAATGTGGAAAGAAGCCAAGCCCCCGGGGGTGGAGACCTGGATAAATGATATGGCGGGGTTCATAAAGTTAGAGCGGATTAAGTTCGTCCAAAGGGGGTCGGCTCAAGGGTTTACTAGGCGGTGGCAACCGTTCGTCGAATATCTTGCAGAAAGATAGATAGGGGAGAACAAAGAAGGCAGCAGCAGCGGCCCAGGACTTGGGGGGGGGGGGATGGGGGGGGGGGGGGGGGATGGGGGGGGGGGGGGGTGGGGTGTGTGGCCTGAGACAAGGCAGTTGCCAATTAGGGCTAGTTTTTATTTTTTGTTATTTAATATTTATTTATTTGTTGTTGTTTTTGTTTAAATTTAAAAAAGGTCATTATTATCTGCATTGTTACAATGTTGTGTAAAGGATGCACAATGTACTGTGTTGGTTGACCAAAAATTTTCAATAAAATATTATTTAAAAAAAAATGTTCCTTCAAACTTCCAAGAGACTTAACACCTTTAAACAGAATCACATCAGATTAAAGGCTTTACTATTATGAGTTTAAATCACACAAATGACCCAGAGATAGTCTTTCATGGCAGAGATCTAGCTCACTGCAAACACAGACACTCCCAAGCTCTTTTCAAACTGCAAAACTAAACTGCAAAATGGCTGACTTGACCTCAGCTCCACCCACTCTCTGACATCACTGTTTTCTTAAAGGTACATTGCTTAAACATCCATGTCTTAAAGGTACTCTCACATGACAATGTGGAGTCTGCACATTCTCCCCGTGTCTGCGTGAGTTTCCTCCGGGTGCTCTGGTTTCCTCCCACAAGTCCCGAAAGATGTGCTGTTAGGTGAATTGGACATTCTGAATTCTCCCTCTGTGTACCCGAACAGGCGCCGGATTGTGACGACTAGGGGATTTTCACAGTAACTTCATTGCAGTGTTAAAGTAAGCCTACTTGTGACACTAATAAAGATTATTTTATTATCAAGAAGGCTAATGAAATGCTATCCTTTATCACGAGTGGAATTTAACATGAAATTCAGGACAAAAGCAAAATACTGCGGATGCTGGGAATCTGAAATAAGAGCAGGGAGTGCTGGATAAACTTAGTAGATTTGGCAGCATCTGTGCAGAGAGAAACAAAGTGAGCTTTTCAAGCCCAATATGACCCTGAGGGTAGCATGGTGGTTAGCACAATTGCTTCACAGCTCCAGGGTCCCAGGTTCGATTCCCGGCTTGGGTCGCTGTCTGTGCGGAGTCTGCACGTTCTCCCCGTGTCTGCGTGGGTTTCCTCCGGGTGCTCCGGTTTCCTCCCACAGTCCAAAGATGTGCAGGTTAGGTGGATTGGCCTTGCTAAATTGCCCTTAGTGTCCAAAATTGCCCTTAGTGTTGGGTGGGGTTACTGGGCTATGGGGATAGGGTGGAGGTGTGGGCTTGGGTAGGGTGCTCTTTCAAAGGGCCGGTGCAGACTCGATGGGCCGAATGGCCTCCTTCTGCACTGTAAATTCTATGGATCTTTTACAGAACTGAGTCACGCGGACTGGAAACATCAGCTCTGTTGAAGTTTATAATATCCTGGATGGTCTTGACAAGGTGAACATGAAAAAGATGTTTCCTCATGTGAGGGAGGCCAGAACCCTCACTATTTAAAAATGAGAGATTGCCCATTTAAGACCGAGATGGGGAGAATCTTTTCTCTCTGGGTTGTGCTACTTTGGAATTCTGTGTCTCAGAAGGCGGTGGTGGGGGGGGGGGGGGACGGGGGGACGGGGGGGGGGGGGGGCGGGGGACATTGAATATTTTTAAGACAGAGGCAGATAGATTCTTGTCAGGCAAAGGGATAAAAGGTTATCGGGGGATGTGGAATTAGAAACACAAACAATGATCTTAGGTTTTATCTCTTACTTCAAGTTTTTCCTCTTTTTTTTGCAATCTTCTGGCCTATCACTAATCGTTGCAGCATTGCACATATTTTCTTTCCATTTGACACCATTTGACACACTTAATTAGCCACTGATGGTGCATCCTTCTCGCCGAGTCTTTCTTTTTCAATGGGATATATCTTTGTTGAGAGTTATGAAAATCAAGTATCTTCCACCGCTTCTGTACTGTCTTACCTATTTATCTACTTACCTGATCCACTTTAGCCATCTTTGTCTTCAGATCCTTGTAATTGCCTTTATTTAAGTTTAAGGTACTAGTTTGAGACCTCATTTTTTGACCCTTATACCGAACATGAAATTCTTACATGTTATAACCACTCTTACCTAGAGAATCCTTCACTCTGAGGTCATTAATTAGTCCTGTTTCATACCACATCTAAAATTGCCTGTTCCCATGTTGGTTCCAGAACATATTGTTCTAAGAAACTGTCCTAAATACATTCTCTATAAACTCATCTTCCAGGCTACTTTTGCCAATTTGATTTATTCGATCTTTGTGAAGGTTAAAATGTCCCATGATTATTGCAGTGCCTTTCTCTAAGCCTCCACTATTTATTATTTTATGCTCTGTACTACAGTGTAGCTGCTGTCTGAGGACCTATAAACCACTCCCACTAGTGACTTCTTTCCTTTGCTACTTCTTGTATCCACCCAATCTGACTCTACGCTTTGATCCTCCGAACCAAGATCATTTCTCACGACTGTGCATCCTTGGGAAGAGAGCTAAGCACCTCCTTTTCCTTTCTTTCTATCTTTGCGAAATGTCAAATATCCTTGAATATTCAGGTTCCAGCCATGGACACTTTGGAACCATGTCTCTGGAATCTCCCCCCGACCTGAATGGATCCCAGAACGATGGTGATGTGGCCAGCTTGCTCATGCTCCCTGGCGCCTCTGCTCTCGCCCATACAATATCGCACCTGTTGGACAATTGCAAGGGCTGATGCTCCTTCATTGCTACCTTCTGTTTTCCCCTTACCTGCCGCACTCATAGCCACACCTTCTTGTCCCTGACCACAGAGCAAATCTGAAGTACCGAACTTAAGAGATGGACTCCCCTCCTGAATGCATCACCATGTTCAAAGCTCAGGCTCCAGTTAACAACACAGAGCCAAAGTTCCTCAAGCTGCAGACAGTACAGATGTGGTTGCTGTGGATCACACTGGATGTCCGCCAACCCCTACATGCAATGGCTGCAACACATCGCTGCCCTGTCACCTTTATTGTGTTTAATTTAACTAAATAGGTTTCAAGTTTTGAAATATCAATCATCTGTTGTCTGTAGTTATACCAAGTAATGTAACTAGTTAAGTTACAAATTTAATGAAATAATTATCTCCCCAGTACTATCTGTATTTAGATGGATAGAATCTAAAAAACTCACCGGACAGTCACCAACTTGCTCAACTAATTAAAGCCTTGAACACACACCAGTTTCTGAAGACTTAAAAAAATGGGATAAAAAGCTGTGCCACTTTGCACTAAATTCCCAAATTAGCCCTTGTACCTCAGTGCACTCTGTGCAATAGCGAAATCTGCCCACCTTTTTTTTTTTAGAGAACTGAGGGCTTACACCCAAATTACAGCTGTTAAGTTAGCTTCCTGCTATCAAATTCATGAGTGTTAAGTTAGCACTCACACCTCAGTACACGTTGTGCCCCCATGCTCTCCCAAGATAAGCAAAGGAGAATATCTACCGCTGAAGAGTTGAGAGGAACAACTTAAGCTTGGCTTTAAAAAGACCCTTCAGAGATGTGTGAGGGATGGAAGAGAAAGACAGTCTTGCATTTCTGTAGTGTCTTTCCTGACCTCGGATGCACTTTACAGTCATTTACTTATGTTTTTCAGTGTGATCATTATTGTAATGTAGAAAAGGCCATAGCCAACTTGCACATGGCAAACTCACGCAAACAGCAATGCCGGCTTTAGGAGATGTACGAGGCAAGTTTTTTACACAAGAGGGTATTGGGTGCCTGAAACTCGCTGCCGGAGGAGGTGATGGAAGCAGGGACGATAGTGACGTTTAAGGGGCAGCTTGACAAATACATGAATAGGATGGGAATAGAGGGTTACAGGCCCCGGAAGTGTAGAAGATTTTAGTTTAGACGGGCAGCATGGTCGGCACAGGCTTGGAGGGCCGAAGGGCCTGTTCCTGTGCTGTACATTTCTTTAGTGAGGTTGCATTCAGGTATTAACCTTGGTAATCAAAAGCGTAACAGTGCCATGAAATTTATTACATCTAGCCGAGCGGGCAGGTTGTGTTTAATGTCACAGCCAAAGGATGGCATCTCCAACAGTGCAGTGCTCCCACAGCTCTGCACTGGAGCTCAGCCTGAACTTTGTGCTCACGACCTTCTGACTGAAGAGTGAGCATGTGCCCGACTGAGCCGGCAGCTGTCAAAGAGGAAATAAATCTGGTCATACTTTTCAGAAGTGCAGATGGAGAAAACGAGCTCCACCTCAGAATGTTAAGGACAGGTTTAGGGCCGATGGGAGGTATTTCTTTACACAGAGACTATTAATACCATGATCGAGGCAGAAAGTTGAGTCCATGACATGACTAGATGTTGCATTGGGAATTAGTGTTAAAGAAAAGGTATTAAGAAATATGGTGCCAAGGAAGACAAGTGAAATTAAGATGCAGATCAGGCATGATGTGATTGAATAGCAGAACAGGCTCGAGAGGAAAAATAACTTCCTTCCGTTTCTAAAGTCTTGTGGCTTCACAGACACTGACTTCAGTCAAACCTTGTTGTACTCTGAGGCCAATGTTAAACTGTATGTGGGGATTAGGAATCTCAATTCTCTGCCCGTGTTTTGGATATTGGAGGGGGAAGATGCAGTCCTTGTGGTCCATTTTGTGAACAAAATTGAAAAATATAAGCAAGCTGTTCTGTTCATAGAATCATAGGGCGGAATTTTCCCGCCTCACGCCGGGTGGGAGGATCGCCGGGACGCTGCGCGAGTCCCGCCACGCCACCCCGACACCCGCACGCGATTCTCTCCCCCCCCCCCCCCCCAAACCAGCGCTGCGAGAATCACGCCTGGCTGCTCGGAGAATTGCCGTTCGCAAAATACGCGACGCCGCTCCTAGCCCCCCGGGGGCGGGAGAATAGGGGGTTGGGAGCGGCCTCCGATGCCGGAACAGAACACTCTTGCTTTCACTCCGGCGACGGGACTTTGTCTCCATTTCGGAGAATCGCACCCATAGAATTTACAGTGCAGACGGAGGCCATTCGGTCCATCGAGTCTGCACCGGCCCTTGGAAAGAGCACCCTAGCCAAACCCACACCGCCACCCTATCCTCGTAACCCAGTAACCCCACCTCACCTTTTTGGACACTAAGGGCAATTTATCATTGGCCAATCCACCTAACCTGCACATCTTTGGACTGTGGGAGGAAACCGGAGCACCCGGAGGAAACCCACGCACACACGGGGAGGATGTGCAGACTCCGCACAGACAGTGACCCACGCCGGGAATCGAACCTGGGACCCTGGAGCTGTGAAGCAACTGTGCCAACCATTGTGCTCCTGTGCTGCTGTCAAATAAGTACTAGGAGCAGTGAACTAAATTTTTTAAAAATCTCTAGTGTTACATGAGGTTTGTGTAAATGGACAGATTTGGGAGATAAAGATGTGGCTGACGGAGTGGTGTGGGAAAGAAGTATGCAGAACATCGGCACCAATATTGGGCAGGAAGCAACGGCACCATTGGGACTGCTGGCTGCACCTGGGCTGGGACCAGGGTCTTGGCAGAAAGCGTAAATGTGATAATCGCAAGAACTTTAAACAAGTAAATAAAGTTGGGGAGGAGGGGAGGACTCTGGTGGGAAGGGTGGTGTAAATAATTCAAAAACAAATAAAAAGAAGGTGAATAGAGTAACAGTCATAAATTGTACAGAAGAGAGATTGGTTAATAAGGCATTCTGGTCTTTGTAACTTTATAAAGGGCACAAGTTTAAGGTAATTGGTAAAGGAATCAACATCAACATGATCAAAGCATAAGACATAGGAGCAGAATTAGGCCACTCGGCCCATCGAGTCTGCTCCGCCATTCAATCATGGCTGATATTTTTCTCATCCCCATTCTCCTGCCTTCTCCACATAACCCCAATCCCCTTATTAATCAAGAACCTATCTATCTCTGTCTTAAAGACACTCAGTGATTTGGCCTCCACAGCCTTCTGCGGCAAAGAGTTCCACAGATTCACCACCCTCTGGCTGAGGAAATTCCTCCTCATCTCTGTTTTAAAGTATCGTCCCTTTAGTCTGAGATGGTGTCCTCTGCTTCTAGTTTTTCCGACAAGTGGAAACATCCTCTCCATGTCCACTCTATTCAGGCCTCAAGAGCCTTAGAGCTCAGTGCTGATTTACCAGAATTATACCTCAACACCAAGGGTTGAATTACACGGAGAGATTGCATGGGGAGGCAGTAGCGTAGTGATATTGTCACTGGACTAGTGAACCAGAGACCCAGAGTAATGCTCTGGGGGCCCAGGATCAAATCCCGCCACTGCAGATCGTGAAATTTGAATTTAAAAAGAAGAATCTGGAATCAAAAGTCCATGACCATGAAACCAGTGTTGATTGTCGTGAAAACCCATCAGATGTCCTTTAGGGAAGGAAATCTGCCTTCCTTAACTGGCCTGGCCTACATGTGCCTCCAGACCCACAGCAGTGTGGTTGACTCTTAACTGCCCCCTCCAGGGCAATTAGGGATGGGCAATAAATGCTGGCACAGCCTGCAACACCCACACCCAATGAATTAAAAAAAAAACTCTGGTTGTTTCCCTGGAATTTAGAAGGTTAAGGAATGAGAAGGAGTGAGTTGATGCAAGATAACAGATAGACCTACTTTTGCTGGTTCGGATGCAGAATCTGGAAAATTAGAGCAGTGTGGTAGTACCAGGTATTGGGGTACCTAAGAGGCTGATGACCATTGGTTAGACTCAGGAGTCTGCCATTGGCTGTATTACGTAGCTCCGCCCTGAGAGGCGGAGTATAAGAGACGGTGCCGTCCCAGCAGCCTTCACTTTCTGTACCGAAGCTGCTGGGAAACAAGTTCTAGTAGATTAAAGCCTTCATAGAATCATAGAATTTACAGTGCAGAAGGAGACCATTCGGCCCATCGAGTCTGCACCGGCTCTTGGAAAGAGCACCCCACCCAAGGTCCACACTCCACCCTATCCCCGTAACCTAATAACCCCACCCAACACTAAGGGCAATTTTGGACACTAAGGGCAATTTATCATGGCCAATCCACCTAACCTGCACATCTTTGGACTGTGGGAGGAAACCGGAGCACCCAGAGGAGACCCACGCACACACAGGGAGAACGTGCAGACTCCGCACAGACAGTGACCCAGCGGGGAATCGAACCTGGGACCCTGGAGCTGTGAAGCAATTATGCTAACCACAATGCTACCGTGCTGCCCACTTCGTCTTGAGTGTAATTGATCGCGCATCAAGCAGTAAAGTTAGGAAATGCTTCTGCACACAAAGGGAGGTAGAAGTTTGTCACCCTTTTCTGCAAACACGACTCGAGCAATTATTAATTTTGAAGGAGCGGCATGTGGCGCAGTGGTTAGCACTGGGACTGCGGCGCCGAGGACCCGGGTTCGAATCCCGGCCCTGGGCCACTGTCCGTGTGGAGTTTGCACATTCTCCCCGTGTCTGCGTGGGTTTCACCCCCACAACCCAAAGATGTGCAGGTTAGGTGGATTGGCCACGCTAAATTGCCCCTTAATTGGAAAAGAAAAATACTTGGCTACTCTAAATTTAATTAAAAAAAGATTAATTTTGAAACTGAAGTTGATCGATTTTTAATGTGTTAAGGGACAGAGGTCAAGGCAGTTGGGTTAGCCACAGATCTGCCATTTTCTGATTGAAAGATCACAGTGGTTTCAGGGGTAGAATGAGCTCCTAAATTTTTCGATATTTTGTGTATCAGGTGAGATGCAAGGAATGAGTCTAGTAAATGCCAGGTACAGATGTTTTGCACCTATTAGTGAATAAGCAGGACCCGTGCAGAATACAAATCTCTGATACTGGAAATGGCATCACAGCAGAAACTGCTCCATGTACATCACAGCTCAGTGAGGGTTACAGGCTCCTTCTTCACTCTTCCATTAAACCTGCAGTCTCCTTCATTCCCCTCAGTCTCCTCGCTGCATTCCCGCATAAAGAAATAAAAAGCTTCAATTTCTGCAGGATTTTCAGACCTTCTGACTTTTCCAAGTGCCTTCACAAGAAATTAATCAATGACGTTAATTATAGATCAGTCGTGATCTCGTTGAATGGCGGAGCAAACTCGATGGGGCTAATGGCCTAATTCTCCTACGTCTTATTGTCTTATTTGAAGTGTGATCTCTGTTGTTACGTAGGCAATTGCAGCAGCCGATTTTACCCTCTGGGCCCGGCAAATAGAATGAGGAAAATTGTGCAGTTTGGTTTTTCATCCAATAAAAACAGAAAATGCTGAAAATATTCAGCAATTCTGGAAGTATCTGTGGCGCGAGAACAGCGTTCATGTTCCAGATCGATGACCTTTCATCAGAACTCGCCCCGTCGGAGAGAAGGGCAGAATTTCTCCAAGGTGGGCATTCCTGGAAGATGAGGTAAAACACAAGTAGTTTGCTGAAGAACTGAAATAAAGGAAATATAGTGATGTTGGCCGTGTGATTAAACAATGGGTAAGGAGCTCCCTGCTCCCCATTGGGTGGTGGTCATGAGATCTTTTACATTCAAAAAACTGATCTAAAAGATAGCACCTCTGACAGTGCAGCACTCCCTCAATACTGAGTTGGAAATGTCAGTGTGAATTTTCTGCTTCAGCTGCTGATGTTCAGCTTGCAATCTGTTTTATTCCACAGTAAGGTGAGTATTACATTTGATCAGAGTTACTGACTCAATATGGACAATGAATATTCAGATATATTTTTTATATTATTATATTATATAATTCTCGTCGCCGCATTATAGGAAGGATGTGAAAGCATTGGAAAGGGTGCAGAGGAGATTTACCAGAATGTTGCCTGGTATGGAGGGAAGATCTTATGAGGAAATGCTGAGGGACTTGAGGCTGTTTTCGTTAGAGAGAAGAGGGTTAAGAGGTGACTTAATTGAGGCATACAAGATGATCAGAGGATTGGATAGGGTGGACAGTGAGAGCCTTTTTCCTCGGACGGTGATGTCTAGCACGAGGGGACATAGCTTTAAATTGAGGGGAGATAGATATAAGACAGATGTCAGAGGTAGCTTCTTTACTCAGAGAGTAGTAAGGGCGTGGAATGCCCTGCCTGCAACAGTAGTGGACTCGCCAACACTAAGGGCATTCAAATGGTCATTAGATAGACATATGGACGATAAGGGAATAGTGTAGATGGGCTTTATAGTGGTTTCACAGGTCGGCGCAACATCGAGGGCGAAGGGCCTGTACTGCGCTGTAATGTTCTATGTTCATGGGATGTGAGCAATATTGGCAAGACCAGTATTTATTGACCATTTCTAATTGTCTTTGAGAAGGTGGTGGTGAGCTGCCTTCTTGAACCGCTGCAGTCCCTGTGTAGGTACACCCACTGTGCTGGTCGGGAGGGTGTTCCAGAATTTTTGCCCAGCGACAGTGAAGGAACGGCTGATATATTTCCAAGCCAGGATTGTAGTGTGAATTGGGGGAACTTATAAGTGGTGGTGTTCCCATGTGTCTGCTGCCCTCGTCCTTCTAGGAGGTCGAGGTCGTGGGTTTGCAATGTGCTGTTGTAGATGGCATGGTGAGTTCCTGCAGGGCATGTGGTAGATGGTACCCACTGCTACAACTGGACATCGATGGTGGAGGGAGTGAATGTTTAGGTGATGGGGTGCCGATAACAGGCTTCTCTGTCCTTAATGTGTTGAGCATCTTAAGTAGAATGAAACATAAAAATTGAGTATAATGAGGCAAAGTAAAAAGGAAGAATGATCCGCCTTATCTTATTGTGCTTTTCACAATCTCAAGACATCCCAAAGTGCTTTGAAACCAGCTGAATACTTCTGAAAAGTAATCACTGTTCTGGTGCAGGAAATGTGGACCTGTGCATACAGGCTCCTGTAAACAGCAATGAGATGATAGCCAGATTGTTTTTGTTTAACAGCAAGAGACACGATAAAGGAAATTGTTTCAATATAAACATTCATTTATTCGTTGTATCACACAGTTGGTGATGAGCTTGCAAAGCAAGAATTGTTCCATCTGAAACAAAGAAATGCAAGTCACTAATTTTCCATTCTCAGTCGTTGATGCTCCTGTTTGCAGCCACTTAGCTTTTGAGTTCAGCGTTCAGAAGGTAGCTTAAGAGCACTAGAATACAATATAAATAGCACACAATTACAAAACACTCTATCCTCTACCTTTGCTGTCAAGCTGCCTTTTAAAACCATGTTATTTGTTGAGTAAAGTGCTCCACCTGCCGGCGTAGGTATGGATGACACAGTATCACCCAGTCATTGGGCTGGGCTCGATTAGACAAACAAAATTCACCTCCGCTCCAGGTAATATCTCCTAAATTGTAACAGTGGATTCATGGATATCTCCTCTACTCCTCAGAACACCCTTTGTGTTCAGAACTTCACTCAGATTGGGACCAGATGTCCAGAACGCGTTGGTAAAACTGGCCAATACTGATTGATTGATTGATATTTATTGTCACATGTACCGAAGTTCAGTGAAAAGTATTTTTCTGCGGCCAAGGGATATACACAGTACGTACACAGTAGACAAAAGAATAATCAACAGAGAACATTGACAAATGGTACATCAACAAATAGTGATTGGTTACAGCGCGGAACAAGGCCAAACAAGAGCGGCAGAGGGCGACGTGAATAGTGTTCTTACAGGGAGCAGATCAGTCCGAGGGGGAGTCATTGAGGAGTTTAGTAGCTGTGGGGAAGAAGCTGTTCCTATGTCTGGATGTGCGGGTCTTCAGACTTCTGTATCTTCTGCCTGATGGAAGGGGCTGGAAGAGGGCAATGCCTGGGTGGGAGGGGTCTCTGACAATGCTGTCTGCCTTCCTGAGGCAGCGGGAGGTGTAGACAGAATCAATGGGAGGATGGCAAGCTTGTGTGATGTGTTGGGCTGAGTTCAGCACACTCTGCAGTTTCTGGGAGTCAAGTGTTCATTTACTAATTAACATCAACTGCTCACATTTGAGTATTAGTCCAGAATGACTTGTGGTGAAATGCATGATATAAATATAAATACGTTTCTCTTTTTTTCCCTCTCTTTGTATGGAATTCATTGAATTAAGGTGTTGCTCAAGGACCTTGAACACTGCACCCAAAATAATGCGAGAATGCTCATTTAAGTCTTCAACGTAGTGATTTTAGCAGGCAGTTCATTTTCAGGCTTATGTGACATTTCACTATGTGCTGTTTCAGTGCTAACATGAAGCCATTTAAAATACATGAGGTCACCTTGTCAATGAAATGAGTGGTGGAGGTTGATGTAGGAGCGGTTTCAAGACCTGTGTATTGAGTCAGCTTCCACGTGGGGTTATTCCCTGTGGCTCAGCTCAGTACAGAGAGAAACAAAAACACCACAACCTGGACAAGATGGCTATTTAATCAAGCTTGTTCCGTGTACACGGAGAACAGACTGGATATCGGCCAAGACCTGTTCTGCCGAACAAAGACCCGAACACAGTAATTGTACAACGTTCAAAAATTAATAGCCCACCCCAGTTGAAGTGATCCAATCCCTGAAGCTGCTACGTTTAAACTTATCCAATAGAATTGCAAGCAGTGTTTAAACTTCACCCAATAGAATCGCAAGCACCACATGATTGATCCTCATCCTGGCAGCTGCTTACAATCCCAGCAGCTTGCTGACTGTTTATGAGAAACAGAACAACAGAACCAGCACCCTGAATTGTTTCACAAAGACAAGATGTCAGAAGTAATGTCCTTTTGGTCAAGTTAACTTTCCTAAATCCCATTTGATTACTTATTACTGCTATGTCCTAAAAATACGTGTTTAATGGTTAATAATGATTACTCAGTCCTATAATTCATCTCAATCCTTAATAAAATAATTTGTGTAAAACTATTCTAGTGGCATGCTAACGATTCAGTTTTAAGAGCTATCATCGCTGAACCCCCCCCCCCCCCAGAAGGTTGGAGAATGTCATACAAACAAACTAAATGTTTGTCTATTAATATTCCCAACAAAATCTTTCTACCGGCTAATTGACATGTTAGGTTTCTTGCAGAACTAAAACACATTTTTGCAGTTCAGGTGTCAACACACTGCCTCACACGAGGGGTGTGACCCTGCCGCACACTGCAAGCTTGAACCATTCATAAATTCTCGCCTTTGCCTTGATTTCAATGAGACCTGTTTCAGTCTCAGCCCAGTAGCTGAAGGAAAGGACACCAGGAAATTGAGGGAAGCAATAATTGCATTCGTGTAGTTCCCTTCTCAATCTCAAGATACCTCAAAACACTTTACAGTCAGTGAAGTCCTTTTTGAAATATTGTCACGGTTGTAATGTGGGAAATGTGGCGATTCCTATGTCACAGCAAAATCTCACAATCAGCCGTGACATGTTTCAATTATGTGAATTGAGAGATAAGCATTCACCAAGGAGAACTCCCCTCCAATGGCTGTGGGATCTGAGAGCGAAGACCAGACCTTGGTTTGATATCCAATCCAAGAGGTGGTATCATTGACAGTGCAGAACTCCCTCAGTGCTGCACAGGAAATGTCCGTCTGGAGTTTATCCCGGAATCTCCAGACTCTGACTTGAACCCACAACCCTCAATCAGCCCGCGCGTGCCTTATTGGGCCTTGGGCACTGTGACATGAAGCAGAGAAGGATCCCCTGCCACAAGGTGTTGGCTGGGTGAGAGGACCGTTACCAGCTGCTTAGTAAGGACAGGATATTGTGTTCTTCTGCATCAGTTTCCGAAGCTTTCATCATTTACTTTCCTCGTTACAGGCAATGAATTTGGACACCCTGAGTGGCTGGACTTCCCCAGGATAGGTAACAATGAAAGTTACCATTACGCCAGACGGCAGTTTAATCTGCTGGATAATCATCTCCTCCGCTACTGTCAGCTGAACACTTTCGACACAGACATGAACAACGTGGAAGAGAAATACGGTTGGCTTGCGGCAGCTCCGGTAAGTGAACGCTCTCTCTTGACCTCCGGCACTCTGCCTCTGCCCCTCTTGTTCCCTCTCACTCATGCAGATGTTCGCTCTCGATCTTGCTTTCTCTTTCCCCCCACCCCAAAGAAGAGTTATCGAGACACGTTGCACATTAACTCTGTTTCACCCTTCACAGAAGCTGCCAGACCTGCCGAGTCCCTTTAGCATTTACTGTTTTTATTTCTCTTTCTTGCGCTCTTTATTTCCTCCCTCTCGCACACGCTCTCGTTTGTTCATGCTTGCTCTTGCTCCCCCACCCTCAATTTCACTTTTGTTCTCTTTTGCTCTATCTCACCCACCCCTTCACTCTCTCTCTTGCTGTCACTCACCTTCACTCTTCCTCTCGTTCTCTCCCTGAGGGAGGGAGATTTTCCTCCTTCATAAGGATGTCTGGGTGGTGAGGGAGACTGGGACAGGCACTGTTGAGGTGGAACAAGATAGTCCAGGATGCTGATTAATTAACAGCGTTTCAACGTTAGCTGAGGGTCAAACTGGATATACAGGGAATTTGGGCCAAGCAGGAGTGGGGTGGGAGTGAGGTGGAAGGTCGTTTTGGAGAGTGGAGATGGTAACTAGTTAGCCTGGCATTCAGTTGAAGGGAGTCGATGTCTTCCAGAGGAAGTTTAAGGAGTGGTTGTCAATCAAGACGTCAAAGATAATAATCTGCAGGTTGTGCGCTGCATAAAATAAAGAGAGAAAGATTAATAGCAATCAATCCCCTCCAAGGATTTTCCAAAAGATCCAGATGTGATGTGGGGGGAACCCCATTCTTCTTCCAGTAACAGAGCAGTGTGTGGAACAAGGGGAACTGCCTCAACGTTGCCAGTAGAAGTTTCTGGTTAATAATAATAAGAATCTTTATTATTGTCACAATTACATTAACACTGCAATGAAGTTACTGTGAAAAGCCCCTAGTCGCCACATTCCGGCGCCTGTTCGGGTACACAGAGGGAGAATTCAGAATGTCCAATTCACCTAACAAGCACGTCTTTCGGGACGTGTGGGAGGAAACCGGAGCGCCCGGAGGAAACCCACGCAGACATGGGGAGAACGTGCAGACTCCGCACAGACAGTGACCCAAGCTGGGAATCGAACCCGGGTCCCTGGCGCTGTGAAACAACTGTGTTAACCACTGTGCTACCGTGCTGCCCATGTGACTGTGGCGATGCCTTTTAATTACTTTAATTTTAAAGGGAGAAAACTTGGTCAAAATTCCCTTACATTCATTCATACAATACAAAAAAATGTACTTCACGTACATTTTAATCTGATATCTACCGCCATTCAGCCACCAAGGGCACAAAACACTCAATAATCAAGACCCATTCGCATGCCCTGATTTTCAAACCATTTTACCAACAAATGCACAAAAAGATTCAAACGTCCATGGATAAACATCCAGGTCACATCTAGATTCCCAATTAACTCCATCTGCTTAGGGACTGACATTTAGCACCACCCTTGGCGAGACTGATGGGTCATTCGTGTCCTGAAGCGAACCAGCGGCAGTATCCCTGTGGATCGGGTAAACCGAGCAATGGAGGAGGATTTAGACAAACGTGGCAGGGGATGGGGGAAAGTCTCGCTTTGAAAGTCTCGAGTGAGAGCAAGATTAATAAAGCTGCTGCAACAGAAGCAGAGGCTTAGCTGGAAGAAAGATTGAGAAAATGCTATTGGAGGAGAAATGGAATAGAGCACGCCGTGAGGTAGAGAGATAAAAGTTCTGCTGTGGACAGGGCCAAGGGTTGGAAGAAAATTAAATGCAAAAAGCAGAGAAAGGGGTCAGCATTCCAACTAGCTAGAGTTAATAATGTATGTGAGTACAGAAAGCATCAAATCAAAATAGAAGAATTAGAACCATTATTAAACATAGAATGAAATTGATATTGTATTTATGACGGAAATGTGGCTTAAGTTTGAGCAGCATTCAGGATTTAATACTCCTGTCTGTAAACCGTGCAAGTGAGAGAGGCAGAAAGAAATTGGGAGTGGGGCAGCATGGTGGCACAGTGGTTAGCATTGCTGCCTACGGCGCTGAGGACCCGGTTTCGAATCCCGGCCCTGGGTCTCTGTCCGTGTGGAGTTTGCACGTTCTCCCCGTGTCTGTGTGGGTTTCACCACTGTAGCGCACAAAGACTCCGAGAGACGAATAGAGTGAAGTCGATGAGGCTTTATTAAGCGTGTCTGTTCCCCCACAGCTCGGTAGTAGACTGGCCTGCGGGGGAGGACTCCGGCTTCTTATACTCCGCCTTCAGGGCGGAGCTAGAGGTCAACGGCCAACCAGGACCGGGATCTGTCAGCCAATGACATTAGAGCTTCCAGTCCCACATGACCCCTAATACATACTACCACATTCACCCCTTGTCAAAAATGAACCCGGCGGGGTGATGCTTCGCATGGTGGTAAGGGTTTACAGGGCTGGTCCTGGGAGGAAAACATTCATATGGCAATACAGTATGTACAATTTTGTCCTGTTTCAACTATTTACAGAAGGTATCGGGAGAAAAGCAAAATGTTCTTGTGAAAAGTCCATATATTGATTTAGATCGACGCCACGAGTCGGTCGGGCGGTCTGGTCGTCCGTGTCGATCGCCTCGGCCCCGGTGGTGGTGGTGGTGTTTGTTCCGGTGTTGTCGTCTCCGGGAGCCTTACGGTTTCAGCTTGGGCTTTATTCTTGGTTGGGCCTGGGGGGGGAGGGGGACCGATCCTCCTGGTAAGGGGGCGGTCGCAGGGTGCGGCGGTGGTCGGGACCCAAAGTGGTAGCGCCGGCGGGTCATACATGGGGCGCGGGGGGGGTGGGGGGTTGGGGAGCGTAAGCGGCGTGCAGGGCTCCCTGTTCTCCCGGGACCGCGGTGGTCGGGACCCAGAGTGGCTGCGCCTGCGGGTCGTACATGGGGCGCTGGGGGGGTTGGGGAGCGTAAGCGGCGTGCAGGGCTCCCTGTTCTCCCGGGACAGCGGCGACCTCGCGGGACCGGCACACAACCGCGAAATGGCCCTTTTTCCCGCAGCTCTTGCAGATTGCTGCGCGGGCCGGGCAGCGCTGCCGGGGATGTTTCGCCTGGCCGCAGAAATAGCAGCGGGCGCCCCCGGTGCGACTTGGCGTTTGGACCGCGCAAGCCTGTGGGGTGTCCGGGGGGGGGGGGGGGGGGGGGGGTTGTCGCGACGGGTACGTACGGAGCCCAATGGGCTGCCGCGCGGTCGGGGCCGTAGGCGCGGGTATTACGCGCGGCCACGTCTAGGGAGGCTGCTAGGGCCCGGGCCTCTGAGAGTCCTAGCGACTCTTTTTCTAGAAGTCTTTGGCGGATTTGGGAGGAGTTCATACCTGCCACAAAAGCATCGCGCATTAACATGTCCGTGTGTTCATTTGCGTTCACCGAAGGGCAGCTGCAGGCTCATCCCAAAATTAGTAGCGCGGCGTAGAATTCATCTATCGATTCTCCGGGACTTTGCCGTCTCGTTGCGAGTTGATAGCGAGCGTAGATCTGGTTTACTGGGCGGACATAGAGACTTTTCAGTGCTGCGAACGCCGTCTGGAAATCCTCTGCGTCTTCGATGAAAGAGAAAATCTCCGTGCTTAACCTCGAGTGCAGGACCTGTAGTTTTTGGTCTTCTGTGACCCGGCCGGTGGCCGTTCTGAGGTAGGCCTCGAAACAAGTCTGCCAATGCGTGAAAGCTGCTTCCGCGTTCACTACGTGGGGGCTGATCCTCAGGCATTCCGGGATGATCCTGAGCTCCATAGTCCTTTTTAGGCACGCTTAATAAATTGTCGCGCACAAAGACTCCGAGAGACGAATAGAGTGAAGTCGATGAGGCTTTATTAAGCGTGTCTGTTCCCCCGCAGCTCGGTAGTAGACTGGCCTGCGGGGGAGGACTCCGGCTTCTTATACTCCGCCTTCAGGGGGGAGCTAGAGGTCAACGGCCAACCAGGACCCGGGATCTGTCAGCCAATGACATTAGAGCTTCCAGTCCCACATGACCCCTAATACATACTACCACAACCCCCACAACCCAAAGATGTGCAGAGTAGGTGGATTGGCCACGCTAAATTGCCCCTTAATTGGAAAAAAATAATTGGGTACTCTAAATTTAAGGGGGAGAAAATAAATTGTGAGTGGCCTGCCAGTATAGTTGAAGGAATCTATCACAGCATTACAACATAAAAGTATGCTCATGAGTTGTATTTGTATAGATTCTATCAGGATGCAGGGCAAACATGAAGTACGATTCTCTGTGGGGATGGAGAAGACTGAGGAGGTTCAACTGCACACTGGCGTGCGTGACACGCACACCTTTTACAAGACAACCAAAGAGATCTAAGGATCCACAACACACGGACGAACACCAATAGGATCCAAATATGGCAAGACTCTCCGCAAAGACACGACTGTGTCAACACCCACTGGAAGGAAAACGTTGCAGAACTGCAGCTGTCCCTCGTCTAACATTCCTGACGTGTTCCAAGAAAATGGCATGCCCTTAAGAAACCATGTGATAAGGGTGAATTACGTTTCCTTTTTTAAAATAAATTTAGAGTACCCAATTCATTTTTTCCAATCAAGGGGCAATTTAGCGTGGCCAATCCACCTACTCTGCACATCTTTGGGTTGTGGGGGCGAAACCCACCCAAACAGGGGGAGAATGTGCAAACTCCACACGGACAGTGACCCTGAGCCGGGATCAAACCTGGGACCTCGGCGCTATGAGGCAGAAGTGCTAACCACTGCGCCACCATGCTGCCCCCGTGAATTACGTCCCTGACCTGTAATTTCTGCATTAAAAATCGATTGGCTGCCTTGAATCTAACTGGCCCAAAAATCCTGTTATGAAATCTTACAACTTATAACTCTTAAATTGCTAACTCTACTTGCCTTCCGCTCGCCGATGCTGCTGCTTAACGACCCCCTCTTCCACTTGTCACTTCCCTCTCCCAAACCCTCGCTGTGAGCAAGGAAGCGAGGGTGATGGAGAGAATTGGTGAGTACGATGGGCGGAGAGGGAAATGGCGGGTGGGGGGCTGGGCTGGGACACTGCAAAGCAGCAGTTTGTTTTAAAAAAGACTGAGCGTGTGCAGTAACCATGCTAGAATGAAAATGGAGGCGGCGATTTTTGAGGAACGCTCCTAATTTACAAACTCTGCTAAAACCGTGATCCCAGAATGCACTTTAAATGGCGAATACCTATACTTGGTCTGAACTCCACAGTGGAATTGCACCAGCTGGAGAACCTCCCACAACATACAATCAGGAGTGGGATGGACAATCATCCAGTGCTCGATGAAGTGATAACTGCTGTTCACCAGCTGAAAAGCAACAAAACGCCGGGTCCTGACGTTATCCCTTAATGCAAAGACACAGTGACTTGCTTGTGAAAATCTGGCAGAATGAAGACATTCCCGTGACCTTAGAGACACTATGATGATCACAATCTTCAAGGATAAAAGACATGTTGAGCTGTAAAGACTCTAGGAGCATTACATTGCTCTCAACTGTTGGTCAGAGCTAGGTTCCTTCTTAATTGCCTCTTGCCAACCGCCGAGGAGAGTTCCAGTGTGATTTCCAACCGGAACAACTGACATGATCTTCATGACACTCCAACTTTAAGAAAAGCTCAGCGCACATCCCGTTGTGTATGTTCATTTTTATCTAAAGTCTAGTCTTTATTTTATTCAGTTAATTAACTTAAAAGTTGCTGTTTGGGTTTAGAAGAGGGTGAGTTTTCAATCAGCTTTAAATACAGGTGCTACTTGCAGCTGGAGCTTGTTAATTACTTAATTGGATTAGGCCAGTTTTCAGAGGCAAAAGTCACAGTATAAAGGTGAGCCAGTTTACAGTGCAGACTTTGTTTGCACTGAGTGCTGAATTTGTGTGCATTTGAGTGCTATAGTGAGAGTTTGGTGACTGAGGGAGTGCTGAATTTGTGTACATTTGAGTGCTATAGTGAAAGTTTGGTGACTGAGGGAGTGCTGCATTTGGTTGCATTTGAGTGCTTTGGTGACTGAGGGAGTGCTGAATTTGTGTGCATTTGAGTGCTATAGTGAGAGTTTGATGACTGAGGGAGTGCTGAATTTGTGTGCATTTGAGTGCTATAGTGAGAGTTTGATGACTGAGGGAGTGCTGAATTTGGGTGCATTTGAGTGCTATAGTGAGAGTTTGGTGACTGGGGGAGTGCTGAATTTGGGTGCATTTGAGTGCTATAGTGAGAGTTTGGTGACTGGGGGAGTTAGGTGAGGAGGGAGCAATGAGCTCCTTTCATTTCATTTCCTCAAAGAGCGTGGAGGGAGCCGGGGGTTTACAGAGAGTGCAGCTGACTGGGAGCAGAGTCGGAGGGTGGAGTTCCAGTTGGTCCACAGGGCAGCTACATTCTGTAAAGTAAGAGTTTTTATTTTAGTTTTTTTTAATTTGGGTTTTTTATTTTCAATTTTTTTTATTTTTTATTTTTGTGTTTGTTTTTTTGGGGGCAGCAAGCTATCCTCCTTTCATTTCGCAGAAGCACCAATTTTCGAGGGTTCACTTGGGAGAGTAGCAACAGTATAAGGGCCTAACGGGTATTTAATCTTTCTTTGTTTTTCCCACTTTAAATCTCTTTATGAATTCAGATCAGAGGGGATGGAGGCTAGGGCAGTTGCATGCTCCTCCTGTAGGATGTGAGTGGTGAGAGATACCACCGGTGTCCCTGCTGACTATACCTGCGGGAAGTGCACCCAACTCCAGCTCCTCCGAGACCGAGTTAGGGAATGGGAGCTGGAGCTGGATGAACTTCGGATCATCCGGGAGGCAGAGGGGGTGATAGAGAAGAGTTACAGGGAGGTAACCACACCCAAGGTACAGGACAAGAGTAGCTGGGTTACAGTCAGGGGAAGGAAAACGAACGGGCTGACAGTGCAGGGTTCCCCCGTGGCCGTTCCCCTTCAAAACAAGTATACCATTTTGGATGCTGTTGGGGGGGATGACCTACCGGGGGGAAGGCCCTAGCGGCCAGGTCTCTGGCACTGAGCCTGGCTCTGTGGCTCAGAGGGAAGGAGGCAGAATAGAAAAACAGTAGTGATAGGAGACTCAATGGTTAGGGGAATGGATGTGGTCGCGAGCAAGACCTCCGGAAGATATGTTGCCTCCCGGGTGCCAGGGCCAGGGATGTCTCGGATCGAGTCTACAGGATTCTTAAGGGGGAGGGAGAGCAACCAGAAGTCGTGGTGCACATAGGCACCAACGACATAGCTAAGAAAAGGGATGAGGATCTAAAAAGTGATTTTAGGGAGATAGGTTGGAAGCTAAAGAGCAGGATAAGCAGAATAGTGATCTCAGGATTTCTACCGGTGCCACATGTAAGTGAGGCAAGGAACAGAGAGTGAGTGCAGCTGAACATGTGGCTACAGGGCTGGTGCAGGAGGGAAGGCTTCAGATATATGGATCATTGGGATATCTTCTGGGGAAGATGGGACCTGTACATGAAGGACGGATTGCATCGAAACTGGAGGGGCACCAATATCCTGAGTGGGAGGTTTGCTCGAGCTGTTCGGGAGGGTTTAAACTAGTTTGGCAGGGGGTTGGGAACCAGAGCTATGGATCAGAGGATAGTGTAGCTGTTGAAAAGGCAGAAATAGTATGCAGCAAGTCTGAGGAAGGATAGACAGTTGATAGGGCAAAGTTGCACTCAGTGGAATGCGTTAAAGTGTGTCTGTTTCAATGCAAGAAATGTCAGGAATAAGGGAGATGAACTTAGAGCATGGATCAGTACTTGGAACTACGATGTTGTGGCCATTACGGAAACATGGATTTCACAGGGGCAGGAATGGTTGTTAGATGTTCCGGGGTTAAGATGTTTTCAGAAGAATAGTGAGGGAGGCAAAAGAGGAGGGGGGGTGGCACTGTTAATAAGGGAGTGCACCACAGCTGCAGAAAAGGAGGTAGTTGAGGAGGGTTTGTCTACTGAGTCAGTATGGGTGGAAGTCAGAAACAAGAAAGGAGCAGTCACTTTATTGGGAGTTTTCTATAGACCTCCCAATAGCAACAGAGAGATAGAGGAACAGATTGGGCGGCAGATCTTGGAAAAGTGCAGAAGTAACAGAGTTGTTGTAATGGGTGACTTCAACTTCCCTGATATTGACTGGAACCTCCTTAGTGCAAATGGTTTGGATGGAGCAGATTTTGTCAGGTGTATACAGGAAGGATTCCTGACTCAATATGTAGATAGGCTGACTAGGGGAGAGGCCATATTGGACTTGGTGCTCGGCAACGAACCAGGTCAGGTGTCAGATGTCTCGGTGGGAGAGCATTTCGGTGACAGTGACCACAACTCCTTGACCTTTACCCTCGTCATGGAGAGGGATAGGAGCACACAGTATGGGAAGGTATTTAATTGGAGGAGGGGAAATTATACTGCTATTAGACAGGAGCTGAGGAGCATAAAGTGGGAACAATTGTTCTTGGGGAAATGCACAACAGTAATTTGGGGATTGTTTCAGGAGCACTTGCTGTGAGTGCTGAATAGCTTTGTCCCACTGAAACAAGGAAGGAATGGTAAGGTGAAGGAGCCTTGGATGACAAGAGAAGTGGAGCTTCTAGTCAAGAGGAAGAAGGAAGCTTACATAAGGTTGAGGAAGCAAGGATTTGACTCGGCTCTAGAGGGTTACAAGGTAGCCAGGAAGGAACTCAAAAATGAACTGAGGAGAACTAGAAGAGGGCATGAAAAAGCCCTGGCGAGAAGGATTAGGGAAAACCCCAAGGCGTTCTACACTTATGTGAGAAATAAGAGGATGATCAGAATGAGAGTAGGGCCGATCAAGGATAGTGGAGGGAACTTGTGCCTAGAGTCTGAAGAGATGGGGGAGGCCCTAAATGAATATTTTGCTTCAGTATTCACTAGAGAGAGGGACCTTGTTGCCCATGAGAACAGTGTGAGCCAGGTTCATAGACTCAAACAGGTTGATATTAAGAAGGAGGATGTGCTGGAAATTTTGAAAAGCATCAGGATTGATAAGTACCCCGGGCCTGACGGGATATACCCAAGATTACTACGGGAAGCGAGGGAGGAGATTGCTGCACCGTTGGCGATGATCTTTGCGTCCTCACTCTCCACTGGAGTAGTACCGGGTGATTGGAGGGAGGCGGATGTTGTCCCCCTGTTCAAGAAAGGGAATAAGGAAATCCCTGGGAATTACAGACCCATCAGTTTTACATCTGTGGTGAGCAAAATATTGGAAAGGATTCTGAGAGATAGGATTTATGATTATTTAGAAAAACATAGTTTGATTAAAGATAGTCAGCATGGCTTTGTGAGGGGCAGGTCTTGCCTCACAAGCCTCATTGAATTCTTTGAGGATGTGACGAGACACATTGATGAAGGTCAGGCAGTGGATGTAGTGTACATGGATTTCAGTAAGGCATTTGATAAGGTTCCCCATGGTAGGCTCATTCAGAAAGTTAGTGGGCATGGGATACAGGGACATTTGGCTGTCTGGATACAGAATTGGCTGGCCGAAAGAAGACAGCGAGTGGTAGTGGATGGAAAGTATTCCACCTGGAGGTCGGTGACCAGTGGTGTCCCGCAAGGATCTGGGGCGAAATTCTCCAGTATCTGCGCGATGTCCGCCGACCGGCGCCAAAAATGGCGTAAATCAGTCGGACATCGCGCCGCCCCAAAGGTGCGGAATCCTCCGCATCTTGGGGGGCCGAGCCCTAACCTTGAGGGGCTAGGCCCGCGCCGGACTGATTTCCGCCCCGCCAGCTGGCACGGAAATGACATCTCCGGGCGGCACATGCGCGGGAGCGTTAGCGGCCACTCACGGCAACCCCGCGCATGCGCAGTGGAGGGGGTCTCTTCCGCGTCGGCCATGGTGGAGACCATGGCGAAGGCGGAAGGAAAAGAGTGCCCCCACGGCACAGGCCCGCCCGCGGATCGGTGGGCCCCGATCGCGGGCCAGGCCACCGTGGGGGCACCCCCTGAGGCCATATCGCCCCGCGTCCCCCCCCCCCCGGAGCCCGCCCACGCTGCCTTGTCCCACCGGTAAGGTAGGTGGTTTAATTTACGCCGGCGGGACAGGCATTCTAGCAGCGGGACTTCGGCTCATCCGGGCCGGAGAATTGCGGGGGGGCCGGTCAACCGGCGCGGCGCGATTCCCGCCCCCGCCGAATCTCCGGTGCTGGAGAATTCGGCAACCGGCAGAGGCGGGATTCACGCCAGCCCCCGGCGATTCTCCGACCCGGCGGGGGGTCGGAGAATCTCGCCCCTGTTCTGGGACCTCTGCTCTTTGTGGTTTTTTTAAATGACTTGGACGAAGAAGTGGAAGGGTGGCTTAGTACGTTTGCCGATGCCACGAAGGTTGGTGGAGTTGTAGATGTCGAGTGCTGTTGCAGGTTACAACAGGACATTGACAGGATGCAGAGCTGGGCTGAGAAGTGGCAGATGGAGTTCAACCTTGATAAATTTGAAGTGATTCATTTTGGAAGGTCGAATTTGAATGCTGAATACAGGGTTAAAGGCAGGATTCTTGGAAGTGTGGAGGAACAGAGGGATCTTGGGGTCCACGTACATAGATCCCTCAAAGTTGCCACCTAGGTTGAGAGGGTTGTTAAGAAGGCGTATGGTGTGTTGGCTTTCATTACCGGGGGATTGAGTTTAAGAGCCGCGAGGTTTTGCTGCATCTTTATAAAATCCTGGTTAGACCATGCGGGACTTTGGTAAACACCTTCTGAAAATCCAAATATACCACATCGACCAGCACCCCCTTGTAAACTGTACTGGTTATATCTTCAAAGAATTCCAACAGGTTTGCCAAGCATGATTTTCCCTTCATAAATCTATGCTGACTCTGACTGATCCTGCCGCTGCTTTCTAAATGTTCCGCTATAAAGCCCTTGATAATGGATTCAAGAATTTTCCCCACTACCGATGTTAGGCTGACTGGTCTATAATTCCCTGCTTTCTCTCTACCTCCCTTTTTGAATATTGGAGTGACATGCACTCCCCTCCAATCTGCAGGGACAGTTCCAGAGTCTATAGAATCCCGGAAGATGACCACCAATGCATCCACTATTTCCAGAGCCACCTCCTTAAGCACTCTGGGATGCAGATTCTCAGGCCCTGGGGATTTATCCGCCTTCAAACTCATCAATTTTCCCAGTACTATTTCTCAACTAATGTTGATCTCCCTCAGTTCTTCCCTCTCACTAAACCTTTCATTCTCCAGCATTTCTGGGGTCTGATTTGTGTCCTCATTTGTGAAGACAGAACCAAAGTATGTATTCAATTGCTCAGCCATTTCTTTGTCCCTTATTATGCATTCCCCTGTTTCTGTCTGTAGGGGGCCTACATTTCTCTTTACCAATCTCTTTCTCTTCACATATCTATGGAAACTCTTAGTGTCAGTCTTTATGTTCCCTGCAAGCTTCCTTTTGTACTGTACTTTCCCCTTCTTAATCAATCCCTTTGTCTTCTTTGCTGAATTCTAAACTGCTCCCAATGCTCAGACCTATTATTTTTCTTGACCAATCTGTATGCGTCTTCCTTGTATCGGATACTATTTCTAATTTCCTTTGAAAGCCATGGATTGGCCCTATTGCCCATTTTGCTTTTGCTTCGTCAAATTTTGTTGACAAATATATGTTTGGATTTTTACAAGGTAAAAGTTGCTATATAAATGCAAGTTGTTATAAATTTTCGCAATTTTACTTGACTAAGAATCAGAATCCTGATCACTGACGCTCTAGTTGGTCACTGCAAGTTTAGCTCTTTGGCATTTATCTCAGAAAGCTATATTATTCCTTCCTTTCCTCATGGTTTCTGCTTGCTACCACGCAAACACTTCCTTGCTGTTAAAACTCTCTAAATGTAATGGGGAGGGAGGGGTGCAGATTTCAGCATGCTTCGAGTAAATCTGTATGAAGTAGCTCCAACGCTGACACACCTGTGTACGATGGAGAAACACTAAATTTCTGTAATCGATATTGATTTGGAAACTCCTCGACAAAGTGTAACCTGTAATAATTGTGATTAGAGGAAGCACAGGAGACATGCACACTTACAAGCATACACACACTCACATGTAGGTGCTATCAGGTACTTGCATTGGCACACAGTCCCGCACACATCCCTTGCACACATGCACTCACACACGCACTCTCTAACATATACTCTCTCTCTCGCCTGCACATTCTCTCACACATACCACACTGTCTTGCACATGCACACTGACAAACTCTATGCTAATATGCTCTCACCCTCTTAACACTCCCTTGCTCTCTCACACTCCCACACTGTCGCTGTCTCACACTCCCACACTGTCGCTCTCTCACACTCCCACACTGTCGCTCTCTCACACTCCCACACTGTCGCTGTCTCACACTCCCACACTGTCGCTCTCTCACACTCCCACACTGTCGCTCTCTCACACTCCCACACTGTCGCTCTCTCACACTCCCACACTGTCGCTCTCTCACACTCCCACACTGTCGCTCTCTCACACTCCCACACTGTCACTCTCTCACACTCCCACACTGTCGCTCTCTCACACTCCCACACTGTCGCTCTCTCACACTCCCACACTGTCGCTCTCTCACACTCCCACACTGTCGCTCCCTCACACTCCCACACTGTCGCTCTCTCACACTCCCACACTGTCGCTCTCTCACACTCCAACACTGTCGCTCTCTCACACTGTCACTCTCTCACACTCCCACACTGTCGCTCTCTCTCACTCCCACACTGTCGCTGTCTCACTCTCACACTCCCACACTGTCGCTCTCTCACACTCCCACACTGTCGCTCTCACACTCCCACACTGTCGCTGTCTCACACTCCCACACTGTCGCTGTCTCACACTCCCACACTGTCGCCGTCTCACATTCCCACACTGTCGCCGTCTCACACTCCCACACTGTCGCTCTCTCACACTCCCACACTGTGGCTCTCTCATACTCCCACACTGTCGCTGTCTCACACTCCCACACTGTCGCTCTCTCACACTCCCACACTGTCGGTCTCTCACACTACCACACTGTCGCTCTCTCACACTCCCAAACTGTCGCTCTATCACACTCTCACACAGTCGCTGTCTCACACTCCCACACTGTCGCTCTCTCACACTCCCACACTGTCGCTCTCTCACACTCCCACACTGTCGCTGTCTCACACTCCCACACTGTCGCTGTCTCACACTCCCACACTGTCGCCGTCCCACACTCCCACACTGTCGCCGTCCCACACTCCCACACTGTCGCCGTCTCACACTCCCACACTGTCGCTCTCTCACACTCCCACACTGTGGCTCTCTCACACTCCCACACTGTCGCTGTCTCACACTCCCACACTGTCGCTCTCTCACACTCCCACACTGTCGCTCTCTCACACTCCCACACTGTCGCTCTCTCACACTCCCACACTGTCGCTGTCTCACACTCCCACATTGTCGCAGTCTCACACTCCCACACTGTCGCTCTCTCACACTCCCACACTGTCGCTCCCTCACACTCCCACACTGTCGCTCTCTCACACTCCCACACTGTCGCTCTCTCACACTCCCACACTGTCGCTCTCTCACACTGCCACACTGTCGCTCTCTCACACTGCCACACTGTCGCTCTCTCACACTGCCACACTGTCGGTCTCTCACACTACCACACTGTCACTCTCTCACACTCCCAAACTGTCGCTCTCTCACACTCCCACACTGTCGCTCTCTCACACTCCCACACTGTCGCTCTCTCACACTCCCACACTGTCTCTCTCTCACACTCCCACACTGTCGCTCTCTCACACTCCCACACTGTCGCTCTCTCCCACTCCCACACTGTCGCTCTCTCACACTCCCACACTGTCGCTCTCTCCCACTCCCACACTGTCGCTCTCTCACACTCCCACACTGTCGCTCTCTCACACTCCCACACTGTCGCTCTCTCACACTCCCACACTGTCGCTCCCTCACACTCCCACACTGTCGCAGTCTCACACTCCCACACTGTCGCTCTCTCAAACTCCCACACGGTCGCTCTCTCACACTCCCACACTGTCGCTCCCTCACACTCCCACACTGTCGCTCTCTCACACTCCCACACTGTCGCTCTCTCACACTCCCACACTGTCGCTCTCTCACACTCCCACACTGTCGGTCTCTCACACTACCACACTGTCGCTCTCTCACACTCCCAAACTGTCGCTCTCTCACACTCCCACACTGTCGCTGTCTCACACTCCCACACTGTCGCTCTCTCACACTCCCACACTGTCGCTCTCTCACACTCCCACACTGTCTCTCTCTCACACTCCCACACTGTCGCTCTCTCACACTCCCACACTGTCGCTCTCTCACACTCCCACACTGTCGCTCTCTCCCACTCCCACACTGTCGCTCTCTCACACTCCCACACTGTCGCTCTCTCCCACTCCCACACTGTCGCTCTCTCACACTCCCACACTGTCGCTCTCTCACACTCCCACACTGTCGCAGTCTCAGATTCCCACACTGTCGCTCTCTCACACTCCCACACTGTCGCTGTCTCACACTCCCACACTGTCGCTGTCTCACACTCCCACACTGTCGCTCTCTCACACTCCGACACTGTCGGTCTCTCACACTACCACACTGTCGCTCTCTCACACTCCCAAACTGTCGCTCTATCACACTCCCACACTGTCGCTGTCTCACACTCCCACACTGTCGCTCCCTCACACTCCCACACTGTCGCTCTCTCACACTCCCACACTGTCACTCTCTCACACTCCCACACTGTCGCTCCCTCACATTCCCACACTGTCGCTCCCTCACATTCCCACACTGTCGCTCTCTCACACTCCCACACTGTCGCTGTCTCACAGTCCCACACTGTCGCTCTCTCACACTCCCACACTGTCGCTCTCTCACACTCCCACACTGTCGCTCCCTCACACTCCCACACTGTCGCTCTCTCCCACTCCCACACTGTCGCTGTCTCACACTCCCACACTGTCGCTCTCCCACACTGTCGCTCCCTCAGACTCCCACACTGTCGCTGTCTCACACTCCCACACTGTCGCTGTCTCACTCTCCCACACTGTCGCTCTCTCACACTCCCACACTGTCGCTGTCTCACACTCCCACACTGTCGCTCTCTCACACTCCCACACTGTCGCTCTCTCACACTCCCACACTGTCGCTCTCTCACACTCCCACACTGTCGCTGTCTCACACTCCCACACTGTCGCTCTCTCACACTCCCACACGGTCGCTGTCTCACACTCCCACACTGTCGCTGTCTCACACTCCCACACTGTCGCTCTCTCACAGTCCCACACTGTCGCTCTCTCACAATCCCACACTGTCGCTCTCTCACACTCCCACACTGTCGCTCCCTCAGACTCCCACACTTTCGCTCCCTCACACTCCCACACTGTCGCTGTCTCACTCTCCCACACTGTCGCTCTCTCACACTCCCACACTGTCGCTCTCTCACACTCCCCCACTGTCGCTGTCTCAGTCTCCCACACTGTCGCTCTCTCACAGTCCCACACTGTCGCTGTCTCACACTCCCACACTGTCGCTGACTCCCACTCCCACACTGTCGCTGACTCACAATCCCACACTGTCGCTCTCTCACACTCCCACAATGTCGCTCTCTCCCACTCCCACACTGTCGCTCTCTCCCACTCCCACACTGTCGCTCTCAGACTCCCACACTGTCGCTGTCTCACACTCCCACACTGTCGCTGTCTCACACTCCCACACTGTCGCTCACTCACACTCCCACACTGTCGCTCTCTCACACTCCCACACTGTCGCTGTCTCACACTCCCACACTGCCGCTCTCTCACACTCCCACACTGTCGCTCTCTCACACTCCCACACTGTCGCTCTCTCACACTCCCACAATGTCGCTCTCTCACACTCCCACACTGTCGCTCTCTCACACTCCCACACTGTCGCTCTCTCACACTCCCACACTGTCGCTCTCTCACACTCCCACACTGTCGCTCACTCACACTCCCACACTGTCGCTGTCTCACACTCCCACACTGCCGCTCTCTCACACTCCCACACTGTCGCTCTCTCACACTCCCACACTGTCGCTCTCTCACAATCCCACACTGTCGCTCTCTCACACTCCCACACTGTCGCTGTCTCACTCTCCCACACTGTCGCTCTCTCACACTCCCACACTGTCGCTCCCTCAGACTCCCACACTTTCGCTCCCTCACACTCCCACACTGTCGCTGTCTCACTCTCCCACACTGTCGCTCTCTCACACTCCCACACTGTCGCTCTCTCACACTCCCACACTGTCGCTGTCTCACTCTCCCACACTGTCGCTCTCTCACAGTCCCACACTGTCGCTCTCTCACACTCCCACACTGTCGCTGTCTCACACTCCCACACTGTCGCTCTCTCACACTCCCACACTGTCGCTCTCTCACACTCCCACACTGTCGCTCCCTCACACTCCCACACTGTCGCTCTCTCCCACTCCCACACTGTCGCTGTCTCACACTCCCACACGGTCGCTCTCTCGCACTCCCACACTGTCGCTCTCTCACACTCCCACACGGTCGCTGTCTCACACTCCCACACTGTCGCTGTCTCACACTCCCACACTGTCGCTCTCTCACAGTCCCACACTGTCGCTGTCTCACACTCCCACACTGTCGCTGACTCACACTCCCACACTGTCGCTCTCTCACAATCCCACACTGTCGCTCTCTCACACTCCCACACTGTCGCTCCCTCAGACTCCCACACTTTCGCTCCCTCACACTCCCACACTGTCGCTGTCTCACTCTCCCACACTGTCGCTCTCTCACACTCCCACACTGTCGCTCTCTCACACTCCCACACTGTCGCTGTCTCACTCTCCCACACTGTCGCTCTCTCACACTCCCACACTGTCGCTCCCTCAGACTCCCACACTTTCGCTCCCTCACACTCCCACACTGTCGCTGTCTCACTCTCCCACACTGTCGCTCTCTCACACTCCCACACTGTCGCTCTCTCACACTCCCACACTGTCGCTGTCTCACTCTCCCACACTGTCGCTCTCTCACAGTCCCACACTGTCGCTGTCTCACACTCCCACACTGTCGCTGACTCCCACTCCCACACTGTCGCTGACTCACAATCCCACACTGTCGCTCTCTCACACTCCCACAATGTCGCTCTCTCCCACTCCCACACTGTCGCTCTCTCCCACTCCCACACTGTCGCTCTCAGACTCCCACACTGTCGCTGTCTCACACTCCCACACTGTCGCTGTCTCACACTCCCACACTGTCGCTCACTCACACTCCCACACTGTCGCTCTCTCACACTCCCACACTGTCGCTGTCTCACACTCCCACACTGCCGCTCTCTCACACTCCCACACTGTCGCTCTCTCACACTCCCACACTGTCGCTCTCTCACACTCCCACAATGTCGCTCTCTCACACTCCCACACTGTCGCTCTCTCACACTCCCACACTGTCGCTCTCTCACACTCCCACACTGTCGCTCACTCACACTCCCACACTGTCGCTGTCTCACACTCCCACACTGCCGCTCTCTCACACTCCCACACTGTCGCTCCCTCAGAGTCCCACACTGTCGCTCTCTCACACTCCCACACTGTCGCTCTCTCACACTCCCACACTGTCGCTCCCTCAGACTCCCACACTGTCGCTCCCTCACACTCCCACACTGTCGCTGTCTCACTCTCCCACACTGTCGCTCTCTCACACTCCCACACTGTCGCTCTCTCACACACCCACACTGTCGCCCTCTCACACTCCCACACTGTCGCTGTCTCACACTCCCACACTGTCGCTCTCTCACAGTCCCACACTGTCGCTGTCTCACACTCCCACACTGTTGCTGACTCACACTCCCACACTGTCGCTGACTCACAATCCCACACTGTCGCTCTCTCACACTCCCACAATGTCGCTCTCTCACACTCCCACACTGTCGCTCTCTCCCACTCCCACACTGTCGCTCTCACACTCCCACACTGTCGCTGTCTCACACTCTCACACTGTCGCTGTCTCACACTCCCACACTGTCGCTCTCTCACACTCCCACACTGTCGCTCCCGCACACTCCCACACTGTCGCTGTCTCAAACTCCCACACTGCCGCTCTCTCACACTCCCACACTGTCGCTCTCTCACACTCCCACACTGTCGCTCTCTCACACTCCCACAATGTCGCTCTCTCACACTCCCACACTGTCGCTCTCTCACACTCCCACACTGTCGCTGTCTCACACTCCCACACTGTCGCTCTCTCACACTCCCACACTGTCGCTGTCTCACACTCCCACACTGCCGCTCTCTCACACTCCCACACTGTCGCTCTCTCACAGTCCCACACTGTCGACTCTCACACTCCCACAATGTCGCTCTCTCACACTCCCACACTGTCGCTCTCTCACACTCCCACACTGTCGCTCACTCACACTCCCACACTGTCGCTGTCTCTCACTCCCACACTGTCGCTCTCTCACACTCCCACACTGTCGCTCCCTCACACTCCCACACTTGCGCTCTCTCACACTCCCACACTGTCGCTCACTCACACACCCACACTGTCGCTCTCTCACACTCCCACACTGTCGCTCTCTCACACTCCCACACTGTCGCTATCTCACACTCCCACACTGTCGCTCTCTCACTCTCCCACACTGTCGCTCTCTCTCACTCCCACACTGTCGCTGTCTCACACTCCCACACTGCCGCTCTCTCACACTCGCACACTGTCGCTCTCTCACACTCCCACACTGTCGCTCTCTCACACTCCCACAATGTCGCTTTCTCACACTCCCACACTGTCGCTCACTCACACTCCCACACTGTCGCTCACTCACACTCCCACACTGTCGCTGTCTCACACTCCCACACTGCCGCTCTCTCACACTCCCACACTGTCGCTCTCTCACACTCCCACACTGCCGCTCTCTCACACTCCCACACTGTCGCTCTCTCACACTCCCACACTGTCGCTCTCTCACACTCCCACACTGTCGCTCTCTCACACTCCCACACTGTCGCTCCCTCAGACTCCCACAGTGTCGCTGTCTCACACTCCCACACTGTCGCTCTTTCACACTCCCACACTGTCGCAGTCACACTCCCACACTGTCGCTATCTCACACTCCCACACTGTCGCTCTCTCGTACTCCCACACTGTCGCTCTCTCACACTTTTAAACTGTCGCACTCTCACACTCCCACACTGTCGCTCTCTCACACTCCCACACTGTCGCTCTCTCACACTCCCACACTGTCGCTCTCTCACACTCCCACACAGTCGCTCTCTCACGCTCCCACACTGTCGCTGTCTCTCACTCGCACACTGTCGCTCTCTCACACTCGCACACTGTCGCTCTCTCACAGTCCCACACTGTCGCTGTCTCACACTCCCACACTGTCGCTGACTCCCACTCCCACACTGTCGCTGACTCACAATCCCACACTGTCGCTCTCTCACACTCCCACAATGTCGCTCTCTCCCACTCCCACACTGTCGCTCTCTCCCACTCCCACACTGTCGCTCTCAGACTCCCACACTGTCGCTGTCTCACACTCCCACACTGTCGCTGTCTCACACTCCCACACTGTCGCTCACTCACACTCCCACACTGTCGCTCTCTCACACTCCCACACTGTCGCTGTCTCACACTCCCACACTGCCGCTCTCTCACACTCCCACACTGTCGCTCTCTCACACTCCCACAATGTCGCTCTCTCACACTCCCACACTGTCGCTCTCTCACACTCCCACACTGTCGCTCTCTCACACTCCCACACTGTCGCTCTCTCACACTCCCACACTGTCGCTCACTCACACTCCCACACTGTCGCTGTCTCACACTCCCACACTGCCGCTCTCTCACACTCCCACACTGTCGCTCTCTCACAGTCCCACACTGTAGACTCTCACACTCCCACACTGTCGCTCTCTCACACTCCCACACTGTCGCTGTCTCACACTCCCACACTGTCGCTCTCTCACACTCCCACACTGTCGCTCTCTCACACTCCCACACGGTCGCTGTCTCACACTCCCACACTGTCGCTGTCTCACACTCCCACACTGTCGCTCTCTCACAGTCCCACACTGTCGCTGTCTCACACTCCCACACTGTCGCTGACTCACACTCCCACACTGTCGCTCTCTCACAATCCCACACTGTCGCTCTCTCACACTCCCACACTGTCGCTCCCTCAGACTCCCACACTTTCGCTCCCTCACACTCCCACACTGTCGCTGTCTCACTCTCCCACACTGTCGCTCTCTCACACTCCCACACTGTCGCTCTCTCACACTCCCACACTGTCGTTGTCTCACTCTCCCACACTGTCGCTCTCTCACAGTCCCACACTGTCGCTGTCTCACACTCCCACACTGTCGCTGACTCCCACTCCCACACTGTCGCTGACTCACAATCCCACACTGTCGCTCTCTCACACTCCCACAATGTCGCTCTCTCCCACTCCCACACTGTCGCTCTCTCCCACTCCCACACTGTCGCTCTCAGACTCCCACACTGTCGCTGTCTCACACTCCCACACTGTCGCTGTCTCACACTCCCACACTGTCGCTCACTCACACTCCCACACTGTCGCTCTCTCACACTCCCACACTGTCGCTGTCTCACACTCCCACACTGCCGCTCTATCACACTCCCACACTGTCGCTCTCTCACACTCCCACACTGTCGCTCTCTCACACTCCCACAATGTCGCTCTCTCACACTCCCACACTGTCGCTCTCTCACACTCCCACACTGTCGCTGTCTCACACTCCCACACTGTCGCTCACTCACACTCCCACACTGTCGCTGTCTCACACTCCCACACTGCCGCTCTCTCACACTCCCACACTGTCGCTCCCTCAGAGTCCCACACTGTCGCTCTCTCACACTCCCACACTGTCGCTCTCTCACACTCCCACACTGTCGCTCCCTCAGACTCCCACACTGTCGCTCCCTCACACTCCCACACTGTCGCTGTCTCACTCTCCCACACTGTCGCTCTCTCACACTCCCACACTGTCGCTCTCTCACACTCCCACATTGTCGCCCTCTCACACTCCCACACTGTCGCTGTCTCACACTCCCACACTGTCGCTCTCTCACAGTCCCACACTGTCGCTGTCTCACACTCCCACACTGTTGCTGACTCACACTCCCACACTGTCGCTGACTCACAATCCCACACTGTCGCTCTCTCACACTCCCACAATGTCGCTCTCTCACACTCCCACACTGTCGCTCTCTCCCACTCCCACACTGTCGCTCTCACACTCCCACACTGTCGCTGTCTCACACTCTCACACTGTCGCTGTCTCACACTCCCACACTGTCGCTCTCTCACACTCCCACACTGTCGCTCCCGCACACTCCCACACTGTCGCTGTCTCACACTCCCACACTGCCGCTCTCTCACACTCCCACACTGTCGCTCTCTCACTATCCCACACTGTCGCTCTCTCACACTCCCACAATGTCGCTCTCTCACACTCCCACACTGTCGCTCTCTCACACTCCCACACTGTCGCTGTCTCACACTCCCACACTGTCGCTCTCTCACACTCCCACACTGTCGCTGTCTCACACTCCCACAATGTCGCTCTCTCACACTCCCACACTGTCGCTCTCTCACACTCCCACACTGTCGCTCACTCACACTCCCACACTGTCGCTGTCTCTCACTCCCACACTGTCGCTCTCTCACACTCCCACACTGTCGCTCCCTCACAGTCCCACACTGGCGCTCTCTCACACTCCCACACTGTCGCTCACTCACACACCCACACTGTCGCTCTCTAACACTCCCACACTGTCGCTCTCTCACACTCCCACACTGTCGCTATCTCACACTCCCACACTGTCGCTCTCTCACTCTCCCACACTGTCGCTCTCTCTCACTCCCACACTGTCGCTGTCTCACACTCCCACACTGCCGCTCTCTCACACTCGCACACTGTCGCTCTCTCACACTCCCACACTGTCGCTCTCTCACACTCCCACAATGTCGCTCTCTCACACTCCCACACTGTCGCTCACTCACACTCCCACACTGTCGCTCACTCACACTCCCACACTGTCGCTGTCTCACACTCCCACACTGTCGCTGTCTCACACTCCCACACTGCCGCTCTCTCACACTCCCACACTGTCGCTCTCTCACACTCCCACACTGCCGCTCTCTCACACTCCCACACTGTCGCTCTCTCACACTCCCACACTGTCGCTCTCTCACACTCCCACACTGTCGCTCCCTCAGACTCCCACAGTGTCGCTGTCTCACACTCCCAC
The DNA here is from genome assembly GCF_047496885.1 of Scyliorhinus torazame. NCBI lineage: Eukaryota > Metazoa > Chordata > Chondrichthyes > Carcharhiniformes > Scyliorhinidae > Scyliorhinus > Scyliorhinus torazame. The sequence goes on from NC_092714.1 coordinate 8,207,288, forward strand.
ACTGTCGCTCTTTCACACTCCCACACTGTCGCAGTCACACTCCCACACTGTCGCTATCTCACACTCCCACACTGTCGCTCTCTCGTACTCCCACACTGTCGCTCTCTCACACTTTTAAACTGTCGCACTCTCACACTCCCACACTGTCGCTCTCTCACACTCCCACACTGTCGCTCTCTCACACTCCCACACTGTCGCTCTCTCACACTCCCACACAGTCGCTCTCTCACGCTCCCACACTGTCGCTGTCTCTCACTCGCACACTGTCGCTCTCTCACACTCGCACACTGTCGCTCTCTCACAGTCCCACACTGTCGCTGTCTCACACTCCCACACTGTCGCTGACTCCCACTCCCACACTGTCGCTGACTCACAATCCCACACTGTCGCTCTCTCACACTCCCACAATGTCGCTCTCTCCCACTCCCACACTGTCGCTCTCTCCCACTCCCACACTGTCGCTCTCAGACTCCCACACTGTCGCTGTCTCACACTCCCACACTGTCGCTGTCTCACACTCCCACACTGTCGCTCACTCACACTCCCACACTGTCGCTCTCTCACACTCCCACACTGTCGCTGTCTCACACTCCCACACTGCCGCTCTCTCACACTCCCACACTGTCGCTCTCTCACACTCCCACAATGTCGCTCTCTCACACTCCCACACTGTCGCTCTCTCACACTCCCACACTGTCGCTCTCTCACACTCCCACACTGTCGCTCTCTCACACTCCCACACTGTCGCTCACTCACACTCCCACACTGTCGCTGTCTCACACTCCCACACTGCCGCTCTCTCACACTCCCACACTGTCGCTCTCTCACAGTCCCACACTGTCGACTCTCACACTCCCACACTGTCGCTCTCTCACACTCCCACACTGTCGCTCCCTCAGACTCCCACACTGTCGCTCCCTCACACTCCCACACTGTCGCTGTCTCACTCTCCCACACTGTCGCTCTCTCACACTCCCACACTGTCGCTCTCTCACACTCCCACACTGTCGCTCTCTCACACTCCCACACTGTCGCTGTCTCACACTCCCACACTGTCGCTCTCTCACAGTCCCACACTGTCGCTCTCTCACACTCCCACACTGTCGCTCTCTCACACTCCCACACTGTCGCTCTCTCACACTCCCACACTGTCGCTGTCTCACACTCCCACACTGTCGCTCTCTCACAGTCCCACACTGTCGCTGTCTCACACTCCCACACTGTCGCTGACTCACAATCCCACACTGTCGCTCTCTCACACTCCCACAATGTCGCTCTCTCACACTCCCACACTGTCGCTCTCTCCCACTCCCACACTGTCGCTCTCACACTCCCACACTGTCGCTGTCTCACACTCCCACACTGTCGCTGTCTCACACTCCCACACTGTCGCTCTCTCACACTCCCACACTGTCGCTCTCTCACACTCCCACACTGTCGCTGTCTCACACTCCCACACTGTCGCTCTCTCACAGTCCCACACTGTCGCTGTCTCACACTCCCACACTGTCGCTGACTCACACTCCCACACTGTCGCTCTCTCACAATCCCACACTGTCGCTCTCTCACACTCCCACACTGTCGCTCCCTCAGACTCCCTCACTGTCGCTCCCTCACACTCCCACACTGTCGCTGTCTCACTCTCCCACACTGTCGCTCTCTCACACTCCCACACTGTCGCTGTCTCACACTCCCACACTGTCGCTGTCTCACACTCCCACACTGTCGCTCTCTCACACTCCCACACTGTCGCTGTCTCACACTCCCACACTGTCGCTCTCTCACACTCCCACACTGTCGCTCTCTCACACTCCCACACTGTCGCTCTCTCACACTCCCACACTGTCGCTGTCTCACACTCCCACACTGTCGCTCTCTCACACTCCCACACTGTCGCTCTCTCACACTCCCACACTGTCGCTCCTTCACACTCCCACACTGTCGCTCTCTCCCACTCCCACACTGTCGCTGTCTCACACTCCCACACTGTCGCTCTCTCACACTCCCACACTGTCGCTCTCTCACACTCCCACACGGTCGCTGTCTCACACTCCCACACTGTCGCTGTCTCACACTCCCACACTGTCGCTCTCTCACAGTCCCACACTGTCGCTGTCTCACACTCCCACACTGTCGCTGACTCACACTCCCACACTGTCGCTCTCTCACAATCCCACACTGTCGCTCTCTCACACTCCCACACTGTCGCTCCCTCAGACTCCCACACTTTCGCTCCCTCACACTCCCACACTGTCGCTGTCTCACTCTCCCACACTGTCGCTCTCTCACTATCCCACACTGTCGCTCTCTCACACTCCCACAATGTCGCTCTCTCACACTCCCACACTGTCGCTGTCTCACACTCCCACACTGTCGCTGTCTCACACTCCCACACTGTCGCTCTCTCACACTCCCACACTGTCGCTGTCTCACACTCCCACACTGCCGCTCTCTCACACTCCCACACTGTCGCTCTCTCACAGTCCCACACTGTCGACTCTCACACTCCCACAATGTCGCTCTCTCACACTCCCACACTGTCGCTCTCTCACACTCCCACACTGTCGCTCACTCACACTCCCACACTGTCGCTGTCTCTCACTCCCACACTGTCGCTCTCTCACACTCCCACACTGTCGCTCCCTCACAGTCCCACACTGGCGCTCTCTCACACTCCCACACTGTCGCTCACTCACACACCCACACTGTCGCTCTCTAACACTCCCACACTGTCGCTCTCTCACACTCCCACACTGTCGCTATCTCACACTCCCACACTGTCGCTCTCTCACTCTCCCACACTGTCGCTCTCTCTCACTCCCACACTGTCGCTGTCTCACACTCCCACACTGCCGCTCTCTCACACTCGCACACTGTCGCTCTCTCACACTCCCACACTGTCGCTCTCTCACACTCCCACAATGTCGCTCTCTCACACTCCCACACTGTCGCTCACTCACACTCCCACACTGTCGCTCACTCACACTCCCACACTGTCGCTGTCTCACACTCCCACACTGCCGCTCTCTCACACTCCCACACTGTCGCTCTCTCACACTCCCACACTGCCGCTCTCTCACACTCCCACACTGTCGCTCTCTCACACTCCCACACTGTCGCTCTCTCACACTCCCACACTGTCGCTCCCTCAGACTCCCACAGTGTCGCTGTCTCACACTCCCACACTGTCGCTCTTTCACACTCCCACACTGTCGCAGTCACACTCCCACACTGTCGCTATCTCACACTCCCACACTGTCGCTCTCTCGTACTCCCACACTGTCGCTCTCTCACACTTTTAAACTGTCGCACTCTCACACTCCCACACTGTCGCTCTCTCACACTCCCACACTGTCGCTCTCTCACACTCCCACACTGTCGCTCTCTCACACTCCCACACAGTCGCTCTCTCACGCTCCCACACTGTCGCTGTCTCTCACTCGCACACTGTCGCTCTCTCACACTCGCACACTGTCGCTCTCTCACAGTCCCACACTGTCGCTGTCTCACACTCCCACACTGTCGCTGACTCCCACTCCCACACTGTCGCTGACTCACAATCCCACACTGTCGCTCTCTCACACTCCCACAATGTCGCTCTCTCCCACTCCCACACTGTCGCTCTCTCCCACTCCCACACTGTCGCTCTCAGACTCCCACACTGTCGCTGTCTCACACTCCCACACTGTCGCTGTCTCACACTCCCACACTGTCGCTCACTCACACTCCCACACTGTCGCTCTCTCACACTCCCACACTGTCGCTGTCTCACACTCCCACACTGCCGCTCTCTCACACTCCCACACTGTCGCTCTCTCACACTCCCACAATGTCGCTCTCTCACACTCCCACACTGTCGCTCTCTCACACTCCCACACTGTCGCTCTCTCACACTCCCACACTGTCGCTCTCTCACACTCCCACACTGTCGCTCACTCACACTCCCACACTGTCGCTGTCTCACACTCCCACACTGCCGCTCTCTCACACTCCCACACTGTCGCTCTCTCACAGTCCCACACTGTCGCCTCTCACACTCCCACACTGTCGCTCTCTCACACTCCCACACTGTCGCTCCCTCAGACTCCCACACTGTCGCTCCCTCACACTCCCACACTGTCGCTGTCTCACTCTCCCACACTGTCGCTCTCTCACACTCCCACACTGTCGCTCTCTCACACTCCCACACTGTCGCTCTCTCACACTCCCACACTGTCGCTGTCTCACACTCCCACACTGTCGCTCTCTCACAGTCCCACACTGTCGCTCTCTCACACTCCCACACTGTCGCTCTCTCACACTCCCACACTGTCGCTCTCTCCCACTCCCACACTGTCGCTCTCACACTCCCACACTGTCGCTGTCTCACACTCCCACACTGTCGCTGTCTCACACTCCCACACTGTCGCTCTCTCACACTCCCACACTGTCGCTCTCTCACACTCCCACACTGTCGCTGTCTCACACTCCCACACTGTCGCTCTCTCACAGTCCCACACTGTCGCTGTCTCACACTCCCACACTGTCGCTGACTCACACTCCCACACTGTCGCTCTCTCACAATCCCACACTGTCGCTCTCTCACACTCCCACACTGTCGCTCCCTCAGACTCCCTCACTGTCGCTCCCTCACACTCCCACACTGTCGCTGTCTCACTCTCCCACACTGTCGCTCTCTCACACTCCCACACTGTCGCTGTCTCACACTCCCACACTGTCGCTGTCTCACACTCCCACACTGTCGCTCTCTCACACTCCCACACTGTCGCTGTCTCACACTCCCTCACTGTCGCTCTCTCACACTCCCAAACTGTCGCTCTCTCACACTCCCACACTGTCGCTGTCTCACACTCCCACACTGTCGCTCTCTCACACTCCCACACTGTTGCTCTCTCACACTCCCACACTGTCGCTCCTTCACACTCCCACACTGTCGCTCTCTCCCACTCCCACACTGTCGCTGTCTCACACTCCCACACTGTCGCTCTCTCACACTCCCACACTGTCGCTCTCTCACACTCCCACACGGTCGCTGTCTCACACTCCCACACTGTCGCTGTCTCACACTCCCACACTGTCGCTCTCTCACAGTCCCACACTGTCGCTGTCTCACACTCCCACACTGTCGCTGACTCACACTCCCACACTGTCGCTCTCTCACAATCCCACACTGTCGCTCTCTCACACTCCCACACTGTCGCTCCCTCAGACTCCCACACTTTCGCTCCCTCACACTCCCACACTGTCGCTGTCTCACTCTCCCACACTGTCGCTCTCTCACACTCCCACACTGTCGCTCTCTCACACTCCCACACTGTCGCTGTCTCACTCTCCCACACTGTCGCTCTCTCACAGTCCCACACTGTCGCTCTCTCACACTCCCACACTGTCGCTGTCTCACACTCCCACACTGTCGCTCTCTCACACTCCCACACTGTCGCTCTCTCACACTCCCACACTGTCGCTCCCTCACACTCCCACACTGTCGCTCTCTCCCACTCCCACACTGTCGCTGTCTCACACTCCCACACTGTCGCTCTCTCACACTCCCACACTGTCGCTCTCTCACACTCCCACACGGTCGCTGTCTCACACTCCCACACTGTCGCTGTCTCACACTCCCACACTGTCGCTCTCTCACAGTCCCACACTGTCGCTGTCTCACACTCCCACACTGTCGCTGACTCACACTCCCACACTGTCGCTCTCTCACAATCCCACTCTGTCGCTCTCTCACACTCCCACACTGTCGCTCCCTCAGACTCCCACACTTTCGCTCCCTCACACTCCCACACTGTCGCTGTCTCACTCTCCCACACTGTCGCTCTCTCACACTCCCACACTGTCGCTCTCTCACACTCCCACACTGTCGCTGTCTCACTCTCCCACACTGTCGCTCTCTCACAGTCCCACACTGTCGCTCTCTCACACTCCCACACTGTCGCTGTCTCACACTCCCACACTGTCGCTCTCTCACACTCCCACACTGTCGCTCTCTCACACTCCCACACTGTCGCTCCCTCACACTCCCACACTGTCGCTCTCTCCCACTCCCACACTGTCGCTGTCTCACACTCCCACACTGTCGCTCTCTCACACTCCCACACTGTCGCTCCCTCAGACTCCCACACTTTCGCTCCCTCACACTCCCACACTGTCGCTGTCTCACTCTCCCACACTGTCGCTCTCTCACACTCCCACACTGTCGCTCTCTCACACTCCCACACTGTCGCTGTCTCAGTCTCCCACACTGTCGCTCTCTCACAGTCCCACACTGTCGCTGTCTCACACTCCCACACTGTCGCTGACTCCCACTCCCACACTGTCGCTGACTCACAATCCCACACTGTCGCTCTCTCACACTCCCACAATGTCGCTCTCTCCCACTCCCACACTGTCGCTCTCTCCCACTCCCACACTGTCGCTCTCAGACTCCCACACTGTCGCTGTCTCACACTCCCACACTGTCGCTGTCTCACACTCCCACACTGTCGCTCACTCACACTCCCACACTGTCGCTCTCTCACACTCCCACACTGTCGCTGTCTCACACTCCCACACTGCCGCTCTCTCACACTCCCACACTGTCGCTCTCTCACACTCCCACACTGTCGCTCTCTCACACTCCCACAATGTCGCTCTCTCACACTCCCACACTGTCGCTCTCTCACACTCCCACACTGTCGCTCTCTCACACTCCCACACTGTCGCTCACTCACACTCCCACACTGTCGCTGTCTCACACTCCCACACTGCCGCTCTCTCACACTCCCACACTGTCGCTCTCTCACACTCCCACACTGTCGCTCTCTCACACTCCCACACTGTCGCTCTCTCACAGTCCCACACTGTCGACTCTCACACTCCCACACTGTCGCTCTCTCACACTCCCACACTGTCGCTCCCTCAGACTCCCACACTGTCGCTCCCTCACACTCCCACACTGTCGCTGTCTCACTCTCCCACACTGTCGCTCTCTCACACTCCCACACTGTCGCTCCCTCAGACTCCCACACTTTCGCTCCCTCACACTCCCACACTGTCGCTGTCTCACTCTCCCACACTGTCGCTCTCTCACACTCCCACACTGTCGCTCTCTCACACTCCCACACTGTCGCTGTCTCACTCTCCCACACTGTCGCTCTCTTACAGTCCCACACTGTCGCTCTCTCACACTCCCACACTGTCGCTGTCTCACACTCCCACACTGTCGCTCTCTCACACTCCCACACTGTCGCTCTCTCACAGTCCCACACTGTCGACTCTCACACTCCCACAATGTCGCTCTCTCACACTCCCACACTGTCGCTCTCTCACACTCCCACACTGTCGCTCACTCACACTCCCACACTGTCGCTGTCTCTCACTCCCACACTGTCGCTCTCTCACACTCCCACACTGTCGCTCCCTCACAGTCCCACACTGGCGCTCTCTCACACTCCCACACTGTCGCTCACTCACACACCCACACTGTCGCTCTCTAACACTCCCACACTGTCGCTCTCTCACACTCCCACACTGTCGCTATCTCACACTCCCACACTGTCGCTCTCTCACTCTCCCACACTGTCGCTCTCTCTCACTCCCACACTGTCGCTGTCTCACACTCCCACACTGCCGCTCTCTCACACTCGCACACTGTCGCTCTCTCACACTCCCACACTGTCGCTCTCTCACACTCCCACAATGTCGCTCTCTCACACTCCCACACTGTCGCTCACTCACACTCCCACACTGTCGCTCACTCACACTCCCACACTGTCGCTGTCTCACACTCCCACACTGCCGCTCTCTCACACTCCCACACTGTCGCTCTCTCACACTCCCACACTGCCGCTCTCTCACACTCCCACACTGTCGCTCTCTCACACTCCCACACTGTCGCTCTCTCACACTCCCACACTGTCGCTCCCTCAGACTCCCACAGTGTCGCTGTCTCACACTCCCACACTGTCGCTCTTTCACACTCCCACACTGTCGCAGTCACACTCCCACACTGTCGCTATCTCACACTCCCACACTGTCGCTCTCTCGTACTCCCACACTGTCGCTCTCTCACACTTTTAAACTGTCGCACTCTCACACTCCCACACTGTCGCTCTCTCACACTCCCACACTGTCGCTCTCTCACACTCCCACACTGTCGCTCTCTCACACTCCCACACAGTCGCTCTCTCACGCTCCCACACTGTCGCTGTCTCTCACTCGCACACTGTCGCTCTCTCACACTCGCACACTGTCGCTCTCTCACAGTCCCACACTGTCGCTGTCTCACACTCCCACACTGTCGCTGACTCCCACTCCCACACTGTCGCTGACTCACAATCCCACACTGTCGCTCTCTCACACTCCCACAATGTCACTCTCTCCCACTCCCACACTGTCGCTCTCTCCCACTCCCACACTGTCGCTCTCAGACTCCCACACTGTCGCTGTCTCACACTCCCACACTGTCGCTGTCTCACACTCCCACACTGTCGCTCACTCACACTCCCACACTGTCGCTCTCTCACACTCCCACACTGTCGCTGTCTCACACTCCCACACTGCCGCTCTCTCACACTCCCACACTGTCGCTCTCTCACACTCCCACAATGTCGCTCTCTCACACTCCCACACTGTCGCTCTCTCACACTCCCACACTGTCGCTCTCTCACACTCCCACACTGTCGCTCTCTCACACTCCCACACTGTCGCTCACTCACACTCCCACACTGTCGCTGTCTCACACTCCCACACTGCCGCTCTCTCACACTCCCACACTGTCGCTCTCTCACAGTCCCACACTGTCGACTCTCACACTCCCACACTGTCGCTCTCTCACACTCCCACACTGTCGCTCCCTCAGACTCCCACACTGTCGCTCCCTCACACTCCCACACTGTCGCTGTCTCACTCTCCCACACTGTCGCTCTCTCACACTCCCACACTGTCGCTCTCTCACACTCCCACACTGTCGCTCTCACACTCCCACACTGTCGCTGTCTCACACTCCCACACTGTCGCTCTCTCACACTCCCACACTGTCGCTCTCTCACACTCCCACACTGTCGCTCTCTCACACTCCCACACTGTCGCTGTCTCACACTCCCACACTGTCGCTCTCTCACAGTCCCACACTGTCGCTGTCTCACACTCCCACACTGTCGCTGACTCACACTCCCACACTGTCGCTCTCTCACAATCCCACACTGTCGCTCTCTCACACTCCCACACTGTCGCTCCCTCAGACTCCCTCACTGTCGCTCCCTCACACTCCCACACTGTCGCTGTCTCACTCTCCCACACTGTCGCTCTCTCACACTCCCACACTGTCGCTGTCTCACACTCCCACACTGTCGCTGTCTCACACTCCCACACTGTCGCTCTCTCACACTCCCACACTGTCGCTGTCTCACACTCCCTCACTGTCGCTCTCTCACACTCCCAAACTGTCGCTCTCTCACACTCCCACACTGTCGCTGTCTCACACTCCCACACTGTCGCTCTCTCACACTCCCACACTGTCGCTCTCTCACACTCCCACACTGTCGCTCCTTCACACTCCCACACTGTCGCTCTCTCCCACTCCCACACTGTCGCTGTCTCACACTCCCACACTGTCGCTCTCTCACACTCCCACACTGTCGCTCTCTCACACTCCCACACGGTCGCTGTCTCACACTCCCACACTGTCGCTGTCTCACACTCCCACACTGTCGCTCTCTCACAGTCCCACACTGTCGCTGTCTCACACTCCCACACTGTCGCTGACTCACACTCCCACACTGTCGCTCTCTCACAATCCCACACTGTCGCTCTCTCACACTCCCACACTGTCGCTCCCTCAGACTCCCACACTTTCGCTCCCTCACACTCCCACACTGTCGCTGTCTCACTCTCCCACACTGTCGCTCTCTCACACTCCCACACTGTCGCTCTCTCACACTCCCACACTGTCGCTGTCTCACTCTCCCACACTGTCGCTCTCTCACAGTCCCACACTGTCGCTCTCTCACACTCCCACACTGTCGCTGTCTCACACTCCCACACTGTCGCTCTCTCACACTCCCACACTGTCGCTCTCTCACACTCCCACACTGTCGCTCCCTCACACTCCCACACTGTCGCTCTCTCCCACTCCCACACTGTCGCTGTCTCACACTCCCACACTGTCGCTCTCTCACACTCCCACACTGTCGCTCTCTCACACTCCCACACGGTCGCTGTCTCACACTCCCACACTGTCGCTGTCTCACACTCCCACACTGTCGCTCTCTCACAGTCCCACACTGTCGCTGTCTCACACTCCCACACTGTCGCTGACTCACACTCCCACACTGTCGCTCTCTCACAATCCCACTCTGTCGCTCTCTCACACTCCCACACTGTCGCTCCCTCAGACTCCCACACTTTCGCTCCCTCACACTCCCACACTGTCGCTGTCTCACTCTCCCACACTGTCGCTCTCTCACACTCCCACACTGTCGCTCTCTCACACTCCCACACTGTCGCTGTCTCACTCTCCCACACTGTCGCTCTCTCACAGTCCCACACTGTCGCTCTCTCACACTCCCACACTGTCGCTGTCTCACACTCCCACACTGTCGCTCTCTCACACTCCCACACTGTCGCTCTCTCACACTCCCACACTGTCGCTCCCTCACACTCCCACACTGTCGCTCTCTCCCACTCCCACACTGTCGCTGTCTCACACTCCCACACTGTCGCTCTCTCACACTCCCACACTGTCGCTCTCTCACACTCCCACACGGTCGCTGTCTCACACTCCCACACTGTCGCTGTCTCACACTCCCACACTGTCGCTCTCTCACAGTCCCACACTGTCGCTGTCTCACACTCCCACACTGTCGCTGACTCACACTCCCACACTGTCGCTCTCTCACAATCCCACACTGTCGCTCTCTCACACTCCCACACTGTCGCTCCCTCACACTCCCACACTTTCGCTCCCTCACACTCCCACACTGTCGCTGTCTCACTCTCCCACACTGTCGCTCTCTCACACTCCCACACTGTCGCTCTCTCACACTCCCACACTGTCGCTGTCTCAGTCTCCCACACTGTCGCTCTCTCACAGTCCCACACTGTCGCTGTCTCACACTCCCACACTGTCGCTGACTCCCACTCCCACACTGTCGCTGACTCACAATCCCACACTGTCGCTCTCTCACACTCCCACAATGTCGCTCTCTCCCACTCCCACACTGTCGCTCTCTCCCACTCCCACACTGTCGCTCTCAGACTCCCACACTGTCGCTGTCTCACACTCCCACACTGTCGCTCACTCACACTCCCACACTGTCGCTCTCTCACACTCCCACACTGTCGCTGTCTCACACTCCCACACTGCCGCTCTCTCACACTCCCACACTGTCGCTCTCTCACACTCCCACACTGTCGCTCTCTCACACTCCCACAATGTCGCTCTCTCACACTCCCACACTGTCGCTCTCTCACACTCCCACACTGTCGCTCTCTCACACTCCCACACTGTCGCTCTCTCACACTCCCACACTGTCGCTCACTCACACTCCCACACTGTCGCTGTCTCACACTCCCACACTGCCGCTCTCTCACACTCCCACACTGTCGCTCTCTCACACTCCCACACTGTCGCTCTCTCACACTCCCACACTGTCGCTCTCTCACAGTCCCACACTGTCGACTCTCACACTCCCACACTGTCGCTCTCTCACACTCCCACACTGTCGCTCCCTCAGACTCCCACACTGTCGCTCCCTCACACTCCCACACTGTCGCTGTCTCACTCTCCCACACTGTCGCTCTCTCACACTCCCACACTGTCGCTCCCTCAGACTCCCACACTTTCGCTCCCTCACACTCCCACACTGTCGCTGTCTCACTCTCCCACACTGTCGCTCTCTCACACTCCCACACTGTCGCTCTCTCACACTCCCACACTGTCGCTGTCTCACTCTCCCACACTGTCGCTCTCTTACAGTCCCACACTGTCGCTCTCTCACACTCCCACACTGTCGCTGTCTCACACTCCCACACTGTCGCTCTCTCACACTCCCACACTGTCGCTCTCTCACACTCCCACACTGTCGCTCCCTCAGACTCCCACACTGTCGCTCTCTCCCACTCCCACACTGTCGCTGTCTCACACTCCCACACGGTCGCTCTCTCACACTCCCACACTGTCGCTCTCTCACACTCCCACACTGTCGCTCCCTCAGACTCCCACACTTTCGCTCCCTCACACTCCCACACTGTCGCTGTCTCACTCTCCCACACTGTCGCTCTCTCACACTCCCACACTGTCGCTCTCTCACACTCCCACACTGTCGCTGTCTCACTCTCCCACACTGTCGCTCTCTCACAGTCCCACACTGTCGCTGTCTCACACTCCCACACTGTCGCTGACTCCCACTCCCACACTGTCGCTGACTCACAATCCCACACTGTCGCTCTCTCACACTCCCACAATGTCGCTCTCTCCCACTCCCACACTGTCGCTCTCTCCCACTCCCACACTGTCGCTCTCAGACTCCCACACTGTCGCTGTCTCACACTCCCACACTGTCGCTGTCTCACACTCCCACACTGTCGCTCACTCACACTCCCACACTGTCGCTCTCTCACACTCCCACACTGTCGCTGTCTCACACTCCCACACTGCCGCTCTCTCACACTCCCACACTGTCGCTCTCTCACACTCCCACACTGTCGCTCTCTCACACTCCCACAATGTCGCTCTCTCACACTCCCACACTGTCGCTCTCTCACACTCCCACACTGTCGCTCTCTCACACTCCCACACTGTCGCTCACTCACACTCCCACACTGTCGCTGTCTCACACTCCCACACTGCCGCTCTCTCACACTCCCACACTGTCGCTCCCTCAGAGTCCCACACTGTCGCTCTCTCACACTCCCACACTGTCACTCTCTCACACTCCCACACTGTCGCTCCCTCAGACTCCCACACTGTCGCTCCCTCACACTCCCACACTGTCGCTGTCTCACTCTCCCACACTGTAGCTCTCTCACACTCCCACACTGTCGCTCTCTCACACTCCCACACTGTCGCCCTCTCACACTCCCACACTGTCGCTGTCTCACACTCCCACACTGTCGCTCTCTCACAGTCCCACACTGTCGCTGTCTCACACTCCCACACTGTTGCTGACTCACACTCCCACACTGTCGCTGACTCACAATCCCACACTGTCGCTCTCTCACACTCCCACAATGTCGCTCTCTCACACTCCCACACTGTCGCTCTCTCCCACTCCCACACTGTCGCTCTCACACTCCCACACTGTCGCTGTCTCACACTCTCACACTGTCGCTGTCTCACACTCCCACACTGTCGCTCTCTCACACTCCCACACTGTCGCTCCCGCACACTCCCACACTGTCGCTGTCTCACACTCCCACACTGCCGCTCTCTCACACTCCCACACTGTCGCTCTCTCACACTCCCACACTGTCGCTCTCTCACACTCCCACAATGTCGCTCTCTCACACTCCCACACTGTCGCTCTCTCACACTCCCACACTGTAGTTGTCTCACACTCCCACACTGTCGCTCTCTCACACTCCCACACTGTCGCTGTCTCACACTCCCACACTGCCGCTCTCTCACACTCCCACACTGTCGCTGTCTCACACTCCCACACTGTCGCTCTCTCACACTCCCACACTGTCGCTGTCTCACACTCCCACACTGCCGCTCTCTCTCACTCCCACACTGTCGCTCTCTCACAGTCCCACACTGTCGACTCTCACACTCCCACACTGTCGCTCTATCACACTCCCACACTGTCGCTCACTCACACTCCCACACTGTCGCTGTCTCTCACTCCCACACTGTCGTTCTCTCACACTCCCACACTGTCGCTCCCTCACACTCCCACACTGGCGCTCTCTCACACTCCCACACTGTCGCTCACTCACACACCCACACTGTCGCTCTCTCACACTCCCACACTGTCGCTCTCTCACACTCCCACACTGTCGCTATCTCACACTCCCACACTGTCGCTCTCTCACTCTCCCACACTGTCGCTCTCTCTCACTCCCACACTGTCGCTGTCTCACACTCCCACACTGCCGCTCTCTCACACTCGCACAGTGTCGCTCTCTCACACTCCCACACTGTCGCTCTCTCACACTCCCACAATGTCGCTCTCTCACACTCCCACACTGTCGCTCACTCACAATCCCACACTGTCGCTCACTCACACTCCCACACTGTCGCTGTCTCACACTCCCACACTGCCGCTCTCTCACACTCCCACACTGTCGCTCTCTCACACTCCCACACTGCCGCTCTCTCACACTCCCACACTGTCGCTCTCACACACTCCCACACTGTCGCTCTCTCACACTACCACACTGTCGCTCTCTCACACTCCCACACTGTCGCTCCCTCAGACTCCCACAGTGTCGCTGTCTCACACTCCCACACTGTCGCTCTTTCACACTCCCACACTGTCGCAGTCACACTCCCACACTGTCACTATCTCACACTCCCACACTGTCGCTCTCTCGTACTCCCACACTGTCGCTCTCTCCCACTTTTAAACTGTCGCACTCTCACACTCCCACACTGTCGCTCTCTCACACTCCCACACTGTCGCTGTCTCACACTCCCACACTGTCGCTCTCTCACACTCCCACACTGCCGCTCTCTCACACTCCCACACAGTCGCTCTCTCACGCTCCCACACTGTCGCTCTCTCCCACTCCCACACTGTCGCTCTCTCACACTCCCACACTGCCGCTCTCTCACACTCCCACACTGTCGCTCTCTCACACTCCCACACTGTCGCTGTCTCACACTCCCACACTGCCGCTCTCTCTCACTCCCACACTGTCGCTCTCTCACAGTCCCACACTGTCGACTCTCACACTCCCACACTGTCGCTCTCTCACACTCCCACACTGTCGCTCACTCACACTCCCACACTGTCGCTGTCTCTCACTCCCACACTGTCGTTCTCTCACACTCCCACACTGTCGCTCCCTCACACTCCCACACTGGCGCTCTCTCACACTCCCACACTGTCGCTCACTCACACACCCACACTGTCGCTCTCTCACACTCCCACACTGTCGCTCTCTCACACTCCCACACTGTCGCTATCTCACACTCCCACACTGTCGCTCTCTCACTCTCCCACACTGTCGCTCTCTCTCACTCCCACACTGTCGCTGTCTCACACTCCCACACTGCCGCTCTCTCACACTCGCACAGTGTCGCTCTCTCACACTCCCACACTGTCGCTCTCTCACACTCCCACAATGTCGCTCTCTCACACTCCCACACTGTCGCTCACTCACAATCCCACACTGTCGCTCACTCACACTCCCACACTGTCGCTGTCTCACACTCCCACACTGCCGCTCTCTCACACTCCCACACTGTCGCTCTCTCACACTCCCACACTGCCGCTCTCTCACACTCCCACACTGTCGCTCTCTCACACTCCCACACTGTCGCTCTCTCACACTACCACACTGTCGCTCTCTCACACTCCCACACTGTCGCTCCCTCAGACTCCCACAGTGTCGCTGTCTCACACTCCCACACTGTCGCTCTTTCACACTCCCACACTGTCGCAGTCACACTCCCACACTGTCACTATCTCACACTCCCACACTGTCGCTCTCTCGTACTCCCACACTGTCGCTCTCTCCCACTTTTAAACTGTCGCACTCTCACACTCCCACACTGTCGCTCTCTCACACTCCCACACTGTCGCTGTCTCACACTCCCACACTGTCGCTCTCTCACACTCCCACACTGCCGCTCTCTCACACTCCCACACAGTCGCTCTCTCACGCTCCCACACTGTCGCTCTCTCCCACTCCCACACTGTCGCTCTCAGACTCCCACACTGTCGCTGTCTCACACTCCCACACTGTCGCTGTCTCACACTCCCACACTGTCGCTGACTCCCACTCCCACACTGTCGCTGACTCACAATCCCACACTGTCGCTCTCTCACACTCCCACAATGTCGCTCTCTCCCACTCCCACACTGTCGCTCTCTCCCACTCCCACACTGTCGCTCTCAGACTCCCACACTGTCGCTGTCTCACACTCCCACACTGTCGCTGTCTCACACTCCCACACTGTCGCTGTCTCACACTCCCACACTGCCGCTCTCTCACACTCCCACACTGTCGCTCTCTCACACTCCCACAATGTCGCTCTCTCACACTCCCACACTGTCGCTCTCTCACACTCCCACACTGTCGCTCTCTCACACTCCCCCACTGTCGCTGTCTCACACTCCCACACTGCCGCTCTCTCACACTCCCACACTGTCGCTCTCTCACAGTCCCACACTGTCGACTCTCACACTCCCACACTGTCGCCCTCTCACACTCCCACACTGTCGCTCCCTCAGACTCCCACACTGTCGCTCCCTCACACTCCCACACTGTCGCTGTCTCACTCTCCCACACTGTCGCT
Organism: Scyliorhinus torazame; assembly: GCF_047496885.1. Classification (NCBI taxonomy): domain Eukaryota; kingdom Metazoa; phylum Chordata; class Chondrichthyes; order Carcharhiniformes; family Scyliorhinidae; genus Scyliorhinus; species Scyliorhinus torazame. Next base: position 8,223,741 of record NC_092714.1, read on the forward strand.
CTCTCACACTCCCACACTGTCGCTCTCTCACACTCCCACACTGTCGCTCTCTCACACTCCCACACTGTCGCTGTCTCACACTCCCACACTGTCGCTCTCTCACAGTCCCACACTGTCGCTCTCTCACACTCCCACACTGTCGCTCTCTCACACTCCCACACTGTCGCTCTCTCACACTCCCACACTGTCGCTGTCTCACACTCCCACACTGTAGCTCTCTCACAGTCCCACACTGTCGCTGTCTCACACTCCCACACTGTCGCTGACTCACAATCCCACACTGTCGCTCTCTCACACTCCCACAATGTCGCTCTCTCACACTCCCACACTGTCGCTCTCTCCCACTCCCACACTGTCGCTCTCACACTCCCACACTGTCGCTGTCTCACACTCCCACACTGTCGCTGTCTCACACTCCCACACTGTCGCTCTCTCACACTCCCACACTGTCGCTCTCTCACACTCCCACACTGTCGCTGTCTCACACTCCCACACTGCCGCTCTCTCACACTCCCACACTGTCGCTCTCTCACACTCCCACACTGTCGCTCTCTCACACTCCCACAATGTCGCTCTCTCACACTCCCACACTGTCGCTCTCTCACACTCCCACACTGTCGCTGTCTCACACTCCCACACTGTCGCTCTCTCACACTCCCACACTGTCGCTGTCTCACACTCCCACACTGCCGCTCTCTCACACTCCCACACTGTCGGTCTCTCACAGTCCCACACTGTCGACTCTCACACTCCCACAATGTCGCTCTCTCACACTCCCACACTGTCGCTGTCTCACACTCCCACACTGCCGCTCTCTCACACTCCCACACTGTCGCTCTCTCACACTCCCACACTGTCGCTCACTCACACTCCCACACTGTCGCTGTCTCTCACTCCCACACTGTCGCTCTCTCACACTCCCACACTGTCGCTCTCTCACACTCCCACACTGTCGCTCTCTCACACTCCCACACTGTCGCTCTCTCACTCTCCCACACTGTCGCTCTCTCTCACTCCCACACTGTCGCTGTCTCACACTCCCACACTGCCGCTCTCTCACACTCCCACACTGTCGCTCTCTCACACTCCCACACTGTCGCTCTCTCACACTCCCACAATGTCGCTCTCTCACACTCCCACACTGTCGCTCACTCACACTCCCACACTGTCGCTCACTCACACTCCCACACTGTCGCTGTCTCACACTCCCACACTGCCGCTCTCTCACACTCCCACACTGTCGCTCTCTCACACTCCCACACTGCCGCTCTCTCACACTCCCACACTGTCGCTCTCTCACACTCCCACACTGTCGCTCTCTCACACTCCCACACTGTCGCTCTCTCACACTCCCACACTGTCGCTCCCTCAGACTCCCACAGTGTCGCTGTCTCACACTGTCGCTCTCTCACACTCCCACACTGTCGCAGTCACACTCCCACACTGTCGCTATCTCACACTCCCACACTGTCGCTCTCTCGTACTCCCACACTGTCGCTCTCTCACACTTTTACACTGTCGCTCTCTCACAGTCCCACACTGTCACTCTCTCACACTCCCACACTGTCGCTCTCTCACACTCCCACACTGTCGCTCTCTCACACTCCCACACTGTCGCTCACTCACACTCCCACACTGTCGCTCACTCACACTCCCACACTGTCGCTGTCTCACACTCCCACACTGCCGCTCTCTCACACTCCCACACTGTCGCTCTCTCACACTCCCACACTGTCGCTCTCTCACACTCCCACACTGTCGCTCTCTCACACTCCCACACTGTCGCTCCCACAGACTCCCACAGTGTCGCTGTCTCACACTCCCACACTGTCGCTCTTTCACACTCCCACACTGTCGCAGTCACACTCCCACACTGTCGCTATCTCACACTCCCACACTGTCGCTCTCTCGTACTCCCACACTGTCGCTCTCTCACACTTTTAAACTGTCGCACTCTCACACTCCCACACTGTCGCTCTCTCACACTCCCACACTGTCGCTCTCTCACACTCCCACACTGTCGCTCTCTCACACTCCCACACAGTCGCTCTCTCACGCTCCCACACTGTCGCTGTCTCTCACTCGCACACTGTCGCTCTCTCACACTCGCACACTGTCGCTCTCTCACAGTCCCACACTGTCGCTGTCTCACACTCCCACACTGTCGCTCTCTCACACTCCCACACTGTCGCTGTCTCACACTCCCACACTGCCGCTCTCTCACACTCCCACACTGTCGGTCTCTCACAGTCCCACACTGTCGACTCTCACACTCCCACAATGTCGCTCTCTCACACTCCCACACTGTCGCTGTCTCACACTCCCACACTGCCGCTCTCTCACACTCCCACACTGTCGCTCTCTCACACTCCCACACTGTCGCTGTCTCTCACTCCCACACTGTCGCTGTCTCTCACTCCCACACTGTCGCTCTCTCACACTCCCACACTGTCGCTCTCTCACACTCCCACACTGTCGCTCTCTCACACTCCCACACTGTCGCTATCTCACACTCCCACACTGTCGCTCTCTCACTCTCCCACACTGTCGCTCTCTCTCACTCCCACACTGTCGCTGTCTCACACTCCCACACTGCCGCTCTCTCACACTCCCACACTGTCGCTCTCTCACACTCCCACACTGTCGCTCTCTCACACTCCCATAATGTCGCTCTCTCACACTCCCACACTGCCGCTCTCTCACACTCCCACACTGTCGCTCTCTCACACTCCCACACTGCCGCTCTCTCACACTCCCACACTGTCGCTCTCTCACACTCCCACACTGTCGCTCTCTCACACTACCACACTGTCGCTCTCTCACACTCCCACACTGTCGCTCCCTCAGACTCCCACAGTGTCGCTGTCTCACACTCCCACACTGTCGCTCTTTCACACTCCCACACTGTCGCAGTCACACTCCCACACTGTCACTATCTCACACTCCCACACTGTCGCTCTCTCGTACTCCCACACTGTCGCTCTCTCCCACTTTTAAACTGTCGCACTCTCACACTCCCACACTGTCGCTCTCTCACACTCCCACACTGTCGCTGTCTCACACTCCCACACTGTCGCTCTCTCACACTCCCACACTGCCGCTCTCTCACACTCCCACACAGTCGCTCTCTCACGCTCCCACACTGTCGCTCTCTCCCACTCCCACACTGTCGCTCTCAGACTCCCACACTGTCGCTGTCTCACACTCCCACACTGTCGCTGTCTCACACTCCCACACTGTCGCTGACTCCCACTCCCACACTGTCGCTGACTCACAATCCCACACTGTCGCTCTCTCACACTCCCACAATGTCGCTCTCTCCCACTCCCACACTGTCGCTCTCTCCCACTCCCACACTGTCGCTCTCAGACTCCCACACTGTCGCTGTCTCACACTCCCACACTGTCGCTGTCTCACACTCCCACACTGTCGCTGTCTCACACTCCCACACTGCCGCTCTCTCACACTCCCACACTGTCGCTCTCTCACACTCCCACAATGTCGCTCTCTCACACTCCCACACTGTCGCTCTCTCACACTCCCACACTGTCGCTCTCTCACACTCCCCCACTGTCGCTGTCTCACACTCCCACACTGCCGCTCTCTCACACTCCCACACTGTCGCTCTCTCACAGTCCCACACTGTCGACTCTCACACTCCCACACTGTCGCCCTCTCACACTCCCACACTGTCGCTCCCTCAGACTCCCACACTGTCGCTCCCTCACACTCCCACACTGTCGCTGTCTCACTCTCCCACACTGTCGCTCTCTCACACTCCCACACTGTCGCTCTCTCACACTCCCACACTGTCGCTCTCTCACACTCCCACACTGTCGCTGTCTCACACTCCCACACTGTCGCTCTCTCACAGTCCCACACTGTCGCTCTCTCACACTCCCACACTGTCGCTCTCTCACACTCCCACACTGTCGCTCTCTCACACTCCCACACTGTCGCTGTCTCACACTCCCACACTGTAGCTCTCTCACAGTCCCACACTGTCGCTGTCTCACACTCCCACACTGTCGCTGACTCACAATCCCACACTGTCGCTCTCTCACACTCCCACAATGTCGCTCTCTCACACTCCCACACTGTCGCTCTCTCCCACTCCCACACTGTCGCTCTCACACTCCCACACTGTCGCTGTCTCACACTCCCACACTGTCGCTGTCTCACACTCCCACACTGTCGCTCTCTCACACTCCCACACTGTCGCTCTCTCACACTCCCACACTGTCGCTGTCTCACACTCCCACACTGCCGCTCTCTCACACTCCCACACTGTCGCTCTCTCACACTCCCACACTGTCGCTCTCTCACACTCCCACAATGTCGCTCTCTCACACTCCCACACTGTCGCTCTCTCACACTCCCACACTGTCGCTGTCTCACACTCCCACACTGTCGCTCTCTCACACTCCCACACTGTCGCTGTCTCACACTCCCACACTGCCGCTCTCTCACACTCCCACACTGTCGGTCTCTCACAGTCCCACACTGTCGACTCTCACACTCCCACAATGTCGCTCTCTCACACTCCCACACTGTCGCTGTCTCACACTCCCACACTGCCGCTCTCTCACACTCCCACACTGTCGCTCTCTCACACTCCCACACTGTCGCTCACTCACACTCCCACACTGTCGCTGTCTCTCACTCCCACACTGTCGCTCTCTCACACTCCCACACTGTCGCTCTCTCACACTCCCACACTGTCGCTCTCTCACACTCCCACACTGTCGCTCTCTCACTCTCCCACACTGTCGCTCTCTCTCACTCCCACACTGTCGCTGTCTCACACTCCCACACTGCCGCTCTCTCACACTCCCACACTGTCGCTCTCTCACACTCCCACACTGTCGCTCTCTCACACTCCCACAATGTCGCTCTCTCACACTCCCACACTGTCGCTCACTCACACTCCCACACTGTCGCTCACTCACACTCCCACACTGTCGCTGTCTCACACTCCCACACTGCCGCTCTCTCACACTCCCACACTGTCGCTCTCTCACACTCCCACACTGCCGCTCTCTCACACTCCCACACTGTCGCTCTCTCACACTCCCACACTGTCGCTCTCTCACACTCCCACACTGTCGCTCTCTCACACTCCCACACTGTCGCTCCCTCAGACTCCCACAGTGTCGCTGTCTCACACTGTCGCTCTCTCACACTCCCACACTGTCGCAGTCACACTCCCACACTGTCGCTATCTCACACTCCCACACTGTCGCTCTCTCGTACTCCCACACTGTCGCTCTCTCACACTTTTACACTGTCGCTCTCTCACAGTCCCACACTGTCACTCTCTCACACTCCCACACTGTCGCTCTCTCACACTCCCACACTGTCGCTCTCTCACACTCCCACACTGTCGCTCACTCACACTCCCACACTGTCGCTCACTCACACTCCCACACTGTCGCTGTCTCACACTCCCACACTGCCGCTCTCTCACACTCCCACACTGTCGCTCTCTCACACTCCCACACTGTCGCTCTCTCACACTCCCACACTGTCGCTCTCTCACACTCCCACACTGTCGCTCCCACAGACTCCCACAGTGTCGCTGTCTCACACTCCCACACTGTCGCTCTTTCACACTCCCACACTGTCGCAGTCACACTCCCACACTGTCGCTATCTCACACTCCCACACTGTCGCTCTCTCGTACTCCCACACTGTCGCTCTCTCACACTTTTAAACTGTCGCACTCTCACACTCCCACACTGTCGCTCTCTCACACTCCCACACTGTCGCTCTCTCACACTCCCACACTGTCGCTCTCTCACACTCCCACACAGTCGCTCTCTCACGCTCCCACACTGTCGCTGTCTCTCACTCGCACACTGTCGCTCTCTCACACTCGCACACTGTCGCTCTCTCACAGTCCCACACTGTCGCTGTCTCACACTCCCACACTGTCGCTGACTCCCACTCCCACACTGTCGCTGACTCACAATCCCACACTGTCGCTCTCTCACACTCCCACAATGTCGCTCTCTCCCACTCCCACACTGTCGCTCTCTCCCACTCCCACACTGTCGCTCTCAGACTCCCACACTGTCGCTGTCTCACACTCCCACACTGTCGCTGTCTCACACTCCCACACTGTCGCACACTCACACTCCCACACTGTCGCTGTCTCACACTCCCACACTGCCGCTCTCTCACACTCCCACACTGTCGCTCTCTCACACTCCCACAATGTCGCTCTCTCACACTCCCACACTGTCGCTCTCTCACACTCCCACACTGTCGCTCTCTCCCACTCCCACACTGTCGCTCTCACACTCCCACACTGTCGCTGTCTCACACTCCCACACTGTCGCTGTCTCACACTGTCGCTCTCTCACACTCCCACACTGTCGCTCTCTCACACTCCCACACTGTCGCTGTCTCACACTCCCACACTGCCGCTCTCTCACACTCCCACACTGTCGCTCTCTCACACTCCCACACTGTCGCTCTCTCACACTCCCACAATGTCGCTCTCTCACACTCCCACACTGTCGCTGTCTCACACTCCCACACTGTCGCTGTCTCACACTCCCACACTGTCGCTCTCTCACACTCCCACACTGTCGCTGTCTCACACTCCCACACTGCCGCTCTCTCACACTCCCACACTGTCGGTCTCTCACAGTCCCACACTGTCGACTCTCACACTCCCACAATGTCGCTCTCTCACACTCCCACACTGTCGCTGTCTCACACTCCCACACTGCCGCTCTCTCACACTCCCACACTGTCGCTCTCTCACACTCCCACACTGTCGCTGTCTCTCACTCCCACACTGTCGCTGTCTCTCACTCCCACACTGTCGCTCTCTCACACTCCCACACTGTCGCTCTCTCACACTCCCACACTGTCGCTCTCTCACACTCCCACACTGTCGCTATCTCACACTCCCACACTGTCGCTCTCTCACTCTCCCACACTGTCGCTCTCTCTCACTCCCACACTGTCGCTGTCTCACACTCCCACACTGCCGCTCTCTCACACTCCCACACTGTCGCTCTCTCACACTCCCACACTGTCGCTCTCTCACACTCCCATAATGTCGCTCTCTCACACTCCCACACTGTCGCTCACTCACACTCCCACACTGTCGCTCACTCACACTCCCACACTGTCGCTGTCTCACACTCCCACACTGCCGCTCTCTCACACTCCCACACTGTCGCTCTCTCACACTCCCACACTGCCGCTCTCTCACACTCCCACACTGTCGCTCTCTCACACTCCCACACTGTCGCTCTCTCACACTCCCACACTGTCGCTCTCTCACACTCCCACACTGTCGCTCCCTCAGACTCCCACAGTGTCGCTGTCTCACACTGTCGCTCTCTCACACTCCCACACTGTCGCAGTCACACTCCCACACTGTCGCTATCTCACACTCCCACACTGTCGCTCTCTCGTACTCCCACACTGTCGCTCTCTCACACTTTTACACTGTCGCTCTCTCACACTCCCACACTGTCACTCTCTCACACTCCCACACTGTCGCTCTCTCACACTCCCACACTGTCGCTCTCTCACACTCCCACACTGTCGCTCACTCACACTCCCACACTGTCGCTCACTCACACTCCCACACTGTCGCTGTCTCACACTCCCACACTGCCGCTCTCTCACACTCCCACACTGTCGCTCTCTCACACTCCCACACTGTCGCTCTCTCACACTCCCACACTGTCGCTCTCTCACACTCCCACACTGTCGCTCCCTCAGACTCCCACAGTGTCGCTGTCTCACACTCCCACACTGTCGCTGTCTCACACTCCCACACTGTCGCTCTTTCACACTCCCACACTGTCGCAGTCACACTCCCACACTGTCGCTATCTCACACTCCCACACTGTCGCTCTCTCGTACTCCCACACTGTCGCTCTCTCACACTTTTAAACTGTCGCACTCTCACACTCCCACACTGTCGCTCTCTCACACTCCCACACTGTCGCTCTCTCACACTCCCACACTGTCGCTCTCTCACACTCCCACACAGTCGCTCTCTCACGCTCCCACACTGTCGCTGTCTCTCACTCGCACACTGTCGCTCTCTCACACTCGCACACTGTCGCTCTCTCACAGTCCCACACTGTCGCTGTCTCACACTCCCACACTGTCGCTGACTCCCACTCCCACACTGTCGCTGACTCACAATCCCACACTGTCGCTCTCTCACACTCCCACAATGTAGCTCTCTCCCACTCCCACACTGTCGCTCTCTCCCACTCCCACACTGTCGCTCTCAGACTCCCACACTGTCGCTGTCTCACACTCCCACACTGTCGCTGTCTCACACTCCCACACTGTCGCTCACTCACACTCCCACACTGTCGCTGTCTCACACTCCCACACTGCCGCTCTCTCACACTCCCACACTGTCGCTCTCTCACACTCCCACAATGTCGCTCTCTCACACTCCCACACTGTCGCTCTCTCACACTCCCACACTGTCGCTCTCTCACACTCCCACACTGTCGCTCTCTCACACTCCCACACTGTCGCTCACTCACACTCCCACACTGTCGCTGTCTCACACTCCCACACTGCCGCTCTCTCACACTCCCACACTGTCGCTCTCTCACAGTCCCACACTGTCGACTCTCACACTCCCACACTGTCGCTCTCTCACACTCCCACACTGTCGCTCTCTCACACTCCCACACTGTCGCTCCCTCAGACTCCCACACTGTCGCTCCCTCACACTCCCACACTGTCGCTGTCTCACTCTCCCACACTGTCGCTCTCTCACACTCCCACACTGTCTCGCTCTCACACTCCCACACTGTCGCTCTCTCACACTCCCACACTGTCGCTGTCTCACACTCCCACACTGTCGCTCTCTCACAGTCCCACACTGTCGCTCTCTCACACTCCCACACTGTCGCTCTCTCACACTCCCACACTGTCGCTCTCTCACACTCCCACACTGTCGCTGTCTCACACTCCCACACTGTCGCTCTCTCACAGTCCCACACTGTCGCTGTCTCACACTCCCACACTGTCGCTGACTCACAATCCCACACTGTCGCTCTCTCACACTCCCACAATGTCGCTCTCTCACACTCCCACACTGTCGCTCTCTCCCACTCCCACACTGTCGCTCTCACACTCCCACACTGTCGCTGTCTCACACTCCCACACTGTCGCTGTCTCACACTCCCACACTGTCGCTCTCTCACACTCCCACACTGTCGCTCTCTCACACTCCCACACTGTCGCTGTCTCACACTCCCACACTGCCGCTCTCTCACACTCCCACACTGTCGCTCTCTCACACTCCCACACTGTCGCTCTCTCACACTCCCACAATGTCGCTCTCTCACACTCCCACACTGTCGCTCTCTCACACTCCCACACTGTCGCTGTCTCACACTCCCACACTGTCGCTCTCTCACACTCCCACACTGTCGCTGTCTCACACTCCCACACTGCCGCTCTCTCACACTCCCACACTGTCGGTCTCTCACAGTCCCACACTGTCGACTCTCACACTCCCACAATGTCGCTCTCTCACACTCCCACACTGTCGCTGTCTCACACTCCCACACTGCCGCTCTCTCACAGTCCCACACTGTCGCTCTCTCACACTCCCACACTGTCGCTCACTCACACTCCCACACTGTCGCTGTCTCTCACTCCCACACTGTCGCTCTCTCACACTCCCACACTGTCGCTCTCTCACACTCCCACACTGTCGCTCTCTCACACTCCCACACTGTCGCTATCTCACACTCCCACACTGTCGCTCTCTCACTCTCCCACACTGTCGCTCTCTCTCACTCCCACACTGTCGCTGTCTCACACTCCCACACTGCCGCTCTCTCACACTCCCACACTGCCGCTCTCTCACACTCCCACACTGTCGCTCTCTCACACTCCCACAATGTCGCTCTCTCACACTCCCACACTGTCGCTCACTCACACTCCCACACTGTCGCTCACTCACACTCCCACACTGTCGCTGTCTCACACTCCCACACTGCCGCTCTCTCACACTCCCACACTGTCGCTCTCTCACACTCCCACACTGCCGCTCTCTCACTCTCCCACACTGTCGCTCTCTCACACTCCCACACTGTCGCTCTCTCACACTCCCACACTGTCGCTCTCTCACACTCCCACACTGTCGCTCCCTCAGACACCCACAGTGTCGCTGTCTCACACTGTCGCTCTCTCACACTCCCACACTGTCGCAGTCACACTCCCACACTGTCGCTATCTCACACTCCCACACTGTCGCTCTCTCGTACTCCCACACTGTCGCTCTCTCACACTTTTATACTGTCGCTCTCTCACACTCCCACACTGTCACTCTCTCACACTCCCACACTGTCGCTCTCTCACACTCCCACACTGTCGCTCTCTCACACTCCCACACAGTCGCTCTCTCACGCTCCCACACTGTCGCTGTCTCACACTCGCACACTGTCGCTCTCTCACACTCGCACACTGTCGCTCTCTCACACTCCCACACTGTCGCTCACTCCCACTCCCACAATGTCGCTCTCTCACTCCCACACTGTCGCTCTCTCACACTCCCACACTGTCGCTGTCTCACACTCGCACACTGTCGCTCACTCACACTCCCACACTGTCGCTCATTCACACTCTCACACTGTCGCTGTCTCACACTCCCACACTATCGCTCTCTCACACTCCCACACTGTCGCTCTCTCACACTCCCACACTGTCGCAGTCACACACTCCCACACTGTCGCTCTCTCACACTCCCACACTGTCGCTCTCTCACATTCCCACACTGTCGCTGTCTCACACTCCCACACTGTCGCTGTCTCACACTCCCACACTGTCGCTGTCTCACTCTCCCACACTGTCGCTCTCTCAAACTCCCACACTGTCGCTCTCTCACACTCCCACACTGTCGCTCTCTCACACTCCCACACTGTCGCTGTCTCACACTCCCACACTGTCGCTCTCTCACACTCCCACACTGTCGCTCTCTCACACTCCCACACTGTCGCTCTCTCACACTCCCACACTGTCGCTCACTCACACTCCCACACTGTCGCTGTCTCACACTCCCACACTGTCGCTCTCTCACACTCCCACACTGTCGCTATCTCACACTCCCACACTGTCGCTCTCACACTCCCACACTGTCACGCTCTCACACTCCCACACTGTCGCTGTCTCACAGTCCCACACTGTCGCTCTCTCACACTCCCACACTGTCGCTCTCTCACACTCCCACACTGTCGCTCCCTCACGCTCCCACACTGTCGCTCTCTCCCACTCCCACACTGTCGCTGTCTCACACTCCCACACTGTCGCTCTCTTACACTCCCACACTTTCGCTCCCTCACACTCCCACACTGTCGCTCACTCACACTCCCACACTGTCGCTCTCTCACACTCCCACACTGTCGCTCACTCACACTCCCACACTGTCGCTGTCTCACACTCCCACACTGTCGCTCTCTCACACTCCCACACTGTCGCTCCCTCACACTCCCACACTGTTGCTCTCTCACACTCCCACACTGTCGCTCTCTCACACTCCCACACTGTCGCTCACTCACACTCCCACACTGTCGCTCTCTCATACTCCCACACTGTCGCTCTCTCACACTCCCACACTGTCGCTATCTCACACTCCCACACTGTCGCTCTCTCACTCTCCCACACTGTCGCTCTCTCACACTCCCACACTGTCGCTCTCTCACACTCCCACAATGTCGCTCTCTCACACTCCCACACTGTCGCTCACTCACACTCCCACACTGTCGCTCACTCACACTCCCACACTGTCGCTGTCTCACACTCCCACACTGCCGCTCTCTCACACTCCCACACTGTCGCTCTCTCACACTCCCACACTGCCGCTCTCTCACACTCCCACACTGTCGCTCTCTCACACTCCCACACTGTCGCTCTCTCACACTCCCACACTGTCGCTCTCTCACACTCCCACACTGTCGCTCCCTCAGACTCCCACAGTGTCGCTGTCTCACACTGTCGCTCTCTCACACTCCCACACTGTCGCAGTCACACTCCCACACTGTCGCTATCTCACACTCCCACACTGTCGCTCTCTCGTACTCCCACACTGTCGCTCTCTCACACTTTTACACTGTCGCTCTCTCACACTCCCACACTGTCACTCTCTCACACTCCCACACTGTCGCTCTCTCACACTCCCACACTGTCGCTCACTCACACTCCCACACTGTCGCTGTCTCACACTCCCACACTGCCGCTCTCTCACACTCCCACACTGTCGCTCTCTCACACTCCCACACTGCCGCTCTCTCACTCTCCCACACTGTCGCTCTCTCACACTCCCACACTGTCGCTCTCTCACACTCCCACACTGTCGCTCTCTCACACTCCCACACTGTCGCTCCCTCAGACACCCACAGTGTCGCTGTCTCACACTGTCGCTCTCTCACACTCCCACACTGTCGCAGTCACACTCCCACACTGTCGCTATCTCACACTCCCACACTGTCGCTCTCTCGTACTCCCACACTGTCGCTCTCTCACACTTTTATACTGTCGCTCTCTCACACTCCCACACTGTCACTCTCTCACACTCCCACACTGTCGCTCTCTCACACTCCCACACTGTCGCTCTCTCACACTCCCACACAGTCGCTCTCTCACGCTCCCACACTGTCGCTGTCTCACACTCGCACACTGTCGCTCTCTCACACTCGCACACTGTCGCTCTCTCACACTCCCACACTGTCGCTCACTCCCACTCCCACAATGTCGCTCTCTCACTCCTACACTGTCGCTCTCTCACACTCCCACACTGTCGCTGTCTCACACTCGCACACTGTCGCTCACTCACACTCCCACACTGTCGCTCATTCACACTCTCACACTGTCGCTGTCTCACACTCCCACACTATCGCTCTCTCACACTCCCACACTGTCGCTCTCTCACACTCCCACACTGTCGCAGTCACACACTCCCACACTGTCGCTCTCTCACACTCCCACACTGTCGCTCTCTCACATTCCCACACTGTCGCTGTCTCACACTCCCACACTGTCGCTGTCTCACACTCCCACACTGTCGCTGTCTCACTCTCCCACACTGTCGCTCTCTCAAACTCCCACACTGTCGCTCTCTCACACTCCCACACTGTCGCTCTCTCACACTCCCACACTGTCGCTGTCTCACACTCCCACACTGTCGCTCTCTCACACTCCCACACTGTCGCTCTCTCACACTCCCACACTGTCGCTCTCTCACACTCCCACACTGTCGCTCACTCACACTCCCACACTGTCGCTGTCTCACACTCCCACACTGTCGCTCTCTCACACTCCCACACTGTCGCTATCTCACACTCCCACACTGTCGCTCTCACACTCCCACACTGTCACGCTCTCACACTCCCACACTGTCGCTGTCTCACAGTCCCACACTGTCGCTCTCTCACACTCCCACACTGTCGCTCTCTCACACTCCCACACTGTCGCTCCCTCACGCTCCCACACTGTCGCTCTCTCCCACTCCCACACTGTCGCTGTCTCACACTCCCACACTGTCGCTCTCTTACACTCCCACACTTTCGCTCCCTCACACTCCCACACTGTCGCTCACTCACACTCCCACACTGTCGCTCTCTCACACTCCCACACTGTCGCTCACTCACACTCCCACACTGTCGCTGTCTCACACTCCCACACTGTCGCTCTCTCACACTCCCACACTGTCGCTCCCTCACACTCCCACACTGTTGCTCTCTCACACTCCCACACTGTCGCTCTCTCACACTCCCACACTGTCGCTCACTCACACTCCCACACTGTCGCTCTCTCATACTCCCACACTGTCGCTCTCTCACACTCCCACACTGTCGCTATCTCACACTCCCACACTGTCGCTCTCTCACTCTCCCACACTGTCGCTCTCTCACACTCCCACACTGTCGCTCTCTCACACTCCCACAATGTCGCTCTCTCACACTCCCACACTATCGCTCACTCACACTCCCACACTGTCGCTCACTCACACTCCCACACTGTCGCTGTCTCACACTCCCACACTGCCGCTCTCTCACACTCCCACACTGTCGCTCTCTCACACTCCCACACTGCCGCTCTCTCACACTCCCACACTGTCGCTCTCTCACACTCCCACACTGTCGCTCTCTCACACTCCCACACTGTCGCTCTCTCACACTCCCACACTGTCGCTCCCTCAGACTCCCACAGTGTCGCTGTCTCACACTGTCGCTCTCTCACACTCCCACACTGTCGCAGTCACACTCCCACACTGTCGCTATCTCACACTCCCACACTGTCGCTCTCTCGTACTCCCACACTGTCGCTCTCTCACACTTTTACACTGTCGCTCTCTCACACTCCCACACTGTCACTCTCTCACACTCCCACACTGTCGCTCTCTCACACTCCCACACTGTCGCTCTCTCACACTCCCACACTGTCGCTCACTCACACTCCCACACTGTCGCTCACTCACACTCCCACACTGTCGCTGTCTCACACTCCCACACTGCCGCTCTCTCACACTCCCACACTGTCGCTCTCTCACACTCCCACACTGTCGCTCTCTCACACTCCCACACTGTCGCTCTCTCACACTCCCACACTGTCGCTCCCTCAGACTCCCACAGTGTCGCTGTCTCACACTCCCACACTGTCGCTCTTTCACACTCCCACACTGTCGCAGTCACACTCCCACACTGTCGCTATCTCACACTCCCACACTGTCGCTCTCTCGTACTCCCACACTGTCGCTCTCTCACACTTTTAAACTGTCGCACTCTCACACTCCCACACTGTCGCTCTCTCACACTCCCACACTGTCGCTCTCTCACACTCCCACACTGTCGCTCTCTCACACTCCCACACAGTCGCTCTCTCACGCTCCCACACTGTCGCTGTCTCTCACTCGCACACTGTCGCTCTCTCACACTCGCACACTGTCGCTCTCTCACAGTCCCACACTGTCGCTGTCTCACACTCCCACACTGTCGCTGACTCCCACTCCCACACTGTCGCTGACTCACAATCCCACACTGTCGCTCTCTCACACTCCCACAATGTCGCTCTCTCCCACTCCCACACTGTCGCTCTCTTCCACTCCCACACTGTCGCTCTCAGACTCCCACACTGTCGCTGTCTCACACTCCCACACTGTCGCTGTCTCACACTCCCACACTGTCGCTCACTCACACTCCCACACTGTCGCTGTCTCACACTCCCACACTGCCGCTCTCTCACACTCCCACACTGTCGCTCTCTCACACTCCCACACTGTCGCTCTATCGTACTCCCACACTGTCGCTGTCTCACACTCCCACACTGCCGCTCTCTCACACTCCCACACTGTCGCTCTCTCACAGTCCCACACTGTCGCTCTCTCACTCTCCCACAATGTCGCTGTCTCACACTCCCACACTGTCGCTGTCTCACACTCCCACACTGTCGCACACTCACACTCCCACACTGTCGCTGTCTCACACTCCCACACTGCCGCTCTCTCACACTCCCACACTGTCGCTCTCTCACACTCCCACAATGTCGCTCTCTCACACTCCCACACTGTCGCTCTCTCACACTCCCACACTGTCGCTCTCTCCCACTCCCACACTGTCGCTCTCACACTCCCACACTGTCGCTGTCTCACACTCCCACACTGTCGCTGTCTCACACTGTCGCTCTCTCACACTCCCACACTGTCGCTCTCTCACACTCCCACACTGTCGCTGTCTCACACTCCCACACTGCCGCTCTCTCACACTCCCACACTGTCGCTCTCTCACACTCCCACACTGTCGCTCTCTCACACTCCCACAATGTCGCTCTCTCACACTCCCACACTGTCGCTGTCTCACACTCCCACACTGTCGCTGTCTCACACTCCCACACTGTCGCTCTCTCACACTCCCACACTGTCGCTGTCTCACACTCCCACACTGCCGCTCTCTCACACTCCCACACTGTCGGTCTCTCACACTCCCACACTGTCGCTCTCTCACACTCCCACAATGTCGCTCTCTCACACTCCCACACTGTCGCTCACTCACACTCCCACACTGTCGCTCACTCACACTCCCACACTGTCGCTGTCTCACACTCCCACACTGCCGCTCTCTCACACTCCCACACTGTCGCTCTCTCACACTCCCACACTGCCGCTCTCTCACACTCCCACACTGTCGCTCTCTCACACTCCCACACTGTCGCTCTCTCACACTCCCACACTGTCGCTCTCTCACACTCCCACACTGTCGCTCCCTCAGACTCCCACAGTGTCGCTGTCTCACACTGTCGCTCTCTCACACTCCCACACTGTCGCAGTCACACTCCCACACTGTCGCTATCTCACACTCCCACACTGTCGCTCTCTCGTACTCCCACACTGTCGCTCTCTCACACTTTTACACTGTCGCTCTCTCACACTCCCACACTGTCACTCTCTCACACTCCCACACTGTCGCTCTCTCACACTCCCACACTGTCGCTCTCTCACACTCCCACACTGTCGCTCACTCACACTCCCACACTGTCGCTCACTCACACTCCCACACTGTCGCTGTCTCACACTCCCACACTGCCGCTCTCTCACACTCCCACACTGTCGCTCTCTCACACTCCCACACTGTCGCTCTCTCACACTCCCACACTGTCGCTCTCTCACACTCCCACACTGTCGCTCCCTCAGACTCCCACAGTGTCGCTGTCTCACACTCCCACACTGTCGCTCTTTCACACTCCCACACTGTCGCAGTCACACTCCCACACTGTCGCTATCTCACACTCCCACACTGTCGCTCTCTCGTACTCCCACACTGTCGCTCTCTCACACTTTTAAACTGTCGCACTCTCACACTCCCACACTGTCGCTCTCTCACACTCCCACACTGTCGCTCTCTCACACTCCCACACTGTCGCTCTCTCACACTCCCACACAGTCGCTCTCTCACGCTCCCACACTGTCGCTGTCTCTCACTCGCACACTGTCGCTCTCTCACACTCGCACACTGTCGCTCTCTCACAGTCCCACACTGTCGCTGTCTCACACTCCCACACTGTCGCTGACTCCCACTCCCACACTGTCGCTGACTCACAATCCCACACTGTCGCTCTCTCACACTCCCACAATGTCGCTCTCTCCCACTCCCACACTGTCGCTCTCTTCCACTCCCACACTGTCGCTCTCAGACTCCCACACTGTCGCTGTCTCACACTCCCACACTGTCGCTGTCTCACACTCCCACACTGTCGCTCACTCACACTCCCACACTGTCGCTGTCTCACACTCCCACACTGCCGCTCTCTCACACTCCCACACTGTCGCTCTCTCACACTCCCACACTGTCGCTCTATCGTACTCCCACACTGTCGCTGTCTCACACTCCCACACTGCCGCTCTCTCACACTCCCACACTGTCGCTCTCTCACAGTCCCACACTGTCGCTCTCTCACTCTCCCACAATGTCGCTGTCTCACACTCCCACACTGTCGCTGTCTCACACTCCCACACTGTCGCACACTCACACTCCCACACTGTCGCTGTCTCACACTCCCACACTGCCGCTCTCTCACACTCCCACACTGTCGCTCTCTCACACTCCCACAATGTCGCTCTCTCACACTCCCACACTGTCGCTCTCTCACACTCCCACACTGTCGCTCTCTCCCACTCCCACACTGTCGCTCTCACACTCCCACACTGTCGCTGTCTCACACTCCCACACTGTCGCTGTCTCACACTGTCGCTCTCTCACACTCCCACACTGTCGCTCTCTCACACTCCCACACTGTCGCTGTCTCACACTCCCACACTGCCGCTCTCTCACACTCCCACACTGTCGCTCTCTCACACTCCCACACTGTCGCTCTCTCACACTCCCACAATGTCGCTCTCTCACACTCCCACACTGTCGCTGTCTCACACTCCCACACTGTCGCTGTCTCACACTCCCACACTGTCGCTGTCTCACACTCCCACACTGTCGCTGTCTCACACTCCCACACTGTCGCTGTCTCACACTCCCACACTGTCGCTGTCTCACACTCCCACACTGTCGCTCTCTCACACTCCCACACTGTCGCTGTCTCACACTCCCACACTGCCGCTCTCTCACACTCCCACACTGTCGGTCTCTCACAGTCCCACACTGTCGACTCTCACACTCCCACAATGTCGCTCTCTCACACTCCCACACTGTCGCTGTCTCACACTCCCACACTGCCGCTCTCTCACACTCCCACACTGTCGCTCTCTCACACTCCCACACTGTCGCTGTCTCTCACTCCCACACTGTCGCTGTCTCTCACTCCCACACTGTCGCTCTCTCACACTCCCACACTGTCGCTCTCTCACACTCCCACACTGTCGCTCTCTCACACTCCCACACTGTCGCTATCTCACACTCCCACACTGTCGCTCTCTCACTCTCCCACACTGTCGCTCTCTCTCACTCCCACACTGTCGCTGTCTCACACTCCCACACTGCCGCTCTCTCACACTCCCACACTGTCGCTCTCTCACACTCCCACACTGTCGCTCTCTCACACTCCCATAATGTCGCTCTCTCACACTCCCACACTGTCGCTCACTCACACTCCCACACTGTCGCTCACTCACACTCCCACACTGTCGCTGTCTCACACTCCCACACTGCCGCTCTCTCACACTCCCACACTGTCGCTCTCTCACACTCCCACACTGCCGCTCTCTCACACTCCCACACTGTCGCTCTCTCACACTCCCACACTGTCGCTCTCTCACACTCCCACACTGTCGCTCTCTCACACTCCCACACTGTCGCTCCCTCAGACTCCCACAGTGTCGCTGTCTCACACTGTCGCTCTCTCACACTCCCACACTGTCGCAGTCACACTCCCACACTGTCGCTATCTCACACTCCCACACTGTCGCTCTCTCGTACTCCCACACTGTCGCTCTCTCACACTTTTACACTGTCGCTCTCTCACACTCCCACACTGTCACTCTCTCACACTCCCACACTGTCGCTCTCTCACACTCCCACACTGTCGCTCTCTCACACTCCCACACTGTCGCTCACTCACACTCCCACACTGTCGCTCACTCACACTCCCACACTGTCGCTGTCTCACACTCCCACACTGCCGCTCTCTCACACTCCCACACTGTCGCTCTCTCACACTCCCACACTGTCGCTCTCTCACACTCCCACACTGTCGCTCTCTCACACTCCCACACTGTCGCTCCCTCAGACTCCCACAGTGTCGCTGTCTCACACTCCCACACTGTCGCTGTCTCACACTCCCACACTGTCGCTCTTTCACACTCCCACACTGTCGCAGTCACACTCCCACACTGTCGCTATCTCACACTCCCACACTGTCGCTCTCTCGTACTCCCACACTGTCGCTCTCTCACACTTTTAAACTGTCGCACTCTCACACTCCCACACTGTCGCTCTCTCACACTCCCACACTGTCGCTCTCTCACACTCCCACACTGTCGCTCTCTCACACTCCCACACAGTCGCTCTCTCACGCTCCCACACTGTCGCTGTCTCTCACTCGCACACTGTCGCTCTCTCACACTCGCACACTGTCGCTCTCTCACAGTCCCACACTGTCGCTGTCTCACACTCCCACACTGTCGCTGACTCCCACTCCCACACTGTCGCTGACTCACAATCCCACACTGTCGCTCTCTCACACTCCCACAATGTCGCTCTCTCCCACTCCCACACTGTCGCTCTCTCCCACTCCCACACTGTCGCTCTCAGACTCCCACACTGTCGCTGTCTCACACTCCCACACTGTCGCTGTCTCACACTCCCACACTGTCGCTCACTCACACTCCCACACTGTCGCTGTCTGACACTCCCACACTGCCGCTCTCTCACACTCCCACACTGTCGCTCTCTCACACTCCCACAATGTCGCTCTCTCACACTCCCACACTGTCGCTCTCTCACACTCCCACACTGTCGCTCTCTCACACTCCCACACTGTCGCTCTCTCACACTCCCACACTGTCGCTCACTCACACTCCCACACTGTCGCTGTCTCACACTCCCACACTGCCGCTCTCTCACACTCCCACACTGTCGCTCTCTCACAGTCCCACACTGTCGACTCTCACACTCCCACACTGTCGCTCTCTCACACTCCCACACTGTCGCTCTCTCACACTCCCACACTGTCGCTCCCTCAGACTCCCACACTGTCGCTCCCTCACACTCCCACACTGTCGCTGTCTCACTCTCCCACACTGTCGCTCTCTCACACTCCCACACTGTCTCGCTCTCACACTCCCACACTGTCGCTCTCTCACACTCCCACACTGTCGCTGTCTCACACTCCCACACTGTCGCTCTCTCACAGTCCCACACTGTCGCTCTCTCACACTCCCACACTGTCGCTCTCTCACACTCCCACACTGTCGCTCTCTCACACTCCCACACTGTCGCTGTCTCACACTCCCACACTGTCGCTCTCTCACAGTCCCACACTGTCGCTGTCTCACACTCCCACACTGTCGCTGACTCACAATCCCACACTGTCGCTCTCTCACACTCCCACAATGTCGCTCTCTCACACTCCCACACTGTCGCTCTCTCCCACTCCCACACTGTCGCTCTCACACTCCCACACTGTCGCTGTCTCACACTCCCACACTGTCGCTGTCTCACACTCCCACACTGTCGCTCTCTCACACTCCCACACTGTCGCTCTCTCACACTCCCACACTGTCGCTGTCTCACACTCCCACACTGCCGCTCTCTCACACTCCCACACTGCCGCTCTCTCACACTCCCACACTGTCGCTCTCTCACACTCCCACACTGTCGCTCTCTCACACTCCCACAATGTCGCTCTCTCACACTCCCACACTGTCGCTCTCTCACACTCCCACACTGTCGCTGTCTCACACTCCCACACTGTCGCTCTCTCACACTCCCACACTGTCGCTGTCTCACACTCCCACACTGCCGCTCTCTCACACTCCCACACTGTCGGTCTCTCACAGTCCCACACTGTCGACTCTCACACTCCCACAATGTCGCTCTCTCACACTCCCACACTGTCGCTGTCTCACACTCCCACACTGCCGCTCTCTCACAGTCCCACACTGTCGCTCTCTCACACTCCCACACTGTCGCTCACTCACACTCCCACACTGTCGCTGTCTCTCACTCCCACACTGTCGCTCTCTCACACTCCCACACTGTCGCTCTCTCACACTCCCACACTGTCGCTCTCTCACACTCCCACACTGTCGCTATCTCACACTCCCACACTGTCGCTCTCTCACTCTCCCACACTGTCGCTCTCTCTCACTCCCACACTGTCGCTGTCTCACACTCCCACACTGCCGCTCTCTCACACTCCCACACTGCCGCTCTCTCACACTCCCACACTGTCGCTCTCTCACACTCCCACAATGTCGCTCTCTCACACTCCCACACTGTCGCTCACTCACACTCCCACACTGTCGCTCACTCACACTCCCACACTGTCGCTGTCTCACACTCCCACACTGCCGCTCTCTCACACTCCCACACTGTCGCTCTCTCACACTCCCACACTGCCGCTCTCTCACTCTCCCACACTGTCGCTCTCTCACACTCCCACACTGTCGCTCTCTCACACTCCCACACTGTCGCTCTCTCACACTCCCACACTGTCGCTCCCTCAGACACCCACAGTGTCGCTGTCTCACACTGTCGCTCTCTCACACTCCCACACTGTCGCAGTCACACTCCCACACTGTCGCTATCTCACACTCCCACACTGTCGCTCTCTCGTACTCCCACACTGTCGCTCTCTCACACTTTTATACTGTCGCTCTCTCACACTCCCACACTGTCACTCTCTCACACTCCCACACTGTCGCTCTCTCACACTCCCACACTGTCGCTCTCTCACACTCCCACACAGTCGCTCTCTCACGCTCCCACACTGTCGCTGTCTCACACTCGCACACTGTCGCTCTCTCACACTCGCACACTGTCGCTCTCTCACACTCCCACACTGTCGCTCACTCCCACTCCCACAATGTCGCTCTCTCACTCCCACACTGTCGCTCTCTCACACTCCCACACTGTCGCTGTCTCACACTCGCACACTGTCGCTCACTCACACTCCCACACTGTCGCTCATTCACACTCTCACACTGTCGCTGTCTCACACTCCCACACTATCGCTCTCTCACACTCCCACACTGTCGCTCTCTCACACTCCCACACTGTCGCAGTCACACACTCCCACACTGTCGCTCTCTCACACTCCCACACTGTCGCTCTCTCACATTCCCACACTGTCGCTGTCTCACACTCCCACACTGTCGCTGTCTCACACTCCCACACTGTCGCTGTCTCACTCTCCCACACTGTCGCTCTCTCAAACTCCCACACTGTCGCTCTCTCACACTCCCACACTGTCGCTCTCTCACACTCCCACACTGTCGCTGTCTCACACTCCCACACTGTCGCTCTCTCACACTCCCACACTGTCGCTCTCTCACACTCCCACACTGTCGCTCTCTCACACTCCCACACTGTCGCTCACTCACACTCCCACACTGTCGCTGTCTCACACTCCCACACTGTCGCTCTCTCACACTCCCACACTGTCGCTATCTCACACTCCCACACTGTCGCTCTCACACTCCCACACTGTCACGCTCTCACACTCCCACACTGTCGCTGTCTCACAGTCCCACACTGTCGCTCTCTCACACTCCCACACTGTCGCTCTCTCACACTCCCACACTGTCGCTCCCTCACGCTCCCACACTGTCGCTCTCTCCCACTCCCACACTGTCGCTGTCTCACACTCCCACACTGTCGCTCTCTTACACTCCCACACTTTCGCTCCCTCACACTCCCACACTGTCGCTCACTCACACTCCCACACTGTCGCTCTCTCACACTCCCACACTGTCGCTCACTCACACTCCCACACTGTCGCTGTCTCACACTCCCACACTGTCGCTCTCTCACACTCCCACACTGTCGCTCCCTCACACTCCCACACTGTTGCTCTCTCACACTCCCACACTGTCGCTCTCTCACACTCCCACACTGTCGCTCACTCACACTCCCACACTGTCGCTCTCTCATACTCCCACACTGTCGCTCTCTCACACTCCCACACTGTCGCTATCTCACACTCCCACACTGTCGCTCTCTCACTCTCCCACACTGTCGCTCTCTCACACTCCCACACTGTCGCTCTCTCACACTCCCACAATGTCGCTCTCTCACACTCCCACACTGTCGCTCACTCACACTCCCACACTGTCGCTCACTCACACTCCCACACTGTCGCTGTCTCACACTCCCACACTGCCGCTCTCTCACACTCCCACACTGTCGCTCTCTCACACTCCCACACTGCCGCTCTCTCACACTCCCACACTGTCGCTCTCTCACACTCCCACACTGTCGCTCTCTCACACTCCCACACTGTCGCTCTCTCACACTCCCACACTGTCGCTCCCTCAGACTCCCACAGTGTCGCTGTCTCACACTGTCGCTCTCTCACACTCCCACACTGTCGCAGTCACACTCCCACACTGTCGCTATCTCACACTCCCACACTGTCGCTCTCTCGTACTCCCACACTGTCGCTCTCTCACACTTTTACACTGTCGCTCTCTCACACTCCCACACTGTCACTCTCTCACACTCCCACACTGTCGCTCTCTCACACTCCCACACTGTCGCTCACTCACACTCCCACACTGTCGCTGTCTCACACTCCCACACTGCCGCTCTCTCACACTCCCACACTGTCGCTCTCTCACACTCCCACACTGCCGCTCTCTCACTCTCCCACACTGTCGCTCTCTCACACTCCCACACTGTCGCTCTCTCACACTCCCACACTGTCGCTCTCTCACACTCCCACACTGTCGCTCCCTCAGACACCCACAGTGTCGCTGTCTCACACTGTCGCTCTCTCACACTCCCACACTGTCGCAGTCACACTCCCACACTGTCGCTATCTCACACTCCCACACTGTCGCTCTCTCGTACTCCCACACTGTCGCTCTCTCACACTTTTATACTGTCGCTCTCTCACACTCCCACACTGTCACTCTCTCACACTCCCACACTGTCGCTCTCTCACACTCCCACACTGTCGCTCTCTCACACTCCCACACAGTCGCTCTCTCACGCTCCCACACTGTCGCTGTCTCACACTCGCACACTGTCGCTCTCTCACACTCGCACACTGTCGCTCTCTCACACTCCCACACTGTCGCTCACTCCCACTCCCACAATGTCGCTCTCTCACTCCTACACTGTCGCTCTCTCACACTCCCACACTGTCGCTGTCTCACACTCGCACACTGTCGCTCACTCACACTCCCACACTGTCGCTCATTCACACTCTCACACTGTCGCTGTCTCACACTCCCACACTATCGCTCTCTCACACTCCCACACTGTCGCTCTCTCACACTCCCACACTGTCGCAGTCACACACTCCCACACTGTCGCTCTCTCACACTCCCACACTGTCGCTCTCTCACATTCCCACACTGTCGCTGTCTCACACTCCCACACTGTCGCTGTCTCACACTCCCACACTGTCGCTGTCTCACTCTCCCACACTGTCGCTCTCTCAAACTCCCACACTGTCGCTCTCTCACACTCCCACACTGTCGCTCTCTCACACTCCCACACTGTCGCTGTCTCACACTCCCACACTGTCGCTCTCTCACACTCCCACACTGTCGCTCTCTCACACTCCCACACTGTCGCTCTCTCACACTCCCACACTGTCGCTCACTCACACTCCCACACTGTCGCTGTCTCACACTCCCACACTGTCGCTCTCTCACACTCCCACACTGTCGCTATCTCACACTCCCACACTGTCGCTCTCACACTCCCACACTGTCACGCTCTCACACTCCCACACTGTCGCTGTCTCACAGTCCCACACTGTCGCTCTCTCACACTCCCACACTGTCGCTCTCTCACACTCCCACACTGTCGCTCCCTCACGCTCCCACACTGTCGCTCTCTCCCACTCCCACACTGTCGCTGTCTCACACTCCCACACTGTCGCTCTCTTACACTCCCACACTTTCGCTCCCTCACACTCCCACACTGTCGCTCACTCACACTCCCACACTGTCGCTCTCTCACACTCCCACACTGTCGCTCACTCACACTCCCACACTGTCGCTGTCTCACACTCCCACACTGTCGCTCTCTCACACTCCCACACTGTCGCTCCCTCACACTCCCACACTGTTGCTCTCTCACACTCCCACACTGTCGCTCTCTCACACTCCCACACTGTCGCTCACTCACACTCCCACACTGTCGCTCTCTCATACTCCCACACTGTCGCTCTCTCACACTCCCACACTGTCGCTATCTCACACTCCCACACTGTCGCTCTCTCACTCTCCCACACTGTCGCTCTCTCACACTCCCACACTGTCGCTCTCTCACACTCCCACAATGTCGCTCTCTCACACTCCCACACTGTCGCTCACTCACACTCCCACACTGTCGCTCACTCACACTCCCACACTGTCGCTGTCTCACACTCCCACACTGCCGCTCTCTCACACTCCCACACTGTCGCTCTCTCACACTCCCACACTGCCGCTCTCTCACACTCCCACACTGTCGCTCTCTCACACTCCCACACTGTCGCTCTCTCACACTCCCACACTGTCGCTCTCTCACACTCCCACACTGTCGCTCCCTCAGACTCCCACAGTGTCGCTGTCTCACACTGTCGCTCTCTCACACTCCCACACTGTCGCAGTCACACTCCCACACTGTCGCTATCTCACACTCCCACACTGTCGCTCTCTCGTACTCCCACACTGTCGCTCTCTCACACTTTTACACTGTCGCTCTCTCACACTCCCACACTGTCACTCTCTCACACTCCCACACTGTCGCTCTCTCACACTCCCACACTGTCGCTCTCTCACACTCCCACACTGTCGCTCACTCACACTCCCACACTGTCGCTCACTCACACTCCCACACTGTCGCTGTCTCACACTCCCACACTGCCGCTCTCTCACACTCCCACACTGTCGCTCTCTCACACTCCCACACTGTCGCTCTCTCACACTCCCACACTGTCGCTCTCTCACACTCCCACACTGTCGCTCCCTCAGACTCCCACAGTGTCGCTGTCTCACACTCCCACACTGTCGCTCTTTCACACTCCCACACTGTCGCAGTCACACTCCCACACTGTCGCTATCTCACACTCCCACACTGTCGCTCTCTCGTACTCCCACACTGTCGCTCTCTCACACTTTTAAACTGTCGCACTCTCACACTCCCACACTGTCGCTCTCTCACACTCCCACACTGTCGCTCTCTCACACTCCCACACTGTCGCTCTCTCACACTCCCACACAGTCGCTCTCTCACGCTCCCACACTGTCGCTGTCTCTCACTCGCACACTGTCGCTCTCTCACACTCGCACACTGTCGCTCTCTCACAGTCCCACACTGTCGCTGTCTCACACTCCCACACTGTCGCTGACTCCCACTCCCACACTGTCGCTGACTCACAATCCCACACTGTCGCTCTCTCACACTCCCACAATGTCGCTCTCTCCCACTCCCACACTGTCGCTCTCTTCCACTCCCACACTGTCGCTCTCAGACTCCCACACTGTCGCTGTCTCACACTCCCACACTGTCGCTGTCTCACACTCCCACACTGTCGCTCACTCACACTCCCACACTGTCGCTGTCTCACACTCCCACACTGCCGCTCTCTCACACTCCCACACTGTCGCTCTCTCACACTCCCACAATGTCGCTCTCTCACACTCCCACACTGTCGCTCTCTCACACTCCCACACTGTCGCTCTCTCACACTCCCACACTGTCGCTCTCTCACACTCCCACACTGTCGCTCACTCACACTCCCACACTGTCGCTGTCTCACACTCCCACACTGCCGCTCTCTCACACTCCCACACTGTCGCTCTCTCACAGTCCCACACTGTCGACTCTCACACTCCCACACTGTCGCTCTCTCACACTCCCACACTGTCGCTCCCTCAGACTCCCACACTGTCGCTCCCTCACACTCCCACACTGTCGCTGTCTCACTCTCCCACACTGTCGCTCTCTCACACTCCCACACTGTCTCGCTCTCACACTCCCACACTGTCGCTCTCTCACACTCCCACACTGTCGCTGTCTCACACTCCCACACTGTCGCTCTCTCACAGTCCCACACTGTCGCTCTCTCACACTCCCACACTGTCGCTCTCTCACACTCCCACACTGTCGCTCTCTCACACTCCCACACTGTCGCTGTCTCACACTCCCACACTGTCGCTCTCTCACAGTCCCACACTGTCGCTGTCTCACACTCCCACACTGTCGCTGACTCACAATCCCACACTGTCGCTCTCTCACACTCCCACAATGTCGCTCTCTCACACTCCCACACTGTCGCTCTCTCCCACTCCCACACTGTCGCTCTCACACTCCCACACTGTCGCTGTCTCACACTCCCACACTGTCGCTGTCTCACACTCCCACACTGTCGCTCTCTCACACTCCCACACTGTCGCTCTCTCACACTCCCACACTGTCGCTGTCTCACACTCCCACACTGCCGCTCTCTCACACTCCCACACTGTCGCTCTCTCACACTCCCACACTGTCGCTCTCTCACACTCCCACAATGTCGCTCTCTCACACTCCCGCACTGTCGCTCTCTCACACTCCCACACTGTCGCTGTCTCACACTCCCACACTGTCGCTCTCTCACACTCCCACACTGTCGCTGTCTCACACTCCCACACTGCCGCTCTCTCACACTCCCACACTGTCGGTCTCTCACAGTCCCACACTGTCGACTCTCACACTCCCACAATGTCGCTCTCTCACACTCCCACACTGTCGCTGTCTCACACTCCCACACTGCCGCTCTCTCACAGTCCCACACTGTCGCTCTCTCACACTCCCACACTGTCGCTCACTCACACTCCCACACTGTCGCTGTCTCTCACTCCCACACTGTCGCTCTCTCACACTCCCACACTGTCGCTCTCTCACACTCCCACACTGTCGCTCTCTCACACTCCCACACTGTCGCTATCTCACACTCCCACACTGTCGCTCTCTCACTCTCCCACACTGTCGCTCTCTCTCACTCCCACACTGTCGCTGTCTCACACTCCCACACTGCCGCTCTCTCACACTCCCACACTGCCGCTCTCTCACACTCCCACACTGTCGCTCTCTCACACTCCCACAATGTCGCTCTCTCACACTCCCACACTGTCGCTCACTCACACTCCCACACTGTCGCTCACTCACACTCCCACACTGTCGCTGTCTCACACTCCCACACTGCCGCTCTCTCACACTCCCACACTGTCGCTCTCTCACACTCCCACACTGCCGCTCTCTCACTCTCCCACACTGTCGCTCTCTCACACTCCCACACTGTCGCTCTCTCACACTCCCACACTGTCGCTCTCTCACACTCCCACACTGTCGCTCCCTCAGACACCCACAGTGTCGCTGTCTCACACTGTCGCTCTCTCACACTCCCACACTGTCGCAGTCACACTCCCACACTGTCGCTATCTCACACTCCCACACTGTCGCTCTCTCGTACTCCCACACTGTCGCTCTCTCACACTTTTACACTGTCGCTCTCTCACACTCCCACACTGTCACTCTCTCACACTCCCACACTGTCGCTCTCTCACACTCCCACACTGTCGCTCTCTCACATTCGCACACTGTCGCTCTCTCACACTCCCACACTGTCGCTCACTCCCACTCCCACAATGTCGCTCTCTCACTCCCACACTGTCGCTCTCTCACACTCCCACACTGTCGCTGTCTCACACTCGCACACTGTCGCTCACTCACACTCCCACACTGTCGCTCATTCACACTCTCACACTGTCGCTGTCTCACACTCCCACACTATCGCTCTCTCACACTCCCACACTGTCGCTCTCTCACACTCCCACACTGTCGCAGTCACACACTCCCACACTGTCGCTCTCTCACACTCCCACACTGTCGCTCTCTCACATTCCCACACTGTCGCTGTCTCACACTCCCACACTGTCGCTGTCTCACACTCCCACACTGTCGCTGTCTCACTCTCCCACACTGTCGCTCTCTCAAACTCCCACACTGTCGCTCTCTCACACTCCCACACTGTCGCTCTCTCACACTCCCACACTGTCGCTGTCTCACACTCCCACACTGTCGCTCTCTCACACTCCCACACTGTCGCTCTCTCACACTCCCACACTGTCGCTCACTCACACTCCCACACTGTCGCTGTCTCACACTCCCACACTGTCGCTCTCTCACACTCCCACACTGTCACTATCTCACACTCCCACACTGTCGCTCTCACACTCCCACACTGTCACTCTCTCACACTCCCACACTGTCGCTGTCTCACAGTCCCACACTGTCGCTCTCTCACACTCCCACACTGTCGCTCTCTCACACTCCCACACTGTCGCTCCCTCACGCTCCCACACTGTCGCTCTCTCCCACTCCCACACTGTCGCTGTCTCACACTCCCACACTGTCGCTCTCTTACACTCCCACACTTTCGCTCCCTCACACTCCCACACTGTCGCTCACTCACACTCCCACACTGTCGCTCTCTCACACTCCCACACTGTCGCTCACTCACACTCCCACACTGTCGCTGTCTCACACTCCCACACTGTCGCTCTCTCACACTCCCACACTGTCGCTCACTCACACTCCCACACTGTCGCTCTCTCATACTCCCACACTGTCGCTCTCTCACACTCCCACACTGTCGCTACCTCACACTCCCACACTGTCGCTCTCTCACTCTCCCACACTGTCGCTCTCTCACACTCCCACACTGTCGCTGTCTCACACTCCCACACTGCCGCTCTCTCACACTCCCACACTGTCGCTCTCTCACACTCCCACACTTTCGCTCTCTCACACTCCCACACTTTCGCTCTCTCACACTCCCACACTGTCGCTCTCTCCCACTCCCACACTGTCGCTCACTCACACTCCCACACTGTCGCTGTCTCACACTCCCACACTGTCGCTCTCTCACACTCCCACACTGTCGCTGTCTCACACTCCCACACTGCCGCTCTCTCACACTCCCAAACTGTCGCTCTCTCACAGTCCCACACTGTCGCTCTCCCACACTCCCACAATTTCGCTCTCTCACACTCCCACACTGTCGCTCTCTCACACTCCCACACTGTCGCTCACTCACACTCCCACACTGTCGCTGTCTCTCACTCCCACACTGTCGCTCTCTCACACTCCCACACTGTCGCTCTCTCACACTCCCACACTGTCGCTCCCTCACACTCCCACACTGTCGCTCTCTCACACTCCCACACTGTCGCTCTCTCACACTCCCACACTGTCGCTCTCTCACACTCCCACACTGTCGCTCTCTCACACTCCCACACAGTCGCTCTCTCACGCTCCCACACTGTCGCTGTCTCTCACTCGCACACTGTCGCTCTCTCACACTCGCACACTGTCGCTCTCTCACAGTCCCACACTGTCGCTGTCTCACACTCCCACACTGTCGCTGACTCCCACTCCCACACTGTCGCTGACTCACAATCCCACACTGTCGCTCTCTCACACTCCCACAATGTCGCTCTCTCCCACTCCCACACTGTCGCTCTCTCCCACTCCCACACTGTCGCTCTCAGACTCCCACACTGTCGCTGTCTCACACTCCCACACTGTCGCTGTCTCACACTCCCACACTGTCGCTCACTCACACTCCCACACTGTCGCTGTCTCACACTCCCACACTGCCGCTCTCTCACACTCCCACACTGTCGCTCTCTCACACTCCCACAATGTCGCTCTCTCACACTCCCACACTGTCGCTCTCTCACACTCCCACACTGTCGCTCTCTCACACTCCCACACTGTCGCTCTCTCACACTCCCACACTGTCGCTCACTCACACTCCCACACTGTCGCTGTCTCACACTCCCACACTGCCGCTCTCTCACACTCCCACACTGTCGCTCTCTCACAGTCCCACACTGTCGACTCTCACACTCCCACACTGTCGCTCTCTCACACTCCCACACTGTCGCTCCCTCAGACTCCCACACTGTCGCTCCCTCACACTCCCACACTGTCGCTGTCTCACTCTCCCACACTGTCGCTCTCTCACACTCCCACACTGTCTCGCTCTCACACTCCCACACTGTCGCTCTCTCACACTCCCACACTGTCGCTGTCTCACACTCCCACACTGTCGCTCTCTCACAGTCCCACACTGTCGCTCTCTCACACTCCCACACTGTCGCTCTCTCACACTCCCACACTGTCGCTCTCTCACACTCCCACACTGTCGCTGTCTCACACTCCCACACTGTCGCTCTCTCACAGTCCCACACTGTCGCTGTCTCACACTCCCACACTGTCGCTGACTCACAATCCCACACTGTCGCTCTCTCACACTCCCACAATGTCGCTCTCTCACACTCCCACACTGTCGCTCTCTACCACTCCCACACTGTCGCTCTCACACTCCCACACTGTCGCTGTCTCACACTCCCACACTGTCGCTGTCTCACACTCCCACACTGTCGCTCTCTCACACTCCCACACTGTCGCTCTCTCACACTCCCACACTGTCGCTGTCTCACACTCCCACACTGCCGCTCTCTCACACTCCCACACTGTCGCTCTCTCACACTCCCACACTGTCGCTCTCTCACACTCCCACAATGTCGCTCTCTCACACTCCCACACTGTCGCTCTCTCACACTCCCACACTGTCGCTGTCTCACACTCCCACACTGTCGCTCTCTCACACTCCCACACTGTCGCTGTCTCACACTCCCACACTGCCGCTCTCTCACACTCCCACACTGTCGGTCTCTCACAGTCCCACACTGTCGACTCTCACACTCCCACACTGTCGCTGTCTCTCACTCCCACACTGTCGCTCTCTCACACTCCCACACTGTCGCTCTCTCACACTCCCACACTGTCGCTCTCTCACACTCCCACACTGTCGCTATCTCACACTCCCACACTGTCGCTCTCTCACTCTCCCACACTGTCGCTCTCTCTCACTCCCACACTGTCGCTGTCTCACACTCCCACACTGCCGCTCTCTCACACTCCCACACTGCCGCTCTCTCACACTCCCACACTGTCGCTCTCTCACACTCCCACAATGTCGCTCTCTCACACTCCCACACTGTCGCTCACTCACACTCCCACACTGTCGCTCACTCACACTCCCACACTGTCGCTGTCTCACACTCCCACACTGCCGCTCTCTCACACTCCCACACTGTCGCTCTCTCACACTCCCACACTGCCGCTCTCTCACTCTCCCACACTGTCGCTCTCTCACACTCCCACACTGTCGCTCTCTCACACTCCCACACTGTCGCTCTCTCACACTCCCACACTGTCGCTCCCTCAGACACCCACAGTGTCGCTGTCTCACACTGTCGCTCTCTCACACTCCCACACTGTCGCAGTCACACTCCCACACTGTCGCTATCTCACACTCCCACACTGTCGCTCTCTCGTACTCCCACACTGTCGCTCTCTCACACTTTTACACTGTCGCTCTCTCACACTCCCACACTGTCACTCTCTCACACTCCCACACTGTCGCTCTCTCACACTCCCACACTGTCGCTCTCTCACACTCCCACACTGTCGCTCTCTCACGCTCCCACACTGTCGCTGTCTCACACTCGCACACTGTCGCTCTCTCACACTCGCACACTGTCGCTCTCTCACACTCCCACACTGTCGCTCACTCCCACTCCCACAATGTCGCTCTCTCACTCCCACACTGTCGCTCTCTCACACTCCCACACTGTCGCTGTCTCACACTCGCACACTGTCGCTCACTCACACTCCCACACTGTCGCTCATTCACACTCTCACACTGTCGCTGTCTCACACTCCCACACTATCGCTCTCTCACACTCCCACACTGTCGCTCTCTCACACTCCCACACTGTCGCAGTCACACACTCCCACACTGTCGCTCTCTCACACTCCCACACTGTCGCTCTCTCACATTCCCACACTGTCGCTGTCTCACACTCCCACACTGTCGCTGTCTCACACTCCCACACTGTCGCTGTCTCACTCTCCCACACTGTCGCTCTCTCAAACTCCCACACTGTCGCTCTCTCACACTCCCACACTGTCGCTCTCTCACACTCCCACACTGTCGCTGTCTCACACTCCCACACTGTCGCTCTCTCACACTCCCACACTGTCGCTCTCTCACACTCCCACACTGTCGCTCACTCACACTCCCACACTGTCGCTGTCTCACACTCCCACACTGTCGCTCTCTCACACTCCCACACTGTCGCTATCTCACACTCCCACACTGTCGCTCTCACACTCCCACACTGTCACTCTCTCACACTCCCACACTGTCGCTGTCTCACAGTCCCACACTGTCGCTCTCTCACACTCCCACACTGTCGCTCTCTCACACTCCCACACTGTCGCTCCCTCACGCTCCCACACTGTCGCTCTCTCCCACTCCCACACTGTCGCTGTCTCACACTCCCACACTGTCGCTCTCTTACACTCCCACACTTTCGCTCCCTCACACTCCCACACTGTCGCTCACTCACACTCCCACACTGTCGCTCTCTCACACTCCCACACTGTCGCTCACTCACACTCCCACACTGTCGCTGTCTCACACTCCCACACTGTCGCTCTCTCACACTCCCACACTGTCGCTCCCTCACACTCCCACACTGTTGCTCTCTCACACTCCCACACTGTCGCTCTCTCACACTCCCACACTGTCGCTCACTCACACTCCCACACTGTCGCTCTCTCATACTCCCACACTGTCGCTCTCTCACACTCCCACACTGTCGCTATCTCACACTCCCACACTGTCGCTCTCTCACTCTCCCACACTGTCGCTCTCTCACACTCCCACACTGTCGCTGTCTCACACTCCCACACTGCCGCTCTCTCACACTCCCACACTGTCGCTCTCTCACACTCCCACACTTTCGCTCTCTCACACTCCCACACTTTCGCTCTCTCACACTCCCACACTGTCGCTCTCTCCCACTCCCACACTGTCGCTCACTCACACTCCCACACTGTCGCTGTCTCACACTCCCACACTGTCGCTCTCTCACACTCCCACACTGTCGCTGTCTCACACTCCCACACTGCCGCTCTCTCACACTCCCAAACTGTCGCTCTCTCACAGTCCCACACTGTCGCTCTCTCACACTCCCACAATTTCGCTCTCTCACACTCCCACACTGTCGCTCTCTCACACTCCCACACTGTCGCTCACTCACACTCCCACACTGTCGCTGTCTCTCACTCCCACACTGTCGCTCTCTCACACTCCCACACTGTCGCTCTCTCACACTCCCACACTGTCGCTCCCTCACACTCCCACACTGTCGCTCTCTCACACTCCCACACTGTCGCTCTCTCACACTCCCACACTGTCGCTCACTCACACTCCCACACTGTCGCTCTCTCACACTCCCACACTGTCGCTCTCTCACACTTCCACACTGTCGCTATCTCACACGCCCACACTGTCGCTCTCTCACTCTCACACACTGTCGCTCTCTCACACTCCCACACTGTCGCTCCCTCAGACTCCCACACTGCCGCTCTCTCACACTCCCACACTGTCGCTCTCTCACACTCCCACAATGTCGCTCTCTCACACTCCCACACTGTCGCTCACTCACACTCCCACACTGTCGCTCACTCCCACTCCCACACTGTCGCTGTCTCACACTCCCACACTGCCGCTCTCTCACACTCCCACACTGCCGCTCTCTCACACTCCCACACTGTCGCTCTCTCACACTCCCACACTGTCGCTCTCTCACACTCCCACACTGTCGCTCCCTCAGACTCCCACACTGTCGCTGTCTCACACTCCCACACTGTCGCTCTCTCACACTCCCACACTGTCGCAGTCACACTCCCACACTGTCGCTATCTCACACTCCCACACTGTCGCTCTCTCACACTCCCACACTGTCGCTCTATCGTACTCCCACACTGTCGCTGTCTCACACTCCCACACTGCCGCTCTCCCACACTCCCACACTGTCGCTCTCTCACAGTCCCACACTGTCGCTCTCTCACTCTCCCACAATGTCGCTCTCTCACACTCCCACACTGTCGCTCTCTCGCACTCCCACACTGTCGCTCACTCACACTCCCACACTGTCGCTGTCTCTCACTCCCACTCTGTCGCTCTCTCACACTCCCACACTGTCGCTCTCTCACACTCCCACACTGTCGCTCCCTCACACTCCCACACTGTCGCTCTCTCACACTCCCACACTGTCGCTCACTCACACTCCCACACTGTCGCTCTCTCACACTCGCACACTGTCGCTCTCTCACACTCCCACACTGTCGCTCACTCCCACTCCCACAATGTCGCTCTCTCACTCCCACACTGTCGCTCTCTCACACTCCCACACTGTCGCTGTCTCACACTCGCACACTGTCGCTCACTCACACTCCCACACTGTCGCTCATTCACACTCTCACACTGTCGCTGTCTCACACTCCCACACTATCGCTCTCTCACACTCCCACACTGTCGCTCTCTCACACTCCCACACTGTCGCAGTCACACACTCCCACACTGTCGCTCTCTCACACTCCCACACTGTCGCTCTCTCACATTCCCACACTGTCGCTGTCTCACACTCCCACACTGTCGCTGTCTCACACTCCCACACTGTCGCTGTCTCACTCTCCCACACTGTCGCTCTCTCAAACTCCCACACTGTCGCTCTCTCACACTCCCACACTGTCGCTCTCTCACACTCCCACACTGTCGCTGTCTCACACTCCCACACTGTCGCTCTCTCACACTCCCACACTGTCGCTCTCTCACACTCCCACACTGTCGCTCACTCACACTCCCACACTGTCGCTGTCTCACACTCCCACACTGTCGCTCTCTCACACTCCCACACTGTCGCTATCTCACACTCCCACACTGTCGCTCTCACACTCCCACACTGTCACTCTCTCACACTCCCACACTGTCGCTGTCTCACAGTCCCACACTGTCGCTCTCTCACACTCCCACACTGTCGCTCTCTCACACTCCCACACTGTCGCTCCCTCACGCTCCCACACTGTCGCTCTCTCCCACTCCCACACTGTCGCTGTCTCACACTCCCACACTGTCGCTCTCTTACACTCCCACACTTTCGCTCCCTCACACTCCCACACTGTCGCTCACTCACACTCCCACACTGTCGCTCTCTCACACTCCCACACTGTCGCTCACTCACACTCCCACACTGTCGCTGTCTCACACTCCCACACTGTCGCTCTCTCACACTCCCACACTGTCGCTCCCTCACACTCCCACACTGTTGCTCTCTCACACTCCCACACTGTCGCTCTCTCACACTCCCACACTGTCGCTCACTCACACTCCCACACTGTCGCTCTCTCACACTCCCACACTGTCGCTCTCTCACACTCCCACACTGTCGCTATCTCACACTCCCACACTGTCGCTCTCTCACTCTCCCACACTGTCGCTCTCTCACACACCCACACTGTCGCTGTCTCACACTCCCACACTGCCGCTCTCTCACACTCCCACACTGTCGCTCTCTCACACTCCCACACTTTCGCTCTCTCACACTCCCACACTTTCGCTCTCTCACACTCCCACACTGTCGCTCTCTCCCACTCCCACACTGTCGCTCACTCACACTCCCACACTGTCGCTGTCTCACACTCCCACACTGTCGCTCTCTCACACTCCCACACTGTCGCTCTCTCACACTCCCACACTGCCGCTCTCTCACACTCCCAAACTGTCGCTCTCTCACAGTCCCACACTGTCGCTCTCTCACACTCCCACAATTTCGCTCTCTCACACTCCCACACTGTCGCTCTCTCACACTCCCACACTGTCGCTCACTCACACTCCCACACTGTCGCTGTCTCTCACTCCCACACTGTCGCTCTCTCACACTCCCACACTGTCGCTCTCTCACACTCCCACACTGTCGCTCCCTCACACTCCCACACTGTCGCTCTCTCACACTCCCACACTGTCGCTCTCTCACACTCCCACACTGTCGCTCACTCACACTCCCACACTGTCGCTCTCTCACACTCCCACACTGTCGCTCTCTCACACTTCCACACTGTCGCTATCTCACACGCCCACACTGTCGCTCTCTCACTCTCCCACACTGTCGCTCTCTCACACTCCCACACTGTCGCTCCCTCAGACTCCCACACTGCCGCTCTCTCACACTCCCACACTGTCGCTCTCTCACACTCCCACACTGTCGCTCTCTCACACTCCCACACTGTCGCTCCCTCAGACTCCCACACTGTCGCTGTCTCACACTCCCACACTGTCGCTCTCTCACACTCCCACACTGTCGCAGTCACACTCCCACACTGTCGCTATCTCACACTCCCACACTGTCGCTCTCTCACACTCCCACACTGTCGCTCTATCGTACTCCCACACTGTCGCTGTCTCACACTCCCACACTGCCGCTCTCCCACACTCCCACACTGTCGCTCTCTCACAGTCCCACACTGTCGCTCTCTCACTCTCCCACAATGTCGCTCTCTCACACTCCCACACTGTCGCTCTCTCGCACTCCCACACTGTCGCTCACTCACACTCCCACACTGTCGCTGTCTCTCACTCCCACTCTGTCGCTCTCTCACACTCCCACACTGTCGCTCTCTCACACTCCCACACTGTCGCTCCCTCACACTCCCACACTGTCGCTCTCTCACACTCCCACACTGTCGCTCACTCACACTCCCACACTGTCGCTCTCTCACACTCCCACACTGTCGCTCACTCACACTCCCACACTGTCGCTCTCTCACACTCCCACACTGTCGCTCTCTCACACTCCCACACTGTCGCTATCTCACACTCCCACACTGTCGCTCTCTCACACTCCCACACTGTCACTGTCTCACACTCCCACACTGCCGCTCTCTCACACTCCCACACTGTCGCTCTCTCACACTCCCACTCTGTCGCTCTCTCACACTCCCACAATGTCGCTCTATCACACTCCCACACTGTCGCTCACTCACACTCCCATACTGTCGCTCACTCACACTCCCACACTGTCGCTGTCTCACACTCCCACACTGCCGCTCTCTCACACTCCCACACTGCCGCTCTCTCACACTCCCACACTGTCGCTCTCTCACACTCCCACACTGTCGCTCTCTCACACTCCCACACTGTCGCTCCCTCAGACTCCCACACTGTCGCTGTCTCACACTCCCACACTGTCGCTCTCTCACACTCCCACACTGTCGCTCCCTCAGACTCCCACAGTGTCGCTCACTCACACTCCCACACTGTCGCTGTCTCTCACTCCCACACTGTCGTTGTCTCACACTCCCACACTGTCGCTCTCTCACACTCCCACACTGTCGCTCTCTCACACTCCCACACCGTCGCTCACTCACACTCCCACACTGTCGCTGTCTCTCACTCCCACACTGTCGCTCTCTCACACTCCCACACTGTCGCTCTCTCACACTCCCACACTGTCGCTCCCTCACACTCCCACACTGTCGCTCTCTCACACTCCCACACTGTCGCTCTCTCACACTCCCACACTGTCGCTCACTCACACTCCCACACTGTCGCTCTCTCACACTCCCACACTGTCGCTCTCTCACACTTCCACACTGTCGCTATCTCACACGCCCACACTGTCGCTCTCTCACTCTCCCACACTGTCGCTCTCTCACACTCCCACACTGTCGCTCCCTCAGACTCCCACACTGCCGCTCTCTCACACTCCCACACTGTCGCTCTCTCACACTCCCACAATGTCGCTCTCTCACACTCCCACACTGTCGCTCACTCACACTCCCACACTGTCGCTCACTCCCACTCCCACACTGTCGCTGTCTCACACTCCCACACTGCCGCTCTCTCACACTCCCACACTGCCGCTCTCTCACACTCCCACACTGTCGCTCTCTCACACTCCCACACTGTCGCTCTCTCACACTCCCACACTGTCGCTCCCTCAGACTCCCACACTGTCGCTGTCTCACACTCCCACACTGTCGCTCTCTCACACTCCCACACTGTCGCAGTCACACTCCCACACTGTCGCTATCTCACACTCCCACACTGTCGCTCTCTCACACTCCCACACTGTCGCTCTATCGTACTCCCACACTGTCGCTGTCTCACACTCCCACACTGCCGCTCTCTCACACTCCCACACTGTCGCTCTCTCACAGTCCCACACTGTCGCTCTCTCACTCTCCCACAATGTCGCTCTCTCACACTCCCACACTGTCGCTCTCTCGCACTCCCACACTGTCGCTCACTCACACTCCCACACTGTCGCTGTCTCTCACTCCCACTCTGTCGCTCTCTCACACTCCCACACTGTCGCTCTCTCACACTCCCACACTGTCGCTCCCTCACACTCCCACACTGTCGCTCTCTCACACTCCCACACTGTTGCTCACTCCCACTCCCACACTGTCGCTCTCTCACACTCCCACACTGTCGCTCACTCACACTCCCACACTGTCGCTCTCTCACACTCCCACACTGTCGCTCTCTCACACTCCCACACTGTCGCTATCTCACACTCCCACACTGTCGCTCTCTCACACTCCCACACTGTCACTGTCTCACACTCCCACACTGCCGCTCTCTCACACTCCCACACTGTCGCTCTCTCACACTCCCACTCTGTCGCTCTCTCACACTCCCACAATGTCGCTCTCTCACACTCCCACACTGTCGCTCTCTCACACTCCCACACTGTCGCAGTCTCACACTCCCACACTGTCGCTATCTCACACTCCCACACTGTCGCTCTCTCACACTCCCACACTGTCGCTCTCTCGTACTCCCACACTGTCGCTGTCTCACACTCCCACACTGTCGCTCTCTCACACTCCCACACTGTCGCTGTCTCACACTCGCACACTGTCGCTCTCTCACACTCCCACACTGCCGCAGTCGCACACTCCCACACTGTCGCTCTCTCACACTCCCACACTGTTGGTCCCTCAGACTCCCGCACTGTCGCTCTCTCACACTCCCACACTGTCGCAGTCTCACACTCCCACACTGTCGCTCTCTCGTACTCCCACACTGTCGCTGTCTCACACTCCCACACTGTCGCTGTCTCACACTCCCACACTGTCGCTGTCTCACACTCCCACACTGTCGCTCTCTCACACTCCCACACTGTCGCTGTCTCACACTCCCACACTGTCGCTCTCTCACACTCCCACACTGTCGCCATCTCACACTCCCACACTGTCGCTCTCTCACACTCCCACACTGTCGCTCCCACACTGTCGCTCTCTCACACTCCCACACTGTCGCTCTCTCACACTCCCACACTGTCGCTCTTTCACACTCCCACACTGTCGCTGTCTCACACTCCCACCCTGTCGCTCTCTCACACTCCCACACTGTCGCTCTCTCACACCCCCAGACTGTCGCTCTCTCACACTCCCACACTGTCGCTCTCTCACACCCCCACACTGTCGCTCTCTCACACTCCCACACTGTCGCTCTCTCACACTCCCACACTGTCTCTCTCTCACACTCCCACACTGTCGCTCTCTCACACTCCCACACTGTCGCTCTCTCACACTCCCACACTGTCGCTCTCTCACACTCCCACACTGTCGCTGTCTCACAGTCCCACACTGTCGCTCTCTCACGCTCCCACACTGTCGCTCTCTCACACTCCCACACTGTCGCTCTCTCACACTCCCACACTGTCGCTCTCTCACACTCCCAGTGTCGCTCTCTCACACTCCCACACTGTCGCTCACTCACACTCCCACACTATCGCTCTCTCACACTCCCACACTGTCGCTCACTCACACTCCCACACTATCGCTGTCTCACACTCCCACACTGCCGCTCTCTCACACTCCCACACTGTCGCTCTCTCACACTCCCACACTGTCGCTCTCTCACACTCCCACACTGTCGCTCTCTCACGCTCCCAGACTGTCGCTCTCTCACACTCCCACACTGTCGCTGTCTCACACTCCCACACTGTCGCTCTCTCACACTCCCACACTGTCGCTCTCTCACACTCCCACACTGTCGCTCTCTTGCACTCCCACACTGTCGCTCTCTCACACTCGCACACTGTCGCTCCCTCACACTCCCACACTGTCGCTCTCTCAAACTCCCACACTGTCGCTCTCTCAAACTCCCACACTGTCGCTCACTCACACTCCCACACTGTCGCTCACACACACTCCCACACTGTCGCCCTCTCACACTCCCACACTGTCGCCCTCTCACACTCCCACACTGTCGCCCTCTCACACTCCGACACTGTCGCTCTCTCACACTCCGACACTGTCGCTCTCTCACACTCCCACACTGTCGCTCTCTCACACTCCCACACTGTCGCTCTCTCACACTCCCACACTGTCGCTCTCTCACACTCCCACACTGTCGCTCCCTCACACTCCCACACTGTCGCTCTCTCACACTCCCACACTGTCGCTGTCTCACACTCCCACACTGTCGCTGTCTCACTCTCCCACACTGTCGCTCTCTCACACTCCCAGACTGTCGCTGTCTCACAGTCCCACTCTGTCGCTGTCTCCCACTCCCACACTGTCGCTCTCTCACACTCCCACACTGTCGTTGGCTCACACTCCCACACTGTCGCTCTCTCCCACTCCCACACTGTCGCTCCCACACTGTCGCTCTCTCACACTCCCACACTGTCGCTCTCTCACACTCCCACACTGTCGCTCTTTCACACTCCCACACTGTCGCTGTCTCACACTCCCACCCTGTCGCTCTCTCACACTCCCACACTGTCGCTCTCTCACACCCCCAGACTGTCGCTCTCTCACACTCCCACACTGTCGCTCTCTCACACCCCCACACTGTCGCTCTCTCACACTCCCACACTGTCGCTCTCTCACACTCCCACACTGTCTCTCTCTCACACTCCCACACTGTCGCTCTCTCACACTCCCACACTGTCGCTCTCTCACACTCCCACACTGTCGCTCTCTCACACTCCCACACTGTCGCTGTCTCACAGTCCCACACTGTCGCTCTCTCACGCTCCCACACTGTCGCTCTCTCACACTCCCACACTGTCGCTCTCTCACACTCCCACACTGTCGCTCTCTCACACTCCCGGTGTCGCTCTCTCACACTCCCACACTGTCGCTCACTCACACTCCCACACTATCGCTCTCTCACACTCCCACACTGTCGCTCACTCACACTCCCACACTATCGCTGTCTCACACTCCCACACTGCCGCTCTCTCACACTCCCACACTGTCGCTCTCTCCCACTCCCACACTGTCGCTCTCTCACACTCCCACACTGTCGCTCTCTCACGCTCCCACACTGTCGCTCTCTCACACTCCCACACTGTCGCTCTCTCGCACTCCCACACTGTCGCTGTCTCAAACTCCCAGACTGTCGCTGTCACACACTCCCAGACTGTCGCTCTCTCACACTCCCAGACTGTCGCTGTCTCACACTCCCACACTGTCGCTCTCTCACACTCCCACACTGTCGCTCTCTCACACTCCCACACTGTCGCTGTCTCACACTCCCACACTGTCGCTCTCTCACACTCCCACACTGTCGCTCACTCACACTCCCACACTGTCGCCCTCTCACACTCCCACACTGTCGCCCTCTCACAGTCCCACACTGTCGCCCTCTCACACTCCGACACTGTCGCTCTCTCACACTCCGACACTGTCGCTCTCTCACGCTCCCACACTGTCGCTCTCTCACACTCC
The DNA here is from genome assembly GCF_047496885.1 of Scyliorhinus torazame. Taxonomy (NCBI): domain Eukaryota; kingdom Metazoa; phylum Chordata; class Chondrichthyes; order Carcharhiniformes; family Scyliorhinidae; genus Scyliorhinus; species Scyliorhinus torazame. The sequence continues at coordinate 8,266,559 of NC_092714.1, forward strand.
CACACTGTCGCTCTCTCACACTCCCACACTGTCGCTCCCTCACACTCCCACACTGTCGCTCTCTCACACTCCCACACTGTCGCTGTCTCACACTCCCACACTGTCGCTGTCTCACTCTCCCACACTGTCGCTCTCTCACACTCCCAGACTGTCGCTGTCTCACAGTCCCACTCTGTCGCTGTCTCCCACTCCCACACTGTCGCTCTCTCACACTCCCACACTGTCGTTGGCTCACACTCCCACACTGTCGCTCTCTCCCACTCCCACACTGTCGCTCACTCACACTCCCACACTGTCGCTCTCTCACACTCCCACACTGTCGTCGTCTCACTCTCCCACACTGTCGCTCTTTCAGACTCACACACTGTCGCTCTCTCACACTCCCACACTGTCGCTGTCTCACACTCCCACACTATCGCTGTCTCACACTCCCACACTGTCGCTCTTTCACACTCCCACACTGTCGCTCTCTCCCACTCCCACACTGTCGCTGTCTCCCACTCCCACACTATCGCTGTCTCACACTCCCACACTGTCGACGTCTCACTCTCCCACACTGTCGCTCTCTCTCACCCCCGCACTGTCGCTCTCTCACACTCCCACACTGTCGCAGTCTCACACTCCCACACTGTCGCAGTCTCACACTCCCACACTGTCGCTCTCTCACACTCCCACACTGTCGCTCTCTCACACTCCCACGCTGTCGCTCTCTCACACTCCCACACTGTCGCTCTCTCACACTCCCACACTGTCGCTCTCTCACACTCCCACACTGTCGCTCTCTCACACCCCCACACTGTCGCTCTCTTACACTCCCACACTGTCTCTCTCTCACACTCCCACACTGTCGCTCTCTCACACTCCCACACTGTCGTCGTCTCACACTCCCACACTGTCGCCGTCTCACACTCCCACACTGTCACTCTCTCACACTCCCACACTGTCGCTCTCTCACACTCCCACACTGTCGCTCTCTCACACTCCCACACTGTCGCTCTCTCACACTCCCACACTGTCGCTGTCTCACACTCCCACACTGTCGCTCTCTCACACTCCCACACTGTCGCCGTCTCACACTCCCACACTGTCGCTCTCTCACACTCCCACACTGTCGCTCTCTCACACTCCCACACTGTCGCTCTTTCACACTCCCACACTGTCGCTCTCTCACACTCCCACACTGTCGCTCTCTCACACTCCCACACTGTCGCTCACTCCCACTCCCACACAATCGCTGTCTCACACTCCCACACTGTCGCTCTCTCACACTCCCACACTGTCGCTGTCTCACACTCACTGTCGCTCTCTCACACTCCCACACTGTCGCTCTCACACTCCTACACTGTCGCCGTCTCACACTCCCACACTGTCGCCGTCTCACACTCCCACACTGTCGCCGTCTCACACTCCCACACTGCCGCTCTCTCACACTCCCACACTGTCGCTCCCTCACACTCCCACACTGTCGCTCACTCACACTCCCACACTGTCGCTCACTCACACTCCCACACTGTCGCTCTCTCACACTCCCACACTGTCGCTCTCTCACACTCCCACGCTGTCGCTGTCTCACACTCCCACACTGTCGCTCTCTCACACTCCCACACTGTCGCTCTCTCACACTCCGACACTGTCGCTCTCTCATACTCCCACACTGTCGCTGTCTCACACTCCCACACTGTCGCTCTCTCACACTCCCACACTGTCGCTCTCTCACACTCCCACACTGTCGCTCTCTCACACTCCCACACTGTCGCTCTCTCACACTCCCACACTGTCGCCGTCTCCCTCTCACGCTGTTGCTCTCTCACAGTCAAACACTTTCACTCTCTTGCGCTCTCAGTCTCGCACTCCCACACCCATGTTGTCTCGATCTCACGTAGCCTCTGACTCCCGCTCCCTCACACGCTGAAGTAATGAATTCAAGGGACAAACTAGAATTCCCGGCATTTTCTTTTGTCCGGCTTTGAAGTGCAATGAGTCTCACTAGATAGAGAATTGTGGAAACTGTTTTGTTTGCACCAGAATCCCATTAACGTGGAAACTGTTTTGTTTGCACTGTGTGCTGAATTTGATGCATTTGAGTGCGATAGTGAGAGTTTGGTGACCGAGGGAGTTAGGTGAGGAGGGAGTAAGGCGCTCCTTTCATTTTGTTTCCGACATTTCCGCAAAGAGTGCGAAGAGAGCCAGGAGTTTACAGAAAGTGTAGCTGACTGGGAGCAGGGTCGGAGGGCGGAGATCTAGTTAGTCCACAGGGCACATATATTCTGTCAGGTAAGAGGGGATGGAGGCTAGGCCAGTTAAATGCTCCTCCTGTAGGATGTGGGTGGTGAGGGATACCACCGGTGTCCCCACTGACTATACCTGCGGGAAGTGCACCCAACTTCAGCTCCTCAAAGACCGTGTTAGGGAACTGGAGCTGAAGCTGGATGAACTTCGGATCATCCGGGAGGAAGAGGGGGTGATTGAGAAGAGTTACAAGGAGGTAACCACACCCAAGGTACAGGACAAGAATAGCTGGGTTACAGTCAGGGGGAAAAAAACAAACAGGCAGAAAGTGCAGGGATCCCTCGTGGCCGTTCCCCTTCAAAACAAGTATACCGTTTTGGATGCTGTTGGGGGGGATGACCTACCGGGGGAAGGCCCTAGCGGCCAGGTCTCTGGCACTGAGTCTGGCTCTGGGGCTCAGAAGCGAAGGGGGGAGAATAGAAAAGCAATAGTTGTAGGAGATTCAATGGTTAGGGGAATAGAAAAGAGATTATGTGGTTGCGAGCGAGACTCCCAGAAGGTATGTTGCCTCCCGGGTGCCAGGGCCAGGGATGTCTCGGAGCGTGTCTTCAGGATCCTTAAGGGGGAGGGTGAGCAGCCAGAAGTCGTGGTGCACATTGGTACCAACGACATAGGTAGGAAAAGGGGTGTGGAGGTAATAAACAAGTTTAGGGAGTTAGGCTGGAAGTTAAAAGCCAGGAAAGACAGAGTTGTCATCTCTGGTTTGTTGCCGGTGCCACGTGATAGCGAGGCTAGGAATAGGGAGAGAGTGCAGTTGAACACGTGGCTGCAGGAATGGTGTAGGAGGGAGGGCTTCAGGTATTTGGATAATTGGAGCGCATTCTGGGGAAGGTGGGACCTGTACAAGCAGGACGGGTTGCATCTGAACCAGAGGGGCACCAATATCCTGGGAGGGAGGTTTTCTAGTACTCTTCGGGAGGGTTTAAACTAATTTGGCAGGGGAATGGGAACCGGATTTGTAGTCCAGCAACTAAGGTAGCCGATATTCAGGACGCCAAAGCATGTAATGAGGCAGTGGGGATGGGAACACTGACAAAGGAGAGTACTTGCAGGTACGGAGAGGGGTTGAAGTGTGTATACTTCAACGCAAGAAGCATCAGGAATAAGGTGGGTGAACTTAAGGCATGGATCGGTACTTGGGACTCAGATGTGGTGGCCATCACGGAAACTTGGATAGAAGAGGGGCAGAAATGGTTGTTGGAGGTCCCTGGTTATAGATGTTTCAATAAGATTAGGGAGGGTGGTAAAAGAGGTGGGGGGGTGGCATTATTAATTAGAGATAGTATAACAGCTGCAGAAAGGCAGTTCGAGGAGTATCAGCCTACTGAGGTAGTATGGGTTGAAGTCAGAAATAGGAAAGGAGCAGTCACCTTGTTAGGAGTTTTCTATCGGCCCCCCAATAGTAGCAGAGATGTGGAGGAACAGATTGGGAAACAGATTTTGGAAAGGTGCAGAAGTCATAGGGTAGTAGTCATGGGCGACTTTAACTTCCCAAATATTGAGTGGAAACTCTTTAGATCAAATAGTTTGGATGGGGTGGTGTTTGTGCAATGTGTCCAGGAAGCTTTTCTAACGCAGTAAGTAGATTGTCCGACCAGAGGAGGGGCAATATTGGATTTAGTACTGGGTAATGAGCCAGGGCAAGTGATAGATTTGTTAGTGGGGGAGCATTTTGGAGATAGTGACCACAATTCTGTGACTTTCACTTTAGTAATGGAGAGGGATATTTACGTGCAACAGGGCAAGGTTTACAATTGGGGGAAGGGTAAATACGATGTTGTCAGACAAGAATTGAAGTGCATAAGTTGGGAACATAGGCTGGCAGGGAAGGACACAAGTGAAATGTGGAACTTGTTCAAGGAACAGGTGCTACGTGCCCTTGATATGTATGTCCCTGTCAGGCAGGGAAGAGATGGTCGAGTGAGGGAACCATGGTTGACAAGAGAGGTTGAATGTCTTGTTAAGAGGAAAAAGGTGACTTATGTAAGGCTGAGGAAACAAGGTTCAGACAGGGCATTGGAGGGATACAAGATAGCCAGGAGGGAACTGAAGAAAGGGATTAGGAGAGCTAAGAGAGGGCATGAACAATCTTTGGCGGGTAGGATCAAGGAAAACCCCAAGGCCTTTTACACATATGTGAGAAATATGAGAATGACTAGAGCGAGGGTAGGTCCGATCAAGGACAGTAGCGGGAGATTGTGTATTGAGTCTGAAGAGATAGGAGAGGTCTTGAACGAGTACTTTTCTTCTGTATTTACAAATGAGAGGGGCAATATTGTTGGAGAGGACAGTGTGAAACAGATTGGTAAGCTCGAGGAAATACTTGTTAGGAAGGAAGATGTGTTGGGCATTTTGAAAAACTTGAGGATAGACAAGTCCCCCGGGCCTGACGGGATATACCCAAGGATTCTATGGGAAGCAAGAGATGAAATTGCAGAGCCGTTGGCAATGATCTTTTCGTCCTCACTGTCAACAGGGGTGGTACCAGGGGATTGGAGAGTGGCGAATGCCGTGCCCCTGTTCAAAAAAGGGACTAGGTATAACCCTGGGAATTACAGGCCAGTTAGCCTTACTTCGGTGGTAGGCAAAGTAATGGAAAGGGTACTGAAGGATAGGATTTCTGAGCATCTGGAAAGACACTGCTTGATTAGGGATAGTCAGCACGGATTTGTGAGGGGTAGGTCTTGCCTTACAAATCTTATTGAATTCTTTGAGGAGGTGACCAAGCATGTGGATGAAGGTAAAGCAGTGGATGTAGTGTACATGGATTTTAGTAAGGCATTTGATAAAGTTCCCCATGGTAGGCTTATGCAGAAAGTAAGGAGGCATGGGATAGTGGGAAATTTGGCCAGTTGGATAACGAACTGGCTAACCGATAGAAGTCAGAGAGTGGTGGTGGATGGCAAATATTCAGCCTGGATCCCAGTTACCAGTGGCGTACCGCAGGGATCAGTTCTGGGTCCTCTGCTGTTTGTGATTTTCATTAATGACTTGGATGAGGGAGTTGAAGGGTGGGTCAGTAAATTTGCAGACGATACGAAGATTGGTGGAGTTGTGGATAGTAAGGAGGGCTGTTGTCGGCTGCAAAGAGACATAGATAGGATGCAGAGCTGGGCTGAGCAGTGGCAGATGGAGTTTAACCCTGAAAAGTGTGTGGTTGTCCATTTTGGAAGGACAAATATGAATGCGGAATACAGGGTTAACGGTAGAGTTCTTGGCAATGTGGAGGAGCAGAGAGATCTTGGGGTCTATGTTCATACATCTTTGAAAGTTGCCACTCAAGTGGATAGAGCTGTGAAGAAGACCTATGGTGTGCTCGCGTTCATTAACAGAGGGATTGAATTTAAGAGCCGTGAGGTGATGATGCAGCTGTACAAAACTTTGGTAAGGCCACATTTGGAGTACTGTGTACAGTTCTGGTCGCCTCATTTTAGGAAGGATGTGGAAGCTTTGGAAAAGGTGCAAAGAAGATTTACCAGGATGTTGCCTGGAATGGAGAGTAGGTCTTACGAGGAAAGGTTGAGGGTGCTAGGCCTTTTCTCATTCGAACGGAGAAGGATGAGGGGCGACTTGATAGAGGTTTATAAGATGATCAGGGGAATAGATAGAATAGACAGTCAGAGACTTTTTCCCAGGGTGGAACAAACCATTACAAGGGGACATAAATTTAAGGTGAAAGGTGGAAGATATAGGAGGGATATCAGAGGTAGGTTCTTTACCCAGAGAGTAGTGGGGGCATGGAATGCACTGCCTGTGGAAGTAGTTGAGTCGGAAACATTAGGGACCTTCAAGCAGCTATTGGATAGGTACATGGATTACGGTAGAATTATATAGTATAGATTTATTGGTTCTCAAGGGCAGCACGGTAGCATTGTGGATAGCACAATTGCTTCACAGCTCCAGGGTCCCAGGTTCGATTCCTGCTTGGGTCACTGTCTGTGCGGAGTCTGCACGTCCTCCCCGTGTCTGCGTGGGTTTCCTCCGGGTGCTCCGGTTTCCTCCCACAATCCAAAGATGTGCGGGTTAGGTGAATTGGCCAATGATAAATTGCCCTTAATGTCCAAATTGCCCTTGGTGTTGGGTGGAGGTGTTGAGTTTGGGTAGGGCGCTCTTTCCAAGAGCTGGTGCAGACTCAAAGGGCCGAATGGCCTCCTTCTGCACTGTAAATTCAATGATAATCTATGATTAATCTAGGACAAAGGTTCGGCACAACATCGTGGGCCGAAGGGCCTGTTCTGTGCTGTATTTTCTATGTTCTAACGGCAATGAGGAGACCAACCAGATCGCCCACACTGTGGTGATTGAATCACTGGCCCTGTCCCGGGGATTGCTCCTAATTCTTCTTTGAGTTGTGCCCGAATCACTAAAAAGACTAAAAACTGATTGTTCAATACCACCCGTGAAGACGGGACCCTTCAACCATCCACATCCCCGCTGCATCACTCTAGGTGTGTGATTAAACCTGTAGATAGACAGAAAGACAGAGAGGGCAGAGCAAATATTTAGCCCAGAATAAATCTTGAGGCCAGCCCTAATGCTCAGTTATATCAGCTCAGGTATTTCCCTGCTCAATGCATTTCATTGACAGCAATTTTGACATTGAAGATTGCTCTGAAATTCACAATTTCATTCTGATATCTGTTCCCTCCGAGTACTAAAGGGGGATCCCAGTGAATACACTTTGTTTAGTTGTGGCTGAAAAATAAAGCTGAGGATTTAAATTATAACATTATTAATTATATGTCAGTAATTTACATAAGTAAATGTCCAGCATCTGTTCCCGTATTAACAGAATTGGGCTTTTTAATGATTGCTGAATTATGCCTAATAAAATGCACTCTCTCTGCGGTTTGGACTGGACTCTGATTTGGAATGATGAGGCAATTAGTAAGCATTCTACCTCGCACAAATAATGATGAATGGTGCCAACAAGTAGGATTGTGAGCAGTCACCTTGCTCCTGCCTCTGCAGAGTCAATAAAGCCTCTTGGGTTTGAATGTATTGATTTTGTAAAATAATTAGACTATAATAATCGGTGACTTGCAATGCGCTGCCAGATGATGTATTCAGGCTTTGGTTTGTACAATCTTTCAGTACACTTGCTTCTCCACAACTACCTAAACCCAGGACAGTCGCCATGGGCTCAAGCCGCACTCCAGGGAACGTCCGCATGGATAAATCTGAATTGACCATTTGCTGTTCTCCTGTTTCTCTCTCTTATCGGCCATGTCTCAGTGGGAACCAATTGTGCCTGTGAATCAGATTGTTGTGGATTGAAGCTCCATTCTCCAGCGACTTGCGTGCAGGCCTGACCGCCAGCACAGGACTGACAAATTGCCGCACTGTGAGAGGTTCCATCTTTTGGGTTAGACCAAAGTCTCATCTGCTCTCTCGGGTGAGGGAATCGATCCCACGACATGACTCCAGCAAAAGGCAGGGACGTTCTCCAAGGTCAATATCTATCCCATCAAAATTTCTAAATGGATGACCTGGCCAGTTTCTGCAAGCATGCTGTGTGAAAATTGGCTGTTGCGTTTTGTATACTGCCACAATTACCACAGTGTGCGGTGAAGATGTGCGAGGCAATTCTTGTACACAGAGGGTGGTACATGTATGGAATGCGTGCCTGGGGAGGTGGTGGGAGCAGGTACGATAGCGGCATTTAAGGGAAATCTAGAAATGTATATGAATAGGGTGGGAATGGAAGGATGCGGACTCCATAAGTGCAGATGGTTTTAGTTTAGGCAGGTACCTTGGTCGGCGCAGGCTTGGAGGGCCGAAGGGCTGTATTGTTCTTTGTGTTGGCTGTAAAGCACTTTGGATGTCCTCGAGTTGTGAAAGTTGTTATATGACGAAATGAAATTCTTTTTCCGATGGCCAAATCTCCATTTTACACCGTGAGAAGTAACATTCACGCCACACGACAAAGTGTCAGGCAATGGCCATCCCAACAGGTGAGGGTCTCCCTGTGGCCTCTTGGCATTCAATGGCTGAACACCCACGATCAACGTCCTGGGGGGTTACTATTGGCCCAAAATTGAACTGTGCCAGCCATATAAATACTGTGGCTGCAAGGGCAGGCCAGAGGCTGGGAACCCTGCAGCGAGTAACTCGCCTCCTGTCCAGGGAGATAGTGACGTACTGGGATTGTCACTGGGCTAGCAATCCAGAGGCCCGGGCAGGTGGAATTTAAAATTTCAATTAATAAAACCAGGAATTGAAAACTACTCTTCGGAATAATGACCAATTGTCATCGTTCTCATGAGTGTCCTTTTGGGTAAACATTTGCCATCCTTACCGGATCTGGCCTACATGTGACTCCAGGTCTAAAGTAACGTGGTTGACACTTAACTGTCCCTGTGAAATGGCCAAGAAAGCCCCCCCCCCCCGTTCGGGGGACAACAAGAGGGAACAAAACATTCTGGACTTGCCGGAAAAGTCTACGTACGATGAAAGAATGAAAAAACAAAGTCTGGCAACATCTCCAAGGCTCGGATCAGGACTGTGGTGGGATACTCTCTTAAAGCACCCTCTGTAAACGGACAGAGATTTATAGCACAGAAGGAAGATGTTCAGCCTGGTGTGCCCATGCTAGATCTTCAGGGAAAGGAATCAAAATCAATCCCATTGTTCGACTCTATTTCTGTGCTCCTAAACCCAAAAGAAACACGTGGTGAAGCGAGTGTGTTTCTGGGGCATTAGCCAGAGTCCTGGGAAATAGAGACTGAAGACCTGCCGACTGATCACGTTGTCAAGATGAATCATAGAATTTACAGTGCAGAAGGAGGCCATTCGGCCCATCGGGTCTGCACCGGCCCTTGGAAAGAGCACCTAACCCAAACCCACACCTCCACTCTCATCCCGTAACCCCCACCTAACCCTTTTGGACACAAAGGGGCCAATCCATCTAACCTGCACATCTTTCTTTGGACTGTGGGAGGAAACCGGAGCACCCGGAGGAAACCCACGCACACACGGGGAGAACTTGCAGACTCCGCACAGTCAGTGACCCAACCGGGAATCGAACCTGGGACCTTGGCGCTGTGAAACAACTGTGCTAACCACTGTGCTACCATGATGCCCCATCTTCTGCATGATGAAAGGGGGAGGGGACGCAAGCTCTTGGAGAGCACCAGAAGTGACTGAAGAGAGTGGAAGAAACAGCCATCAAACACAAAGTAATGTTGAGTCGGGATAAAAGCATGAGAGAGCCGTGCCGCATTGGAGGGACATTAGAAGAGGATGAAGTGGCCAAAGATTGAAGACAATGAAGAGTACCAGAAAATTGTGCTTAATCCCCACTTGTTTCACCCATAATCTGTGGCTCTGCGTTTAGCTATCTCAGTTTCATGCTCTGAAATTCTCTGTCTCTCATTGTTGCACAGACTCGCTCTCGCTCGCTCGGTCTCTCTCGCTCCCCCTCGCAGTTTTGGTCTTTAACACCCCCTTCTAAAATCCATTGGAGGGGGAGTATCAGGAGGGGTCACCAAAAGCTTGGTCAAATATCTTCTCCTTTGGTTCAGCGTCGATGTTTTCACCTCTTGCCTCTGTCTACCAACATGGGCCAGGGTTTATTTTAAGGAGACAATAGCAGTACAATGCCAGCAGAGTATGACGGGAAAGGCTGCGGTATTTTTAGTGACACTATGTGACAGTCCAGGATTTTGGATAAAAACAGGCGGGTGGAGAGAGTGGAAAGATGTTTGGGAAATAGTTTATCAAGGCAGTTTGGACGGAGGTAGGTTCCAAGTTGCAAATTAAAGGCCAAAGATAATGGGCGGGATTCTCCGACCCCCGCCGGGAGGGAGAATCGCCGGGGGTCGGCGTGAATCCCGCCCCTGCCGTCCTCCCAATTCTCCCGCCCCCCAAAAAACCGGCCCGGCATGAGTCGCACCGCCTGCCTCGGAGAATGGCGGGGTCCGGCGCGACTCAATGGGCCCCGGGGCTGACCGAATTCTCCGGCCCGTGATGGGCCGAAGTCCCGCCCGCCTGTAGCCGGTCCCGCCGGCGTAAATCAGAGTAGGTCCCTTACCGGCAGGACCTGGCAGCGCGGGCGGGTTCCTGGGGGGTCATGGGGGTATCTTGCCCCGGGAGGTGCTCCCACGGTGGCCTGGCCCGCGGTTGGTGGCCTGTGACGTGGGGGCACTCTATTTCTCAGCATCGGCCCTGTGGCGCTGTGGTCATCCGCGATGGCCGATGCGAAGACGAACCCTCCCGCGCATGTGCCGTCTTGCGCTGGCTGGCGGGGGCCCTTCGGCGCCGGTTGGCGTGGTGCCAGGCCCCTATCCCACCGGCCGGGGGGTCGCCAACCACTCCGGGGCGGGCCTAGCCCCTGAAGGTGCGGAGGACTCCGTACCTTTGGAGTGGCCCATCCCAGAGTGGTTCATGCCACTCCGTCCCGCCAGGGACGGGAGAATCCCGCCCAATGTATTTATGATGTGGAGCTGCTGGTGTTGGACTGGGGTGAGCACAGTAAGAAGTCTTACCAGGTTAAAGTCCAACAGGTTTGTTTCGATATCACTAACTTTCAGAGCGCTGCTCCTTCCTCAGGTGATGTAAATTCACCTGAGGAAGGAGCTGCGCTCCGAAAACTAGTGTTTGAAACAAACCTGTTGGACTTGAACCTGGTGTTGTAAGACTTCGTACTGTAATATACTTAAGCAGGGGACTGAGAGTGGGAAGCTGGTGGGTTAGAATTTGGGATGGAAGGCGTCGCGAGCAGATGGTGCACTTCAAGAATCAGTAAAAGGATGCTGGTTCCCAGAAGAGAGTTGAGATTTGGGACTATTTCCAGCTAAGCTGAGGCGGAAGACATGTGATTTAAAGAGAGGCTTTTAAAATTATGAAGGGCATTGATCGTTTTCTGTTTCGGAATTTACTGGGAATCATCGATTTCGGGGTCTCAAGAAGAGAGTGAGGAGAGGCTAGGGGACATTTCTTCACCTGCTATGTTGCCAGAGTATGGCTGAAAGGATGTACAAGTGACTTTCAAAAGGAAACCGGATAACTACTTCAAAGGGAAAAAATATTATCGGGCATGGGGAATGGGACTAATCAGATAGCTCTTTTTAAAAATAATAATTTTTATTAAAGTTTTCACAAAATATCAACAACAAAATGTAAAAGGAACCCAATAGAATTAAATACCAAACAAAACAACCCAGTGCCCCCCTCCCCCCTATACATAAATAATAAATTAACACCCCAAAACACACATCAAACATAGCAAATATATACATCCCCTCAGATCCCCCAATGCAGACAAACAAATATAAAATAGAGCCTCCCCCCCCCCCCCCCCCCGGGTTGTTGCTGCTGCTGACCCTTGTCTACCGTTCTGCCAGGAAGTCCAAGAACGTTTGCCACCACTTGAAAAACCCTTGCACCGATCCCCTTAAGGCAAATTTCACCCTCTCCAATTTAATGAACCCTGCCATATCGCTGATCCAGGATTCCACGCTTGGGGACCTCGCATCCTTCCACCGAAGAAGAATCCTTCGCCGGGCTACCAGGGACGCAAAGGCCAGAATTCCGGCCTCTTTCGCCTCTTGCACTCCCGGCTCCTCTGCAACCCCAAATATTGCGAGCCCCCAGCCCGGTTTGACCCTGGATCCTACCACCTTTGACACCGTCCTCGCTACGCCTTTCCAAAATTCCTCCAGCGCTGGGCATGCCCAGAACATATGGGTGTGATTTGCTGGGCTCCCTGAGCACCTAACACACCTGTCCTCACCCCCAAAAAAAGGCTCATCCTTGTCCCGGTCATGTGTGCCCTGTGCAGCACCTTAAACTGTATGAGGCGGAGCCTCGCGCACGAAGAGGCAGAGTTCACCCTCCCTAGGGCATCTGGCCACGTCCTCTCCTCGATCTCCTCCCCCCAACTCCTCCTCCCACTTACCTTTCAGCTCCTCCACCAAGGCCTCCTCCTCCTCCTGCATCACCTAGTATGTTGCCAAAATCTTCCCCTCTCCAACCCACACCCCCGAGAGCACCCTGTCCTGTACCGTGCGTGGCGGCAGCAGCGGGAATTCCACCACCTGCCGCCTGGCAAACGCCCTTACCTGTAGTAACCTAAAGGTGTTTCCCGGGGGGAGACCGTACTTCTCCTCCAGCTCATTCAGGCTTGCGAACTTCCTGTCTACAAACAGGTCACCCAACCTTCTTATCCCTGCCCTGTGCCACCCCGAAAACCCTCCATCTATTCACCCTGGGACAAACCCGTGGTTCCCTCGTATCGGGGTCCACACCGAGGCCCCCACTTCCCCCAAATTCTGCCTCCATTGTCCCCAAATTTTGAGGGTAGCCGCCACCACCGGGCTCATGGTCTCCCTCATTGGAGGGAGCGGCAGCGGCGCCGTTGCCAGCGCCTCCAGACTCGTACCCTCACAAGATGCCATCTCCAGCCTCTTCCATGCCGCCCCCTCCCCCTCCATCACCCACTTGAGCACCATCGCCGCATTGGCGGCCCAGTAGTACCCACAGAGGTTGGGCAGTGCCAGCCCCCCCCATCCCTACTCCGCTCTAGGAACACCCTTCTCACCCTCGGCGTCCCTCGCGGCCACACAAACCCCGTTATGCTCCTGTTGACCCGCCTAAAGAAGGCCTTCGGGATAAGAATGGGGAGGCACTGGAACAGGAACAAAAACCTTGGCTGACTGCACCCTACCCTTCAAAGACAGCGGCAACGCGCCCCACCTCTTAAACTCCTCCTCCATTTGCTCCACCAGCCTCGTGAAATTAAGCCTATGCAGGGCCCCCCAGCTCCTGGCCACCTGGACCCCCAAATACCTGAAGCTCCTCTCCGCCCTTTTTAGTGGGATCTCGCCAATCCCCCTCTCCTGGTCCCCTGGGTGAACCACGAACAACTCGCTCTTCCCCATGTTGAGCTTGTACCCCGAAAAGTCCCCGAATTCCCTGAGGATCCTCATTACCACCGGCATTCCCCCCACCGGGTCCGCCACATACAGCAGCAAGTCGTCCGCATAGAGCGACACCCTATGCTCCTCCCCACTCCACACCAACCCCCTCCAGTTCCTCGACTCCCTCAGTGCCATAGCCGGGGTTCAATTGCCAGTGTGAAGAGCAGGGGGGACAGGGGACACCCCTGCCTCGTCCCTCGATGCACCCGAAAGTACTCAGATTTCCTCTTGTTCGTGGCCACACTCGCCATCGGGACCTCGTACAACAGCCTAACCCACCTGACGAACTCCTCCCCAAACCCGAACCTCTTCAGCACATCCCACAAGTACCCCCACTCTACCCTATCGAAGGCCTTCTCAGCGTCCATCGCCGCCACTATCTCCGCCTCCCCCTCCCTCGCTGGCATCATAATAACGTTCAGGAGCCTCCACACATTGGCGCTCAACTGCCTCTCCTTCACGAACCCCGTCTGGTCTTCGTGGATCACCTGCAGCACACAATCCTCAATCCTCGAGGCTAAGACCTTCGCCAGCACCTTGGCATCTACATTTAACAACAAAATCGGCCTGTAAGACCACACTGCAGGGGATCCTTGTCCCGCTTCAGGATCAAGGAGATCTGTGCCCGGGACATCGTCGGGGGCAAAGCCCCCCCTCCCTTGCTTCATTGAAGGTCCTAACCAGCAACAGGCCCAACAGGTCCACATATGTTTTGTAAAATTCGACCAGGAAACCGTCCGGCCCCGGTGCCTTCCCCGCCTGCATGCTCCCTATCCCTGTGGCCAGCTCCTCCAGCCCAATTGGAGCCCCTAATCCCGCCACCAGTCCCTCCTCCACCTCCGGGAACCTCAGTTGGTCCAGAAAGCGGCCCATCCCTCCCTCAAGTGGGGGCTCGGACCGATACAGTTCCTCATAAAAGTCCCTGAAGACCCCATTGATGCCAACCCCACTCCGCACCACACTCCCTCCCCTATCCTTAACTCCCCCGATCTCCCTAGCTGCGTCCCGCTTCCGAAGCTGATGCGCCAGCATCCGGCTTGCCTTTTCCCCATATTCATAAACCGCCCCCGGGCCTTCCTCCACTGCGCCTCCGCCTTCCTGGTGGTCAACAGGTCGAATTCGGCCTGGAGGCTCCGCCTCTCCCTCAACAGTCCCTCCTCCGGCACCTCCGCATACCTCCTGTCTACCCTCACCATCTCCCCCACCAGCCTCTCCCTCTGTTCTCTCCTCTCCTTGTGGGCCTTAATGGAGATCAGCTTTCTCCTAACCACCGCCTTCAGCGCCTCCCAGACCATCCCCACTCGGACCTCCCCGTCATCGTTGGCCTCCAGGTATCTCTCTATGCTTCCTCGGACCCGCTCGCTCACCTCCTCGTCCGCCAACAGCCCCACCTCCAAGCACCACAACGGGCGCTGGTCCCTCTCCTTCCCCAGCTCTAGGTCTACCCAATGCTGGGCGTGATCCGAAATGGCTATCGCCAAGTACTCGGTATCCTCTACTCTCGCAATCAGCGCCCTGCTCATAACAAAAATGTCGATCCGGGAATAGGCCTTATGAACGTGCGAGAAGAATGAAAATTCCCTAGCCCCCGGCCTTGCAAATCCCCAAGGGTCCACCCCTCCCATCTGGTCCATAAACCCCCTCAGCACTCTAGCCGCCGCCGGCTTCCTACCCGTCCTAGACCTGGAGCGATCCAGTGCCGGATCCAACACCACGTTAAAGTGTCCCACCCCCCCATTATCAGGCCCCCCACTTCCAAGTCCGGGATCCTACCCAACATGCGGCGCATAAAACCCGCATCGTCCCAATTCGGGGCGTACACGTTGACCAGCACCACCCTCTCCCCTTGCAGCTTGCCACTTACCATTACGTACCTACCGCCATTGTCTGTCACAATGCTCGACGCCTCGAACGACACCCTCTTTCCCACCAAAATCGCCACCTCCCGATTTTGGGCATCCAGCCCCGAATGAAACACCTGACCTACCCACCCCTTCCTCAATCTTACTTGGTCTGCCACCTTCAGGTGTGTCTCCTGGAGCATGACCACATCCGCCTTCAGCCCCTTCAGGTGCGCGAACACCCGGGCCCGCTTAACCGGCCCGTTCAGTCCCCTTACGTTCCAGGTTATCAGCCAGATCGGGGGCTACCCGCCCCCCTTCCCGCCGACTAGCCATAACCCCTCCTCGGCCAGCCACACGCCCGCGCCCCACGACCGGCCTGTTCCCCATGGCGGCAGACCCCGTCCCCAACCCCCTCACTTCGCTCCAGCTCCCGCTTGACCATACCAGCAGCAACCCGGTTCTCCCCCCCCCCCCCCCCCCCCCCAAAGCTAGGACCCCTCCTAACTGCGTTGCTCCCCCCATTGGACTCCCGCAAGTCAGCTGACTCCTGCTGACCCTGGCCGCTCCCGCCTCTCCTTCGACTCCTCCCATTGTGGGACTTCCCCTCCCCCTCCATTACCCACCCGCAGGCTCTCCGCCTCCCCCTTCTATCCCAAGCGCGGGAAAAAGCCCGCGCTTTCCACTTGCCTGGCCCCGCCTTCTCTGGCGCAGACCCTTTTACAGGGCCAGTCCCCTCACCCCCGACTCGGGCCTCACCCTTCCCCGTGGGGCCCCATTCCCCCCCTACCGGCCACCCACCCCCTACTCCGTTTACTTGCTCCCCTCCAAGAGTCCACCCGACAGACCCAACCAAAACAGTGCCCAACCCCCCCTAACCCCCCACACCGAACCAAAACTAAACAAGAACAAAGAACCCCCCCCCTCAAAATTTAACACAACAACAACAACAATCCCCGACCATCCCCACACCCGACCCCCATCCCGACCCTCAGTTTGTGTCCGGCCTGAACAAAGGCCCACGCCTCCTCCGGGGACTCAAAATAATGGTGCCGGTCCTTGTAGGTGACCCACAGATGCGCCGGCTGCAGCATGCCAAACTTCACCCCCGGTTGTACCTGGCCGCCTTCTTCGCCACCTCCACGCTCCAGTCCTGATATATTCGAACCTCCGCGTTCTCCCACCTGCTGCTCCTCTCCTTCTTGGCCCACCTGAGTACGCACTCCCGATCAGCGAACCGATGAAACCACACCAGCACTGCCCGCGGCGGCTCGTTAGCCTTGGGCCTCCTCGCCAACACTCTATGGGCCCTTTCCAGCTCCAGGGGCCCCTGGAAGGACCCTGCTCCCATCAGCGAGTTTAACATGGTGATCACATAGGCCCCCACGTCCAACCCCTCCAGCCCCTCCGGGAGGCCCAGGATCCGCAGATTCTTCTGCCTCGACCGAGTCTCCATCTCCTCGAACCGTTCCTGCCATTTCTTGTGGAGCACCTCGTGCGCCTCCACCTTTACCGTTAGGCCCAAGATCTTGTCCTCGTTATCGGAGATCTTTTGTCGGACCTCGCGGGTCGCCATCCCCTGGACCGTCTGGGTCTCAAGCAGCTTATCAATAGAAGCCTTCATCAGCTCCAGCAGGTCCGCTTTGAGCTCCCTGAAGCAGCGCTGGATAACCTCCTGCTGCTCCTGCACCCACTGCATCCACGCTGCCTGGTCCCCGCCCGCCGCCATCTTGCTCTTCTTCCCTCGCACTTTCTTTGGCTTCACCACCATTTTTTTAGTCGCCCCGCTCCTGGTCCAAGCCATACACTGTCGGGGGAATGTTGCAGTCTTCTTCCCACACCGGGAAATGTCGAAAAACTACCGTTGGGGGCCCTGAAAAGAGCCCAAAAGTCCGTTCCAAGCGGGAGCTGTGGATCGTGCGGCTTAGCTCTGCATAACCGCAACCGGAAGTCCAATCATGTAGCTCTTCGTTAGCATGGCCAACGATGGGTTAAATGGTCTCCTGCACTACCTTTTATGTGAAATGTGATAACTGAAACTAATTAAAGATGAGCACAAGGCACCTTTGAAGGAAAACCAATGAATATTTAAAGCCGAGAAAGGGACAGGCATCAGCTGTGGCTCCGTGAGTAGCGCCCATTCTCACCTTCAAGTCAGCAAAATCTCTTTTGCATCAAAGAGTGTCATCAGATCATGAGGCAAAGCAATACAAAGACAAAAATATATTATGTCCACAGCCTAGCACATCAAAACATCCCAAGATGCTGAATGTGCAGTGAATTACACGTTATGCAGTGACAGCCTGACAAGATCCTGGAAAAGTGAAGCAATGATTAGGACCAGTTTTTGTGTTGGGTTGAGGCGACAACAGCAAAGAATGTTGGCCCCAGCATCTTGATGGCTCCCTGCTCCTCTTCGCACATCAACACGTAGGACAGGAAGATGGCATCCAACCCAACAAGCCTTGACCATCTCTTTGGGAGAGCTCTCCAGTTACTCCCAGTACCGTCCAGTAAAATATTTCCTGTCAAGTATTTATTCATTCCCATTTGAATCTGCTTCCTCCATACTTTCAGGCATTTCAAATCATTACAGCTTGCTGAAGCAATCGTACTTTTCTGTTGCCAATTACCTTAAATCTGTGTCTTCTGGTTGTCAACCCTTCTGTCGGTGAAATTAACATCTCCCTAACTACTCTGTCAATGCCCGTCATAATTTTGAACACCTCTATTAAATCTTCATGTAGTCTTCTTTGCTCTGAGGAAGCCAATCCCAGCTTTTCCAGTCTGTCTGCTGTGCCAGCAAATGTTTAATCTCCAGTATAATAGGCAGATGGAACTATATAGATTGCTATCTCTTGCAATGGTCTGAGCTTCCATCAGTGCAACACTCCCTCAGAATGGCACAGGAAGATGTAGAATTGTTGAAATTGCAGCGTAACCAATGTCAAGGCGGAGCTGTCTGCGTCTACCTGACATATGTGAAAGTGCCTGTGCAATTGCAAAATCACCGGTCAAGGGCATGGTGCACTTTCACTGTAATTTAATCTCTTACAAGTAAGGAGAGAGGTCCTGTATCACAGTGGATAAACGTCCCTGCTTCTGAGCCAGAACCCCAAAGTTCACCACTCACTCCAGGACTTGCTGGCCAAGGAAACCGTGTTCATAACGTGATTAAGCAGACTGAGTATCCATTTGTAAATCCTTTCAACGTGGTCCATAGCAGGCAGTAAGTGTGGGAGAGATTCCTGTTCAGCCAAATGATGGGAAGGAGTTCGAGCCTCTACTATCCATAGCTCTAAGCTGCCACATGCATGTAAAAACTGGACTGGCTAGGCAGTCAGTTGTGGATCAGCCATTGTGGATCAGATTAGTGCCAACAGCAGGGGTTTGACACATGGTCAGACTGGAGTAAATTCGGGACTGCTTTCTTGCCCTTTCTGGTGGAAACTGTGGTGTTGTTGCTGGACCTGTCTTCGGGCAGCGAACTCGAGGAGGAGAAGATATGTAGAGAGCAAGTGTGCTTATTGAATTAATAATGTATCTTTTGCTGTTCCTCCCCCTTTAGGCCTATGTGAATGAGAAGCACGAAGGAAACAAGGTCATCGCCTTTGAGCGTGCAAATCTTCTTTTCATCTTCAACTTCAACCATGAGAAGAGTTTCCCCGACTACAGAGTGGGAATAGATCGGCCTGGGAAGTATCCTTTACAGAACCTTTGGCCATATGTAGCTGTTTATGTACTGAGCCCCTGTGTTAGACACAATGAAGGCTAAGCAATGTTGTGGGGACACCATTTCCTGCGATGTACCTCCATGGTGTTCAACCTTTTGGGAAAGTTGACTACAGTTTGTGAGTGGACCATGTGTGATTTGATTGCTTTTGAGTTACATCAATTCTACTGTACAGAAACAGGCCATTCCATCCAACTGGTACATGTCAGTCTGTGTGCTCGACATGAGTCTCCTCTCACTACTTCATCTCATCTCACCCTATCAGCGTGATCTCCTATTGCTTAATCCATCGTGTATTTATCTTGCTTCCCTTAAGTGCATCTATGCTGTTTTCCAGGACCACTCCTTGTGTAGCAGGTTCCATGTTCTAAAGATCTTTCTCCTAAATTCTCGATTGGAGTCAATAGTAGCTATCATATATTTATGGCCTAAAGTTTTAGCCTCACCCCCACAGATGGAAACATTTAGTCGACATCTACTCTGTTGGCCTCCTTCATAATTTAAAGAATGCTATTAAGTTACCCTCAACGATTCCTTTTCCAGAGTAGAGAAACTCGCACTGTTCAAATTTTCCTGTGTTACAATCCCAGCTGATGTTAATACTGGACAAGTCAGATTCAAGAGTGAAGCCTGGCTTCATAGATTCTTATTTTGTTTAAGAAACCGTGGAGGAAAGCTACTGAATAAATTCACAGGAGTCTGTCGGTGAACCTCTAACACAAAGAATAAAACATTATCAAACAAGAAAGATGAACAACATTACATCAGACAAAAAAGTTGGAAAGATCGCAACACCAACACAAGAAAATGATTCAAATCACACTTCTTATTAACAGATGACCTGTGGTCAGACGCACCACACTCAAAAGTAAATGACAGATGTGACCAAAGCATGGATTTCTGAACAATCCCTTCAGATGTTTGTCACATTGTGAGCCAACCAGTCTCACGGAAACTTTGTCTTTCACACAACATTCTCCAATCTCCAAATTTGAAGATCTAGGGGGCGATTCTCCAAAATGGAGTCCAAGTGTTTGCGCCGTCGTGAACGCCATCGCGTTTCACGACGGCGCGAAACGGGCACGGGGATGACCGATTCTGGTCCCCACAGGGGGCCAACACGGCGCTGGAGTGGTTCACGCCACTCCAGCCTCCTTCCCCGGCTCCAAAAGGGCGCCGCGCCAACCCGCGCATGCGCGGGAGACATCTTCAGCGCGTCGGCCCCGACTCAACAACATGGCGTCGGTGTTCAGGGGCCGGCCGCGCAAGAAAGTAGGCCCGGGGGGGGGGGGGGGGGGGGGGGGAGGTCGGCCCGCCGATCGGTGGGCCCCGAACAAGGGCCAGAGCCCATTGGAGACCATCCCCGGTGAAGGATCGCTTTTCCCTGCCCCACAGGCCGCCCCCGAACCTTCGCGCAGAGTCCCCGCCGGCAGCAACCAGGGGTGAACGGCGGCGGCGGGACTCTGTCGTATCCACGCGGCCACTCGGCCCATCTGGGCACGAGAATCGCCGAGTCCAACACACCAGCGCAAATGGCGCCGATTCTCTGCACCTCGGAGAATCGCGCTCCGGCCTCGGGGCGCGGTTGCGCCGATTCTCCGGCCCGGCTCGGAGAATCGCCCCCCGGTCTTGGAATTCTTTCCAAACATTGCTCTCACTCTGACAGCTTCAACAAGGATTCACCTCCAGGTTTTCAATCTCACCTTCTGAAATTTCTTTCCTCTGGATCCTTGAGTACACACGAGCTTTAGCTTCCAAACATAATTTCACATTTTCAGCCATGTCAAGCAGAACACCCCGTTTCCAAAAGGCCCACAGTAAGGAGTCACCAACCTTCGTCTGCCGCCTCAGATTTTCAGGATTTCTCTTAAGCCCGCTTAACTTCAAACCTGCTCCCCACAACTCTTTAACTCGGTCCTTGTACTCTGCTCCTGTCATATATTTTGACTCAATGGATCTTTTTCTTATTGCTTTCTTTGTCCCTGCCTGTGACTTGCTTCTGCGGCCTCTCTCTGTCCCGCCCTCGTATTTGGGACCTACTTCTCGGTTTGGAAGCTTCCCTCTGTCCCCCTCCCCCTGTCCGGTTCCCTGGGACCGAAATGCCTCTTCTGTTCACGTCACCTGATCTGCTTTCGTGCTTTTCTTCGGCGCAGAGCTGGTTTCCAGCCTAAAGAATGTGAAATGAATGAACTGCTCGTGTGGCCACTTCCCGGCCAGCGCGTGTGCAGGAGCCCATGTTTTCTTACCTAAAGACGGTAAAAAGCTCCAATTGCACTCGTACAACCACTTCCCAGCCTTTGTATCCACAAAAGTATCGAGGCACTCTGTGAATTGGAGTCTACGACCTCCAAGATAGGTATTGGAGTTTTGTCACACCTCATAGTTTTAACACCTCTGTTTGCATAGCATTCTTGTTAAAGGTCGTCAGAATTGTGCTTAAACATGACGGGCAATGATTGGGCTGTTGCTCTCACTTTCGAAGAATCTCAGACGGCAGTACTATGATTATGTTACTTTGGTTTTGAACTAGTAACCCCGTGAATGTGAGTTAATTTTTCAGCACGGTATTGAGTTTGAGTTTGAGTTGTTTTCTAAACATATGATTTTACTGTACATGGCCATGAATCTGTTAGATTGTTATAAAAACCCAACTGATTCACTAATGCCCTTTAAGGTATGAAACCTGCTGTCCTTACCAAGTCTGGGCCAATATGTGATTCCAGCAGTTGTCGTGGGAAGAGCCTGTGGTGAAAAACAACAGTCGAACCCAGCCTTCAGTCCATCTTTTTATCTCGCTCGCGTCCTTTTGCCCAAACCCGGTCATCAAGATCCTTCAAAACTTCAGCAAAACTTCTCGAGGGTGCCTCACAGGGACATTATCAGACAAACATTGTCACTTAACCACATCAGGCCACAATGGGAAAGGTTTTAAGGAACATCTTAAATGAGGAAAGAGAGGTAGAGAAGCCGGTAACGGTTGAGGACTCTGGGTCTGTTCTCGTTGGGGTTTAGAAGGATGAGGGGGGGATCTTATTGAAACTTACAGGATACTGCGAGGCCTGGATAGAGTGGACGTGGAGAGGATGTTTCCACTTGTAGGAAACACTAGAACCAGAGGACACTATCTCAGATTAAAGGGACGATCCTTTAAAATAGACACAAGGAGGAATTTCTTCAGCCAGAGGGTGGTGAATCTGTGGAACTCTTTGCCGCAGAAGGCTGTGGAGGCCAATTCACTGAGTGTCTTTAAGACAGAGATAAATAGGTTCTTGATTAATAAGGGGATCAGGGGTTCTGGGGAGAAGACAGGAGAATGGGGATGAGAAAAATATCAGCCATGATTGAATGGCGGAGCAGACTCGATGGGCCGAGTGGCCTGATTCTGCTCCTGTGTCCTATGGGAGGTGTGAGGGGGTCATTCCAGAGCTTTGGCCCCAAACAGCTATGAGTGGGTGGAGCAGTGAAAATTGGGAATCCTCAAGTGGCCACAATTTAAAACTGGTGTTGCTTTCCGGTCCAGCAGTATAGGCCAGCGAGCACGGTACGACTTGGTGCAAGTTCAGAAATAGGCAGTCTCCCCAATGCAAGGTTTTGCGTCGATGCTAAATTTCAAACTGCTGGAATCCCTCTGCTCCACATTGTTCAGCGATATCCCTGCAGATTTCTCTCAACCATGAAGTGACTGATGATTATCCACTCATTATTATCTCCATTCACTTTCCATTGCCAAGCCAATTTTCTATCCAGCCAGCTAATTTACTATTGATTCTGAGCCTCACACCATAGCTGCAGATTTCCTCCTATATTAACGCTCAATGGCTGTTCTATAACTGATGTTCTTTGAAGGATATCCATCGGAATTTGTAAGAAGCAAACCTTTGTGTGACTTTTCTTCATTGCAAAGTCCACTAATGCCAGTCTCTAATGTATCGGTTATGGTAAATGTGTTTATGGACCCTGGTATGGTCAGTGACCCAAGCCGGGAATCAAACCCGGGTCCCTGGCGCTGTGAAGCAACAGTGCTAACTAACCACTCTGCTACAATGCCACGAAAAAGATCTCACACATATATTCGAGATTAAAATACCATGTTTTAATAATAGGAAACAAAATAGTAATATTGGCGAGGGATGGCAGCTAGTACAGAAACTATAATTGGCAAATGGTTCACTATCACTATCTGATAGTTTGCATTTTGGGGATATGTCGCCAGCCATTAAAAACTCAAATATTAGGGCAGCATGGTGGGGCAGTGGTTAGCCCTGTTGCCTCACGGCGCCGAGGTCCCAGGTTCGATTCCGGCCCTAGGTCTCTGTCCATGTGGAGTTTGCACATTCTCCCCGTGTTTGCGTGGGTTCCGTCCCCACAACCCAAAGATGTGCAGGGTAGGTGGATTGGCCACGCTAAATTGCCCTTTAATTGGAAAAAATGAATTGGGTACTATAAATTTATAAATTTATCAGTGGAAAATTTCCTCTACACCTCGAAAAGAAATCAGGGTACCTGATCAGATCAAAGTACACGCCATCCAGCAGTTAAATTTAAGAAGTGCATTATTACATCAAACGCTTGTTTAAACTGTTGTTAACCGGGCAACTTTAGACATGGAGATCGTTGGAGAAGCTGGGACTGTAAGACTGAGCAGGGATTTGATAGATGTTTTCAAAATCATAAAGATCCTGGACAGAGTAGATAGAGTAAAGCTGTTCCTCCTCGTGAAAGGGTCGAAAATTAGAGGGCACAGATTTCAGGTAATCTGCGAAAGAAACATTAGGGATATGAGAAAAAACATTTTCGTGCAGAAAACGGTTAAGGTCTGGAATGTACTGCCTGGGAGCATGATGGAGGTAGGTTCAATCAAGACATTCGCAAGGGTAATGAACTGTTATTTGAAAAGGAAGGGCTTCTGGGGAGAAGGCAGGGCGGTGGCAGTAAGAGTTGCTCATTCAGAGGGCTGGTGCAGATAGGATGGGCTGGATGTCCTCTGCACTGTAACAGTTCTGTAATTCATATCTGATGTAAATTGACTTTGTTCAAAAAGTTGAAAGTTGTGTTGATATTTATTCTGTGCTGAGTTTCAGCAACATGTAAAGACTGACATTTTGTGACTGCCAATGTCGCTCATGCTCTGGAGGACGAACCACTCCATCGTAGCTGATAATAGGGATTCCACCAGGTAATAACTTTTAGGGAAGGACTATCAGTATTCAGGAATGAATCCCTTTCCATTGAAACCCTCTGTCTGCTAAATGGTACAAGCACAATGGGCGAAATAATCTTCCTCTCTTCTGTAACATTCTGTTATCTCTATCTACCTGCTGTTTCATAATGGAGGTGTGGGGAAGTGTGCGCGAGCGGAAGAAATGGGCTGGTTGAATCAATTGCCATTCATGCAAGATGGAGCAGAACTATTAAGCATGAAAGTGGATCCCCAAAGACATCGTACAGCAGGTAGTGCTTCACGTGGTTCGGATTAATCCCCGTCCTGCCGTGTCCAGCATGTATCTCCAACCACTAATGAACAGATAAGGTCAATGGAATGAATCACTATGTGGTACCTTGAAGCTTAAGATGTCTTTAGACTCTCATACTTTTGTATGCTGCTTTGAAGTTTATTTATTTATGCATCCTTCTCTGTTAAGATTGCATTGTGTATAATATGGAATATCAGTGCATAAAAAGGTGCAGTGCAGTTTCTTTGAGTTAATTTTAGATGCAGCTCTTAGCCTTCAATTTATAATGCATCTTACCATGTATCAAAGCACATTGCATAATACACAGTGAAGTGTACTTTTTTAAGAGGCAAGTGCGAAAGGCACAAAAGACGGGATTAGGACTAATTGGATATCTCTTTCAAAGAATGGACCAAATAGGCTCCTTGTCTGCTGTATTATTCTGTAACATCCTGTAACATTCTGTAACATGTGAGAGAAGTGAAGGCTTAATCTGCTTTGGGGGATGTTCGTTGGAGGAAGAATGTTGGCCAGGTCACTGGGCGAAGACCTCATTCCTCTTCAAATAAACCCATTGGATCTTTCAGTGTTCGCTTCCCCAGTGAAATGGGAATCTCGGGTTTAGTTACAGACAGCGTCAATGCAGCACTCCTCAGTACTACACTGGCCTGTCAGCCTGGCTTTCTGAACACCATATTACAGAAAGTGCTTGCATTGATACAGTAGCCTTTCATGACTTTAGGATGTTCTAAAGCGCTTCACAGTCAATGAAGTGTGTTTTAAGTGCAGTCAGTGCTATAATTAAGGTCAAAAAGCCTTGGTGGTTGTGTGTTCAATTCTCTTGAGGATTTTTTTCTTCTGCTTCTATTTTAGCCCATCAATAGCAATTACTTTAATTGTGACAGAATCGCTCTATATTTTAGCTAAATCCTGTAACAACAGTAATTATAGTGAATGCTGCGTGGTTAAAATTGGTTTGGAAAGATGAATGTAATTTCATTTTCGCAGTATAGATCATAGAATAGATCATAGAATTTACAGTGCAGAAGGAAACCATTCGGCCCATCGGGTCTGCACCGGCTCTTGGAAAGAGCACCCTATTTAAGCCCTCACCTCCAGCCTATCCCCGTAAACCAGTAGCCCCACCTAACCTAAGGGCAATTTAGCACGGCCAGTCCACCTAACCTGCACATCTTTGGACTGTGGGAGGAAACAGGAGCACCCGGAGGAAACCCACGCAGACATGGGGAGAATGTGCAGACTCCGCACAGACAGTGACCCAAGCTGGGAATCGAACCTGGGACCCTGGAGCTGTGAAGCAACTGTGCTAACCACTGTGCTAGCGTGCTGCACACATTGGATTGGACTCAAACTATCCTGCGTTACAATTTTTAGTTTTGCTATCCCCATACTAAATTTCCCATCGTAGCCACCATAAGATACCGGGAAACCCACAGGTTGGGGTACGCTGCCGATGGGAGAGAATCCCGACAGCCAGAGAATTTTGCCCATCATCTTTGTGTCTGTCCCATCAAACCAAACAAAGATCCTAGGTCAGCCTACAACCTTCCCATCTCGAGGAAACCGCAACGGATTCATATATAACATTTTCCCATTCGAAATTAACTCTGGTTAAAGATCCAAAAACTAGCTCTGAATGGAGCAAAAAGAGAATCCCACCCACACAGCATTGAAGTATTAAGCCACCAGTAGCATATTGAAGAGGCATTTTAATTTCAAAAATTGATACAAGCTATTTAACTGGTACTAAAATTGACAAAATTGGTCCAGGTAAATTACTCAGGGCAGTGAGGAGGTCCACATCCCATGGGACAAAATTTAAAAGTGGGAAAGTAAGAAATAAGTCATTTGAACTTCTTCACCATAAGAATACAGATCACCGTAAGCAGATAAATGTAAACAGAAAATGCCAGGAATAAGGCCATGAGATATTTGGATTAGTTTCTGGAGAATAGAGGATTAGTGGACATGGTGAGAAGATGTTTCCCCGGGATCTGTACTGGGACACTGCAACTTTTCATTATATTCATTCATGACTTGGATAAAGGAGTAGATGAGCCCATATACTGAAATCAAGTTAGGTGGCGCAGTAAGAAAGGTAAACGGCAGCAGGAAATTGCAAAGCGACATCGACAAAGTGAGTGAGTGGATTTGTGTCAGATGGAGATCATTGTGGGAAAATGCTATGGCGTCCACTTTACACCAAAATGGCAAGAAGCTAGAATCTCCTGGTGATCACTGAGGTTCAACAACCTGACTACAGAAATCACAAAAAGCAAGTGGATAAGGACCAAAAGTAATTTAAAAGGTTAATGGAATATTCGCCCTTGTGTCAGGAGATGGGAGTTATGTTATACATGGAGCTGGTTAAACCTCACCTGCAGCATTGCACACCAGGAAGGCAATATTGACTTTGGGTGCAGCGCAGATTCACTCTGCATGAATTTCAAAGGGAAAATCTTGCTTCACCAAATTTATTGAATTTTTTGAGGAGGTACCAGTGATAATGCAATATATGTAATTTATCTAGATTTTCAAAAGGCCTTCCAAGAAAGTGCCACATATTAGATGAATAAAGTCAGAGAATGTGTAATCATGGGACAAGTGAGAGAATGGATAGCTAGTTGGCTTCAGGACAGAAAGCAGAGAGTGGGGATAAAGAGTAAGTATTCAGAGTGGCAGACAATGAGAAGTGGTATTCCACAACTGAGGGGATCGCTGCTGTTCACAATTTGTATGTACTTCTATAAATTTAGAGTACCCAGTAATTGTTTTTCAATTAAGTGGCAATTTTTCGTGGCCATTCCACCTACCCTGCAAATCCTTGGGTTGTGGGGTGAGTCCCACGTACATTTTATGGCGTCATGGTAGCGCAGTGGTTAGCACTGGTGCTTCACAGCGCCAGGGACCCGGATTCAATTCCCGGCTTGGGTCACTGTCTATGTGAAGTCTGCACGTCCTCTCCGTGTCTGCGTAGGTTTCCTCCGGATGCTCCGGTTTCCTCCCACAAGTCCCGAAAGATGTGCTTGTTAGGTGAATTGGACATTCTGAATTCTCCCTCAGTGTCCGAACAGGCACCGGAGTGTGGCAACCAGGGGATTTTCACAGTAACATCATTGCAGTGTTAATGTAAGCCTATTTGTGACACTAATAAAGGAAGAAGAGGGAGGTCACTTATTGCTTGGAAGGTTCAAGTCCAGATGTTTTGGCGAAACAAAGGAATCTCGGAGTACAAATACATCAATCACTACAAGTTGTGCCACAGGAGAGCAAGACCATTAAAAAATAAGAACTGTGCTTTATTTCTAGATGTGTAGATGCCGGCATTGGACTGGGGTGAGTACAATAAGAAGTCTATAACACCAGGTTAAAGTCCAACAGGTTTGTTTTGAATCACTAGCTTTCGGAGTACGGCTCCTTCCTCAGGTGAATGTCATTCAGCTGAGGAAGGAGCAGTGTTCCGAATGCTGGTGATTAGAA
Source organism: Scyliorhinus torazame (assembly GCF_047496885.1). Taxonomy (NCBI): domain Eukaryota; kingdom Metazoa; phylum Chordata; class Chondrichthyes; order Carcharhiniformes; family Scyliorhinidae; genus Scyliorhinus; species Scyliorhinus torazame. The sequence goes on from NC_092714.1 coordinate 8,294,295, forward strand.
ATAAACCTGTTGGACTTTAACCTGGTGTTGTAAGACTTCTTACTTTATTTCTAGAGAGGTTGAATTGAAAAGTAGACAGGTTATGCTGAAAGTGTATCGAATGTTGGTTAGAGTAAAGAAAACCTGGTCATCATATTATAAAAAAAGGACGGAGAGGAAAAGGAAAGGATGCAGATCTGATTTACAAGGATGATACCAGAAATGTGTGGGTATACAATCAGGAAAAGATCGACAGGCTGGATTCTTCCCTCTTTGAAAAAAGAAGGAGCAACCTCACAGAGAAGTACAAAATTAGGAATGATTTTGAGAAGAGCCAATACGTATAGAATGTTTTGTGATAGGGAAGGGCATAGCTGGAGGCCAGCAATATAAGATATTCACCAAGAATTCCAATAAGAGAATTCAGGATAAACCTCTTCATCCAGAGTGCTGAGGGTGCAGAATTCGCTGCCACGGGGAGTGGTTCCAGTGAATAGTATCAATACAATTGAAGATAAATTTGTCAAGCATTTGATGGAAAAGAGAATAGAGGCGTACAGTGGTAGATTCAGATGAGAAAAGATGGGAAGAGCTTGAGTGAAGCACAAACAATTGGTTGGATTAGATGATGCGGCCTGTTTTTGTGCCATCTATTCTATGTAATCGTATGTAAAGAATTATACCATGGCTGAAAGAGTTAAATTATGATAACAGATCGCTCAGACTAAACGTGTATTCCCATTAGTATAGAAATTTATAGGGGTCTAATTGAGGTGCTTAAGCTAATTAAAGAAATTAATAGACCAGAGATGGTGCTTCCTTCAACAGCACCTTCCAAATCTCTGATCTCTACCATCTAGAAGGACAATAGATACCTGGGAACCCCACCACCTAGAGGTTCCCCTCCAAGTCACTCACCATCCTGACTTGGAAATATATCACCGTTCCTTCACTGTCGCTGGGTCAAAATCCTGGGACTCCCTCCCTAACAGCACAGTGCGGTGTGTGTACCTACACCACATGGCCTGCAGCGATTCAAGAAGGCAGCTCACCACTACCTTCTCAAGGGCAACTACGGATGGGCAATAAAATAAATGCTGGCCTAGCCAGTGACGGCCACACCCTGTGAAAGAATTTTTTTTAAATAAAGAGAAACTATTTCTCTGCTGGGAGAGTCCAGAACAAGAGCGTAGCCTTAAAAGTAGAAATCGTAGAAAGTTTACAACAATGAAGCAGGCCGTTGATCTACCTTGTCCATGATGGTAGGTTCCACCCTATCGCTGTAACCCAATAACCCCTCCTAACCTTTTTGGTCACTAGGGCAATTTAGCATGGCCAATCCACCTAACCTGCACGTCTTTGGACTGTGGGAGGAAACCGGAGCACCCGGAGGAAACCCACGCAGACACGGTGAGAACGTGCAGACTCCGCACAGACAGTGAGCCAGCGGGGAATCGAACCGGGGACCCTGGCGCTCTGAAGCCACAGTGCTATCCACTTGTGCTACTGTGCTGCCCAAACCTGTTGGACTTTAGCCTGGTGTTGTAGAACTTCTTACTGTGCTCACCCCAATCCAATGCCGGCATCTCCACATCATCACTCAGCAAGATATTTCACTAGCCAGTTATTGACAGTTTATTGCTCCAGACATAGGTTCCTTGTGGATTGTTTATTTATCTTTCCCTTCATGCTTGAATGTATCTCCATTGCCCTGCTATGAAGCTAACCACAATGTTTCTAAAACTCAGCTCTTCACCCCATCAAAAGCAACTGTGGTTTCTGCTGTGAAAAAGAGGCAGATTTTGTTTCCTCTGCAAAGTTCTTCACCGTCGCCTTAGATTTGTGTCTAAGTTATTGGTATAAACTACAAGAAACGAAGAGTCAGATACTGAGCTCTGTGGAACCCCACTGGTAACAGCCATCCAGTGGCAAACCCCCCCTTGCAGTCTTTGTTTCCTGTCACTGAGCCAATTTGGGAGCCAATTTACCACCTCCTCTTGGATGGCAGACGTAGACCATTCCGGGGTGATGTTAAAAATTACTGCCTCACACACAAAACAGGGGAATTCTGGAATAGATTCCTTGGGGAGATGGTGGCTTAGTTGCAATGCCAGTGGACTGGCAATCCAAAGGTCCAGGCCAATGCTCTGGGGACTTGGGTTCAAATCCCACCCTGGCAGTTGGCTTGAATTCAATTTAAAAATAACAAATAGAATTGGAACAATTAGTTTCAGTAATGGTCACCATAGGGTGGCACAGTGGTTAGCATTGATTCCTCACCGCTCCATGGACCCCGGTTCGATTCCGGCCTTGGGTCACTGTCTGTGCGGAGTCTGCACGTTCTCCCCGTGTCTGCTTGGGTTTCCTCCGGGTGCTCCGGTTTCCTCCCACAGTCCAAAGATGTGCAGGTTAGTTGGATTGGCCATGATAAATTGCCCTTAGTGCCCCCCCCCAAAAAAAGGCTAGCTGGGATTAGTGGGTTACGGAGACAGGGTGGAGGGGTGGGTTTAAGTAGGGTGCTCTTTCCCAGGGCTGGTGCAGACTCGATGGGCCAAATGGCCTCCTATTGCACTGTAAATTCTGCGATTCTATGGAAACCACCATCAATTGATGTAAAGGCCCATCTGGTTCACGAATGTCCTTCAGGAGAGGAAATCTTCCATCCTTTCCTGGTCTGGCCGACATGTGACTCCAGACTCCCGATCTTAAGTGCTCTCTGCAATGGCCTCGCAAGCCACTCAGTGAAAGAGAACAAATGTGACGCATGCGACCGATGAAAGAATAAGCTGTTGAGACTTTTCAAAACTGAAATTGATATAACTTTGGTGAGATGGTTATGCGATTGAGGGATACGGGGAGACGGCTCGGTGGGATTGAGCAATATAGGGAATGGTGGGTAGTTGCCGTTGATCTTTCAAACCTATTTGGTCCACAAGTCCTTAATTGTTCCTCTTTTTGTTAAATATTTTGAAAACTGAACCATGAGGTGGGAGGAATGAGGGGCGTCGGGAAAGGTCGTGCTTTAGCATCTTCAGACCTGCCAAAATGCTGTTGAACTCACATCCTCCTATCGCAAGCTTATATAATTCCGATGAAATACTTTTGAAGTCATGTCAGAAACATGGAAGCCAAATGTGCACAGCAGGATCCCACCAACAAAAAGGGATGATAACCACGCAATGTGTTTTTAGTGATGTTGGTGAAGGAATGAATATTCACCCAGGACATCACGGGGAACTCCCCTGGGCTTTTTCCAAATACTCAGGATTCAAGTGCATGGAGTTGATGGGATAGACATTTGCCCATGAAGAGTGTATGAGTCTCACACGATGGCTTAACGATGCTGAGCTGGCTGCAAATGTGCCAGTGCAGATTTTTCTCCTGTTTCTTTACCGACTGAAACATGTTTCCCGGATTGGACCTGTGTTCAGACAGTGAACATTGCATTCACCTTTTAGTGAAATCCTCTCATTCAGCTGCATCTTAATCTTGCCCTATAAATATTGCAATTATTAGACTACGAGTGAATGGTTCTCACGAACTCAAGCAACTTAACACAGCTAGACCTTTAGTCAGGAACTTCAAAGCCCCGGTTGACTTTTATTCACTATCAAAGCTCATTGACTGTTCAGGAGCTCACATCCTCCTGCTCGCCTTGTTTAAACGTTACACAGGTTCGGTTACTGACTTTCCAGCTGCCCTCTTCAGTCTGTGTTTGTACCCAGATATTTCAGGGTTTGTATTGTTCAGAACAGCAACGAGCAAATTGGTTATAGGTTCACGTCATGTTTTAACAATTGGAAACTGTGAAATTGTACAAACTATTGTCATGACAATCTGTACCCCTCCCCCCTCCTCCACCCCCTCCCCCTCCTCCCACTCCTCCCACTCCTCCCCTCCCCCTCCTCCCACTCCTCCCCTCCCCCTCCTCCCACTCCTCCCCTCCCACTCCTCCCCTCCTCCCCTCCCACTCCTCCCCTCCTCCCACTCCTCCCACTCCTCCCCTCCTCCCCTCCTCCCCTCCCCCTCCTCCCCTCCCCCTCCTCCCCTCCCCCTCCTCCCCTCCCCTCCTCCCCTCCCCCTCCCACTCCTCCCCTCCACCTCCCACTCCTCCCCTCCCCCTCCCACTCCTCCCCTCCCCCTCCCACTCCTCCCCTCCCCCTCCCACTCCTCCCCTCCCACTCCTCCCCTCCCCCTCCTCCTCCCCTCCTCCCCCTCCCCTCCTCCTCCCCCTCCTCCCACTCCTCCCCTCCCCCTCCTCCCACTCCTCCCCTCCCCCTCCTCCCACTCCTCCCCTCCCCCTCCTCCCACTCCTCCCCTCCCACTCCTCCCCTCCCCCTCCTCCCACTCCTCCCCTCCCCCTCCTCCCACTCCTCCCCTCCCCCTCCTCCCACTCCTCCCCTCCCCCTCCTCCCACACCTCCCCCTCCTCCCACACCTCCCCCTCCTCCCACACCTCCCCCTCCTCCCACACCACCCCCCCCCTCCTCCCACACCTCCCCTCCACCTCCTCCCACTCCTCCCCTCCCCCTCCCACTCCTCCCCTCCCCCTCCCACTGCTCCCCTCCCCCTCCCACTGCTCCCCTCCCCCCTCCCACTCCTCCCCTCCCCCCTCCCACTCCTCCCCTCCCCCTCCCACTCCTCCCCTCCCCCCTCCCACTCCACCCCTCCCCCCACCCACTCCTCCCCTCCCCCTCCCACTCCTCCCCTCCCCCCTCCCACTCCTCCCCTCCCCCCTCCCACTCCTCCCCTCCCCCCCCTCCCCTCCCCCTCCCACTCCTCCCCTCCCCCTCCCCTCCCCCCTCCCACTCCTCCCCTCCCCCCTCCCACTCCTCCCCTCCCCCCTCCCACTCCTCCCCTCCCCCCCTCCCACTCCTCCCCTCCCCCCTCCCACTACTCCCCTCCCCCCTCCCACTCCTCCCCTCCCCCTCCCACTCCTCCCCTCCCCCCTCCCACTCCTCCCCTCCCCCTCCCACTCCTCCCCTCCCCCCTCCCACTCCTCCCCTCCCCCCTCCCACTCCTCCCCTCCCACTCCTCCCCTCCCACTCCTCCCCTCCCCCTCCTCCCCTCCCCCTCCTCCCCTCCCCCTCCTCCTACACCTCCCCTCCCCCCACACCTCACCTCCCACTCCTCCCTCCCCCAAATCCCCTCCCCTCTCCCTCCCACTCCTCCCCTCCCACTCCTCCCCTCCCCCTCCCACTCCTCCCCTCCCACTCCTCCCCTCCCCCTCCTCCCCTCCCCCCTCCCACTCCTCCCCTCCCCCCCCCACTCCTCCCCTCCCCCCAACTCCTCCCCTCCCCCGTCCCACTCCTCCCCTCCCCCTCCCACACCTCCCCTCCCCCTCCCACACCTCCCCTCCCCCCTCCCACACCTCCCCTCCCCCCTCCCACACCTCCCCTCCCCCTCCTTCCACACCGCCCCTCCCACTCCTCCCCTCCCCCTCCCACTCCTCCCCTCCCCTCCCACTCCTCCCCTCCCACTCCTCCCCTCCCCCTCCCACTCCTCCCCTCCCCCTCCCACTCCTCCCCTCCCCCTCCCCCTCCCACTCCTCCCCTCCCCTCCCCCCACCCACTCCTCCACTCCCCTCATCCCACCCACTCCTCCCCTCCCCCACCCACTCCTCCCCTCCCCCACCCACTCCTCCCCTCCCCCACCCACTCCTCCCCTCCCCTCCCCTCCCCCACTCCTCCCCTCCCCCACTCCTCCCCTCCCCCACTCCTCCCCTCTCCCCACTCCTCCCCTCCCCCCACTCCTCCCCTCCCCCCACTCCTCCCCTCCCCCCACTCCTCCCCTCCCCCCACTCCTCCCCCCTCCCACTCCTCCCCTCCCACTCCTCCCCTCCCCCTCCCACTCCTCCCTTCCCCCTCCCACTCCTCCCGTCCCCCCTCCCACTCCTCCCCTCCCCCTCCCACTCCTCCCCTCCCCCTCCCACTCCACCCCTCCCATTCCTCCCCTCCCCTCCCCCTCCCACTCCTCCCCTCCCATTCCTCCCCTCCCCTCCCCCTCCCACTCCTCCCCTCCCCCCTCCCACTCCTCCCCTCCCCCCTCCCACTCCTCCCCTCCTCCTCCCACTCCTCCCCTCCCCCTCCCACTCCTTCCCCTCCCCTTCCCCTCCCCACCTCCTCCTCCTCCCCTCCACCCCCTCACCTCCACCTCCTCCCCTCTCCCCAATTCACTTACCTTCCCTCCTTTTCTATTCCCCCTCTCTCTCCCTCCTCCCTTCCCGCCCTCTTCCCTTCGGCATCCCCTCCTCTTTTGCCCTCCTCTTTCTTCGTCCCTTTTCACCCTCCCCCTTGCCCACTCCTCCTTTTCCCCCTCCTCCCTTTCATCCTGCAAGTTTCCCTTTCCCTTCCCCTACCCTCCCCACTCCTCCTGTACCCCCTCCCCTGCCCCCTCCCCCACCCACTCCTTCCCCTACCCCCTCCTTTCCATACCCTCCCCTCTCCTTCCTGTTTCACTTCCTCCCACCCCCCTCCATTCCTCCGCCTCCTCCACCGAAGGTTACGCCGGTGGAATGATGCTCAGTATGGATCAGCTGTACCTCGACTCAGCCAGAAGGCTAGCTCCTCTGGCTAGCTCCCGCTTTGGTTATAGAATTTCTGTACTGTTAACAATACCTCTTCTCCCTGAAATGAAATTGAAATACAAAGCAAGGATTTGCTGAATAACAGTCTGACTTTAATGGAGCAGGTCCTTGTTGTGGTTTGGAGCCCTGTGACTGGTTGTAGTGGTGTTTCAGCCAAGACCGTAATGGATTTTGTCTCATTGTACACTTAGTAATGTCAGAGTGTGGGTTGACTCGCTCCAGCTGGTCACAAGGTCAGTCTCATTGCTGCTCGTCGTATTGGCAGACTGAGCACCTCTCAGACCCTCTTGCAGAAGGAGAACTTGTTTCTTAATGGAAACGCACAAATGTGGCACAACAAAAATGATTTAAAATTTTTTTGTAAAAATTGAATTTGAAGGCTTTTGCGGCAGAGAGAATGTAATGTTCCCCTCCCTGCGATTGGTTACAGCCACAGAGCTCATATTGATCACCTCCAGGTTGGACAATATAATAGTGCTTTGTCTCCCCCTGCTGTTCATGTAATTCCAGCCCGAGAGGGAGCAGCTTTTGACCCTGGACTGGGCTGAACGTTCAAATCTCTAATGAGGCTTTTGCAACAATTAATGTGAATGTATAGCAGACAAACCGGCCATTCGGCCCAACTGGTCTCTGCTGAAACACATGAACCTCATCCCACTTTATCAACCCTGTCACCATATCCTTTTATTGTTTTATCCCTTTCTCCCTCGTGTACTTAAAACCATCGACTTAAAACCATCTATTATATTTTCTTAAACCAATCCTTGTTCTCACCACTCTCTGGGTAAAGAACTTGCTCCAAAACACTAACATGCATTTACATAACCCCTTTAAATGTGGAAAATGAACAAAGCAAATTCCATTATTGTTGTACAAAAGCAAAATATGACTCATGCTGGAAATTTGAAAACAAAATAGAAAATGCTGGAAATTTTCAGCATGCTACAGTAATCGCAAAGTGTATTGAGTATTAATAGGGATTATCAATATCAGCAAGGTTTATTAGTATTGGTAGAGGTTTATTAGCAGTACTAAAGCTTATTAGCAGAAGCAAGGTTTCCTGTTAATAGCAGGGCTTCTGCAACCTCTAGACTGCATGTCCTGCGCTATGTGGGAACTCCAGCTTGCTTCCCATGTACTGGATAACCATTTGTGCAGCAAGTGTCATCAGCGGCAGCAGGTTGAGCTATAGCGTTTGGAACCTGAGCCGCAGTTGGCATCACTGTGGTGCATCTGTGAGGTTGAGAGATTTGTGGATAGCATGTTCATGGACATGGTCACCCCACAGTTTAAAAGTATGCAGGGAGAGAAGGGGGCGAGTGGCCAGTAGACAGTCAAATAAGAACGGGAGGAGTTCTCTGAATGCATCACACTCTCCAACCTATAGTCAGTTCTAAATACTCATGAGAATGATGGTTCATCGGGGAGTGCAACCAGAGCCATGTTCATGATGGCACGGTTGGGTTCAGCTATACGGGGGAGTGCAAGGAAGACTGGAAGAGAATTAGAGATAGGTACCTCTATAATTATGGGAATAGACAGGCACTTCTGCGGCTGCAGATGTGAAGCCCGTGTGGTGCGTTGCCTCCCTGGTGCCAGGGTTGAGGATGTCACTGACCAGCTGCAGAGCACCTTGAGAGGGGAGGGTGAACAGCCAGCAGTTCTGGCCCACATTGGTACAAACAACATGGGCAGAAAGCGGAGTGTTGTCTTGAAGTCAGAATTTAGGGAGCTGGATAGAAAATGAGTGCGCAGGACCACAAAAGTAAGAATCCCCGGATTTCTCCAAGTATCATGCGCAAGCGGATATACAAATTAGGAGGATAAAGCAGGTGAATGTGTGGCTGGAAAGCTGGTGCAGAAGGAAGGGATTTGGATTCCTGAGATGTTTTTCTTTGTAAAATACTTTTATTCTCCATTTTCACATTTTCTGCAAAATGTACACCCCACCAACAAGCCGTAAACGGTAACAAATACAAAGTCAACATCAATGATCCCATCCTCCCACCACCCAAACATTAACCCACCTGACAATATAAGCATCAAATCAAACAAACCCTCCCACGGTTGTTTTGTTATGCTCTTGTCGTAACATAAGCTGCTTCCTTGATGTGCACTCTGACAAAGGAAGGTTCAGACTTGGAGATAGGTTTAACACGTTTATTAAACTATTGACAATTCTCCAACTTGGATTCGACGCTACTGTTAATCCTGCTATAGCTACTCAGACTGACTAACCAGTCTGCTACAATCCACGTGGTGGGAGTGATGCTCAATCAACCCTGTGTCTGTACTCACTGAGTCTCCACTGGAAAGAGACTGAGCATGTGTGATGTGTCCTTTTATATGGGTTGGTGTAATGCCCCCCTGTGGTAATGTCACCTCTGTGTGTATCGTGAATACCCATTGGTCGTGTCCTATCTTACTGACCTATTGGTTGACTGTCTGTGTGTCATGTCACTGGTGCTCCCTCTAGTGTCTAGCAAGGTGTAGTGTATGTACATTAATCCTTTGTGTACTTACAGTGATGTATACCACCACAATGTGGGACAAACAAAGGAGAGAGAAAAAAAGAATCAGGAATCGCCTATGGTCACCGTTGACCTATAGAGTCCCCCCTCCCCTAACATTCAATCCCCGAAAGAGTACTGTAAATGACACCCACGCATTGCAAGCCCTCCCCCCCCCCCCCTCCCGACTCCTCCCCTCCACTTCCTCATACAAAACTCCTCCCCCAACCTCTGTTCCTTCCCCCCCCAACCTTCCACCCCGGCTAGACTTATTGGATCCTGTTCTGCCAGGCTCCGATGGTCGCAGCCCCTCCCCCACCTCACGCCCATTCACTGACTGGCTTAAACCGGCCAGCGTGGAGGCCCCCGCCAGTGTCTCTTTCCCCCTTGCCCGGTCGCAGGAAAACCAAGAAATCCCCTTTAGCACACAAACCCCGCGTACACACCCAAGCCCCAAAGAACCATCATTGCAAGTGAAAGTCCCATCTCTTCCCTTGTCCAAGTATATACAACCTTGGCTTATTTAGCCCATACACCAGCCGCAGTGAAAAAATACAGTTACATGAGGCTACATCGGTACATGACCACTTCTCAATTCAGCCACAGTCCTTCTGCCTTCGCAAACTCCTCCGCTGCTGCTGCCGTTCCAAAATAAAAGTCCTTGGATTTGTAAGTCACCCTCAACTTAGCTGGATATACTATGCCGCACTGCACCTTACTGAAGTACAGTGCCTTCTTCACCCGGGTGAAGGCAGCCCACCTCCTCGCCAGCTCCACCGTAAAGTCCTGGTATACACGTATACCAGCTCCAGCCCACTGCACCATCTGCTTTGCCCAGCTCAGGACCTTCTCCTTCGCACTGTACCTACGGAAGCACAGAGTCACTACCCTTGGCGGCTCACTCGCCTTTGGTACTGGCCTCCACGACCGATGAGCCCGACCCAGTTCATATCGGGAGGGATCACCCCCCTCCCCCAATAGCTTCGCCCACATCGCGGCAAAATGCTCAGTCGGCCTCGGGCCTTCCGTCCCTTCGGGCAGCCCCACAATCCTCAGATTCTGTCGCCTGGATCTGTTTTCCAGGTCGTCCATTTTGGCTCGCAGACCCTTGTTGATCTCTATCACCTTCCGCATCGCCTTCCCCATCGAGGTAATTTGATCATTGTGCTGCAATAATGCCTCTTCCACTTCCTTCAGCGCCTCACCTTGCTCCCGCACCTCCGCCACTGCGCTTGATACCGCCGCCCTCACCAGGGCAATCGCCTCCTCCACCAGCACGTTCAATACCGCCCCCACCTCCTTCCTCATCGCCTCCATGTGTTTTGTGAACTGCCTTTCGAGTTCCGCGGCCATCACTGTTGTCACTTCTTCAGCCGTGGGCAATGCGGCCTCCCCTGGTGCCCCAGCCTCCACTTTCCTTGCCGTCCCCGCGGTGACCTTTCCACTCCCCGGCGGACTTTCAGCTGCTTTTTTCACGGCCGTATTTTGCTTTGTTTCGACATTTCCCTTCACTGCGCCTTCTCCCTGCTTTTGCCGCCTCTGTTGCCCCTGGGACCGGGGGTTAAACCCCGAAAATACCGTTCCCGAACGGGAGCCCTCCAATGTGTGGCTGCCTCCCGCCCACCGTCACCGGAAGTCCCGGATCCCTGAGATGTTGAGAGCAACTCTGGGGTGATTGGCTCTGTACAGGCCGGGCTGACTGAACCTAAGCAGAGGTGGGACCGAGTCCCTCGTGTGGCAATTTGCTAGTGCTCTTTGGGGGAGTTCAAACTAACCTGGCAGGAATGTGGCAACCAGGAGGTAATATCAGAGACAAATACCAGAGCACCGGGAGAGATTAATCATCATCAAGCAGGGGTCAGAGTGAGAGAGCAAGTAGCAAAGTCGAAAACAGGGGTACATTTTTGTGAATGCACAGAGTGTATTTAATAAGACTGGTGAATTGATTGTCAGGTGGAAATATGACATTAGCACATAGATTATCATTGAATTTACAGTGCAGAAGGAGGCCATTCACCCATTGAGTCTGCACCGGCTCTTGGAAAGAGCACCCCACCCAAAGTCAACACCTCCACCCAACACTAAGGGCAATTTTGGACACTAAGAGCAATTTATCATGGCCAATCCACCTAACCTGCACATCTTTGGACTGTGGGAGGAAACCGGAGCATCCGGAGGAAACCCACGCGCACAAGGGGAGGATGTGCAGACTCCGCACAGACAGTGACCCAAGCCGGAATCGAACCTGGGACCCTGGAGCTGTGAAGCAATTGTGCTAACCACAATGCTACCGTGCTGCCCCATAGGAAAGGCATTAGCAAGGGTCTGTTTTTCTCAGGAGATTTGATTGAGGTATTCAAAACCATGGGCGGTCTGGACACATGGAAAATGTTCTCACTCGCGAAAGGATCAGAAACGAGACGGCACCTTATGAAGTAATTGGCGAAAGAAGCAGAAATGACATGGGGGAGGGGAGAAACATTTTCACTCAGCAAGTACTCATGTCTGGAATGCACTGCCTGAGAGCGTGACGGAGATAGGGCAGCATGGTAGCACAAGTGGCTAGCACTGTGGCTTCACAGCGCCAGGGTCCCAGGTTCGATTCCCGCTGGGTCACTGTCTGTGCGGAGTTTGCACGTTCTCCCCGTGTCTGCGTGGGTTTCCTCTGGGTGCTCCGGTTTCCTCCCACAGTCCAAAGGTTAGTTAGAGTTGGCCATGGTAACTTGCCCTTAGCGACCAAAAAGGCTAGATGGGGTTATATGGTTACAGGGACAGGGTGGAAGTGAGGGTTTAAGTGGGTCGGTGCAGACTCGATTGGCCGAATGGCCTCCTCCTGCACTGTATGTTCTATGGCTAATCATGGCATTCAAAAGGGAAATAGAACATCTGTCAGTGAGGTGTTGAATGGAGGCTCTCTCAGGTTTATGGTCATGATGTCATGGCCATGCAGCTGTTTACTGATCAATCAAAATAAGTTTTGAACTAAAAACGTTGAATTATCTAATTGTGATTTGGTAATATTGTAGCGTAAAAGTGTTCAAAAAAGGAATTGACTATTTGAAGAGGGGTGTAGAGTTCTCCTCATCTCTCTGACAACACTTCTGCCCCAAGACCAAAATCTGGTCCATTGGTCACCAATGCGATTGCTTCTTGTGAGATCTTGCTGTGAGCAGAAAGGAACACTGCATTTTCCCAAAAAGTAAGAAACATTCAATCTCCATTTTTACAAAAATTTAGAGTACCCACTTAATTTTTTCCAATTTAGCGTGGCCAATCCATCTTTGGGTTGTGGGGGTGAAGCCCACGCAAACACAGGGAGAATGTGCAAACTCCACACGGACAGTGACCCGGAGCCGGGATCGAACCCGGGACCTCGGCGCTGTGAGGTTGCAGTGCTAACCCACTGCACCACCGTGCTGCCCCTACCATTCAATCTCCATGAAACATATTTGAAAGTCTGATGAGATGTTGTAAAAGTTGAGTGGCCTATCTCGCTACTCCTGTTTCATATGTTCGTTTTTATGTTCGGAAGTTCTTCTAAAAAAAAATATATGTACTCAATAGCGGGGTTGTTGCAACAACACAATAAATGTACAATTTCTTGACAGGAAGTTGTGTGAACTTTGACAGCTGATGGCAAGGTGCAGGTTTCTCTCTTTGATCAAATTGGACCGATGAATAGCTTCAGGAAATCAGCTGTGCCAAAGCCAGGCTAAAAGCAGACTTGAATGAACAAAGGCAGATTTATTGCTGGACGCACCAGCAGTCAGACAGAGCGAGAAAAAAACAACCCTCGATATAACAACAGACTCGGGTTGGAGTGTGCTGGTGTCATTGTAGATGTCATAAATAATATACTAGAATCACAGTTCTCCGGTTCAATAAAAATTTGACTGCTTTGACCACTCTCCATGAAAGCATTATCACTAAACATACGCTGAATTTTAAATACGTTGTTTGTTGGTCCCACCGGTGCCTGTCTGAGCCTTGCCACAATGCAGCTGTCTACTGGGCTAGCCTGTCTTTCAGAAATACGCCAAATGTCTCCCTGGGGCATTATGAATTTCTTGTGCAATATGTAGCCTACATAAAATTTAATAATTTACCATTAGATCCCTGAAAACCTTGAATCCCGTGTTGAAATATGTTGACAGTGGGTTAGAGTATTTTCATTGGTATACGGTTTATTAAAATTCATTTTCGGGATGTGGACTTCGCTGGCTAGTCCAGCATTTTTTACCCATCCCAAATTGCCCTTGGGAAGGTGGTGGTGAGCTGCCTCCTTGAACCGCTGCAGTCCATATGGTGTAGGTACACCCACAGTGCTGTTATGGAGTGAGTTCCAGGATTTAGACCCATCTAAATCTAGACGCAGTGAAGGATCGCAATATATTTCCAAGGCAGGATGGTGAGGGGCTTGGAGGGGAACCTCCAGGTGGTGGGGTTCCCAGGTGTCTGCTGCCCTTGTCCTCCTAGATGGTAGTGGTCATGTATTTGGAAGGTGCTGCCTGAGGAGCCTTGTTGAGTTACTGCAGTGCATCTTGTAGATGGTACACACGGCTGCTACCGTGCGTCAGTAGTGGAGGGATTGAAAGTTTGTGGAAGGGTAGCAATGAGGTGGGCTGCTTTGCCATGGATGGTGTCGAGCTTCTTGTGTTGTTAGAGCTGCACTCATCCAGGCAAGTGGAGAGTATTCCATCACACTCGAGACTTGTGCCTTGTCGATGGTGGACAGGCTTCGGAGTCAGGTGGTGAGTCACTCGCTGCAGCAATCCCAGCCTCTGACCTGCTCTTGTAGACACAGTATTAATGTGGCTAGTTCAATTCAATTCCTGGACAATGGCAACCCCCAGGATGATTTGGGGGGATTCAGCAACGGAAATGCCATTGAATGTGAAGGGGCGATGGTTAGATGTAACTTGTGTGAATGTAACTTGCCACTTCTCAGCCTAAGCCTGGATATTGTCCAGGTCTTGCTGCATTTTGGACATAGAACTTAGAACATTACAGCGCAGTACAGGCCCTTCGGCCCTCGATGTTGCGCCGACCTGTGAAACCACTCTAAAGCCCATCTACACTATTCCCTTATTTTTCCATATGTCTATCCAATGACCATTTGAATGTCCATAGTGTTGCAGGCAGGGCATTCCACGCCCTTACTACTCTCTGAGTAAAGAACCTACCTCTGACATCTGTCCTATATCTATCTCCCCTCAATTTAAAGCTATGTCCCCTCGTGCTAGACATCACCATCCGAGGAAAAAGGCTCTCACTGTCCACCCTATCCAATCCTCTGATCATCTTGTATGCCTCAATTAAGTCACTTCTTAACCTAATTCTCTCTAACGAAAACAGCCTCAAGTCCCTCAGCCTTTCCTCATAAGATCTTCCCTCCATACCAGGCAACATTCTGGTAAATCTCCTCTGCACCCTTTCCAATGCTTCCACATCCTATAATGCGGCGACCAGAATTGCACGCAATACTCCAAATGCGGCCATGCCAGACTAGCTGCAACATGACCTCATGGCTCCTAAACTCAATCCCTCTACCAATAAAAGCTAACACACCGTACGCCTTCTTAACAACCCTCTCAACCTGGGTGGCAACTTTCAGGGATCTATGTACATGGACACCGAGATCTCTCTGCTCATCCACACTGCCAAGAATCTTACCATTAGCCCAGTACTCAGTCTTCCTGTTATTCCTTCCAAAATAAATCACCTCACACTTTTCTGCATTAAACTCCATTTGCCACCTCTCACCCCAGCACTGCAGCTTATCTATGTCCCTCTGTAACTTGTAACATCCTTCCGCACTGTCCACAACTCCACCGACTTTAGTGTCATCTGCAAATTTACTCACCCATCCTTCTACGCCCTCCTCCAGGTCATTTATAAAAATGACAAACAGCAGTGGCCCCAAAACAGATCCTTGTGGTACACCACTAGTAACTGGACTCGTCTGACCATTTCCCATCAACCACCACCCTTTGTCTTCTTCCAGCTAGCCAATTTCTGATCCAAACTGCTAAATCACCCTGAATCCCATGCCTCCGTATTTTCTGCAGTAGCCTACCATGGGGAACCTTATCAAACGCTTTACTGAAATTCATATACACCACATCAACTGCTTTACCCTCATCCACCTGTTTGGTCACCTTCTCAAAGAACTCAATAAGGTTTGTGAGGCACGACCTACCCTTCACAAAACCGTGTTGACTATCTCTAATCAAATTATTCCTTTCCAGATGATTATACATCCTATCTCTTATAAACCTTTCCAAGATTTTTCCCACAACAGAAGTAAGGCTCACTGGTCTATAGTTAACGAGGTTATCTCTACTCCCCTTCTTGAACAAGGGGACAACATTTGCTATCCTCCAGTCTTCTGGCACTATTCCTGTAGACAAAGATGACTTAAAGATCAAGGCCAAAGACTCAGCAATCTCCTCCCTAGCTTCCCAGAGAATCCTAGGATAAATCCCATCCGGCCCAGGGGACTTATCTATTTTCACACTTTCCAGAATTGTTAACACCACCTCCTTATGAACCTCAAGCCCTTCTAGTCTAGTAGCCTAAATCTCAGTATTCTCCTCGACAACATTGTCTTTTTCCTGTGTGAATACTGATGTAAAATATTCATTTAGCACCTCTCCTATCTCCTCGGACTCCACGCACAACTTCCCACTACTGTCCTTTACTGGCCCTACTCTTACCCGAGTCATTCTTTTATTCCTGACATATCTATAGAAAGTTTTAGGGTTATCCTTGATCCTACCTGCCAAAGACTTCTCATGTCCCCTCCTGGCTCTTCTTAGCTCTCTCTTTAGGTCCTTCCTAGCTAACTTGTAACGCTCGAGCGCCCTAACTGAACCTTCATGTCTCATCTTTACATAAGTCTCCTTCTTCCTCTTGACAAGTGTTTCGACTGCTTTAGTAAACCACGGTTCCCTCGCTCGACCACTTTCTCCCTGCCTGACGGACCCATCTAAAGTACTCGAACTATAGCGTATCCAGTCAATATTTGGAAAGTTAAAGTCCCCCATAACAACTACCCTGTTGCTTTCGCTCCTATCCAGAATCATCTTTGCAATCCTTTTCTCTACATCTCTGGAACTTTTCGGAGGCCTATAGAAAACCCCTAACAGGGTGACCTCTCCTTTCCTGTTTCTAACCTCAGCCCATACTACCTCAGTAGACGAGTCCTCATCAAACATCCTTTCTGCCACCGTAATACTGTCCTTGACTAACAATGCCACCCGTCCCCCTCTTTTACCATCTTCCCTGAGCTTGCTGAAATATCTAAACCCCGGCACCTGCAGCAACCATTCCTGTCCCTGCTCTATCCATGTCTCCGAAATGGCCACAACATCGAAGTCCCAGGTACCAACCCATGCCGCAAGTTCACCCACCGACTTGGACTGCTTCATTATCTGAGGAGTCACGAATGGTGCTGAACATTATGTCATCATCAGTGAAGCAGTTGCAGATAGTTTGGCCTAGGACACTACCCTGAGGAACTCCTGCAGTATGTCCTGGAACTGAGATGATTGACCTCCAACCACCACAACCATCTTCCTTTGTGCCGGGTATGACTCCAACCAGCAGAGAGTTTTCCCCCCCGATTCCCATTAACTCCAGTTTAGCTCGGGCTCCTTGATGCCGTATTCGGTCAAATGCTGCCTTGATGTCAAGGCCAGTCACTCTCACCTTACCGCTGGCTTCCAGCTCTTTAGTCCATTTTTGAACCAAGTCTGTAATGAGGGCAGGAGCTGAGTGACCGACGGAACATAAACCGCGCATCAGTGAGCTGGTTTTAGCTAAGAAAGTGCAGCTTGACAGCACTATTGATGATCCAGAATAGACTGATGGGGCAGTAATTGTCCAGGGTGAATTTGTCCTATTTCTTGTATACCATAACATACCTGGATAATTTTCCACATTGCCAGGTAGATGCCAGTGTTATTGCTATATTTGAACAGCTTGGCTAGGGGCGTGTCAAGTTCTGGAGCACAACTCTTCAGTACTATTGCCGGAATATTGTCAGGCCCACAGCCTTTGCAGCATCCAGTGCCTTCAGCCATTTCTTGATACCCTGTGGAGTGAATCGAAATGGATGAAGGCTGACACCTGTGATGCTGGAGGCCTCCAGAGGAGACCGAGAAGGATCATCCACTTGATCCTAACTAAAGAGAAAATGCTGGAAAATCTCAGCAGGTCTGGCAACATCTGTGGGGAGAGAAAAGAGCGAACGTTTCATGTCCGATGACTCTTTAGAGAAAGTGGGAAATATACTGTGGAGTGAGAATGAAAGATGAGTCATAGCCACAGAAACCCAGGGAAACCGGGTGCTAATGGCCACAGAAACCCAGGGAAACCGGGTGCTAATGGCCACAGAAACCCAGGGAAACCGGGTGCTAATGGTCACAGAAACCCAGGGAAACCGGGTGCTAATGTCCACAGAAACCAAGGGAAACTGGGTGCTAATGGCCACAGAAACCATGGGGAAAGCGAACGAATGGCAGTCCCCAGAGAGAACAAAAGATGTGAAAGGTCAAACACCAGGGAAACTAACATCAGAGGATGAACTGTAGATGTGGGGGGAGAGGAAGGGGGAAGCAAAGAGGAGAAAGGTGGATAGGATTGGCGGGGGGGAATTAAATATATATTAAGAAAGAAAGAAATGGTAAAAGACAGTTAAAATGAAATGGGATGAAAACAAATGGGTCGAGGTGGGGTAGAGCTGATCATCTGAATTCGATGTTCAGGCAGGAAGGCTGTAGCGTGTCTAACCGGAAGATGAGATGTTGTTCCTCCAGTTTGCGTTGAGCTTCACTGGAACATTGCAGCAGGCCAAGAACAGACATGTGGGCATGGGAGCAGGGTCTTTTGTTAAAATGGCAAGCAACAGGAAGTTAGGGTTAGACTGAAGATTGTTGCAAATGTTTCAGTCTTATCTTTTGCACTGTAGCGCTGGGCTCCTCCATCATTGAGGATGGGGATATTTGTGGAGCCTCCTCCTCCAGCGAGTTGTTCAATTGTCCACCATGTTATGAGTCCGGGTTTACTGAACCCCAAAGTGTTTCATGGAGTTCAACCGACCCACAACTTTTAATAGATTGTGGTGTGGGAAGCACACGGCGTACTCTCCAGGTGTGATACAGCAGAAATGGACAAGTGGTTTTTAAAACAAAACCATGTTTATTCTATGAACTCAAGTTAACCTTTTGAAAACAAACATTGAATATCTTAACACCCATTACTTCAAAGATGACCCCAAAAGACTACAACACTAAATAATCCTTCAAACTGTTCCTTTAAACATCCAAAAGACTTCAAACCTTCAAAAACAGACATTAGGTTGCATTCAATATATTTATAGTCTTTGGATTTGCAGACATCCACAGACCAGCTCTGTGTTTCTTCATGCAGCTCACAGCAAAACACACAGACACTCCCAGCTGCCTCCTCAAACTGAAACCAAAAGCAGAAGTGAGCTCAGCTCCCCCCACCCTCTGACATCACTTCAGTAATATGATCAGCTCCATTTCTTAAAGGTACATTGCTTAAACATCCATTTCTTAAAGGTACTCACACATGACAACCACCATTCATGGCTGGATTTGGCAGGACTGCAGAATTTAGATCTGATCTGTTGGTTGTGGAACTGCTTAGCTTTGTCGATTACTTCTGCTTATGCTGTTTGATACACAAGTAGTCCTGCTTGTGAGGGCCCTTCCTGTTTATTCCCTTCCTATTTTATTTTGCTTTGAGCGTTTTTGTCCATGGATCGTCAATGGACACATATCTTTAAGTCGATCAGAGAAAGTAAGGAACTCAAAGTGTCAAAATAGTGTGCTGTGTTGTAAAGTTCTGTATTTTGGTCAGAAGAACCCAGACTTCATGACACCCAAGAGATTGGAGGGTTTGCTTCGATTCATGGTCGATTGGCTAAGGACAGTATTCTGCCTGGCAACCAACAGCAATTGGTTCCTGTCAGGTGGAGTTTATCGAGAGAACCCAGGAGGATTTCCTGGACCCTCAAGGTGGAGGCAGCTCCCTCTGCTCTGCTGCCTACTGACTGAAGGCAGAAGCTTCCAAACCCTGAAGGAAGAAGTGTGCGCTCTCTCTCTCTTGAATGCTGACTGCATAATATTTAGGTGAGACGACGGTGAAAAAGAATACAAGCTGAAAGAAAATGAACTCAATGCATTCTATGCTAGGTTCGAGCAGGTAACCAACAATCCGCTGTCGAGTGCCCCAGCAGCCCATAACTCACCCATACCCACCATCGCAGCTTCTGAAGTCGGATTGGCCTTCCTGAAAGTGAACCCTCAGAAGGCGACGGGCCCCGGACGGGATCCCTGATCGTGCACTCAGCCTGCGCGGACCAGCTGGCAGAGGTGTTGGCGGAAATCTTTAACCTGTCCCTACCCCACTCCGAGGTCCCTACCTGCTTCATGAAGACCACCATCATACCGGTGCCAAAGAAGAACCAGGCAACGTGCCTCAATGACTACCGACCAGTGGCCCTGACTTCATTCGTAATGAAGCGAGAGGTTGGTCATGAAGCACATCACCTCCATACTCCCAGAACGCCTTGATCCACTGCAATTCGCATACCGTCGCAACCGGTCCACAGCAGATGCCATTTCCCTGGCCCTACACTCATCCCGAGAGCATCTCGACAACAAGGACTCCTACATTAGACTCCTATTTATTGACTGCAGCTCCGCCTTCAACACCATAATCCCAACCAAGCTCGTATCAAAGCTCCAAAACCTAGGACTTGGCTCCTCACTCTGCAACTGGATTCTCGACTTTCTGATCCACAGACCACAATCAGTAAGAATGAACAACAACACCTCCTCCACAATAGTCCTCAACACCGGCGCCCCGTAAGGCTATGTACTTAGCCGCCTACTCTACTCCCTGCACACACACGACTGTGTGGCAAAATCTGGTTCCAACTCCATCTACAAGTTTGCTGACGATACGACCATAGTGGGCCGGATCTCGAATAACGATGAGTCCGAATACAGGAGGGAGATTGAGAACCTAGTGGAGTGGTGCAGCGACAACAATCTCTCCCTCAATGCCAGCAAAACTAAAGAGCTGGTCATTGACTTCAGGAAGCAAAGTACTGTATACACCCCTGTCAGCATCAACGGGGCCAAGGTGGAGATCGTTAGCAGTTTCAAATTCCTAGGGGTGCACATCTCCAAAAATCTGTCCTGGTCCACCCACGTCGACGCTACCACCAAGAAAGCACAACAGCGCCTATACTTCCTCAGGAAACTTAGGAAATTTGGCATGTCCACATTAACCCTTACCAACTTTTACAGATGCACCATAGAAAGCATCCTATCTGTCTGCATCACAGCCTGGTATGGCAACAGCTCGGCCCAGGACCGCAAGAAACTTCAGAGAGTCGTGAACACAGCCCAGTCTATCACACGAACCTGCCTCCCATCCAGTGACTCCATCTAGACCTCCCGCTGCCTGGGGAAAGCGGGCAGCATAATCAAAGACTCCTCCCACCCGGCTTACTCACTCTTCCAACGTCTTCCATCGGGCAGGAGATACAGAAGTCTGAGAACACGCGCGAACAGACTCAAAAACAGCTTCTTCCCCACTGTTACCAGACTCCTAAACGACCCTCTTATGGACTGACTTCATTAACACTACACCCTGTATGCTTCATCCGATGCCAGTGCTTATGTAGTTACATTGTATATGTTGTGTTGCCCTATTATGTATTTTCTTTTATTCCCTTTTCTTCTCATGTACTTAATGATCTGTTGAGCTGCTCGCAGAAAAATACTTTTCACTGTACCTCGGTACACGTGACAATAAACAAATCCAATCCAATTGACCGGTAACCCTCATGTGGGAGCTTCCGAGAGGGATTCCCAGCGCATCAATGTGATGCTGGGGAACCCAGAAGTTATGGGCCATTATTTTCAAGTTTTTTGGCAACACAAACTTTGTGGGGAATGTGAGTGGTGAGGTGGATGTTAATACGTTTCAGTGTGATTTGGACAAGTTCACCAAGTGGGCAAATACATGGCAGATGCAGCATAATGTGGATACATGTGAAGTTATCCATTTCGGATCGAGAAACTGAATGGCAGAGTATTGTTTAAATGGTGATAGACTGGGAAGTACTGATGTACAGAGGCCTGGGTGTCCTTGTACACCAGTCACTGAAAACAATCATGCAGGTGCAGCAAGCAGTTCAGGAGGCAAATCAAATGTTTGCCTTCATTGAAAGAGAACTTGAGTATAGCAGCAACAATATCTTACTGCAGCTGTACTGCAGCCTTGGTGAGATCACACACTGGAATATTGTGTGTAATTTTTGCCTCCTTATCTAAGTAAGGATATACTTGCATCGAGGGAGTGTAGCGAAGGTTCACCAGACTGATTCTTGGGGTGGCAAGATTATCGTACGAGGAGAGATTGGGTCAACGGGGCCTATATTCACTGGAATTTAGAAGAATGAAAGGGGATCTAATTGATACTCCTAAAATGTTGACAATCCCTGGGTCTCTGCATTACTAGTCCAGTGACAATACTGATGCAATACCGTTCTGAAGTATCATCGTTATGTTACTGCACTGCCAGTACTGCCAGCAGCCTGACATGAGGACAAATCCCATGGTGGTAGCTGGAGAATTTCAATTCAGTTCATGAAATAAATCTGGACTTTCATTCAAAAACTAACTCATATCAACAATGATGATGGTAACTACCGGATTGTCATAAAAACCCACGTGATGTACGTAAGGGAAGGAAACCTACATTCCTTGCCCAGTCGGGCCGCTTAACCGCACTCTGAAATCGCCTCGCAATTCACACAGTTGGACTAAACTGCTACGGCAGACTGTAATCAAAGGGAAGCTTTCACCACATGAAATTCACAAGGGTGATTACAGGTAAGAAACCCCCACCCCCACGCCCAAAATAAATTAAAATAGATGGAAAACATGTCCTCCCCTTCCTTTAGAATATCCTCACCGCATTCAAATATTCTCCAACTCTTATCCATGTCTTTGCCATCCGCAGCAAAGACTTTCCAGTGTTCTCCTCACTGATCTCACCTCCTCGACACTCCCTAAACTGAACACTGCGAGTGCACCCACAGTCTGCTTTCTCACTCAATCTGACTGCACTGATTAGGCTATTCACTCACGTTACCAGAGGCAGGGCCGGCGAGGGGAGGCGGGGCCGGTGCGGGGAGGCGGGGCCGGCACGAGGCGGCAGCATTAACGCCTGAGGCGGGGCCGGTGGGGGGAGGCGGGGCCGGCGAGGGGAGGTGGGGCCGGCGTGGGGAGGCGGGGCCGGCGTGGGGAGGCGGGGCCCGTGTGGGGAGGCGGGGCCCGTGTGGGGAGGCGGGGCCGGTGCGGGGAGGCGGGGCCGGTGCGGGGAGGCAGGGGAGGCGGGGCCGGTGCGGGGAGGTGGGGCCGGCGCGGTGAGGCGGGGCCGGTGCGGGGAGGCGGGGCCAGCGAGGGGAGGCGGGGCCAGCATGGGGAGGCGGGGCCGGCGAGGGGAGGTGGGGCCGGCACGGTGAGGCGGGGCCAGTGCGGGGAGGCGGGGCCAGCGAGGGGAGGCGGGGCGGGGCCAGCACGGTGAGGCGGGGCCGGCGAGGGGAGGCGGGGCCGGCGCGGTGAGGCGGGGCCGGCGCGGTGAGGCGGGGCCGGCGCGGTGAGGCGGGGCCGGTGCGGGGAGTCGGGGCCGGCACGGTGAGGCGGGGGCGGTGCGAGGAGGCGGGGCCGGCACGGTGAGGCATATCTTTCAACCGACAGGTGCACTGATTTGATGAGTAAGTGGAGGCTGTCTGGGGAGGTGGTGGAAACTCTTCATCGATTCACTCAAATACAAATTAGATGGATTTCTTTCAAAATAGAATATCCCGGGATAAAGTTTATGAAACATTGGCTTCAGACATGAGAGCTTTCGATCTCCCAATCCTCGCCATCCGTGGAGGTTTTCCCTCACCTCCTTTCTGGGTCTGTGCTAGGGATTGATTGCAATCATAGAATCCCTACAGTGCAGAAGGAGGCCATTCGGCCCATCGAGTCTGCACCGGCCCTTGGAAAGAGCACCGTACTTAAGCCTACACCTCCACTCTATCCCCACCTAACCTTTTGGACACTAAGGACAATTTAGCTTGGTCAATCCACCTAACCGGCTCATCTTTGATGGGAGGGAACCGGAGCACCCGGAGGAAACCCACGCAGACGCGGGGAGAACGTGCAGACTCCACACAGACAGTGACCCAAGCCGGGAATCGAACCTGGGACCCTGGAGCTGTGAAGCAACTGTGCTAACCACTGTGCTACCGTGCTGCCCTCTTCAAAAAACTCCAGCAAGTTAGTTAAACACAATTTTCCCTCAATTAATCAGTGCTGGCTTCCCTTAATTAACTTCCAATTGTCCATGCAAACTCCACCCAGACAGTGGCCCCGAGGCCAGAATTGAACCCGGGTCCTTGGAGCCAAGAGGCAGCAATGCTGACCACCCTGCTGCCTGATTACTTTGTTTGGTCAACATCCCTATCATTATATCATGTGAATGCAGACTACTCGAAGATAAATAGGATGGACTTGCGTCTTTTAATACGAGCAACTCTTATGTTTATGAATATTAAGAATTGACCGTGTCACGCTCTCTGAAATGTAGACGAACCAGAGATTCGTGGGACAATGGGGACATTTTCTGATTCTGAATCTACCCCAGCAAGTGGGTTCGTAATAGTTTTACAGGTACATACGGAGCAACGGTACTCAATTCCAGGGGACTCCATCATTAGAAAAGAAATGCAGTCAGTGCTGTAAGCTGTCAGCAAATGTCACGTAATTGAGAGCCACGTAATGAAACCTCTAGGAATATGTCCAACCAGAATTGACAACCTTTATAGTTCAGCTTGTAATTGGGCGGGTGCGACAAAGATTATGGTTTCTTTATCAAAATTTAATTCACAACAGTCAGCCTTTCCCACTCTTTGGGTCTCAGATTCTCTCTTGCTTGCATTCCCAATTTTTCTCTATCCCTCTCTCTGGGTCTCAGTTTCTGTCTGCCCCTTGTGTACGTGCTCTAGTTCTTTGTTTCCTTGCGCAACGCTGATCATAATACCAATCGATCCCTCTGCTCTCTGCCTCTTTTCCTGCCTGTCTGTGTATCTCTCTCTCTGGCTCTGCCTGCCCTCGCTCACTCTGGGGCTCGCTCTGTCTGCCTCTGGGGCTCGCTCTGTCTTCCTCTGGGGCTCGCTCGGTCTGCCTCTGGGGCTCGCTCCGTCTGCCTCTGGGGCTCGCTCGATCTGCCTCTGGGACTCATTCTGTCTGCCTCTGGGACTCGCAATGTCTGCCACTGGGGCTCACTCTGTCTGCCTCTGGGGCTCGCTCTGTCTGCCTCTGGGGCTCGCTCTGTCTGCCTCTGGGGCTCGCTCTGTCTGCCTCTGAGGCTCGCTCTGTCTGCCTCTGGGGCTCGCTCTGTCTGCCTCTGGGGCTCGCTCTGTCTGCCACTGGAACTCGCTCTGTCTGCCTCTGGGGCTCGCTCTGTCTGCCTCTGGGGCTCGCTCTGTCTGCCTGCCTCTGGGGCTCGCCCTGCCTGCCTCTGGGGCTCGCCCTGCCTGCCTCTGGGGCTCGCTCTGTCTGCCTCTGGGGCTCGCTCTGTCTGCCTCTGGGGCTCGCTCTGTCTGCCTCTGGGGCTCGCTCTGTCTGCCACTGGAACTCGCTCTGTCTGCCTCTGGGGCTCGCTCTGTCTGCCTCTGGGGCTCGCTCTGTCTGCCTCTGGGGCTCGCCCTGCCTGCCTCTGGGGCTCGCCCTGCCTGCCTCTGGGTCTCACTCTGTCTGTCTCTGGGGCTCGCCCTGTCTGTCCCTGGAACTCGCTATGTCTGCCTCTGGGGCTCACTCTGTCTGCCTCTGGGGCTCACTCTGTCTGCCTCTGGGGCTCTCTCTGTCTGCCTCTGGGGCTCGCCCTGCCTGCCTCTGGGGCTCACCCTGTCTGCCTCTGGGGCTCACCCTGTCTGCCCCTGGGGCTCGCTCTGGCTGCCTCTGGGGCTCGTTCTGTCTGCCTCTGGAACTTGCTCTGTCTGCCTCTGGAACTCGCTATGTCTTCCTCTGGGGCTCGCTCTGTCTGCCTCTGGGGCTCGCTCTGTCTGCTTCTGGAACTCGCCTCTGTCTTCCTCTGGGACTCGCTCTGTCTTCCTCTGGGGCTCACTCTGTCTGTCCCTGGAACTCGCTCTGTCTGCCTCTGGGGCTCGCTCTGTCTGCCTCTGGAACTCGCTCTGTCTGCCTCTGGGGCTCGCTCTGTCTGCCTCTGGGGCTCGCTCTGTCTGCCTCTGGGGCTCGCTCTGTCTGCCTCTGGGGCTCGCTCTGTCTGCCTCTGGAACTCGCTCTGTCTGCCTCTGGGGCTCGCTCTGTCTGCCTCTGGGGCTCGCTCTGTCTGCCTCTGGAACTCGCTCTGTCTTCCTCTGGGGATCGCACTGTCTGCCTCTGGAACTCGCTCTGTCTTCCTCTGGGGCACACTGTGTCTGCCTCGAACTCGCTCTGTCTTCCTCTGGGGCTCGCTCTGTCTGCCTCTGGGGCTCACTCTGTCTGTCCCTGGAACTCGCTCTGTCTGCCTCTGGAACTCGCTCTGTCTGCCTCTGGGGCTCGCTCTGTCTGCCTCTGGAACTCGCTCTGTCTTCCTCTGGGGCTCGCACTGTCTGCCTCTGGAACTCGCTCTGTCTGCCTCTGGAACTCGCTCTGTCTTCCTCTGGGGCACACTGTGTCTGCCTCTGGAACTCGCTCTGTCTTCCTCTGGGGCTCGCTCTGTCTTCCTCTGGGGCTCGCTCTGTCTGCCTCTGGGGCTCGCTCTGTCTGCCTCTGGGGCTCGCTCTGTCTGCCTCTGAGGCTCGCTCTGTCTGCCTCTGGGGCTCGCTCTGTCTGCCTCTGGGGCTCGCTCTGTCTGCCACTGGAACTCGCTCTGTCTGCCTCTGGGGCTCGCTCTGTCTGCCTCTGGGGCTCGCTCTGTCTGCCTGCCTCTGGGGCTCGCCCTGCCTGCCTCTGGGGCTCGCCCTGCCTGCCTCTGGGGCTCGCTCTGTCTGCCTCTGGGACTCGCTCTGTCTGCCTCTGGGGCTCGCTCTGTCTGCCTCTGGGGCTCGCTCTGTCTGCCACTGGAACTCGCTCTGTCTGCCTCTGGGGCTCGCTCTGTCTGCCTCTGGGGCTCGCTCTGTCTGCCTCTGGGGCTCGCCCTGCCTGCCTCTGGGGCTCGCCCTGCCTGCCTCTGGGTCTCACTCTGTCTGTCTCTGGGGCTCGCCCTGTCTGTCCCTGGAACTCGCTATGTCTGCCTCTGGGGCTCACTCTGTCTGCCTCTGGGGCTCACTCTGTCTGCCTCTGGGGCTCTCTCTGTCTGCCTCTGGGGCTCGCCCTGCCTGCCTCTGGGGCTCACCCTGTCTGCCTCTGGGGCTCACCCTGTCTGCCCCTGGGGCTCGCTCTGGCTGCCTCTGGGGCTCGTTCTGTCTGCCTCTGGAACTTGCTCTGTCTGCCTCTGGAACTCGCTATGTCTTCCTCTGGGGCTCGCTCTGTCTGCCTCTGGGGCTCGCTCTGTCTGCTTCTGGAACTCGCCTCTGTCTTCCTCTGGGACTCGCTCTGTCTTCCTCTGGGGCTCACTCTGTCTGTCCCTGGAACTCGCTCTGTCTGCCTCTGGGGCTCGCTCTGTCTGCCTCTGGAACTCGCTCTGTCTGCCTCTGGGGCTCGCTCTGTCTGCCTCTGGGGCTCGCTCTGTCTGCCTCTGGGGCTCGCTCTGTCTGCCTCTGGGGCTCGCTCTGTCTGCCTCTGGAACTCGCTCTGTCTGCCTCTGGGGCTCGCTCTGTCTGCCTCTGGGGCTCGCTCTGTCTGCCTCTGGAACTCGCTCTGTCTTCCTCTGGGGATCGCACTGTCTGCCTCTGGAACTCGCTCTGTCTTCCTCTGGGGCACACTGTGTCTGCCTCGAACTCGCTCTGTCTTCCTCTGGGGCTCGCTCTGTCTGCCTCTGGGGCTCACTCTGTCTGTCCCTGGAACTCGCTCTGTCTGCCTCTGGAACTCGCTCTGTCTGCCTCTGGGGCTCGCTCTGTCTGCCTCTGGAACTCGCTCTGTCTTCCTCTGGGGCTCGCACTGTCTGCCTCTGGAACTCGCTCTGTCTGCCTCTGGAACTCGCTCTGTCTTCCTCTGGGGCACACTGTGTCTGCCTCTGGAACTCGCTCTGTCTTCCTCTGGGGCTCGCTGTGTCTGCCTCTGGGGCTCGCCCTGCCTGCCGCTGAGGCTAGCTCAGTCTGCCTCTGGGGCTCGCTCTGTCTGCCTCTGGGGCTCGCTCTGTCTGCCTCTGGGGCTCGCTCTGTCTGCCTCTGGGGCTCGCTCTGTCTGCCTCTGGGGCTCGCTCTGTCTGCCTCTGGGACTCGCTCTGTCTGCCTCTGGGGCTCGCTCTGTCTGCCTCTGGGGCTCGCTCTGTCTGCCTCTGGGACTCGCTCAGTCTGCCTCTGGGGCTCGCTCTGTCTGCCTCTGGGACTCGCTCTGTCTGCCTCTGGGGCTCGCTCTGTCTGCCTTTGGGGCTCGCTCTGTCTGCCTCTGGGGCTCACTCTGTCTGCCTCTGGGACTCGCTCGATCTGCCCCTGGAACTCGCTCTGTCTGCCTCTGCCTCACGCTGTCTGCCCCTGGAACTCGCTCTGTCTGCCTCTGCCTCACGCTGCCTGCCTCGCACTCTGCCACTCCCCCTCTGCCACTCTCTCTGTCTCTGTGCTTCTTCGTGCCTCTCGTTCTCCCTACCTCTCCCCACCTCTGTCTCTAGTGACTGTTTCTAACTCTGCATGCTTTCTTCTTTCGCTTTGTCTGTGTCTCTCTGCCTCTCCGTCTGTTTTTTCGCACCTGCTGTGCCGCCTTTGCTTTCCCCTCCCTCATTCTGAACACACTGTTTACAGCTGACTCTGCTTTTGTATTGAGGAGTCTTTCCAAAGCTGATTACCCGGTTCCAACAATCTTGAAGAAATGTAAATGCTTTGTTTTCTCTCACACTGACAATTCAGTGTTTCAGGCTGTGCCTTGTTTGTGTGGTATGGGAGGATAAGCTAGCAGAATAATCCAGTGCAAACAAGCTCACGCTCCCGTTCTCCCAAAATAGCACAGCTCTCAAAGACTTCAGTTTCTGCTGAGATTGTTTAAGTGCCAGCTAACATGAATTATAATTAATTTGAAATCTCAGCAACAACAGCTCAGTCTCTCCTAGCAGAGGGAAGCTATTGCTAATTTAACTGTTTCCACCTGTACACACTCACCAGCTGACTAGTCTTTCAATGTTCCCTGTGATGTGTTAGGCAGGTTGGTTCGATGTGGACTGCACTCGATGCAGGGAAGTTAGAAACAGACGTCTAACCCAGGAGAAGATCCAACACTGTTTTATTCAACTAGATGAACTGCTGTACATATTCAGCTGTGGGTCGACACTACTGATCTGACTAGTGACCTTGTAGTAGCCTGACCAGACTTACTGGCTACCGCATGGTGTTTGTGCTTGCTAGCTCGTGGACTCTGACTGTCTCAGTGGCTGTTTCCCGAGAGAGTGGGGAACCTAGTCCCCTCTGGCTTTATAGTGGTAGTGTCCTGCCTGGTGATTGGTTGTGCTGTGTTGTATGCTTACTGGTCATCCTATGTGTCAATCACTGCCTGTCTGCGTCTCATTATATACATGCGTGGATATTATGACAACATTAACCCAAAATTTTCAGAGAATTCTTGGTGTGGCCAATTTCAATGGGGCTGATTACCCATGTGCTTTCCGAGCATATTCATTCACACTGATACATCTACAGCAGGTGCAGCAACATCTCCTCCACTTCGAATGGATGCAGCACCGAAGGAAGCCATTCAGCCCATCATATCTCTGCAAGAGTGACTCAGCTAGTCCCACAGCCCCCTCCCCTCTCAATACCCACAGCCCTACAACTTAGCTGGTGAAGATTGGTAAGTGGCAATTAACCAAATGCCATTTGGAGCCCATGTACACAGCAACAATCCAGTTAACCTTCATCGACCATCTCTTTTACCGCATCCCAAAAATTCAATCAAGCTGGTTAAACAAGACTTCCCTTTAATGAATCTGTGCTGTCTTCCCTTCGTTGATCACTATTTGTCCAAGCAAATGTTATTTTTAACCAAGGATGATTGTTTTAAAACAACTTTCCTGAGGTTAAACGGCCCGGTCTGGGGTTACTGAGTTTATCCCTGTTAAACTGCCCGGTCTGGGGTTGCTGAGTTTATCCCTGCACTTGTTCTTTTGAACATGGGTAAGATTTTCACTTCATCAGTCTTCTGTCAGCATCCCTGCAAAGAACAATTGGAAGATTAAAGCCAGTGCCTCTGCAATTTCCACCCTCGCTTCCTTCCAAAGAAGCATGAATATTCTCAGGAGGATATGTTTCGAGGAATGTTGGGTGCTGTTCTCCCCCTCTCCTTGTGAATCTTATCCACAGTGAGTTGTTCACAATCGGGGGGGACCTCATAGCAACCTGATCGGGAGCTCAATCTCTCCCGCCGCCCGTGGAATCTAACTGAATTGTAGTTGGGTGTGGGCGAAGCTTGGCGAGCTTCATTCCCCGGCCCAAGCATGCAGCCTGCGAACACTACCAGAATTAAACAAAGAATCATAAAAATTTACAGTGCAGAAGGAGGCCATTCGGTCCATCGAGTCTGCACCGGCCCTTGGAAAGAGCACCCTACTTAAGCCCACACCTCCACCCCGTAACCCAGCAACCTCACCCAACATTTTTGGACACTTAAGGGCAATTTAGCATGGCCAATCCACCTAACCTGCACATCTTTGGACTGTGGGAGGAGACCGGAGCACCCGGAGGAAACCCACGCAGACACGGGGAGTACGTGCAGACTCCGCACAGACAGTGACCCAAGCCGGGAATCGAACCTGGGACCCTGGAGCTGTGAAGCAACAGTGCTAACCACTGTGCTACCACGCTGCTCGCTTGCAATTATATAGCACTATTCAGGATGACTGGAGGCGCTCTGCAGCCAATGATATACTTACAATGCGGGGAAATACAAACACCGATTTGCACGCAGCAAGGTTCCACAGACAACCAAATGGTAAATGGCCATTTTTTTGTAATTTTGTTTGAGAAATAAATATTAACCAGGATGCCAAAGAGAACATCCCCAACTCTGCAATAGTGCTGGTGGAACGTTTACACTCACAGGAGAGTACAGCCAGGGCCTCGATTGAACACCTCACCTGAAAGACCACATTTCTGACAGTGCAGCATTCCCTCAGTCCTGGCAGAGAGAGCCTGGAGAATATACTCAGGTCTACGGGTTGTGGAGTTGAGCTGGAACCCAGAGGTGAGATTGAACTATTTAAGCGTGTTTTGATGAATCTCCCAGGTTGTGTGGCCTGACGGACCCAGTTATATACCATGTGCAGCTGGTAAAGATGCTAATCTCGAGAGAAAGGAAATCAAACCGTATTCAGTTTGAAGTGTTGTGCTTGGCTCCCGCAGTGATTGTAAACATAGCTCCTTCAGAGACTGCTAATGGCACTGTCATCACCAACCCACTCTACTGCTGAATACCCTTTGGAGCCACAGCTGCAAATCAGCATTCACTGCAGTTCCATTTCTGGAGTTTTGGGCTGGATTCTCTGTTTTGGGGATTATGTCCCCACACCGTCGTAAAAACTGTAGCCTTTCACGCCAGAAAAACTGGCGTCAAAGGGCCACATATTCCAAGCCTGCAGGGGGCTAGCAGTGAACCAGCCGCTCTTGCTGTGGATACGGGCCCGCACACTTCCAGGTCAGAGGCTGCGCAGACGCACGGCGGCGGTCTCAAGCGGCCGGGCCATGCTCCATGGCGGACTGAGACCACGGAGCTGGACCTTAAACATCGTGCCCCGATCGGCCACGCATCCGACACGGACCGCCCGCCTTAAAATTGCCCGGTCCAAAGCTAAAAGACGGAGAAAGTGGGCAAAGAGTCATCAGACTCGAAACATTAGCTCTTTTCTCTCCCTACAGATGCTGCCAGATCTGCTGAGATTTTCCAGCATTTTCTCTTTCGTTTCAGATTCCAGCATCCGCAGTAATTTGCTTTTATCCACTGTCTGATCCTGCCACTGTTTTCTCAGTGTTCTGCTATAAAATGGTTGATCGTGGATTCTAGAATTTTCCCCGCTACCGACGTCAGGCTGACGGGTCTGTAATACCCTGTTTACTCTCCGCCTCCCATTTTAAACAGTGGGTTTACATTAGCTACCCTCCAATCTGTAGGAAGTGTTGCAGAGTCTATGGAGACTACGAGTGCGATCCAATGGCCACGCTGCACCTGAAAAGCAGCTGGCCACAGCGCAGCGTGGCCAATACAAGCCGAGTGACTCTGCATCCAGGATCTACCTGGCTCGCAACACCTCGCAAGATCCAACGTGATCTGCATATTAGAGCATGACAGCTAATCCCACTTCAATGTGTAGATTCCAGAGTTAGCCGAGGCATTGCGATTCATCTCCTTCACCTCGAAAATCTCGGGCAAGCGCCGTTCAGCACTCCTCCCCACTGGCACTCGTGGGGGTCTCCCATGGGATCGGAGGCCCCCAGCTGCACGCCCTATGGGCAGGATGTGCCCTGGCACTGCTGGTGCCACCTGGGCATTCTGGCAGTGCCACATGTGTGCCAGCCTGGCACTGCCAAGGTGTACAGGTGGCACTGTCAGCTGGCATGTGCACTGCCTGGTTGGCTGTGCCGGGGAACTTTCAATAGTGCGTTCGGGTTGGGTGTTGGCGGTCTCCGAGATCAGGATGCCATCCCTCGCCACACTGAGGAGTTCCTGCGAGCCGCCCTGGCCCCTCCCTTCAAGACCCCTTCCTTACATGGCTATGCCCCTATTCGGGCCCTATCCCTTGGCAGTGCCAACCTGGCACAGTGGTTAGCACTGCTGCCTTGCAGCACCAGGGACCCAGATTCAATTCTGACCTTGGGTGAATGGCTGTGTGGATTTTGCACATTCTCCCTGTGTCTGCATGGGTTTCCTCCTGATGCCCCAGTTTTGGCCCACAGTCCAAAGTTGTGCTGGTTAGGTGGATTGGCCACGCTAAATTGCCCTGTAGTGTCCAAATATTAGGTGGGATTATAGGGTTATGAGAATAGGGTGAAGGATCGGATCTTGGGAGGGTGCTCTTTTGGACGGCCTGTGCAGACTCGATGGGCAAATGGCCTCCTTCTGCACTGCAGGGATTCAATGTATCTACGTAAAGGATGGGATAACAGGACATTTAGAAAATATCAATGAGATTAGACAAAGTCAACATGGGGATTTACAAAGCAAAATCATGTTTGACAAACCTTTTGGAGAGTTTTCAGGACATAAATGGCAGAATAGATTAGGGAGCACCAGTAGATGTGGTGTATTTATAATAGATTAGGGAGCACCAGTAGATGTGGTGTATTTATATTTTCAGAAAGCTTTTGATGAAGTCCCACATAAGATGTCCGTGTGCAATATTAAAGCACATGGAATTAGGTGTAATATATTGGCATGGATTGAGAATTGGTTAGCAGACAGGGAATGGATCTAGGAATAAAAGGGTCTTTTTCAAAGTGGCAGGCAGTGACGAGTGTGATCCCACAGGGGGCAATGCTTGGGGCCCCAGCTATTCATCAATGATTTGGATGAGCGAACCAAATGTAATCTTACCAAGTTTGCTGACAACACTAGACTTGGTGGGAATGTGAATGGCGAGGAGAATGTTAAGAGACTTCAAGGTGATTTGGACAAGTTGAATGAGTGGGCAAATACATGGCAAATGCAGTATAATGTGGATAAATGTGAAGCTATCCACTTTGGATTGGATTGGATTGGATTTGTTTATTGTCACGTGTACCGAGGTACAGTGAAAAGTATTTATCTGCGAGCAGCTCAACAGATCATTAAGTACATGAGAAGAAAAGGGAATAAAAGAAAATACATAATAGGGCAACACATGGTACACAATGTAACTACATAAGCACCGGGAAACAAGATTAGAACGAGTATAAATTAAGTAAAAAGTGGATCTGTTGGGGAGAGCTCGCAGAGTCGCCTCGCACCGGCGCCATCTTCTGGACAAATAGAAAAATACAATCTGGAAAAATAAAAAGGCAGAGTATTAGGTAAATGGTGATAGATTGCAGAATGTTGATGCACAAATGGACCTAGTACACCAATCACTGAAAGCAAGCATTCAGGTACAGCAAGCAGTTATGAAGGCAAATGGTATGTTGGCCTACATTAAAAGAGGAATTGAGTACAGGAGCCAGGATATCTTACTGCAGCTGTACAGGGCCTTGGTGAGACCACACTGGGAGTATCGTGTGCATTTTTGGTCTGCTTATCTAAGAAAGGATATATTTGCCATAGAGGGAGTGCAGCGAATGTTCACCAGACTGATTCCTGGAATGGCAGGAATTTTGTGTGAGGAGAGATTGGGTCGCCTGTATTCACTGGAAGTTTAAAAAAGTGGAGGGGATCTGATTGAAACATGTAAAATTCTGGAAGAGCTGGACAGAATGGATGCAGGGGAATGATGTTTCTGTAAAAAAATTAATAATGCAAGGGAGATTTTAGTCGCTGAATGAGCGTTACTCCTGTACATCAGTAGGAATTGATTAAGGTGTTTGATCAGCGAACCTTGTTCCGTCATTGCTCTCAATGCGTGTTTCATGGTTTGAATGAAACGTTGTTAGTCCACTCATTGCAGGATGGTATGGTGCAGACCTGTTATGTTGAATACCATTCTCTTTCAAGAATTCTTGGGAGACAAATTGAGGTCCGTTATCGCTTACCAATTGCTCAGGGATTCCAAACGTACTAAGACCTCCTGGCCTCTCGATCGTCGTTTCTGATGAAGTTGGCTTCACTAGCCACTCCTGGCCGCTTTGAATGAGAATCTACCGTTACTAAGAATATATGTTCTTTAAAAGATCCTGCAAAGTCGACGTGCCCCTATTGCTAAGTCTCTTCCGGTCATTCCCAAGGATGTCGCGGTGCTAACGGTGGCATGTTTCATATGTTCACACATGAAGAACACATTTCAGCTTTCTCTTCAAACTCCATACCCAGTCCAGGCTACCAGAAATAACTTTAGAACCATAGAAAGGTTCCAGCACCGAAGGAGGCCATTCGGCCCATCCTGTTCATGCCAGCCCGAAGACACCTAGGTGCCCTTTCTAATCCCATCTTCCTGCACCCAGTCCACCGCCCTGTAGCTTAGAGCAATTATAGTGTAAATCCAGGTACTTTTAAACAGCATTTAGGGTCCCTGCCTCCACCACCAACTCGGGCAGCGAATTCCAGACTCCCGTCATATCCCCTGGTTCTAGAATTCTCCACCAAGGGAAACAACTTTATCCAGTCCACTCTATCTCTTCCCCATATAATTTTGTACACTTCAATCAAGTCACCCCTTAGCCTTTGTTCCGAAGAAAATAACCCCAACCGATCCAATCTTTCCTCATAGCTGCTGTACGTCTCTAGCCCAGCAACATTCTCGTGAACAATTCATACGCACAATTCCACAGTGGCCTTCATGCAATTTATTTAACACTCGTCTTTTCAGTGGTAGCAGAATGATCGCTCGGAGTCCCAAAGAAGACATCCTGGCTGTACAGACAACTCCAGTCTCCTGGTGGAGTACAGCTTCAGGTCAGGTTTTAGTTCTGAGGTCTCGCCTCATGGTACCATATCCATTACTTCAGAGAGTATTGGATCGCTCCAAATGAACTACTTCAGTTGTCCTGAAGTAACAGGTGTCCTGTCTAACTATTCAAAGTAGAAAATATTTCTGCTCGAGTATGGTGAACTACTTGCTGACAAACTACTTGGCAGTAGTAATCGTGAAAGCCCCCCGGCATTGTGATGGAGAATTGGTTGTTCATATGTTTTAGTGCCTGGCTTCTCCAGTTGCACTAAACTTCTGATGAGATTCAATGTTTTTTCCCCCATCATGTTAAGGAATGTGGGAACTCTTAATATCTTCTGTTATTTTGTTTGCCTGCGCAAAATTGTCAAGACACTCAGTATAGGAACCCCATTGCTCCGCCAAAGTGTTCAAAGGCGCCAAAAGCTCCTGTTATTTTCTTCCTAATGGATGTTCCCCCAAATGCACACTTTGAAATGTGCTTTCAGCAGCTACCTTGCTTTTAACATTAAAACAAGGCAACAACCTGAGCTTCAGCATCTTTTTTTTAAACACCTACTGCTCTATAAATTGCTCTGTGGAGGATCACTAGTCACGTTCACCTTGGCCCATTATGTCCGGAGTACATGCGAGAGCTTTTCTTCGAAGTCTTTTTCCCCAACTTTTGTTTATTTGTTTTCCCTCCCAGGTGGCTACCAAGTGCCGTTTGAAGTCCATGTCACCATTTTTTGTGTTGTGTAATGTGGGTAACTGACGCGAGGAAGCACCGAGGGTTAAAAGCTAACAGAGCTTTATTTACAAGGTGTGTTCACTACAGGCTGCTTCCTCACTCAGGCACTTTCCCGCTCTAGCGACGTGTGATGTCACTTCCGGTGACGCCACTTCCGGTGACGACGTGCATATATTAATACGCAATGCTGACTGCAGATAATACGATTCAATATAAATACATAACAGTCACAGCTCCAGGATCGGATTAGGTCATTTAAGACTAAGATGAAGAGAAACATCTTCACTCAGAGGGTGATGAACCTATGGAATTCTCGACCACAGAAGACTGGAGGCCAAGTCACGGAATATATTTAAGAAGAAAATAGATAGATTTCTCGACTGCAAAGGCATCAAGGGGTATGGAGAGAATGCAGGAGTATGGCATTGGGATAGAGAATCAGCCATGGTCATATTAAATGGCGGAGCAGGCGCGAAGGCCGAATTACCTGCTCCGGTCGGTAGGGTGAAGGATATGCTGGCCATTGAGGTTACAGATTATGGTCGATGGCCCACAGCGCCTCATGGATGCTCAGCTTGGATCTGTTCTGAATCTGCCTCATTTAGCACGGTGGCTGTGACTCGTGAACACGATGGGGGACATCCTCAGTGTGAAGACAGGACTTTGTGTCCACAAGGACTGTGTGGTCGTCACTCCTACACTTCATCAGGTAGATTGGTGAGGACGCAGTCGCGTAGGTTTTTTTGTCACATTAGCTCCCTCACCCCCTGCCACAGGTCCAGTCTGTCAGGTACGTCCTCCAGGACTCGTCCCCCTACTTGGTCAGTACTTGGGCTGTCAAGCCACTCTTGATGATGGTCATTTTGAAGTGCCCACCCAGAGAACGTTCTGTGCCCTCGCTACCCTCTGTGCTTCAAGTGGTGTTCAACATGGAGATGTACTGATTCATCAACGGGGGGAGAGCTGCAGGTGGTAAGCAGCAGAAAGTTCTGTTGTCCATGTTTGACTTGATGCCATGATACTTCATGGGGTCCGGAGGCAATGTTGAGGGATCTCAGGGCCACTCCCTCACAGGTGTTATGCTATTGGGGCGAGACATATGAAGCAAGAATCTGGAAAATATCCTGGGAAACATGATTCCTTGTCAGGCTGTTGCTTGATGATCGGTGGGGCTGCTTTCCAATTTTGGCACAGATTTACATATGTTACTAAGAAGGAGCGTGAAGGGTCAGATGGCCATGTTGTATTCCGTACCTTGGTCAATGCCGGGTGGCCCCGTCCAGCTTTGTTTTTCTTACAATTTTCTACAGCAATTTGCTCGGCCATTTCAGAGGCAGGTAAGAGTCGGTCACGTTGCTGTGGGTCTGGAGTCTGTGTAGGCCAGATCGGGTAAGGGCAGCAGTTTTACTTCCCCAAAGGACATTAATGAGCCAGAGGGGTTTTTACAACAATAGTTGGTTGATGGTCACCTTTACTGAGACTAACTTTTTATTCCAGAACATGTAATTAGCTGTCTTGGTGGGATTTGAACTCATTTGGCAGAATTTAATCCAGGCAACTGGGACCTCACCTGCTGGTTGGAGAGTCTTTGTTGCCTCCTTTGGGCAAGGCCCGTGGTATTAAGTGCCAGCCAGGCACTTGGGTGGCCAACGCTGGACTTTTCCCAGATTCAAGGACCCCCATGGCTGGAATTTCCACGGTAGCTACCAGAAATGCATCAATCATAGGTCGAGGGTCAGCGAGAGACACGGGCAATTCCTGAGTGAGGATGGGATAAGGGTCATTGAGAAGAGCTTGCTGGCTGGGGGTGTCGGAAAAAAGGAACAGGGAGTTACCGCTT
The DNA here is from genome assembly GCF_047496885.1 of Scyliorhinus torazame. NCBI lineage: Eukaryota > Metazoa > Chordata > Chondrichthyes > Carcharhiniformes > Scyliorhinidae > Scyliorhinus > Scyliorhinus torazame. The sequence goes on from NC_092714.1 coordinate 8,331,631, forward strand.
AGCGGTTCCCACCTTCCGTTGGCTAGGTCCCTCAATCAGTGGCCAAGCGACAGAGTGTCTTGACCATAAGGAATGCACCCTGCACCGCCCCCGGAGTTTGCTTAACAGGCTCCCCTCATGGCGACTGCCTCACCCATTGCTGGTCGAATTCCAGCAGAGGTGGGATGTGGCCATAGAGTGGGCATTGATTGTGGTGGCAGTGCGTGAAAGCCATCCTTCAGTCTGCCAACCCTGGATTTAATCAGTGCAGAGGAGGGAAGATGGGAGATCCATTCCGGGTGGATGCTGGGACAGTGAGTAAATTTAAGGAGGAGTTATGCAGAATTTTAATCAGTAATGGGTTGAAGGGTTATGGAGAACGGGCAGGACGATGGAGTTGAGGCCAGGATGGGATCAGCCATGATCACATTTGAGGGTGTTAGGCTCGGGAAGCTAAATTGCCGACTCCCACTCCTAGGTCATGTGTTCTAGGGAGGAGATGCTCTGGCTGATTTCGTAATCCAGCTCTTGGTCTGGAACATTGTCCGTAACAGATGAGGAATATATCAGCCATGATAGAATGGCGGAGCAGACTCGATGGGCTGAATGGCCTAATTCTGCTCCTGTATGTTATGCTATGAACGAATATATCCTCCTCCCCACAAACCTCCAAACCCATCTCCGGGGAGGCACTAAATTGAGCCCAGTGTCCCGAGTTGAAGTCTCTGGCCTCTGGTTCATTAATCACATTGGTCATACAACCACACCCTTAAAAAAAATCCCTTTTATTATCTAATTTGTGATAAGTCCTAACTGAAATAATAGGAGATACAACCTTCTGCTGTCAGCTGCATCAGTCTGAAAATGGTCTTGGCCACTTTGTTTAATCTCTTTCTCCTTGCGTTGCTGCTCTGCACATTGCTGTATTAATGGTAATTTGATCCTGTGCAGCAGATGGCTCGATGAGGAAGTTGCTGAGCAATTTAACACTGGGAGATGCATTTTCTAGTCTATAGCATCTTGATCAGCACTGATTGCTGCCTCCAGAAAGCCGAGTATAAACATAGCTTCAGTAATGTGTTGTTGTACCTGGATTTAAACTGCCACAGTCAACACTTTTGCAAGCTGCTCTTTATTTTTATTTGAAAGACTCCCTGCTCATTCTTTCCCTCTTCATTCTCGGGATGTGGATGTCACTGGCTCAGCGAGCATCCACTTACTGGCCCGCGTCCAGCTGACCAGCTAGCTGAGCCCCTTCAGAGAGCAGGGATGAGTAAACTGGTTCTTGGGAGCTGGAGTCAAATACAGGCTCAGATCAGGTAAGGGTAGCAGGTTTGCATCCCTGACGGATATTAGTGAACTAGCTATCTAGATTTTCAAATTGGAATACATCCCTCTATTTCTGTCCACCTGAAAATGTCGGAAATCTAGACCAGCTGAAAGGGTGTGAATCCTTTGCCTGGACTGGGAAATCGGTGATCCCTCGAATGGAGATTGACAAAGGGTAAGAAATAAGACGATGGGTTGTTTGCTTAATCAACAGCTGGATAAGAAGTGGCAGTCATCCTGAGAAGACTTGAAGGAACAGAAAGCAGTGAAATTAGTTGATTAACTCAGCAAAATCGGAGCAGAGGTCACAGACTAGCAGATTCGCCGCCTCTGCAGTTTTTTCAGCTCCTCACCTAATGCTGCCAGACCATTGGAGCCCGACGACAGACAAGCTTTGGAGTTGGCGTCCCGGGTATAAAGTTTGTGGGTGGGCGCTGCGACATATAGCTTCAGTCTTTCCAAGACCACTGTTCACGGATGCATTCACATATGGCTAGATTAATAATAGTAATAATCTTTATTAGTCCCGCAAGTAGGCTTACATTAACACGGCAATGAGGTTACTGTGAAAGAACAAAGAAACGTACAGCACAGGAACAGACCCTTCAAGCCTGTGCCGACCATGCTGCCCGTCTAAACTAAAATCTTCTACACTTCCTGGGTCCGTATCCCACTATTCCCATCCTATTCATGTATTTGTCAAGATGCCCTTTAAATGTCACTATCGTCCCTGCTTCCACCACCTCCTCCGGTAGCGAGTTCCAGGCACCCACTACCCTCTGTGTAAAAAAACTTGCCTCGTACATCTCCTCTAAACCTTGCCCCTTGCACCTTAAACCTATGCCCCCTAGTAATTTACCCCTCTACCCTGTGAAAAAGCCTCTGACCATCCACTCTGTCTATGCCCCACATAATTTTGTAGACCTCTATCAGGTCGCCCCTCAACCTCCGTCATTCCAGTGAGAACAAACCGAGTTTATTCAACCACTCCTCATAGCTAATGCCCTCCATACCAGGCAACATCCTGGTGAATCTCTTCTGCACCCTCTCTAAAGCCTCCACATCCTTCTGGTAGTGTGGCGACCTGAATTGAACACTATACTCCAAGTGTGGCCTAACTAAGGTTCTATACAGCTGCAACATGACTTGCCAATTCTTATACTCAATGCCCCGAAAAGTCCCTAGACTCCACATTCCGGCGACTGTTCGGGTACACTGAGGGAGAATTCAGAATGTCCAATTCACCTAACAAGTTTTTCCGGACTTGTGGGAGCAAACCGGGGCGTCCGGAGGAGACCCCCGCAGACACGGGGAGAACGCGCAGACTCCACACAGACAGGGACCCAAGATAGAAATGACCCCGGGACCCTGGCGCTGCGAGGCAACAGTGCTAACCACTGTGCTCTATTCCTCAGACCGTTGAGGCAAAGCAATTATAGATGTATTGAATATATAGTACAGGCAATACTAAAGCATATAGTCATCCTACACGCGCACCTTATGGCTATCGCATTCAACGTGTTACAATTCCGATCTCAATATTTGTGTGGAATCCATGCTCGCAGTGCAATTCACCTTTCCTTTGCCCTACCTGTGGCAATCTGAATATTTTTACATTGCATAATCTTATCTAAAGTTATAAACACCTACATATAAGAAACTAATAATGTATATCCCAGTTTCATAGCTGATTTCTTCATTGTCTTATCAAGAATTGCATACGTTTTCTGTTCCATCATGTAGAGCTTCTCATTACAAGACTCTCTTTGTCTCTGTACCAGTCAGCACCAGCTCCTTCTTCTGAACTCTCATTAGAACAGGTAATGTTTCCCTACTCCCCCAATGTTTTCTTTTGTAGGACTAACTATTGTCCTTGCAGTGACAGACCATGCAACAGTGTTCACAAACTTGGGACTGGCATGCTTTCAATCAATTTGTCCCAATAAGGCGGCGATTGCTTAGCAGAAACCTGCTGGTAATGTGCGGATGAAGCTCCGTTTGAAAGTCCCGTAAGTCCCCAATAGAATTGCTGTACATCACGATTTAAAAATCATACCAGCCCACTCAATAAATAAGTTATTATTATTGATATTGAAATAATCTTGACGTCCACAGCAGAGTTATAGAAACAGGATGAATTGCTTCATCCTCCAAAGCCTGTTCCAATGTGAAATTAGATTGTGGCTATCTGTATTTTAACTCCATCTACCTGTCTTCATTCTGTAGCCCTGACCTCTAACAGGAATCCACCAATCTAGTTTTCTAGGATTAGTGTTTGGAACTTAAATAAGGGCAAGTTGAAGACGGAGTTGACTAAAGTGAACTGGGAAATTAGGTTAAGGGATCAATCGAGATGCAATGGCAGACATTGGAGAAGATACTTCCGAATACTCAGCAAGGGTAGATTGCAGTAAGAGAGAAATGCTATCGGGAAGGACATAGCATGTATGGCTAATTAAACAAGTTATAGAATAGTATCAAATTGAAAGAGAAAGTGTACTTTACCATGAAGATTAGAGGCAGGTTAGACGATTGGACAGAATATCAGAAATAGCAAAGGTGGGTGGCACAGTGATGGACATAGAAGTCCCCACCCAGAGTACATTCTGTACCCTTGCCATCCTCAGTGCTCCCTCCAAGTGGTGTTCAACATGGAGGAGTACTGATTCATCAGCTGAGAGTGGAAGGTATGTGGTAATCAGCAGAAGGTTTCCTTGTCCATGTTTGACCTGAAACGGGTGGCGCAGTGGGTTAGCCCTGTTGCCTCACGGCGCCGAGGTCCCAGGTTCGATCCCGGCTCTGGGTCACTGTCTGTGTGGAGTTTGCACGTTCTCCCCGTGTTTGCGTGGGTTTCGCCCCCACAACCCAAAGATGTGCCGCGTAGGTGGATTGGCTACGCTAAATTGCCCCTTAATTGGAAAAAATTAATTGGGTACTCTAAATTTAAAAGGCAACATTTTTGACCTGAAGCCACGAGACGTCACGGGGTCCGGAGTCGGTGTTGAGGACTCCCAGAGCAACTCCCTCCCGCTACTCGTGTGCCCCGCCACCTTTGCTGGGCATGGGATGGTGATAGTGGTGTCTGGGACATTGTCTGTAAGGTACGATTCTGTGAGTGTCTGTCAGGCTGCTGCTTGACTAGTCTGTGAGGCAGCTCTCCCAACTTTGGCACAAGCCCCGAGATGTTAGTGAGGAGGACTTTGCAGAGCCGACAGGGCTGGGTTTGCCATTGTCGTTTCCAGTGCCTGGGTCGATGCCGGGTGGTCCGTCTGGTTTCATTCCTTTTCATTGAATTAGTCGCGGTTTGGTACAACGGATTGGCTTGCTAGGGTATTTCAGAGGTCAACCATATTGCTGTGGACCTGGAGTCATATGTAGGCCAGAACAGGTGAGGACTGCAGATTTCTCCCCGTGTCTGCGTGGGATTCCTCCGGGTGCTGCGGTTTCCTCCCACAGTCCAAAGATGTGCAGGTTAGGTGGATTGGCCATGCTAAATTGCTCTTAGTGTCCACAAAATGTTAGGTGGAGTTTACTGGGTTACGGGGATAGGGTAAAGGCGTGGGCTAAAATAGGGTGCTCTTTGCAAGGTCCGGTGCAGACTCAATGGGCTGAATGGCCTCCTTCTGCACTGTAAATTCTATGATTCCTTTCCGAAAGGGCATTAGTGAACCCAATCAGTTTTGTGCGACAATGGTTTTGCGATCATCATTAGACTTTTAATTCCAGATGATTTTTTGGATTCAATTTCCACATCTACAGACGTCCCCAGATCATACTCTGGGTCTCTGGATCACTAGTCCAGTGCCAATGCCAATAATCCATCTCCTCCCCACTGAGGGATTGATAATGGAAAATAAGGAGGTGGTGGATAAATTGAGCAGATATGTTAACGTCTGTTTTCACTGTAGACGATACAAATAACACCCCGGAAATAATTGTGAATCAGGAGGTGAAAGGGAGGGAAGAGCTTGAAAAAATTACAGTCACCGAGGAAAGAGTATCGGGCAAATTATTAGAACAGAAAGATAACGGCTGGGATTCTCCCTTCCGGGGACTAAGTCCCCGCGCTGGCAGGAGAACCGGCGCCAACCACTCCGGCGTCAACAGCCCCTGAAGGTGCGGAATTCTCTGCATTTTCGGGGGCTAGGTGGACGGCGGAGGGTTGGCACCACTCCAGCCGGCGGCGATGGGATGGCGCGAGTTCGCGCATGTGCGGAACAGCCGCCGTGATTCCGCGCATGCGCAGACCGTCCGGCGTATTTTGGCGCATGTGCGGGCGTTTCTCTTCTCCGCGCTGGCCATGGCGGAGCCCTCCAGCCCCTAACCCAGGTCCTATGAGAATGGAAAATAATGAATGTGACTCCTCTATTCAAGAAATGAACGAGACAGAAAGCAGGAAGCAATTAGCTGTCATAAAGGAAATGCCGGAATCCTTCATTAAGGAGGTTATAGTGGGGCACTTAGAAAATCTCAATTCAATCAGCCAGTCTCAACGTCACTTTGTGAAGGAGGAATCATGCTTCACTGATTTGTTACAGTTCTTTGAGGAAGTAACGAGCAACGTGGATAAAGGTGAACCTGTGGGTGTGCTGTACTTGGATTTCCAGAAGGCATTTAATGAGATGCCATATTAAAGGTCACAACATAAAATAAGAGTTGATTGTGTGGGGGCTAAGGTATCAGCATGGATAGATTGGTTAGCTAGTAGCAGAAGGTAGGCACAAATGAGTAATTTGGGGTTTGCAAGATGTAACCAGTGATTTGCCACAGTGATCTGTGCTGGGGCCTCAACTTTTTACAATTTATATTAGGACTTGGATGATGGGATCCATGATTGCTGAATTTGCTGATATCAGTAAAACAGGAAGAAAATTAAGTTGTGAAGAGAGCGTAGGGAGTTCGCAAAGGGATTTAGATAGGTTAAGTGAGTAGGCAAAACATTTGACAGATAGAGTGTATAATGTGGGAGAATGTGAACTTATCCTATTTGGCAGGAAAGATAAAAAAGCAGCAAATTATTGTAAGAGAGAGCACTGGGGTGCAGGGAGATCCAGCTGTTGATACCAGTGTTGTAGCCGGACTGGAACAGCTTGGCGGGGGCTAATTCGAGAGCACAAGTCTTCACTATCATTGCCAGTAGCCAGTGCCTTCTTGATATTGTTAAATTGTTGGGCAGCAACAGTAGTTAGTGCTGCTGCCTCACGGTGCCGAGGTCCCAGGTTCAATCCCAGCTCTGGGTCACTGTCTGTGTGGAGTTTGCACATTCTCCCCGTGTTTGCGTGGGTTCCGCCCCCACAACCCAAAGATGTGCAGGGTAGGTGGATTGGTCACGCTAAATTGCCCCTTAATTGGAAAAATTTTTTTTAAAAAAGATATTGTCAATTGTCGTAAAAACCCATCTGGTTCACTAAGGCAGCACAGGATCAGGCCCTTCGGCCCTCCAAGCCTGCGCCGACCATGGTACCTGCCTAAACGAAAACCGTCTGCACTTATGGAGTCCGTGTCCTTCCATTCCCCCCCTTTTCATATATTTGTCTAGATGTCCCTTAAATGCCGCTATCGTACCTGGTCCCACCACCTTCCCAGGCAGCGCGTTCCATATATCTACCACAAATACATACCGCTACTGTCTTTTAGGGAAGGAAATCTGCCATCCTTATCTGGTCTGGCTGACATGTGATTCCACACACCACAACAATGGGGCAGGCTCTTTACTGACCTCTGAAATGTCTTAGAAAGCTATTCAGTTGCACAAAACCAGTAAGGAACAATCAAACCAGATGGACTGCATTCATTCAAAAAGGTGGCTGACCTCTTTTCAAGGGTTATTTGGGATGGGCAGCTGGCCTTCCATCCAATGCTAACTTAATTTAAAAATCGCGCACAGTAAATTGAATTAGGTTGTTTTAATTTGTGTTGCCGGAGACCTCAGGAGGTCATCGATCCGGAACTTCTTGCTGATGATAATTGCAAGTGCTTCAGCCTTTTCTTTTGTCCTGATGTGCTGGGCATGCCCATCACTGAGGATGGGGATATTTCTGGAGCCTTCTCGGGCAGCACGGTAGCACAGTGGTTAGCACTGTGGCTTCACAGCGCCAGGGTCCCGGGTTCGATTCCCCGCTGGGCCACTGTCTGTGCGGAGTCTGCACGTTCTCCCCATGTCTGTGTGGGCTTCCTGCGGGTGCTCCGGTTTCCTCCCATAGTCCAAAGACGTGCAGGTTAGGTGGATTGGCCATAATAAATTGCTCTTAGTGACCAAAAAAAAGATTAGGAGGGATTATTGGGCTACGGGGATAGGGTGGAAGTGAGGGCTTAAGTGGGTCGGTGCAGACTCGATGGGCCGAATGGCCTCCTTCTGCACTGTATGTTCTGTGTCCTCCTCCCGTTAGTTGATCAATTGTCCACCACCATGCAGAACCAGATGTGGCTGACTTTCAAAGCTTTGATCTGATGATTGTGAAAGGGCGGCACAGTGGTTAGCACTCCTCCCTCATGGCGCCAGGGTCCTGGTTTCAATACCAGCCTTGGGCCACTGTCTGTGCGGAGTCTGCACGTTCGCCCCATGTGTGCGTGGGTTTCCTCCGGGTGCTCCGGCTTCCTCCCACAGTCCAAGGATGTGCAGTTTAGGTGGATTAACATGTTAAATGGTCCCTTAGTTTCTAAAGATGTGCAGGTTAGGTGGGTTAACAGGGATAGGGCAGGGGAGTGATCCTAGGTAGATACTCTTTTCAGAGGGTTGGTGCAGACTCGATGGGCCGAATGGCTTTCTTCTGCATTGTAGCAATCCTATGACACTCTAAATCACTGAGTTCTATCTATTGCTTACTGCTTCCACAATTTGGCACACAAATAGTCCTGTGTTATAGCTTCACCAGATTGATACTTTACGCCTAGTACTGCTACGTCCATGCTTTGCTGAACTCCTCATTGAACCAGGGTTGATCCCCTGGTTTAACAATAATGGTAGAGTGGGGGATGTGCCGGGCCATGAGCTTACAGACATATAATCGGAAAGTGCTGGGAATACTCAACAGGTCTGGCAGCATCTGTGGAGAGAGAAACGGAGTTAATGTTTCCAGTTGAATATGATTCTTCCTCAGAAACCCGAGACTTGTGTTTCAGATTTCCAGCTCCCACAGTATTCTGTGTTTGTTTCAGTAATGCAATTACAGATCATGGTTCAGGACAATGCTGCTGCCAGTGATCACCCGCAGTGTTGGACTGCCGGATCTGTTTTGAATCGCTGACGTTTAGCACAGCGGTAGTGTCGCACAACATGAAGGGCGGTATCCTCAGAGTGAAGATGGGACTTTGTCTCCAGAAATGGCTGTGGTGGTGGTTACTGCGACCAATACTGTCATGGACAGATACACCTCTGGCAGGTAGATTGGTGAAGGCAATGCAAAGTAGTTGAAATATTCACAGAGGCAAGTCTATGCTAAATTGCTTAATGCAGAGATCAGTGTAACTATTTGGCGATCACTGAAGTCCTGGCTCCGCTCTACATGAAGGTCTGGACACTGAGTGTCAATAAGCTATTCAACTGCATTAGTGCTGTTTTCCCCCAATACTGTGAAACACCACAACTCAAACTAACCTTTCTACTCTTCTCACTCCAAATGTCCGATAGGTTCCCCTTCCTCATCCAATCCGAGGTCCTAAGGGGTTTCTACGCAGTAATTAACTGAATTATTGTTATTGATTTCGATACACAATAGGATTTGTTTGTGCGAGTGACTGGGAAGAGACGATTGAAGGGTGGATACCTGATCTTTAATTAAAGGGGTTTGATGGGGTGGGATGTGGAGAGGTTGTTTCCATTTGTTTCCACACCGCTGAACACCAGAGTCTTCGATAGTAACAACGTAATCAAACAAGGAGTTCAGAAGAAACATATTTATCCAGAGAGGTGGAAGAATGTGAAACTTGCGACAACACAACAGTTAAGGCGATTACCATCGATGTATTTTGGGTAGGAGGAAGCTCATTAGATGGTAAACATTGCCATAGACCAGTTGGATGGGCTGGCCTGTTTCTGCGATGTAGTATTCTGTGTTGATACACACAAAGATTTTTCATTGCAAGTCTGCATGCTTGGATAATTTAGAGAGCACTTATAATTTCAAACGTTGTTTTTTTTTCCTTAATCATTATGTCTAGATATAAAATAGTGCTGGACACTGATGCAAAAGAGTATGGTGGTCACGGTCGGTTAAACCACAACACAGACTTCTTCACAGATTCCCAATATCAAAACGATCGGCCCAACTCATTGCTGGTAAGTACCGCGACCAGTCTCGTCCAGAGGATTTCACTGGACACTTCCCCATGAAAGCTGGGGCACATGTAGATTCCTCTTCCCTTCCACAGCCATATAATAACCTGGTATAGGAAAACCAGGCTCAGTAATGGGATAAAAATTATTCTGGAAAATCATCCTGCTCTCTGAGGCAGGAGAAATGGAACCATCAAAACGTTACGACACAGAAAGAAACCATTCAGCCCATCAGGCCTGAGACAGCTGAAAGAATTGCTGGTCATTCTAATCCCACCTTCCAACACCTGCTCTGTAACCTTGCAGGTCAACCTTTATCGACTGTGTACTTCCAAACCTGGTGGTGTCTAGGGTAAGAGTTTTGTAATCACGCACAAGGGTGAATACTGCGGGTTATCAGCCTGAAACAAGAGCTGGCGACAGTGTGCTCAATGTGGCATCACAAAACGTGCTTCAAAGGTGTTAAATATATAGAGACGCCACTGTAGCAATTTGGCTGCGAGCTTTTCTACTTTGAAGAACAAATCCTAGGGCGCGGGACACTGTTGCTGGACTGATAACTCATGTGGTTTCAAGAAATGCAGACTTAAAAATAGAAAATAATCTCCTTTTTCTGACAATCACCACTCTGTTTGTCTTGATGTTTGACATTATCATTGTAAAACATGGTGTACCAACAATGTGAAAGAATGGCTACTGTTTATTCCAATAAATCTGTGCCTCTACATACTCAAAAGTAGGATATCAATAGAGGACTTTGAACAATCCAGGTGAAATCTTAGAGCTGACTACCATCAAACTACTGAAAATGGCTCTACACGGAGGGCTAGCTTCTAAGCAATATTTGGTAACTAGCTGTGAACCTATTCATTTCGGACCGTTGTCATGTTGTGTATGTCATCTATTGCAGGTGACAATGTTGCATCACATACATTTTGGCTGGAATGTGAATAGCTTATTGATAAATTAACCTTATACCGTTGTATATTCTCTCACTTTCCATGATAAAATATTAATATCTTCACAAACTCATGATATCCACAAAGAACATTACTTTTTCAGGTATGTCACTACTGCAGGATAATCTAGTTGCACATAGCAATTGCAGCCAATTCGCACACTGCAAGGACCCACACACCGCAATCTGACATTCATTAGATAATCTTTTAGTGATGTTGATTGAGGGATAGATATTGTCTAGGATCCCCTGCTCTTTTTCAAATAATGGTGTAATAAAATGGAATAAAGGATACAATTCTAAAAGGAATGCAGGAGCAGACAGAGCTGGGTGTATATGTGTGCATAAACCATTGAAGGTAGGAAAATGAAAATGAAATGAAAATCGCTTATTGTCACGAGTAGGCTTCAATGAAGTTACTGTGAAAAGCCCCTAGTCGCCACATTCCGGCGCCTGTTCGGGGAGGCTGGTACAGGAGGACAGGTGGAGGGAGCCGTTAATAAATCATACAGTATCCTGGGTTTTATTAATAGGGACATAGAGCACAAGAATAAGGAGGTTATGTTAAACCTGTATAAAACACTTGTTCAGCGTCAACTGGAGTATTGAATCCAGTTCTGGGCTTCACGCTTAAGGATATGAAGGTATTGGAGAGGTTGCAGAAAAGATTCACAAGAATAGTTCCAGCGATGAGGAACTTCAGTTACGTGGATAGATTGGAGATGTTAGCTTGACTTATGTCATTGGGAAAATGCCAGAGAACATTATAAAGGATGTAGTAGCAGAGCATTTAGAAATGCATAATATAATGAAACAGAATCAGGAAGGCTTCATGAAGGTGAAATTGTGCCCACCAAATTTATCTTTGAAGTGGTAATGAGCAGGATAGATGAATGGGAACCAGTAGATGTAAATATATTGGATTTCCAAAAAGCATTCGATAAGGTACCGCACAATAGGCTACTTAATAAGATAAGAGCCCATGGTGTTGATGGTTGCATATTCGCATGGATGGAGGATTGGCTAACTGACAGATGACACAGTTGGGTTAAGAGGAGTATTTTCAGATTGGCAACCTGTAACTGGTGGAGTGCCACAGGGATCAGTGCTGGGGCCACAATTATTTACAATATATATTCATGACTTGGATATTGCTAAGTTTGCAGATGACACACAACTAGGTGGGAAGGCAAGTGGTGAGAATGACACAAAGAGGCCACAGAGGGATATTGACAGGTTAGGTGAGTGTGCAAACACTTGGCAGATAGAATATAATGTAGGAGAATGTGAAATGATGCACTTTGGTAGGAATAATAAAGGAGCTAAATATTCTTTCAATGGAGACTGCAGTAAACTGCAGCACGGAGGGATCTGGGGCCCTCATGCACAAATCACAAGCTAACATGCAGGTTCAGCAGGTAAGGGAAGGCAATTGGAATGTTGGCCTTTATTTCAGAGGGAATGGAGTATAAAAATAGGGAAGTCTTACTAAAAGTATACAAGGCACTAGTTCGACCACACCTGGAATACTGTGAACAGTTTTGGTCCCCTTATCGAAGGAAAGATAGGTAAAGGTAAGGTCAAGTGGCCATAGTCCCAGGTGACCATCGGCTGCTTTCACCTTTGAGGGCGGAGATCTGACTGGTGGTGGTTTAACCTGAGGATCACCACACCTCAAGCGAGGGGCGAGGTTGAGAAGGCGGAGTCTTCATGAATAACATGAAGATTCCTATTGTGTGGTACCTATGGAAAGATATACTGGCATTGGAGGCAGTCCAGAGAAGGTTGACCCTGGGTTTGGGAAGATTTTCTTGGGAGAGGTTGAGTAGGTTAGGCCTGTACTCATTGGGAGTTTAGAAGAATGAGAAGTGACCTTATTGAGACATATCAGATTCTCAGGGGGTTTCATAGGGTAGATGCTGAGAGATTATTTTGCTTTTGCTTCAGTATTCACTAGAGAGAGGGACATTGTTGCTCGTGAAAACAACATGAGCCAGGTTAATAACTCAAACAGGTTGATATTAAGAAGGAGGATGTGCTGGAAATTTTGAAAAGCATCAGGATAGGCAAGTCCCCTGGGCCAGATGGGACATACCTAAGGTTACTACGGGAAGTGAGGGAGGAAATTGTTGCGCCAATGGCGATAATCTTTGTGTCCTCACTCTCCACTGGAGCAGTACTGGATGATTGGAGGGAGGTGAATGTTGTTCCCCTGTTCAAGAAAGGGAATAGGGAAATCCCTGGCAATTACAGACCAGCCAGTCTTACGTCTGTGGTGAGCAAAATACTGGAAAGGATCCTGAGAGATAGGATTTATGATTATTTAGAAAAACATAGTTTGATTAAAGATAGTCAGCATGGCTTTGTGAGGGGCAGGTCTTGCCTCACAAGCCTCATTGAATTCTTTGAGGATGTGACGAGACACATTGATGAAAGTAGGGCAGTTGATGTGGTGTACATGGATTTCAGTAAGGCATTTGATAAGGTTCCCCATGGTAGGCTCATTCAGAAAGTAAGGGGTCATGGGATACAGGGAAATTTGGCTGTCTGGATACAGAATTGGCTGGCTGAAAGAAGACAGCGAGTGGTAGTGGATGCAAAGTATTCCTCCTGGTGGTCGGTGACCAGTGGTGTCCCACAGGGATCTGTTCTGGGACCTCTGCTCTTTGTGGTTTTTATAAATGAGGAAGTGGAAGGGTTAGTTAGTAAGTTTGCCGATGCCACGAAGGTTGGTGGAGTTGTAGATGTCGAGTGCTGTTGCAGGTTACAACAGGACATTGACAGGATGCAGAGCTGGGCTGAGACGTGGCAGATGGAGTTCAACCTAGATAAACGTGAATTGATTAATTTTGGAAGGTCGAATTTGAATGCCGAATACAGAGTTAAAGGCAGGATTCTTGGAAGTGTGGAGGAACAGAGGGATCTTGGGGTCCATGTACATAGATCCCTCAAAGCTGCCACCCAGGTTGATAGGGTTGTTAAGAAGGCGTATGGTGTGTTGGCTTTCATTAACAGGGAGATTGAGTTTAAGAGCCGCGAGGTTTTGCTGCAGCTTTATAAAACCCTGGTTAGACCACACTTGGAATATTGTGTCCAGTTCTGGTCGCCTCATTATAGGAAGGATGTGGATGCTTTCGAGAGGGAACAGAGGAGATTTACCAGGATGCTGCCTGGACTGGAGGGCATGTCTTATGAAGAAAGGTTGAGGGATCTAGGACTTTTCTCACTGGAGCGAAGAAGGAAGAGAGGTGGCTTGATAGAGGTGTACAAGGTGATGAGAGGCATGGATAGAGTGGATAGCCAGAGACTTTTCCCCAGGGTGGAACTGGCTGTCACGAGGGGACGTAATTTTAAGGTGATTGGAGGAAGGTATAGGGGAGATGTCAGAGGTAAGTTCTTTACACAGAGAGTGGTGGGTGTGTGGAATGCACTGCCAGCAAAGGTGGTGGAGTCAGAGTCATTAGGGATATTTAAGCAACTCTTGGACAGGCCAATGGACAGCAGTAAATTGAAGGGATGTAGGTTAGGTTGATCTTAGATTTGAATAAATGGTCGGCACAACATCATGGGCCGAAGGGCCTGTACTGTGCTGTCCTGTTCTATGTTCCTCTTGTGGGAGAAGCCAGGACCAGAGGGCAAAATCACAGAGTCAGGGGGTCGCTCATTTAAGATCAAGATGAAGAGGAATCCCTTCTGTCAAAGGGTAGTGAATCCGTGGAATTCTTTACCGCAGAGAGCTGTAGAGGCTGCATCGTTAAGTATGTTCAAGGCTGAGATAGACAGATTTTTAATCAGTGAGGGAATCAAGGGTTATGGGGATAAGGCGGGAAAGTAGAGTTGAGGATTGTATCAGATCAGTCATGATCTCATTGAATGGCGGAGCAGACTGGACGGACCGAGTGGCCATACTTCTCCAATGTCTTATGGTGTTTTGGTTAAGCTGGTGCTGTTTTCCTTGGAGAAGAGAAGGCTGAGAGGAGATTTAATCGCGGCATTCAAAATCGTGAGGAGTGTGAACAGAACTAGAGAGGGAGAAAGTGTTTCCATTGGTAGAATAATTGAAAACCAGAGCGAACGGATTTAAGAAAATTGGCAAAAGAAGCAATGGTGACGTGAGGAAAAATGTTTGCACTCAGCGAGTGGTTAGGATCTGGAACGCACTGCCTGTGAGTGTGGTGGAGACAGATTCACACAGCGAGTGGTTAGGATCTGGAACGCACTGCCTGAGAGTGTGGTGGAGACAGATTCACACAGCGAGTGGTTAGGATCTGGAATGTACTGTCTGTGAGTGTGGTGGAGGCAGATTCACACAGCGAGTGGTTAGGATCTGGAATGTACTGTCTGTGAGTGTGGTGGAGACAGATTCACACAGCGAGTGGTTAGGATCTGGAATGTACTGTCTGTGAGTGTGGTGGAGGCAGATTCACTCAGCGAGTGGTTAGGATCTGGAATGTACTGTCTGTGAGTGTGGTGGAGGCAGATTCACTCAGCGAGTGGTTAGGATCTGGAATGTACTGTCTGTGAGTGTGGTGGAGACAGCCACGCAGCGAGTGGTTAGGATCTGGAATGTACTGTCTGTGAGTGTGGTGGAGGCAGATTCACAAAGCGAGTGGTTAGGATCTGGAACGCACTGCCTGAGAGTGTGGTGGAGACAGATTCTCACAGCGAGTGGTTAGGATCTGGAATGTACTGTCTGTGAGTGTGGTGGAGACAGATTCACAAAGTGAGTGGTTAGGATCTGGAATGTACTGTCTGTGAGTGTGGTGGAGACAGATTCACACAGTGAGTGGTTAGGATCTGGAACGCACTGTCTGAGAGTGTGGTGGAGACAGATTCACTCAGCGAGTGGTTAGGATGTGGAATGTACTGTCTGTGAGTATGGTGGAGACAGATTCACACAGCGAGTGGTTAGGATCTGGAATGTACTGTCTGTGAGTGTGGTGGAGACAGATTCACTCAGCGAGTGGTTAGGATTGGAACGCACTGTCTGAGAGTGTGGTGGAGACAGTCACGCAGCGAGTGGTTAGGATCTGGAATGTACTGTCTGTGAGTGTGGTGGAGACAGATTCACACAGTGAGTGGTTAGGATCTGGAACGTACTGTCTGTGATTGTGGTGGAGACAGATTCACTCAGCGAGTGGTTAGGATCTGGAATGTACTGTCTGTGAGTGTGGTGGAGATAGATTCACACAGCCAGTGGTTAGGATCTGGAATGTACTGTCTGAGAGTGAGGTGGAGACAAATTCACACAGCGAGTGGTTAGGATCTGGAATGCACTGTCTGAGAGTGTGGTGGAGACAGATTCACACAGTGAGTGGTTAGGATCTGGAACGCACTGTCTGTGAGTGTGGTGGAGACAGATTCACACAGTGATTGGTTAGGATCTGGAACGCACTGTCTGAGAGTGTGGTGGAGACAGATTCACACAGTGAGTGGTTAGGATCTGGAACGCACTGTCTGAGAGTGTGGTGGAGACAGATTCACTCAGCGAGTGGTTATGATGTGGAATGTACTGTCTGTGAGTATGGTGGAGACAGATTCACACAGCGAGTGGTTAGGATCTGGAATGTACTGTCTGTGAGTGTGGTGGAGACAGATTCACTCAGCGAGTGGTTAGGATTGGAACGCACTGTCTGAGAGTGTGGTGGAGACAGATTCACACAGCGAGTGGTTCGGATCTGGAAAGCACTGTCTGTGAGTGTGGTGGGGACAGAGTCACACAGCGAGTGGTTAGGATCTGGAACGCACTGTCTGAGAGTGTGGTGGAGACAGAATCACACAGCGAGTGGTTAGGATCTGGAATGTACTGTCTGTGAGTGTGGTGGAGACAGATTCACTCAGCGAGTGGTTAGGATCTGGAATGTACTGTCTGTGAGTGTGGTGGAGACAGATTCACTCAGCGAGTGGTTAGGATTGGAACGCACTGTCTGAGAGTGTGGTGGAGACAGATTCACACAGCGAGTGGTTCGGATCTGGAACGCACTGTCTGTGAGTGTGGTGGAGACAGAGTCACACAGCGAGTGGTTAGGATCTGGAACGCACTGTCTGAGAGTGTGGTGGAGACAGAATCACACAGCGAGTGGTTAGGATCTGGAATGTACTGTCTGTGAGTGTGGTGGAGACAGATTCACTCAGCGAGTGGTTAGGATCTGGAATGTACTGTCTGTGAGTGTGGTGGAGACAGATTCACTCAGCGAGTGGTTAGGATCTGGAATGTACTGTCTGTGAGTATGGTGGAGACAGTCACGCAGCGAGTGGTTAGGATCTGGAATGTACTGTCTGTGAGTGTGGTGGAGGCAGATTCACAAAGCGAGTGGTTAGGATCTGGAATGTAATGTCTGTGAGTTTGGTGGAGACAGATTCACACAGCGAGTGGTTAGGATCTGGAATGTACTGTCTGTGAGTGTGGTGGAGACAGATTCACACAGCAAGTGGTTAGGATCTGGAATGTACTGTCTGTGAGTGTGGTGGAGACAGAATCACACAGCGAGTGGTTAGGATCTGGAATGAAGCCTTCTCCCTCACCACTTGCCCATCATGACCAGCACAGTGGTCCTTTGGTGCGTATCACCAAATCACACCTTGGCCTAATCCTTTACTCTACTGGCATTTTGTTCTTTGAGTGTCTCACCTTGTTCCATCCCTTCCATTTCTCATTGAAAATTATTGTTCTGTATTTCTCTCCAAAATACAATTAACAATTCTCACTGTACATTTTCTTTGCTTTCTTCTCTCAGTCTCTGCCCTTAGCCACTTCTCATTCTTAACTCACCATGGATCTTTCCTCTGAGTTCAGTGCCCTCTGTTCCTCCTTCAATCTCTCCCTCCATATTATCTCTCCAATCCATATTCACAAGCACCCCCTTGACCATCTCATGTCCATGCCAGCACCATTATATCACTGACAGAAAAGGGCATCTCTGATCACTTCCATCACTCACCATCCCCATGCCTCAACCCAATCACTCATTGCCTGGAAGAAACTATCCTGCAATTCATCCACAACAGCACTTTCAAATTCCCAACCTTCTGTCTGCCCTCTCTTCGCCCAAACATTTCTGCAGCTGCCAATTTACATAGCTGCACACTCGCCTCTCCTTTCGGTGCCCTCGTCCCCAATAAAACTATTGTTCTCTCTCTCTCTCTCACTCTCTCTCTCACTCTCTCTCTCACTCTCTCTCATCTCTCTCTCTCTCTCATCTCTCTCTCTCGCTCTCCTTCTGTCTCTCTCTCTCATCTCTCTCTCTCCCTCTCACTCTCTCTCACTTTGACTCTCACTCTCTCCCTCACTCTCTCACTCTCTCTCACTCTCTCTCTCACCCTCTCTCACACTCTCATCCTCTCTCTCTCTCACTCACTCTCTCACTCTCTCTCACTTTCACTTTCACTGTCACTCTCACTCTCATTCTCTCTCTCTCGCTCTCTCTCTCTCTTACTCTCTCACTCTCTCTTTCTCTCTCTCTCTCACTCTCACTCTCATTCTCACTCTCTCACTTTCACTGTCACTCTCCCTCTCATTCTCTCTCACTCTCTCTCTCACTCTCTCTCTCACTCTCTCTCTCTCTCATTCTCACTCTCTCTCTCTCATTTTCTCTCTCTCTCTCTCTCATTCTCACTCACTTTCGCTGTCACTCACTCTCATTCTCTCTCACTCTCTATCTCACTCTATCTCTCTCTCTCTCTCTCTCTCATTCTCTCACTTTCTCTCTCTCACTCTCATTCTCACTCTCACTTTCGCTGTCACTCACTCTCATTCTCTCTCTCTCACTCTCTCTCTCCACTCACTCTCTCACTCTCTCTCTCTTTCTCTCTCTCACTCTCACTCTCACTGTCACTCTCACTCTCTCTCTCACTCTCTCCCTCTCTCACTCTCACTCTCTCACTCTCTCTTTCTCTCTCTCTCTCACTCTCACTCTCACATTCACTGTAACTCTCATTCTCTCTCTCTCTCTCTCTCTCTCTCTCTCCCTCTCTCCCTCTCACTCTCTCACTCTCTCACTCTCTCTTTCTCTCTCTCTCTCACTCTCACTCTTTCACATTCACTGTAACTCTCATTCTCTCTCTCTCTCTCACTCTCTCTCACTCTCTCTCTGTCTCTCACTCGCTCTCTCTCACTCTCTCTCTCACACTCTCTCCCTCTCTCTCTCTCACTCTCGCACTCTCTCACTCTCTGTCTCTCGCTCTCTCTCACTCTCACTCTTACTATCACTCTCTCACTTTCACTCTCTCTCTCTCTCTCTCTCTCACACTCACTCTCTCTTTCACTCACTCTCTCACTCACACTCTCTCATTCTCACTCTCTCACTCTCTCTCACTCTCAACTACTCTCTCACTCTTACTCCCCCACTCTCTCTCTCGCTCTCTCACTCTCTTTCACTCTCACTCACTCTCACTCCCCCACTCACTCCCACTCCCCCACTCACTCTCACTCCCCCACTCTCGCTCTCTCTCTCACTCTGGCCGATCCCGCTGGCACAGCCCTGATCGCCACTCCGTTGAGTTCAAGGGTTGCAGGCTTGAAAGGATATGGCAGACAACTAGTTTAGCCATGCACAGCCAGATCTGGCTGGACCACCTAAAGCACTATTGGTCCCTAAAAGCGCTCACTATTCCAGGATCACCCTGGCTGGAAAGGTATCACCCAGTATTTTTATTAAGTTTTTTCACATTTTATACATAAGAACAAAAACACACCCCACACCAAACAAGAAATAGTACAAAGATAAAAACAACCCCCCCATACCCCAACCCGCCCCCCCCCCCCTCATGACCATCCTCTCTTCCCCCCCCCCCCCCCACCACCCCTTCCCCAGCAGCAAACAGTGAGCAACTCTTTGAAGTACAGAATGAACGGGCGCCATCTTTTGTGGAACCCCTCGATTGCTCCTGTCAAGGTGAACGTAACTTTTTCAAGGTGTAGGAATTCCACAAAGTCCCCCAGCCACACTGAGGCACAGGGCGGAGAAGCTGACCTCCACCCCAACAGCCCCCACCTGCGAGCACCAGCAAGGTGAAGGCTAAAACATCCTGCCCCGTCTGGATCTCCAGCAGGCCCGACACCCCACAAATGGCCCCTAGGGGTTCTAAATCTAAAAAAAATCCATTCGCAAAATGGCCGACATGGTGCTGACGAAAGAGCCCCCAAACCCTCCCCAACTCAGGACAAGACCAAAGCATGTGACCATGGTTGGCCGGGCCCCTCCCACGCCGCTCACAGTGATCCTCCACTCTCGTAAACAACCGGCTCGTCCTCGACCTGGTTAGATGTGCCCGAGGCACCACCTTTAATTGTATTAACCCTAGTCTTGTACACCAAGTGGTGTGGCGTTCACCGTTAGCAAAACCTCACCCCCTCCTCCAGTGCCATTCCCAACCCTCCCTCCCACCTGGCCTTCACCCCCTCCAGCGATACCATACCCTCCTCCAGAATCCTCCACTAGATTCCCGCCACCGACAGCACTCTCTCTAACAGCGAGCAGGGCAGCACCGTGCCAAACATCGGAAAGACCTTCCTTGCAAAATCCCACACCTGTATGTAATGGACAGTGTCAGACTGTCGGACCCCAAACTTCTCCATCAACTCCTCCAAACGTGTGAACCGCGCCTCCAGAAACAAATCTTACCGCCCCTTATCCTCCCGATCCCGAACCCTGGCATCCAGTCTTTACCGACTGAACCTGGCCTGCCAGTGATCGAGACAGACTGTCCACCTCTGCGGATTTTCCTCGACCCTACCCACCAGGCTTGTGAAATTCAAGCTACGGAACCCAATCTCGAGCTACCTGCACCCCAGATGCCTAAAGTGGGAGTCGCCAAGCGAAACGGCAACCCACCCCCAATCCCAAGTTCACCCCCTTCCCCGGCGGGGAGACCAGAAACACACGCTCTTCTCCAAATTTCGTTTTTATCTTGAGAAAGCAGTCCCATAATATCCCCCACCGTGGGGCCAGGTCCGAGATATACAAAAGGTTGCCACCTGCACACAGGGTAAGCCTATGCTCCACGCGCCCCCCCTCACTATCCCCCTCCACTTATCCAACTGCCTCAACACGATTGCCAGCACGAACAGGAGGGGACATAGGACGCCCCTGCCTCGTTCCCCTGCACAACTGGGCCCCTTGTATAGCAACATGACCCACGACACAAACTTGGGCCCTATCCCAAACCGTTCCAACATTGCAAACGAGTAACTCCACTCCACCCTTTCAAAGGCCTTCTTCACATCCAGCACCATAATAATCTCCCTCCACTGCTTACCCCCCCCCCCCCCCCCTCCAATGGGGTTAATACCACATTCAACAGGAGCTGCACATTCAAGGTCAGCCGCTTAACCTTTACAAACCCTGTCTGGTCCTCACCAACACCTGCGGACGACACTCCGTCAACCTCTCTCTCTCTTCCCCCTCTCACTCTCTGCCCCCTCGCTCTCTGCCTCTCTCTCTCTCTCTGTCTTCCCTCCTCTCTCTCTTTCCCCCCCTCTCTCTCTCTCTCTCTCTGTCTTCCCTCCTCTCTCTCTTTCCCCCTCTCTCTGCCTCTTTCTCTCTGCCCCCTCTCTCTTTCTACCCCCTCTGTCTATGACCCCTCTCTCTTCTCTGCTCCCTCCCTCTCTCTTTGCCCCCTCTCTCTATCTGCCCCATTCTCTCTCGCTCTCTGCCCCTTCTCTCTCTCTCGGCCCCTCTCTCTCTCTGCCCCCTCTCTCTCTGTGCCGCTCTCTCTCTCTGCCCCCCCTCTCTCTCAATGCCCCCTCTCTCTCTGCCCCCCTCCCTCTGCATTATCTCTCTCTCCTTGCTCTGACTACTCTCTCTCGCTCTCTGCCCCCCTCTATCTCCCTCGCCATGCCTACTTGCCTCTCTGCCTGTCTTGTTTGTCCAGCCTTTGTGCTATCTTTACAGGGATCATTGTGGATAAGTTGTGTTCTGTTTCCAGAGGACTGTTAATCCAGCTGCGGCAGAGTTTTTTTACTAATTGAGAATAAACTATGGCATTTGGCTGTCCTCGCTGACCATGAGCAACGCAGATAGCTGCATAAATCGCACCGAGAGGATTCACACACTGAGTGCTGACGGTGTGTTGTCCTATTACGCTGATTGATGGAGCCCTGCTTTACTTACCGATCATGCAGTCCTGGGCTTTATGATCTCCTAAGATGCAAATGCTGAGTTCAAGGTGAGAGGGTGGGTCTTTAATGAGTTTCCCTTCACAGACATTAATCTTGTGAATATTAATGCCAGGGAGGGTCACCCTGCCTTCTCACTGACACTTGGTGCTGGCGTTGTCTCTCAGCCCTTCTCAGAGGCTGGCCAAGGTTCCGTTCTTGCTGCTTGCACTGATGGCTGAGATGAGCATGTAGCTTGTTGTAGTCGCCCTGTGATGTTGAAATCTGTATTGACTGGAATGTGCAGCTTAATTTAGCGTGATATCCTGCCCATTGATAGCACACCACAAAATGTATGATCCAGATACATAGGAGGAGACCATTCAGCCCCTCAAGCCTGTGTACCAACCATCCAGTTCGATCAAGCCTGACCTGTATCCTGGCACCTGTATCCTGGCACCTGTATCCTGGCACCTCCCCTGACCTGTATCCTGGAACCTGTATCCTGGCACCTCCCCTGACCTGTATCCTGTGGAGGAATGCAGAGTTCCACATTTCCATTCTCCTTTGTGCGAAGACTTGCTCCCTGGCACCTCCCCTGAAAGCCCTGGTTTCAGGATCAAGATTATACCCCCAATTTCTGCATCCCCCCCCACCGAAGCCAGAGAAAATAGAATCGTCCTACCCTATCAAATCTTTTCACCAGTTTAAATCATTTGATACTGCTGTGCCTCGATTGGTGGACAATGTCCAAGGAGCCTCGTGAAAAGGGCAGGTAGCGGTGAGTGAACAAGCTGTATTGTAGATCACCTGGATGGCCAGGTTGATCCTGTGTCACACCGGAGGGTAAGCTCACTGACCAAGTATCCTGGGCATCCTCCGCCACCTCCAGCAGTGTCATAGACCTGGGAATAGTTTACTAGGGAAGGTGGTGGCCTCGTGGTATTGTCTAGAGACCCAGGGTAATGCTCTGTGACCTGGGTCGAACCTGGGCCGATTCCCACCATTCAAATTCAATAAAATATCTGGGTTTAAAACTGCTGCTGATGATCATGGGACCATTGTCGATTGTCGTAACAACCCACCTGGTTCACTGATGTTGTTACCTGGCCTGGCCGGCATATTACTCCAGACTATTGTAGTTGACACTTAAGTGCTCTCTGAACAAGGGCAATTAGGGTTGGGCAATAAATGCCCAAGACAGTGACACACACATCCCACTAATGGATAAAAAAGTTGTTTACCTGATACTAGCATTGTCACAGGTGTTGGGTAAACCATACATGTGCAATCCACTCTTGTGTAGCAGAAATGCTAGCTGGTTCTTTTATTCACCTTCAATCATTAGGCAAATGACATCAAATACAATAATTATCTGCTCATGAGTCCATATCTTCAGAAAGAAAGGGAGAGTAGGGGATAATTTATGTTTGCAGATTTGGGTAAAGTCTCCAATCCCAATTCCTCAGCCTTAGTACCCCTTAACCTGCCCACTGATGCCAGGGTCACTGAACCCTGACCTCACTGCCGCCTTAATTGAAAAATGGGCAAAAGAGCAGAATTCAAGAGGCGAGGTGAGAGTGACTGCCCTTGTTGTCATTCGACTGAGGGGGTGGCATCAAGGAGCCTTAGCAAAACTGGAAGCAATGAAAATTCGGGGGGAACCCCCCCTTCCCCAGTGGTTGGAATCATACCTGGCACAAAGGAAGGTGGTTGTTGGAGGTCAATCCTCTCAGCTCCAGGGCCTGACTGCACAAGTTCCTCAGGGTAATGTCCTAGTTCCAACCATCTTCAACTGCTTTATCAACAATTTTGTTGAGTCGGTGCTACTTCTAGCACTGTCAAAGACCCCTTTCATCACTTTTGGATGAAAAGGAGACTGATGGGGCAATAATTGACTGGGTTGGATTTGTCCTGCGTTTTGTGGACAGCAGATACCTGGACAGGTTTCTGGTCAGAAGTGGCGCCTTTTTTTTATGATTCCTTTGAATGTGGGCAATGCTGGCTGGGCCAGTATTTGTTGTCCATTCTTAACTTCAGCTGGGCAGCTTCTTCAGAGGGAATGTAAGAGCCAAGCACATCTTTGCTGCGAGTCGGGAATCACATTTCGGGCAGAATTCAAATTTCACCATCTGCCTTGGTGGGATTTGAACCCAGGTCTCCAGAGCATTACTCTGGGTCTCTGGATCACCGTCCCAGTGACAATACCACTATACCATCACCACCCCTCGCTGATGATCATGCGATGTTCAACACCATTCCTGGCTCTTCAGATACTGAAGCAGTCCATGTCCATATGCAGCAGGATCTGAACAATCTCCAGGCTTGGGCTGATGAGTGACAAGTTACACTCACGCCACACAAGTGCCAGGCAATGACCATCTCCAACAAGAGACAATCCAAGCATTCACCCATCTCCTCTTGAAATTCAATGGTATTGCCAATGGCATTATCAACATCCTGGGGGCTACCGTTGACCAAAAAATGAGTGGGGCCAGCCATATAACTACACTGCCTACAAGAGCAGGTCAGAGTCGAGGAATTCTGTGGAGAATTCCTGATTCCCCAAAGCTTTTCCATCATCTACAAGGCATAAGTCAGGAGTACGATGGAATATTCTCCACTTTCCTGGATAAGTGCAGCTCCAACAACACTCAAGAAGCTCGACATCTTCAAGTCAAAGCAGGCCCCGCTTGATTAGTACCCCATCCACCACCTTCAATAATTACACACTGGCCCCCAAATGTTAAGCATAATCTGTGGAGATGCCGGAGATTGAACCCAGGACCTCATACATGTGAAGCAGCCACGTGTATCATCTGAAGGATACACTGCAACAACTTCCCAAGGTTCCTTCGATAGCACCTTCCAAACCTCTGACCACCACCACCTGCAAGTTCCCCTCCCAAATCACACACCATCCTGACTTGGAAATATATCGGCGCTCATTCACTGTCGCTGGGTCAAAACCCTGGCCCTCCCTCCCTAACAGCACTGTGGGTGTACCCACACCACAGGAACTGCAGCGGTTCAAGAAGGCAGCTCACCCCCACCACCAATGGCAATTAGGGATGGGCAATGAAAAATGCAGGCCTTGTCAGTGACGCCCACATCCCATGCAAGAATAAATATTGAATAATATCGAGAGAGTCGTTAGAAATGAGGGGCGGCACGGTGGTGCAGTGGTTAGCACTGCTGCCTCACGGCACCGAGGACCCGGGGTTCAATCCCGGCTCTGGGTCACTGTCTGTGTGGAGTTTGCACATTCTCCCCGTGTCTGCGTGGGTCTCATCCCCACAACCCAAAGATGTGCAGGTTAGGTGGATTGGTCACGCTAAATTGCCCTTTAATTGGAAAAAAATAATTGGGTACTCTCAAATTTATTTTAAAAAAGAAATGCATTTGGCATTTCGGCTTCATAAATACATTGAACATAAAAACAGGGAAGCCATGCTGAATCTTCATAAAGCTCTTGTTAGGTCCCAGCTAGAGGATTGTGTCCAATTCTGGTCACCACATTTTAGGAAGGATGTCAGGGTGCAGAGGAGATTTGCCAGAATTTTAGCTGCAAGGTTAGGTTGATGAAGCTGGTTTTGTTCTCCTTGAAGCAAAGGAGGTTGATGTGAAATATAATTGCAAGGTCTTTTTCTTTAAACGCCTGGAAACAATGGGGATGCACAGTGATTTGCAGCCTTCTCATTCCTTGATGAGGTTTGCCACACGGCCCCTGTTTTAACAAGCTTTTTAATAGATTTTTGTTTTGTTTCACATCAGGGGAAATAAAGGATTTGCTTAATAAGGGCATGTAATAGGAAGTCTAACTAGCACCCTCACCTAATAAACCTTTCCGGGACAGGATTAAATATAGCCCTACACCTTTATTACTCCAATCCTAATTCTCAGTTACGTTTTATGAATGTTGATGAGAGTACCTTGAACTTTAAGCTCCAAGTTTTTAGAGGACAAATGGTAATTATAAGTATGGATCAGCTACTGAGTGCATGCGGTTACAGATCCCCTGTAATTGTATGCGACCTTTGTGTGTTTCGGCATTCATAGTTTGGCGCAAGATCCATAAGGTTATAACACTAACCAGAAGGAAGCAATTGAAGTAATGGGGGAAGACAAAATATCATCTCCCTTTATCCTGTTCTAATGTCAATGCTTTTATATATCTATATATCCACATATATAATATATTAATTTGGACATTCTGAATTCTTCCTCCGTGTACCCGAACAGGCGCCGGAATGTGGTGACTAGGGGCTTTTCACAGTAACTTCATTACAGTGTTAATGTGAGCCTACTTGTGGGCAGCACGGTGGCGCAGTGGGTTAGCGCTGCTGCCTCACGGAGCCGAGGTCCCAGGTTCGATCCCGGCTCTGGGTCACTGTCCATGTGGAGTTTGCACATTCTCCCCGTGTTTGCATGGGTTTCGCCCCCACAACCCAAATATGTGAAGGGTAGGTGGATTGAACATGCTAAATTGTCCCTTAATTGGAAAAAATGAATTGGGTACTCTAAATTTATATTTAAAAATGTGAGCCTACTTGTGACAATAAAGATTATTCAAAAATTTGTAAAATATATTAGAAAACAATCTGGAAGTCTATGAGGAAAGTACAGGAGAAGGGACCAAAGAATCAGTTGGCCAAATTACTTTATTGACTGCTGCACCATTGTGATTTTTATTTTAAACATTCTCACCTGTCCTGAGTCTTATTGTCATGAATGGGCCGGTACAGACACAGTGGGCCGAATGGCCTGCTAGTACAATTCAAGGTCCTTTATCTCATTTACCACTGTGTGCAAATTGGCTGCTGAATTTACCTTAAAACAACAGCACTTGAATTCCCAGTGTGCTTGACCAGCTGTTAAGCGCTGGGCCTGTCGAGGCAGTGTGTAAATACAAATTCTAGCTTCTTTTCATTATAAATGATAGTGATTTATTTTCAAGCCACCTGAGCACAACACTTAGAAGTGCTTCGCATCAACTGCCACACGATCCTGTACATATTCAATGGCCGAACGGAAATCAGTCAAAGATAACTGGGAGAAGAACACATATCAGCCTGGCCCAGGCTGGGAGCACTCACGGCAGCGTCAGGAAGTTCTGGTTTTGAGCCCTGCTCCCAGGATTTATCTCTGCCGGAGGTGCAGCCAGGGATCGGATGCAGGAGTTTTCGGAGTCTGTCTGACCCTGAATGTGTGTTTAAAATTATCCATGTTGGAATAGGATAATGCTGGGTGGACATTGCATTCTCACCGTGGCTCGAATTTCCAGTTAAAACTCTTTGTTCTGTCGTCCGATTTGACTTCCCTCCAGGTTTGTGTCTGTTATCCCAATGAGAAAACCTGAGTTTCTGTGATATGGATGAAGCTGAAATTGCTAACGGTTCTGGCAGATTCTTTATAAATCTCATTGTCAAACTGCCCAACACTTTTGTATTACGGTGAGACAATTGCCACACAACAGTGTTCAACTGTGGTCCCACAGCCTGCATAAATCGCAGGTATTGTTCTGCACTTATTAACTAGCTACGGACATGCTACAGACCAGCTACAGATGTACCAGCTATAGAATGGAGGATTTCCTCCTTCCCCCAGTCTCTACCCAAATCCCAAGATTGGGAAAGATTTGGATTTATATGGCCTTTTACCTGTGTAAATTTTTCCAACTCTACAGCGCTCCAAGACCATGGTGGCACAGTGGTTAGCGCTGCTGCCTCACAACTCCAGGGACCCGGGTGACTGTCCGTGTGTGCGTGGGTTTCCTCCGGGTGCTCCGGTTTCCTCCCACAGTCCAAAGATATGCAGGTTAGGTGGATTGGCCATGATAAATTGCCCCTTGGTATCCAAAAGGTTGGGTGGGGGTTACGGGGAAGGGTGGAGGTGTGGGCTTGAGTAGAATGCACTTACCAGGGGCCGGTGCAGGCTGAATGGCCTCCTCCTGCACTATAAATTCTATGATCTCTGTTCTCCTTCAATTCTGGTCTCCTAAAAGTCCTCGATTTCCACCAGTCCCCCATTGCCAGCTGTACGTTCAGCAAGGCCAGAAACTGTGGAATTATTTTCCAAAACCTCACGCCACTCTATGGGCCCTGCTCTAAGCCTACCTGTACGTAGCTCAGTCAGATTTTTATTTGATAATATTCCGTATGACCTGTTATGACATTAAAGCTGCTATTTAAATGCAATTTGTTGTTGCACTGGAACAAATGTGAGGCCAGACGTCTCGTGTTGGCTTGGTACAGCATTTGGACCCAAAGGCGAGAATCCTGTCACCTGCACCAAGCTCCCACTCGAGGTGGGAGCAGCAGCTGCTGACTGAAATTTTCCCTCCCTTTTTATTTTTACTTTTTTTTTTTCTATTTTGTCTCTTGCCAACATGTAGAAGGAGAATTGTGCATTTACAACACAGGCAGTAAATCTGAAGCCAGTTTGATAAGAGGAATCATTTAAAAAGTGACGTTACAGACTGAAATCGTTTTTGTTTGTATATTCTGAACTTTTGGTGTCTTTAAGCTGTTGTCGTGCTCGAGACAACAAGCTGGTCAGCGTCTGTGGAGAGAGTTTGGTTACAGGCTCTTCATCTGTGCTGTGTGTGTATCTATTTCTTTGCTGAATATTCTGCTTTTCAAGTTAGACCTCTCGGGATTGAGGTTTTCCACCCTATAGGTATGATGTGTAATGCTGACATCTAGCCTTGACTTATTTCAGCTGCTGTGACTCCTTGTCAGCCCAACCTTTTATAATAATATTCTTTATTGCCACAAGTAGGCTTGCACGAACACTGCAATTAAGTTGCTGTGAAAATCCCCTAGTCGCCACACTCCGGCGCCTGTTCAGGTACACAGAGGGAGAATTCAGAATGTCCAATTCACCCAACAAGCACGTCTTTCGGGACTTGTGGGAGGAAACCGGAGCACCCGGAGGAAACCCACGCAGACACGGGGAGAACGTGCAGACTCCGCACAGACAGTCACCCGGTGGGGAATCGAACCTGGGACCCTGCCGCTGTGAAGCAACAGTGCTAACCACTGTGCTACCGTGCCGCCCCAAGCAATCACCGTCCTTTTTAGTTTGTTGCTGTCAGACTGTTTTCACAGAGTCCTCGAATCAAAGAATGGGTGTGGCACAGAGGAGGCTTTGCAGCCGGTTGTCATTTGTGAAGAGCAATCAGACTAATCCCACTCTCCTGTCCTTTCTCCATAGCCCTGCACATTGTATCTCTTCAGATAATTATCCAAGTCCCTTTCGAAACCCAGGACTGAATCTGCCTCCTTCACAATCTCAGGCACTGCCTTCTAGATCCTAACCACTCGCTGTGCAAAACATTTTCCTCATGTAGGCTTTGCTTCCTTTGCCAGTCACCTTAAATCGGCGTCTTTGATCTCGACCCTTTCTCTTTTTTATTTGTCCAGGCGCTTGTGTGTTCCTGGGACATCCAGCAAATTGCTGCCCTTCGCAAATGGCTCCTCTCTCCATTTACTCTGTCCAGACCCCTCAGGATTTTGAATACCTCTCTCAAATCTCTTTTAAGCGTCTCTAAGGAGAACAGACCCAGCTTCTTCAATCTATCTACATCATTGAAACTATTCCTGGAACCATTCTCGAAATACTTTCGGCACCCTTTCTAACAGCTTCACATCTTCCCGAAAGTGCAGTGCCCAGAATTAGCTGCAGTACTCCAGTTCAGACTGAACTTGTGTTTTGGAAAGATTCCTCATAACTTTGTTGCTTTTGTACCCCATGCCTCAAAGAAAATCCTAGATTCTGTATGTCTTCTTGACCCTTTTCTCAACCGGGCTCTGACACCTTCAACAATGTGTGTATAATAACCCCAGGTTCCACTGCTCCTTCACTAATACTACATTCACCTTCTCCCATTTTCCTTGGGAGTCCCCCATGCTGGGTGATAGTCCTTCGCCATCCTCTCTTATCATTTTTTTTTTTTCATTTGTTCCTGGGAATGTGGGTGCCTATGCCTAGACCAGCATTTATTGTCCATTCCTAGTTATCCCGAGGTGGTGGTGAGCTGTCCTCTTCAACCGCTGCATTCCTTCGGGTGTAGGTGCACGCACAGTGCTGTTAGGGAGGGAGTTCCAGGATTTTGACCCAGCGACAATGAAGGAACAAGCTATATTTTCAAGTGAGGGTGGTGAGTTACTTGGAGGGGAACCTCAAGATGGTGGTGTTCCCAGGTATCGGCTGCTCTTGTCCTTCTAGATGGTAGTGGTTGTGGGTTTGGAAGGTGTTGCCGAAGGAACCTTGTTGAGTTACTGCAGTGCATCTTGTAGATGGTACACACGGCTGCCACTGTTTGTCGGTGCGGAGGGTTTGAATGTTTGTGGAAGGGAGAGCAATCAAGCGGGGCTGCATTGTCCTGGATGGTGTCGAGCTTCTTGAGTGTTGTTGGAGCTGCGCTCATCCAGGCAAGTGGAGAGTATTCCATCACACTCCTGACTTGCACCCCTTGATGGTGGACAGGCTTTGGGGGTCAGGAGGTGAGTTACTCACCGCGGGATTCCTAGCCTCTGACATGTATTTATATGGCTAGTCCAGTTCAATTTCTGATCAATGGTAACCCCCAAGATGCTGATAATGGGGGATTCAGTGATGTTAATGTCATTGAACGTCAAGGGGTGATGGCTATGTTCTTTCTTGTTGGAGATGCCTGTTTGATGGCAAATGGTACATGCTATTTGTCAACCCAATCCAGGTCTTGCTGCATATGGCCATGGATTGCTTCAGTATTTGAGAAGTTGCGAATGGTGCTGAATGTCTCCATTTCCAACCTTAGATGGGAGGGAGGTCATTGATGAAGCAGCTGAAGATGGTTGGGCCGAGTACACTCCCCTGAGGAACTCCCACAATGATGTCCTGGAGCTGAGATGACCACCACAACCATCTTCCTTTGTGCCGGGTATGACTCCGACCAGCGGAGAGTTTCCCCGATTCCCATTGACATAGCCGCTGACGCCTGCTGGAGTTGCACTTCGAAGACCTCCTCAACCACGACACAGCCTTTGACGCAAATGCCCTCAACACCATCCCGCAGCATGCTACCCACCACCATCCCAGCACAACATCAGCTCACTGTGAGGTCGAAAATGCCGTCAGACAGCTGAAGAACAGCAAGGCCTCTGGCACAGGTGGAATCCCAGGAGAAGCAAAATACGGCGGAGAGGCAGTCTTGACAAGAATGCACAACCTCATCACCCTTGCCTGGAAGGAAGAGACCTTGCCGGGTGATCTCAGAGATGCCGTAATTGTGACCACCTTCAAGAAAGGAGACCGGTCCGATTGCGGAAATTATAGAGGGATTTCCCAACTCTGCGCTACAGAAAAGGTCATCCAGGAAAGGTGCAGGAAACATCAACCTCTCTCCATGGCCGCCTTCAATATTACAAAGGCCTTCGACTCTGTCAACCGGAAGGGATTGTGGAACATCCTCCTCAAATTCAGCTGTCCACAGAAATTCTTCACCATTTTCCGTCTGCTCCTCGATAACGTGCAAGCCGTGATCCTCATCAACGGAACCACCACAAACCCAGTATGTGTGCAAACTGGGGTCAAACAGGGCTGCATCATCGCATCAACAATCTTCTCCATCTTCCTCGCAGCAACACTTCACCCCATCGCCCTGAAGCTCCTCACTGGATTGGAATTAACCTACCAGACAAGCTGAAACTGTTCAACCACCGACGCTTCCAGGTCAGAACCAAGACCGTCCAAACCTCTGTCAGCGAGCTGCAGGACGCAGATGGCACCTGTGTGTGCGGCGCACTCAGAGGCCAAGCTACAAACCATCGCTGACACATTCACCGAGGCATTGATTGATTTGATTTATTGTCACGTACCGAAATACAGTGAAAAGTGTTTTTCTGCGGCCGAGGGAACGTACACAGTACGTACACAGGAGACACGAGAATAATCAACAGAGAACATTGACAAATGGTACATCGACAGACAGTGATTGGTTGCAGTGCGGAACAAGGGGTCAAACAAAGCAAATACATGAGCTAAGGCATTGTGAATAGTGTTCTTACAGGGAACAGATCAGTCCGAGGGGGAGTCGTTGAGGAGTCTAGTAGCTGTGGGGAAGAAGCTGTTCCTACATCTGGATGTGCGGGTCTTCAGACTTCTGTACCTTCTGCCTGATGGAAGGGTCTGGAAGAAGGCAATGCCTGGGTGGGAGGGGTCTCTGATAATGCTGTCTGCCTTCCTGAGGCAGCGGGAGGTGTATACAGAATCAATGTGGGGGTGGCAAGCTTGTGTGATGCGTTGGGCTGAGTTCACCACACTCTGCAGTTTCTTGCGATCTTGGACCGAGCAGTTGCCGTACCAGGCTGTGATGCAGCCGGATAGGATGCTCTCTATAGCACATCTGTAGAAGTTTGTGAGAGTCGATGCAGACATGTCAAATTTCTTTAGCTTCCGTAGGAAGTAGAGACGCTGTTGGGCTTTCTTGACTATTGCATCAACGTGAGTGGACCAGGACAGATTGTTGGTGATGGTGATCCCCTGGAACATAAAGCTATCGACCATCTCCTTTTTGGTGCCATTGATGCAGACAGGAGTGTGTGTCGTGCTACGCATCTGAGAGAATGGGCCTCAGACTAAACATCCAGAAAACAAAGGTTCCCTACCAGCCTGCCCCGTCACACAAAACTGCCCCCCAACCATCATGATCCACAGTGAGCCCCTGGACAATGTGGATCATTTCCCAAACCTCGGGAGCCTCCTCTCGGCGCGAGCAGACATTGACAACGACATCCAGCTGAGAGTCCAATGCACCAATGCAGTCGAGGACGCCTGAGAAATAGAGTGTTCAACATCCGAGACGTCAAACCCAGCACCAAGCTCATTGTCTACAGAGCAGCTGTGACCCCGCCCTCCTGTATGCATCAGAAACATGGACAATGGACAGCAGACACCTCAGATCCCTGGAGAGATATCACCAACATTGCCTCCACAAAATCCTGCAAATCCACTGGCAGGACAGGCATACCAACGTGTGTGTCCTCTCCCAGGCCAATATCGAGGCACTGGTCACGCTTGACCAGCTGTGATGGGGGGGTCCACATGTCCGACACAAGGGGCGTCATTCTCCGACCCCCCGCCGGGTCGGAGAATCACCGGGGGCTGGCGTGAATCCCGCCCTCGCCGGTTGCCGAAGTCTCCGGCACCGGATATTCGGCGGGGGCGGGAATCGCGGTGCGCCGGTTGGCGGGCCATCCCCCGGATGGGCCGAAGTCCCGCCGATAAATTGCCTGTCTTGTGGATTAAACCACCTTTTGAACGGCGGGACAAGTCGGCGTGGACGGGCTCGGGGGTCCTGGGGGGGGGCCGCCAACCGGTGATCTGGCCCCGGGGGGTACCCCCACGGTGGCCTGGCCCGCGATCGGGGCCCACCAATCCGCGGGCGGGCCTGTGCCGTGAGGGCACTCTTTCCCTTCCGCCTTCGCCACGGTCTCCACCATGGCGGAGGCGGAAGAGACTCCCTCCACTGCGCATGCGCCGCCCGGAGATGTCATTTCCGCGCCAGCTGGCGGGGCAACAAAGGCCTTTTCCGCCAGCTGGCAGGGCGGAAATTCCTCCGGCGTCGGCCTAGCCCCTCAATGTTGGGGCTCGGCCCCCAAAGATGCGGAGCATTCCGCACTTTGGGGCGGCGCGATGCCCGTCTGATTGGTGCCGTTTTGGGCGCCCGGCGGCGGACATCGCGCCGTTTCGGGAGAATTTCGCCCAAGATTCCCGAAACAAGTGCTCTATTCACAGCACTGCAAAGGCTCACGTTCACTGGGAGGGCAGAGGATTCAAGGACACTCTGTAAGCATCCCTAAATAAATGCAACACCCCCATCGGGAAATGGGAATCACTTGCCTTAGAACGCACAAACTGGAGAAGTATCTGCGAGTGCGCCAATCACCTCGAGCGTCGCAGGATGGACCATGCGGAGGCCAATCATAAACAGCGGAAGGAGAGGGCAGAATCAATCCTGAGTGTTCCACCCACCCACCTGATCAAACACCACCTGCCAAACCTGTGGCAGAGTGTGCGGCCCAGGGCCACTTCTTCCAATTACTCCAAACAGTGCTAATCCATTGCTTAATTTCCATTTCTGTACTTGCATCTTCTGCCACCACTGACCCCAAATACTGAAAACTACCCATTTTCTCCTAGTCTTCACCCTGAATCTTTACACCTTCACTATGATCCTCATCCCTAGGCTCAAATTGACAGCTCATAAATTGGATCTTTGATCGACTTATCTATTCATTTACTCTTTTGAGGTCTGTCACTTTTATTCAGAGGGCAGACGTGCCTGTTATCTGTCATTTTATCGAACGCCTTTTGGGAGTCTGTGTATATCATCGACCCTCTCTGTTCTCTCTCCATGTAACATGTAAGAGGGTTGTGGCAACCATCAACCTCCAGGTGCTAAACTCCAACAGGTTGGGTTGTCAGTCCTTCAGAGAAGTGGAGGGACATTGAATAGGCAGAATCATCTGAATCTGTGTCTTAAAATTCTCATCCTTATTTTCTTTTTTTTAATATAAATTTCAGAGTACCAAATTATTTTTTTTCCAATTAAGGGACAATTTAACGGGGCTAATCCACCTACCTTGCACATCTTTGGGTTGTGGGGGCGAAACCCACGCAAACACGCGGAGAACGTGCAAACTCCACACGGACAGTGACCCAGAGCCGGGATCGAACCTGGGAAATCGGCGCCATGAGGCAGCAGTGCTAACCACTGTGCCACCGTGCTGCCCCGCATCCTTGTTTTCTAATCCATCCGTGGCTTGCCCCTCCCAATATCTGCAATCTCCCCCCGACCCCACAACCCTGTGAGATATCTACGCTCTTTTAATACTGGCCTTTGAACACTCCGGATTTTAATCCCTCCACCATTGGTGACTGTGTCTAGATCTGAAGCTCAGGAATTCCTTCCCTCTCCAACCTCGCTTGTATTATACTTTGTCTCATGCTGCAGGGAAGCGCTCTGGGGTAATTTATTATGCTGAAGGCGCTTTTTCTCGTTGTTGTGCAGACCATTGTTAACTACGTTTGTTGTACAGACAATTATCAACTTTACTTCATAATCGATTTACGTTATTTTATGTGGAATATTTCCATTGCCACGGCTAGGAGCTGCCTCCTTTTGAATGCAGGTCTGATTTCACCAGAGAATGTAATGAGGTGTTGCACCATTGTACCATCATGTAATGTAACTGTTAGTTTCCCACCGTGATGGCAGAATTATCACTGTCGTTGACCTTGCCTGTTCCAGGGAAGCAGGGTTTGCTCCTGGGCTGTGGATAGCCCAGAGTGACCGACACGGTATCAGCCATGGTGCGGAATCTTTCAAAAATAATCTGTGTTGTTCTTCACAGTGCCAGACTAAAGTTCACAATCTCTGCAAATTCTATAATCCCTCCGATCAGAAAGACAGTAATTGTGCCTGGATCGATCATCAGAATTGTATTGTTCTATCGAGAGAGGAAGGATTAACAGCTGACACCTATACGGAGTATGATGGCAATTCAAGATCATCATTGAATTACTAATGAACATTTAGTCAGAGATGAGAAACAATGTATATTCATGGAGTATGACACACACACACACACATACGCAAGCTTGCACATGCCCAACATTGGCACAGTCACATTCTGCGCATTCTGTGGGAATGTTCCTAACCTGTTTAAAGGGTCTATTGACTGTCTTAACAAAACCCAAGAGAATTCATGTGAACGTATTTTCCTTGATGATTGGCAGGAGATTCCCTGCAGAATTCTACACGCATACACATCTACATTTACACATTCTACCTATATGCATGCAGGCACGTCACCCACACGCACCTCACCCACACGCACCTCACCCACACGCCTTTCTTCTCACACCTCACATATATGTAATTTTATCACACGCACACTCCTCACATACATTCCCCTCATAAACACCCCTCGCATACAGGCCTCGCATACAGGCCTCGCATACAGGCCTCACATACACATCGGCACTTGATTTTCTCCTTGCTTTCCTGCAGCAATAATTTTCTTCCCTCAGTAACTGTCTCACCTGACCGTTTATTACAATTAATTCCTCATTCGTTGTCTCACCATTAACAATTCTAGTAAGCATTATGTGATTTGATATTTAAACACTTTTCCAAGCCCTTTTCATTCCACGTTTTTATTCCTCTTTTCTCAGTCCTGCTGATTTAGGTTAAGTGTTGTCACTAGGATTCCAGAAAGGGACATAATAATAACCTGAAATTTTCAGCATCCGTCCAAGGTTAGTTTGTGTTTGGAGAGAAGATTTTGAGTTCCATAACACTGGGGCAGGTCTCTCACTAACACTGGAGTACAGTGCTGGTGGGGACGGGTATGTCACTGTATAACACGGGGGTACAGTACTGGTGGAGACGGGTCTATCACTGTATAACACTGGGGCACAGTACTGGTGGGGATGGGTCTGTCACTGTATTACACTGGGGTACAGTACTGGTGGGGACGGGTCTGTCACTGTATAACACTGGGGTACAGTACTGGTGGGGACGGGTCTGTCACTGTATAACACTGGGGTACAGTACTGGTGGGGACGGGTCTATCACTGTATAACACTGGGGCACAGTACTGGTGGGGATGGGTCTGTCACTGTATTACACTGGGGTACAGTACTGGTGGGGATGGGTCTGTCACTGTATAACACTGGGGTACAGTACTGGTGGGGACGGGTCTGTCACTGTATAACACTGGGATACAGTACTGGTGGGGATGGGTCTGTCACTGTATAACACCGGGGTACAGTACTGGTGGGGACGGGTCTGTCACTGTATAACACTGGGGTACAGTACTGGTGGGGACGGGTCTGTCACTGTATAACTGGGGTACAGTGCTGGTGGGGACGGGTCTGTCACTGTATAACACTGGGGTACAGTACTGGTGGGGATGGGTCTGTCACTGTACAACACTGGGGTACAGTACTGGTGGGGATGGGTCTGTCACTGTATAACACTGGGGTACAGGACTGGGGGGAGGTCTGTCACTGTATAACACTGGGGTACAGTACTGGGGGGAGGTCTGTCACCGTATAACACTGGGGTACAGTATTGCCATACCTTGTATCGAGTATCATGGAAGGAAAGTTACTCATGAAGTGAGATTTTGTAACTCAAGTTAAATAGGTCCTAGTGACAACACGGGTTTATTGCACGCTCTCACTTTATTCTGCATTCATTAACTGTTTCCACATCATTCTTTGCTTGTTTCCTGCTGTTTATGTTTCTTTCCCATTCCTTTATTTCTTCCCCCTTTCTCTTTTTCTTCCTCAGTTCCAAAGTGATGACTTTTCCCAGAGAAAAGCCCATGTTTTTGAGGTAAGAGTCAGTGACGCTGGGAGATTGTTGTCTGGGTTATTGGAGTGATTTATTGGAGGAGTGCTGAGTGGTTGAGACCAGGAAACTGCAGGGAGCTGGACAGATGTTTGAAAACCAGAATCATTAACAGCAGGAAAAGGTTACAGAACCATATAGAGCTGTCTTTTGATTAATTAATCCCACTTTCTCCAATACCCGTCAATCCCACCTACTCACCTCCTCCTCATATTCCTCAGTCTTGGCCACTCTCCTCATACCCCTCAATCCTATCATCTCCCCATATCCCTCCATTTCACCCATCCAGCTCCTCCCAATACCCCTTAATCCCACTTCTCCCCAAACAGCCCAATCCTACCTTCCCATATCCCTCAATCCCACCTTCTGTCCTTATCCCTCAATCCCACCTTCTCTCCAGATCCCTCAATCCCACCTTCTCTCCAGATCCCTCAATCCCACCTACCCATCTCCTCACTATATCCCTCAATTCTACCTACCCTCCTCCCCATATACCCCTCAATCCCACCTTCTCCCCATAACCCTCAGTCCCACCTTCTCCCCATGTCCCTCAATCCCACCTTCTCCCCATATCCCTCAATCCCACCTTCTCCCCATATCCCATCAGCCACTGGAGAGTTTTTTCTCTGATCCTTATTGTTTCTTTTCTTCAAGGACATGTCACACACTTACCCCTTACTCTTTTTTGTGAAGGAATCTTATTGAACATGAGGCCAGTGTTAGTCTGCAGCTATATTACAGATCCTTTGAGGCAGTTGAAATGGAGATGTTTGGAATATCGGCTGGATGAGATGGTGGGGACGGAGGCAAAGGAAGAGGATGGTCAGAATCCAGATGCCAGCCAGACAAGAGAATAAGCCAGAACAGGCACCTCTTCATCATCCCAGTGAAATCCCGCTTTCTTGACCGCTGCCTCCTGTCATAGAGCGAGGGAGTAATGTGTAGAGTCAATGTTTCCTCAACAGCAAGTGGCCGAGGCAGAGTCAGCATAATATATAACGTTACCAGCTCTGGTTAGATGTATTCCAGGAGGTTCCTTCACAGGACGCCTGCTTCTAATTGACTGGGCCATTGTCCTTCTCATACACCCAATCTCCACACTCCCTCTGCTACACCCAATCTCCACACTCCCTCTGACACACCCAATCTCCACACTCCCTTCTGACACACCCAATCTCCACACTCCCTCTGCTACACCCAATCTCCACACTCCCTCTGCTACACCCAATCGCCACACTCCCTTCTGACACACCAAATCTCCACACTCCCTCTGCTACACCCAATCTACACACTCCCTCTGACACACACAATCTCCACACTCCCTTCTGACACACCCAATCTCCACACTCCCTCTGCTACACCCAATCTCCACACTCCCTCTGACACACACAATCTCCACACTCCCTCTGACACACCCAATCTCCACACTCCCTCTGCTACACCCAATCTCCACACTCCCTCTGACACACACAATCTCCACACTCCCTCTGACACACCCAATCTCCACACTCCCTCTGCTACACCCAATCTCCACACTCCCTCTGCTACACCCAATCTCCACACACCCTTCTGACACACCCAATCTCCACACTCCCTTCTGACACACCCAATCTCCACACTCCCTCTGACACCCAATCTCCACACTCCCTTCTGACACACCCAATCTCCACACTCCCTCTGCTACACCCAATCTCCACACTCCCTCTGACACACCCAATCTCCACACTCCCTCTGCTACACCCAATCTCCACACTCCCTCTGACACACCCAATCTCCACACTCCCTTCTGACACACCCAATCTCCACACTCCCTTCGGACACACCCAATCTCCACACTCCCTCTGACACACCCACTCTCCACACTCCCTCTGACACACCCACTCTCCACACTCCCTCTGACACACCCAATCTCCACACTCCCTCTGACACACCCAATCTCCACACTCCCTTCTGACACACCCAATCTCCACACTCCCTCTGCTACACCCAATCTCCACACTCCCTCTGACACACACAATCTCCACACTCCCTCTGACACACCCAATCTCCACACTCCCTCTGCTACACCCAATCTCCACACTCCCTCTGACACACCCAATCTCCACACACCCTTCTGACACACCCAATCTCCACACTCCCTCTGCTACACCCAATCTCCACACACCCTCTGACACACACAATCGCCACACTCCTTCTGACACACCCAATCTCCACACTCCCTCCGATACCCAATCTCCACACTCCCTCTGACACACCCAATCTCCACACTCCCTCTAACACACCCAATGTCCACACTCTCTCTGACACACCCAATCTCCACACTCCCTCTGACACACCCAATCTCCACACTCCCTCTGACACTCCCAATATCCCTTCTGACACCCACTCTCTACACTCCCTCTGACACACCCAATCTCCACACTCCCTCTGACACACCCACTCTCCACACTCCCTCTGACACACCCACTCTCCACACTCCCTCTGACACACCCAATCTCCACATTCCCTCTGACACACCCAATCTCCACACTCCCTCTGACACACCCAAACTCCACACTCCCTCTGACACACCCAATCTGCACACTCCCTCTGACACTCCCAGTCTCCACACTCCCTCTGACACACCCAATCTCCACACTCCCTCAGACACACCCAATCTCCACATTCCCTCTGACACACCCAATCTCCACACTCCCTCTGACACATCCAATCTCTACACTCCCTCTGACACACCCAATCTCCACACTCCCTCTGACACACCCAATCTCCACACTCCCTCAGACACACCCAATCTCCACACTCCCTCTGACACACCCAATCTCCACACTCCCTCTGACACCCAATCTCCACACTCCCTCTGACACACCCACTCTCCACACTCCCTCTGACACACCCAATCTCCACATTCCTTCTGACACACCCAATCTCCACACTCCCTCTGACACACCCAATCTCCACACTCCCTCTGACACGTCCAATCTCCACACTCCCTCTGACACACCCAATCTCCACACTCCCTCTGACACACCCAATCTCCACTCTCCCTCTGACACACCCAATCTCCACTCTCCCTCTGACACACCCAATCTCCACGCTCCCTCTGACACACACAATCGCCACACTCCTTCTGACACACCCAATCTCCACACTCCCTCCGATACCCAATCTCCACACTCCCTCTGACACACCCAATCTCCACACTCCCTCTGACACACCCAATCTCCACACTCCCTCTGACACACCCACTCTCCACACTCCCTCTGACACACCCAATCTCCACACTCCCTCTGACACACCCAATCTCCACACTCCCTCTGACACTCCCAATATCCCTTCTGACACCCACTCTCTACACTCCCTCTGACACACCCAATCTCCACACTCCCTCTGACACACCCACTCTCCACACTCCCTCTGACACACCCAATCTCCACATTCCCTCTGACACACCCAATCTCCACACTCCCTCTGACACACCCAAACTCCACACTCCCTCTGACACACCCAATCTGCACACTCCCTCTGACACTCCCAGTCTCCACACTCCCTCTGACACACCCAATCTCCACACTCCCTCAGACACACCCAATCTCCACATTCCCTCTGACACACCCAATCTCCACACTCCCTCTGACACATCCAATCTCTACACTCCCTCTGACACACCCAATCTCCACACTCCCTCTGACACACCCAATCTCCACACTCCCTCAGACACACCCAATCTCCACACTCCCTCTGACACACCCAATCTCCACACTCCCTCTGACACCCAATCTCCACACTCCCTCTGACACACCCACTCTCCACACTCCCTCTGACACACCCAATCTCCACATTCCTTCTGACACACCCAATCTCCACACTCCCTCTGACACACCCAATCTCCACACTCCCTCTGACACGTCCAATCTCCACACTCCCTCTGACACACCCAATCTCCACACTCCCTCTGACACACCCAATCTCCACTCTCCCTCTGACACACCCAATCTCCACTCTCCCTCTGACACACCCAATCTCCACGCTCCCTCTGACACACCCAATCTCCACACTCCCTCTGACACACCCAATATCCACACTCCCTCTGACACACCCAATCTCCACACTCCCTCTGACATACCCATCTCCACACTCCCTCTGACACGCCCAATCTCCACACTCCCTCTGACACACCCAATCTCCACACTCCCTCTGACAACCCAATCTCCACACTCCCTCTGACACACCCAATCTCCACACTCCCTCTGACACACCCAATCTCCACGCTCCCTCTGACACACCCAATCTCCACGCTCCCTCTGACACACCCAATCTACACGCTCCCTCTGACACACCCAATCTCCACACTCCCTCTGACACACCCAATATCCACACTCCCTCTGACACACCCAATCTCCACACTCCCTCTGACACACCCAGTCTCCACACTCCCTCTGACACACCCAATCTCCACACTCCCTCTGACACACCCAATCTCCACATTCCCTCTGACACACCCAATCTCCACACTCCCTCTGATACACCCAATCTCTACACTCCCTCTGACACACCCAATCTCCACACTCCCTCTGACACACCCAATCTCCACACTCCCTCTGACACACCCAATCTCTACACTCCCTCTGACATACCCATCTCCACACTCCCTCTGACACACCCAATCTCCACACTCCCTCTGCTACACCCAATCTCCACACTCCGTCTGCTACACCCAATCTCCACACCTTCTTCTGACACACCCAATCTACACGCTCCGTCTGACACACCCAATCTCCACACTCCCTCTGACACACCCAATATCCACACTCCCTCTGACACACCCAATCTCCACACTCCCTCTGACACACCCAATCTCCACACTCCCTCTGACATACCCATCTCCACACACCCTCTGACATGCCCAATCTCCACACTCCCTCTGACACACCCAATCTCCACACTCCCTCTGACACACCCAATCTCCACACTCCCTCTGACACACCCAATCTCCACACTCCCTTCTGACACACCCAATCCCCACACTCCCTCTGCTACAACCAATCTCCACACTCCCTCTGACACACCCAATATCCACACTCCGTCTGACATACCCAATCTCCACACTCCCTCTGACACACCCAATCTCCACACTCCCTCTGACACGCCCAATCTCCACACTCCCTCTGACACACCCAATCTCCACACTCCCTCTGACACACCCAATCTCCACACTCCCTCTGACACACCCAATCTCCACACTCCCTCTGACACACCCAATCTCCACACTCCCTCTGACACACCCAATCTACACCCAATCTCCACACTTCGTCTGACATACCCAATCTCCACAC
The DNA here is from genome assembly GCF_047496885.1 of Scyliorhinus torazame. Classification (NCBI taxonomy): domain Eukaryota; kingdom Metazoa; phylum Chordata; class Chondrichthyes; order Carcharhiniformes; family Scyliorhinidae; genus Scyliorhinus; species Scyliorhinus torazame. The sequence continues at coordinate 8,374,006 of NC_092714.1, forward strand.
TCCCTCTGACACACCCAATCTCCACACTCCCTCTGACACACCCAATCTCCACACTCCCTCTGACAGACCCAATCTCCACACTCCCTCTGACAACCCAATCTCCACACTTCCTCTGACACGCCCAATCTCCACACTCCCTCTGACACACCCAATCTCCACATTCCCTCTGACACACCCAATCTCCACATTCCCTCTGACACACCCAATCTCCACGCTCCCTCTGACACACCCAATCTCCACGCTCCCTCTGACACCCAATCTCCACACTCCCTCTGACACACCCAATATCCACACTCCCTCTGACGCACCCAATCTCCACACTCCCTCTGACACACCCAATCTCCACACTCCCTCTGACACACCCAATCTCCACACTCCCTCTGACACACCCAATCTCCACACTCCCTCTGCTACACCCAATCTCCACACTCCCTCTGACACACCCAATCTCCACACTCCCTCTGACACACCCAATCTCCACACTCCCTCTGCTACACCCAATCTCCACACTCCCTCTGACACACCCAATATCCACACTCCCTCTGACACACCCAATCTCCACACTCCCTCTGACACACCCAATCTCCACACTCCCTCTGACATACCCATCTCCACACTCCCTCTGACACGCCCAATCTCCACACTCCCTCTGACACACCCAATCTCCACACTCCCTCTGACACACCCAATCTCCACACTCCCTCTGACACACCCCCTCTGACACACCCAATCTCCACACTCCCTTCTGACACACCCAATCTCCACACTCCCTCTGCTACACCCAATCTCCACACTCCCTCTGACATACCCAATCTCCACACTCCGTCTGACATACCCAATCTCCACACTCCCTCTGACACACCCAATCTCCACACTCCCTCTGACACACCCAATCTCCACACTCCCTCTGACACACCCAATCTCCACACTCCGTCTGACATACCCAATCTCCACACTCCCTCTGACACACCCAATCTCCACACTCCCTCTGACACGCCCAATCTCCACACTCCCTCTGACACACCCAATCTCCACACTCCCTCTGACACACCCAATCTCCACACTCCCTCTGACACACCCAATCTCCACACTCCCTCTGACACACCCAATCTACACACTTCCTCTGACACACCCAATCTCCACACTTCGTCTGACATACCCAATCTCCACACTCCCTCTGACACACCCAATCTCCACACTCCCTCTGACACACCCAATCTCCACACTCCCTCTGACAACCCAATCTCCACACTTCCTCTGACACGCCCAATCTCCAGACTCCCTCTGACACACCCAATCTCCACATTCCCTCTGACACACCCAATCTCCACGCTCCCTCTGACACACCCAATCTCCACGCTCCCTCTGACACCCAATCTCCACACTCCCTCTGACATACCCAATCTCCACACTCCCTCTGACACACCCAATCTCCACACTCCCTCTGACACACCCAATCTCCACACTCCCTCTGCTACACCCAATCTCCACACTCCCTCTGACACACCCAATCTCCACACTCCCTCTGACACACCCAATCTCCACACTCCCTCTGACACACCCAATCTCCACACTCCCTCTGACACACCCAATCTCCACACTCCGTCTGACACACCCAATCTCCACACTCCCTCTGCTACACCCAATCTCCACACTCCCTCTGACACACCCAATCTCCACACTCCCTCTGACACACCCAATCTCCACACTCCCTCTGACACACCCAATCTCCACACTCCCTCTGACACACCCAATCTCCACACTCCGTCTGACACACCCAATCTCCACACTCCCTCTGCTACACCCAATCTCCACACTCCCTCTGACACACCCAATCTCCACACTCCCTCTGACACACCCAATCTCCACACTCCCTTTTGAGAACCAAGCAGAAAATGAAAGACTTGCTAACTGAACTGGCTAATTGGTAATCAGTCAAACAAGTTTTTAATTCCATCTGCACCACTTTTGTAACTAAGAAATTCAAATCAAACAGACACATTAAATTATTATTAATCGACTCTGGGCAGTGTCCTTGCGATTAATTTTTAATTTCTGGACAATCCTGAACATTTCAGCAGAGCTGGCAAGGTATGTTTGGAATGTTCTGGGAATGGAATGAAAGAACCGCAAAAGCTGCAAAATTGGAAAAAAACACTCCAGAAACTTCTGGCGATGTCCAACAGGTCCGTGAGGTGCGACGGCAGGTCACCTGCTCCCTGATGGGAACACATCAGAGCAGCTGTAAAGAATGACCTAAAATTTATCGTCACACTAGCTGAGCTACGTGTGGGACACTCTTTAGTTCATTTGGATCGGGATTTGAAGGGAAAGTGGACCTTTCCTCGGAGATTAAATGGGTGAGGTGGAGTTACAAAGCCGCAAAGCCTCCAGGAATCCGTGACGAATCTCCAGAAGGATTGCTGCAAGCAAGGCCTGTGAGAAAAATCACGGCATGCTTGCCTTCATTGGCCGGGGCATTGAGTATAAGAATTGGCAAGTCATGTTGCAGCTGTATAGAACCTTAGTTAGGCCACACTTGGAGTATAGTGTTCAATTCTGGTCGCCACACTACCAGAAGGATGTGGAGGCTTTAGAGAGGGTGCAGAAGAGATTTACCAGAATGTTGCCTGGTATGGAGGGCATTAGCTATGAGGAGCGGTTGAATAAACTCGGTTTGTTCTCACTGGAACGAAGGAAGTTGAGGGGCGACCTGATAAAGGTCTACAAAATTATGAGGGGCATAGACAGAGTGGATGGTCAGAGGCTTTTCCCCAGGGTAGAGGGGTCAATTACTAGGGGGCATAGGTTTAAGGTGAGAGGGGCAAGGTTTAGAGTAGATGTACGAGGCAATTATTTTATGCAGAGGGTAGTGGGTGCCTGGAACTCGCTGCCGGAGGAGGTGGTGGAAGCAGGGACGATAGTGACATTTAAGGGGCATCTTGACAAATACATGAATAGGATGGGAATAGAGGGATACGGACCCAGGAAGTGTAGGAGATTTTAGTTTAGTCGGGCAGCATGGTCGGCACAGGCATGGAGGGCCGAAGGGCCTGTTCCTGTGCTGTACATTTCGTTGTTCTTTGGAAGCAAACAGAATTGTGACTTCTGTTGTATTTCCTTTAACCACTTGCAACTGTTTTTCACCGATAAAGAGATGAGGGGGGTGGGGGGGGGGGGGGGGGGGGGGAGCTGTTTTGGCTGACAGTCAAGATGAATGTAGCGAGTGTTTTATTTTCAATTGACTTTGGCCCATACTCCCTTCACAATGAAAGGAATGTGAGGGTGGGGGCAGTTTGAGCTGTGAGGTCATGTGATAAATAGTCCAGGAATATCCCCAAGCAGAGTTAGCAGAGGAGTTTGTGAAAGCTGAGATTCGACACAGAGGGTGGGATTTAAGTAAATGGGAACCAGGTCCCGCAGCGAGCGCACGTAGCTGGGTGTTTCTCTGTGCTCGCAGCGCCAAGAAACATAACACCATAAACAGCATTCCGCTTAGATAGGGGCCCTCAGTGGGGATCGCGCTGTCGAGGTTGCACACAGCACCGTTCTGCGCACTGGGGAGCTCCGCTCGCTGGAACTCCTTATTATAGCGAGAGGACGGGACGCCAGTCGCCTTGTAGACCCCCAGGAGTTCCCTCCTGCCTGGTCCCCGTTTGTGGAGACCAGCCCTGAGAGTCACTCACCCGAGGTCCCCGAGGCGACGGGGATAAATCCCAACGCCTCAGGTACCTCGGGAAACTGCACATTAACGTGAGACTTAGCTGTCTCGCTCTAATATGCAGATTTGCCAAAAAGTCCCACGACCTCACGAGGCATTGCGAGCCGGGATAGATCCCTGGAGCCGGGTTGGTCCCGGCAGGGGGGTCTCCCGGGTCTATTGGCCACGCTGCTCCACGGGGAGCAGCTTAACGGGCTCAGCGTGGCAGTTCAATCTCACCCAGACTCGCAGATGTGGAGGGACTGCGCTTCACTCATCTCACACATAATGTTCCTCTGCCACCTAGTGGTACCTCTTGTATCAGACCCAGAGGCTGTGTTTAAGGATTCATTCAGTCAAATAGGGGAATAATACACTTAATTTTAGTACAAATAATTTTTTAAATTAATGTTCAAACTCAACCAGTTTATTTATTTTTGTATAATTTAAAATTTGGAATTCTACATCCTGTCCCTGATTCCCTACACTTCTCAACATCTGTCTCCTTTGCATGTTTCAGTTCTAAGTATTATTTTGACTTTATTTCCTGCTATGCCTTGCTGCTAACTTTATTTTAATAAATGATTGTTTTCCTCACCCCGGGTTTCCTGCGCATGCTTTCTTCACTCCCCTATTTCTTTATTTCTTGCTTTTTATTCCTTTCCCAGCTCCTGAATTATGGAACTTTGCACAGTTGTGAAAATTCCTTGAAGGTAAGGATGAATGAGGGTTGGTGTGGGAGTTGGGAAAAGGCGAATGACAGCTGAGCAGGTTGGTCAGCACCCGAGTCCTGCTCAAGCCCAGATTGGTCTGAACAGAGGAACAACAGGCTGTATCCCAGCTACGTTTACCTTCCATAGTTCCGTATCCCTCAATACACCTTACTCCCCCCAAAAAATATTGACCTCTGTCTTTAAGATTTCAATTGAGGGCGGCATGGTGGCGCAGTGGTTAGCACTGCTGCCTCACAGAGCCGGGTTCAATCCCGGCCCCGGGTCACTGTCCGTGTGGAGTTTGCACATTCTCCCCGTGTCTGCGTGGGTCTCACCCCCACAAGCCAAAGATGTGCAGGGTAGGTGGATTGGCCGCGCTAAATCGCCCCTTAACTGGAAAACTATTTTTTAAAAATCAAAATAAAGATTTCAGATTTTGGGAGATGATTGTTTAAGTGTGGTGCTGATGGTGCGTTCATTTATCTGAACCTGTTTCTGTACGTAGAGCTATGGTGTGTGTTATTGAGGGTTTGCGATATGACCATAGTTAGAATTCTAGTACGTTTTACCTTCATTAAATCATCTCCTTCAGAAACTGTCAACAAGTTACAAAGACGCAGTAACAGTGAAAATCGTAGCTGGTCCCTTGGGGGAGGTGTGGGCTTTGTCATTCTGCACACTTTCCTTTCATACTCCCAACTGAACCATTTATTTTTCATCTTGGATTCTACTACCTGTTCCAACTAGATGGGTGTTGATTGTATGTATTAATCATTGTGTCTAGTCGCAGCCTTAATTCAGCTTTCCATAGAATCTGGGCTGCAATTTTAAAGTGGTGCAGGAACGGGGCACGGTAAATCCTTGAAGATGGCAAGTCGGTGAATCTGCTTTTTAAAAAACGCAATGTGGAATTCTCTGCTTTATAAACCCAAGCAGGGAACTTGTCAAAAACCTTCTTAAAATCACTGGTTAGGCCTCATCTGGTATATCGTGTTCAATTCTGGACACCAGGTTTCAGGTAAGATGTGTAGGACTTGGAGAGCGATTTACTAGCGAGGTACCAGGAATGAGGGATCTTGTGCAGAGACTCGGGTTGCCCTCCTTCGAGCAAAAACCGTCCAAGTGTAATTCGACAGAGTTGACGGGTTGGAGTAGATGAGGAGAAATTGTTTCCACTGGCAGGAGGCTCAGTAACCAGAGAACACAGATTTTCGGTAATTAGCAAAGGAACTTGTGGCTAATAGCTGATCGCCATCTTAACTCCATCTCCCCACCTTGGCGCGTAGCTTTTAATAACATTACCTCCGTTTCAAAATTTGCGATTAACACCGCAGCCTCAACAGGTTTGGCAACAGAGGAATTCCACTAACCTTTGTGTGTCCAGACATTACCCCCAAACAGCTTGGTCTGATTTTAAAGTTATGCCTCTTGTTCTGGACTCTTCTCTGCAGCCCCCTCACAATCTCAACCAGAGGAAATAATTCCTCTCCATCAATCCCTTTATCCATCTTAAACACTTCAATTCAATCATCCCTCAATCTATACGTGAAGAAATACAAACCTATCTGTACAACCCATCCTTGCAATTAAACCCTTCTCGCCACAGTACCATTCTGCTGAACCTGCGTGGCACAGCCTCCGAGGCCAATGTATCCTTCCTCAGCTGCACATTAAATAACCAATGGTGGCTGCAATTGAACTTGGGGATGCTGATGATGCACAGCAGGATTGGGTTCAGCTTACATCTGGACCAGTGTCTGACTGTAAAAACTAATGACCATTAATGCCATGCACAGTCTATCAGTTAGAACACTCTGCTCTCTGTGCAGGATTATTGTCAGCCCAATTAAAATGCCTTTTAGAAGTGATTGTTGCTTTGTTAAGTTCTTTTCTTTGCTCACCCAAAGCTTTCCTATTGGGAAAATTCCTGCAGCAATTATTTTCAGTCGTTTACTAAAATGTTAAAGTAACTCAGCATGGTTGAAAACCATTAAACACAGATTGCTACCCCAGCTGGAGGTCGTCCCCGGTTTCCAAATAGCCTTGGGGTGAAAACAGTTTCCCCATTGATCAGAACTTTGTGAGAGATCACAGGCTCCATGCAGACTGTATACACTCTCTCGGCCTTCGTGCTTGGCTTACTTTAAGTAAAGTTTGGTTTACTTTTTTTTGTGTTGGCTATTTGGAAAATGATGCATGTTCATCCTTCAGTCCCCGCTCCCTATTTTCTCTCGCATTTATATCGCGCCTTTCAGCACCACAGCACTTTGCAGCCAATTAAATACTTTTGAAGTGCGATCGCTTTTGTAATGTGGGAAACGTGGCAGCCAGTTTCCTCCCAGCAAGCTCCCACAATCAGCAATGTGGCGTTGACCGGGTGATTCGTCTTTGTGATGTTGATTGAGGGATAAATATTGGTCAGGACACTGGGGAAACTGGACAGAATCCCGCTGGTGCCAATTTAATTTAATAAACCTGTATTTTTTCCACGGGATTCATGCCTTGTCCGTGGCAACTTGCCTCTGATTCGCTTGCTCCAGGAAAGCTAATCTTTACAATCAGTGGGGCGGACGGTCCTTTTAAACACCTCCCCAGTCCTTGTCCCAAGTCAAGTGCACAATTCCACCGGGACTGACGTAATCTTCTCTGGCACTGAACCTCCGATATTTGGAGGACGGAAGTTCTGGGCCAGAATACCTGTGACTGGAAGTGTCTCCTCCGCGACTCCACCATCTGTTCCCGAAGGAATAATGGGCCCTGCCTCAAAAACTGAAAGGAAGAGGACATCAAAGTGAGCGAAGAGGAGTTCTGACAGAGCCTGACCCACAGCCCCGCCAGCATCTGGGACAGCCAGCCATGCACACCCCCCTTTGTGAGCTCCTTCCCAATGAGCCTCACTCCCTCCCCTGTCACACAGCTCTTCACCATAGTTACCCCGCTCAACTCCACCTGACTGAAGGGCCTCGACCTTTGGGGGTTTCAGTGGGCCACATGACTCCCCCTAGGGTGAGGAATGAGGGCAGTTGAGTGCATTCCATGGACCTGCACTGTAATCTCACAGGGGATCGAGACACTGCCACCAATTTCACCATAACGCCTTGCATTTGTGTCACTTCTCTGTTATGGAGACATGAGTATTAGCCTTGCACTTCAATGCTTAGGGGCGAGGCTACCAATGGGTTAACAATTGGGTGCTAATCAGTGGCACACATGCATAGTAATGCTGACTAAATTTGCATAATCGATTCATCAACCAAGGGTCAGGGAGTTGATTAAACAATGGCTTCACCTTGTGGCAGGCGAGGCAGACCTGATTCAAGTAAAGACTGCAATTTGCAGTCCACGTCATCCTCAGTGGGCACCCTCTGTCCCCAGCTCTCGTGGGCTGCGAATTAAACGAGCCTTCCAGCTTGATCAGCCCCCCACGCCAGTGTCCGCACTGTTTTGCTTTTAAAACAGAATTGCCCAGTTGACTGTGGAAGTCCCAGTTTGAGTTGACTTTATCGGGCATCTTAATACCCGTTTCGTGACTTCCCCCTTCCGAACGCAACAATGAACACGATCGTATCAGGAATGCTATTAGATAAATATTCACACACCGTTACGCTGTTAATTAAACCGGCCTCAATGTTAAATCCAACAGCATAGTCCCCTGTTGCAGGAAACTAGCCTGAGCTCGCTCAAAACATTCACAGGCCTTCTGACTGAACTCTGACCCCAGTCAGACAGGGCAAGGTGAGAATATCAGCAGCCTCCCACTGGCACCAATACAACAGTGTTTCTGCATGGGTCCCGTTCATTTCAGTCCTCACTGAACAGCAATGAATTACTTCAACAAACGGAGTCACAGTTTTATTTATTTTTAAAATCTATTGTGCAGATTGCGCGATCTCCCAAGATAGACACAGGACCTTCTGAAATATTGATGAGCTGCCCAGTATTTTATGCAGCATTTTATGTTGGAACAGAGAGCTCCCGAAGCCCTTGGGTGCCCTTGAGGGTCACATATCCTGTAATAACTGAAGCGTCGCTATTTTTAGGACTGTTGGATTTTGATTGCATTTTATGGGGTATATTTCAGATTTGATGCTGAAGTTGATTAAAAGGTCACCTGTTTATTTTTGTTTTGCCTGCATATTTCAGATTTTTGTTTGAAAATATTGGCGATGACAGAGGAACAGGAGGAGTCGGTTCAGCCACTCTCAGCTATTCAGCCTTTGAATGAGATTACAGCTGATCTGTACGTCGCCCCTATTTCCCGACATTCCTTCATAATCCATGATCCCTGTCGAAAGCCTGTTCACCCAGCCTTGTAGAAACTCCCATTTCCTCCCAGCCTCCTGGAGGGAGAGAGTTTCCGATCTCCTTGACCTATTGTGTTTCCTGACTCCCCCACCAGGGAAAAGCTTTCTCTGCACCTACACCATCGAATACCCCACCTACTCGCCGAAATCCCCATTCAGCCACTTCAATTCCAAAATTTAGATACGCCACCCACCTCTAACCTTTCCTTTGGAGCTAGCGAGCAGGGCAAGGATCGATTGCCATATCAGCCACAGAACACGGGTTATGTCCCATTCCACCAGCAGCTGGGTTCAGCTGCCATTCTACGTGTGTTCCTCGAGATGCCGCTAATTGTAGTCTCTGTGTTGTTTCAGGTCTATATTCCGAGCAGGTCAGCCATCGTTCTTGCTGGTGTGGACAGTGAGAAATGAAGTTTGGCTGTGACGGGAGTCTGGTGCCAAAGAGGAAGACTTGGAAAACCTACTGCACACCCTAACCCTGCACTTCCTCCCCACACCCCCAGGCATCAATAACCCATAAAGAACTAACTTTTGTTAAATTTTTTCAATTGAAAAGTGAGAGTTGAATCATCTTTACCCCTGTAGGAAATGCAGTTGTACATAGACCTTTATGGCGCTCTCTCTCTATCGACGATACATTCTTAAAGCTGTCGGTTCATAAATGTTGCCTGCAAACCTATGTCTTGATGTCGAGACAGTGCTGTTTAGACCAGCTGCTGCATCACAGCTCAAATGGAACGAAACATCTACACAAATAATAAGCTCCTATATGTACTTGCTGGGGAGAGACATACACCTGTGAGTAGAAATACACCTGTGTTGTGGAGCGTTGCAAGTGGTTAATTTGTGCAATCTTTGTGTTAGTTTATAGTCCACATTTTTCATTGAGTCAAATCAACGAGTCGTTCCAACCCAGCTGCTGAACATGGCCGAATATCCGACAAACCCAACATTGGAGCTGGAGGTCTGGGCTGACTGTTTCGGTCCCCCTCTCCTGTCCGGGTTCTCCGCAACCCCCTCTCCCCCCCCCGCCCCCGACCCCGATCTCCTCTCTTCTGATTGATGATGCGAAGAGGTGTTATTGAGAACATTTCACCAGTCACCGCGGACAGAGACCCTACCGTACCAGACGTCAACCCGCCATCTGCCCCCATACCTAATGCATGGGTCAGTCTTTGCTGGTAGAGCCACATCATTGGGCTAGGAATTGTAGATAATGAGGTAGAGATCCCTTGATAGATGTGCTCCTCCATTTGTATGTACAAATAGGAATTAGTTGAATTAGGGAGTGTTGCACCTTAAGAAAGTGGAACACAAAATTCAAATTAATTATAACCTTATAATCTTCATAATTGTACAAGTTTGAAAAGGAGGGAATTAATAAAATATGAGCCTGTTGCAGTGAGATACAGCTCAGGTTCCTGCGTTTGAACATACTTCATCCCTCATTAACTGAAGCAAGTAGTGATCAACTGTACCTGTGTCGCTCTGAGATTAAACATACTTTATCTTGAAGTAAAGAGGTAAGCAATTGATTTCTTCGCAGTTGTTTTCCCCAAACATTTCTTTTGTTAAGGTCTTTGCCAAAAATTCAGTTGCAATTTTCAGCTGCGGCTCAGAAGGTTGTGTTGTGAGCCTGAAGGTCACGGGTTCAAACCACACCAGTGATCAGAGCTCCTCATCTAGTTTAGTCACTCAATGCTGGCGTCAAAGGTGATTCAATACTGAGGGAGTGCCGCACTGTCAGAGGATCAGTATTGAGAGAGTGCTGCACTGTCAGAGGGTCAGTAATGAGGGAGTGCCGCACTGTCAGAGGGTCAGTGCTGAGGGAGTGCCGCACTGTCAGAGGGTCAGTAATGAGGGAGTGCTGCACTGTCAGAGGGTCAGTACTGAGGGAGTGCCGCACTGTCAGAGGGTCAGTGCTGAGGGAGTGCTGCACTGTCAGAGGGTCAGTACTGAGGGAGCGCCGCACTGTCAGAGGGTCAGTACTGAGGGAGTGCCGCACTGTCAGAGGGTCAGTACTGAGGGAGTGTTGCACTGTCAGAGGTTCAGTACTGAGGGAGTGCCGCACTGTCAGAGGGTTAATAACGAGGGAGTGCTGCACTGTCAGAGGGTCAGTACTGAGGGAGTGCCGCACTGTCAGAGGGTCAGTACTGAGGGAGTGCTGCACTGTCAGAGGGTTAATAACGAGGGAGTGCTGCACTGTCAGAGGGTCAGTACTGAGGGATGCTGCACTGTCAGAGGGTCAGTACTGAGGGAGTGCTGCACTGTCAGAGGGTCAGTACTGAGGGAGTGCCGCACTGTCAGAGGGTCAGTACTGAGGGAGTGCTGCACTGTCAGAGGGTTAATAACGAGGGAGTGCTGCACTGTCAGAGGGTCAGTACTGAGGGAGTGCCGCACTGTCAGAGGGTCAGTACTGAGGGAGTGCTGCACTGTCAGAGGGTTAATAACGAGGGAGTGCTGCACTGTCAGAGGGTCAGTACTGAGGGAGTGCCGCACTGTCAGAGGGTCAGTACTGAGGGAGTGCTGCACTGTCAGAGGGTTAATAACGAGGGAGTGCTGCACTGTCAGAGGGTCAGTACTGAGGGAGTGCTGCACTGTCAGAGGGTCAGTACTGAGGGAGTGTTGCACTGTCAGAGGGTCAGTACTGAGGGAGTGCTGCATTGTCACAGGGTCAGCACTGAGGGAGTGCTGCACTGTCAGAGGGTTAATAACGAGGGAGTGCTGCACTGTCAGAGGGTCAGTACTGAGGGAGTGCTACACTGTCAGATGGTCAGTACTGAGGGAGTGCTGCATTGTCACAGGGTCAGTACTGAGGGAGTGCTGCACCGTCAGAGGGTCAGTACTGAGGGAGTGCCGCACTGTCAGAGGGTCAGTAACGAGGGAGTGACGCACTGTCAGAGGGTCAGTACTGAGGGAGTGCTGCATTGTCAGAGGGTCAGTACTGAGGGAGTGCTGCACTGTCAGAGGGTCAGTACTGAGGGAGTGCTGCATTGTCAGAGGGTCAGTACTGAGGGAGTGCTACACTGTCAGAGGGTCAGTACTGAGGGAGTGCTGCATTGTCACAGGGTCAGTACTGAGGGAGAGCTGCACTGTCAGAGGGTCAGTAGTGAGGGAGTGCTGCACTGTCAGAGAGTCAGTACCGAGGGAGAGCTGCACTGTCAGAGGATCAGTACTGAGGGAGAGCTGCACTGTCAGAGGGTCAGTACTGAGGGAGAGCTGCACTGTCAGAGGGTCAGTACTGAGGGAGTGCTGCACTGTCAGAGGGTCAGTACTGAGGGAGTGCTGCACTGTCAGAGGGTCAGTACTGAGGGAGTGCTGCACTGTCAGAGGGTCAGTACTGAGGGAGTGCTGCACTGTCAGAGGGTCAGTACTGAGGGAGTGCCGCACTGTCAGAGGGTCAGTACTGAGGGAGTGCTGCACTGTCAGAGGGTCAGTACTGAGGGAGTGCCGCACTGTCAGAGGGTCAGTACTGAGGGAGTGCTGCACTGTCAGAGGGTCAGTACTGAGGGAGCGCCGCACTGTCAGAGGGTCAGTACTGAGGGAGTGCTGCACTGTCAGAGGGTCAGTACTGAGGGAGCGCCGCACTGTCAGAGGGTCAGTACTGAGGGAGTGCTGCACTGTCAGAGGGTCAGTACTGAGGGAGCGCTGCACTGTCAGAGGGTCAGTACTGAGGGAGTGCTGCACTGTCAGAGGGTCAGTACTGAGGGAGTGCTGCACTGTCAGAGGGTCAGTACTGAGGGAGTGCTGCACTGTCAGAGGGTCAGTACTGAGGGAGTGCTGCACTGTCAGAGGGTCAGTACTGAGGGAGTGCTGCACTGTCAGAGGGTCAGTACTGAGGGAGTGCTGCACTGTCAGAGGGTCAGTACTGAGGGAGTGCTGCACTGTCAGAGGGTCAGTACTGAGGGAGTGCCGCACTGTCAGTGGGTCAGTACTGAGGGAGTGCTGCATTGTCACAGGGTCAGTACTGAGGGAGTGCTGCACTGTCAGAAGTGCCATCTTGTTCTCCTAGCATTCAGGGTTAACATTAATTCTTTAGCCATCAATCCCCAAAATATACTGACTCTCCATATTCCATTAGTATTAGAGGTCCTTTTGGAATTTTGGACTAAATAACAGCAGTGAATGCGCTGTAAGAAGTTTTAAATAGCTGTGAAACGCCATGAGTTGGCCTGAGGACATAGCACTGCATCACCCAATTAAAATTAACATGTTAACAGCTGCATTGCAATAACACACTGAAAAATAATGGATTACATCAAATTAAACCCAATCGCCTGTTTTGAAATTCCAGTGATGAAAGTGGCTCCTTTGGTGATTTGCAATGTGGGCTCAAAGAAACTGGAAGTGCTGGCAGAAACGCAGCGTGGTCTGCACCTGAGAAGGGATAGTGCTTGCTGTGCCTTCTGTTATCTGCAGCTTGACCACTGGCCATGAGCAGGTGATCATTCTGAAGTGCGACATTACATGTAATTTACAACACTGAAACCGACCTCTCAGATCCTTTTTCATCTACTCCTATCAACATAGCCTGGCATTGGTTTTCCCTCGTGTTGATCCAGCATCTCCTTAAATACATCTCTACTCTTCACCTCAACCATTCACTGTGGGAGTGACAACCACTTTCTCACCTCTCCTTAGGTAAAGAGGTTTCTGCTGAATTTCTGATTGGATTTATATTGGAGATATCAGTAAACATCTTTGCTGCGTCTAGTTAAGATTGCTGAGTGCATGTTGAGATAAACTGGCACATGAGAAAGGCGCTTTTGAAAAAACCTCAAGTGTAATAATAATTACTTATTGTCACAAGTAGGCTTCAATGAAGTTACTGTGAAAAGCCCCTAGTCGCCACATTCCGGCGCCTGTTCGGAGAGGCCGGTACGGGAATTGAACCCGCGCTGCTGGCATTGTTCTGCATTACAAGCCAGCTATTTAGCCCACTGTGCTAAACCAGCCCCTGCTTTAAGCCAGGTTCATCTGTTAATTCTGGACATTGAAGTTTGAAACAAGTAGAATCATATCTCGAGTTGCCAGTGTTTGATCTGTAGCTGATGGAGATCCAGTGAAAACTTTAATGACTTACCAGTGGAAGCAGATTGTTCCTCTTCTAAGGGGCGGCACGGAGGTCAGCATTGCTGCCTCACAGCGCCAGGATCCCAGGTTCAATTCCTGCCTTGGGTCACTGTCTGTGTGGAGTTTGCACATTCTCTCCGTGTGTGCGTGGGTTTCCTCCGGGTGCTCCGGTTTCCTCCCACAGCCCAAAGATTTGCAGGTTAGGTGGATTGGCCATGCTGAGTTGCACCTTATGCTCCAAAGATGGTTGAGGGGAGGTGGGGTTGGCACAGGTAGAGCAGATGACAAGTGGTGGCGGGGAGTACCATTGGGCACAGGGTGATGTTGCAGAAGGCACTCTTCACAACTAGGCCCTGCAAGAAGGCCCTTGTGTTCATCCCACCCCCTTCACCACATGGCTTGGGCACCTCCAAATACTATCAGAGGCCAGAAGAGCATTTCAGAGGCTATTAATGGTGTAGTCTCTGTTTTAATGCAGGAAACACAGTAGCCAATTTGTGCACCAGCAAATTGACGGCTAATATTAAGGTGAGAACTCATTATAAAGAGTAACTCTCCCCGGAGGTTAAGCATTGTTACATAATCCTAGCTCCCGAATGAACATAGCCTATGTGACCTTATTCAATGAACACTTAACACATTTCATCAAACTCCTTGCACTACCCTTGATAGAGTATATCCTGCTTATTGTTAGATTTGCACAGTCTCTGAAAATAGCAGATGAGAGTGTATAATTTGGAGGTGTTACATGGAGAATGGATTTTATCGAACTGTCTAACTCGGACTCCACATCGAAATCCTTTGATTTTTTTAAATTTTCCCAGTCACAGTGCATCGAGCTTCAGTACATCCTTGCAGTGGTACATTCTCTCATTGGTCGTTCAGAGCATCGGGGACAAAGCTAAAGTGAACACTGATACAGAATCCATGGTTAATGAAGCCCATTTATAACCTGGCACAGATCCTAATCTGCAATAAAAACGAAGAATGCTGGAAACACTCAGAAGGAGCGGAGAGAGAAAGTGGTCACAGGCTGGATTTAATGGAAACAACTGGTGTCTCACCCTCCATCTGGTGGACTGGTGGCTCCTTTGGGAAAGGCACTAGACAGGGCCAGCAGATGGTCTCCTGCCAGCCAAACAGAGGGTGACAGCTTCCTTAAACGGCAATGCCACCAGGTGAATAACGACAGGGGGGAACCTTTTGGGGAGGGGGGACTGGGTTCTCTTCCTGCTGGCCCCCCCTCTCCCTGGTAGTGAGTCCCTCGAACAGGCCCTGAATGCATTTGAAGAGGGGACGACTCACTGTGTTCTGGTTCCTATGTAACCAGCCGCAGCGAGATGAGACCAGTAGCCATTGACTGTCAACTTAAGTGCCTCAATTGGTGGCCAGGCAGAAATTCATAATTGGCGTGGGAGGCAGGAGGCCTACTTGCCAATTCCCTGTCTTATTAAATATGCACACACACATCACCCCCATCGTCTCAACGCCAGCACAGGGAAGGGCATTAAATTCTCTCCATTGTTTTAGGTTGATGACCTGGCAGGTTTAACAGTATTTAAGCAGAGAAAATGGATGTAACAAAGGGAAGGTGTGTGCTGTATGGGACAGTGAACTGGTAAAGGGGCTGATGGTGCCAGGCCAAGGGTGCGGGACTAGAGGAGGTAAAGAAAATGAGAGCTCGGCTGATGAAAATGGCGACAGGAGAATAGCAGAGGGGGTAGTTGTTGTACCCTCAATAACGACGCTAGAGAGTAAAACGGTAAAGAAGGCTTTAATAAGCTAAGAACTAGCCTGGTGCTGAGATGGGTGCTTACTGGGTGCCGCCCACAAGGCGGCCCCTTATATACAACTCCCAGGTGGGTGGAGCTGGAGGCGGAGTCCCCCAGGGTTCCAAGCCCGATCTCAAAGGGGACATCACCTTACATGATGACAAGGGTACAGTGTTACAGTAACCGTTCATCACACTAGAACGGAGAACATTACAGCGCAGTACAGGCCCTTCGGCCCTTGATGTTGCACCGACCTGTGAAACCACTCTCAAGCCCATCTACACTATTCCCTTATCGTCCATATGTCTATCCAATGACCATTTGAATGCCCTTAGTGTTGGCAAGTCCACGACTGTTGCAGGCAGGGCATTCCACGCCATTACTACTCTGAGTAAAGAACCTACCTCTGACATCTGTCCTATATCTATCTCCCCTCAATTTAAAGCTATGTCCCCTCGTGCTAGACATCACCATCCGAGGAAAAAGGCTCTCACTGTCCACCCTATCCAATCCTCTGATCATCTTGTATGCCTCAATTAAGTCACCTCTTAATCTTCTTCTCTCTAACGAAAACAGCCTCAAGTCCCTCAGCCTTTCCTCATAAGATCTTCCCTCCATGTCAGGCAACATTCTGATGAATCTCCTCTGCACCCTTTCCAATGCTTCCACATCCTTCCTATAATGCGGTGACCAGAATTGCACGCAATACTCCAAATGCGGCCGCACCAGAGTTTTGTACAGCTGCAACATGACCTCATGGCTCCGAAACTCAATCCCTCTACCAATAAAAGCTAACACACCGTACGCCTTCTTAACAACCCTCTCAACCTGGGTGGCAACTTTCAGGGACCTATGTACATGGACACCGAGATCTCTCTGCTCGTCCACACTGCCAAGAATCTTACCATTAGCCCAGTACTCTGTCTTCCTGTTATTACTTCCAAAATGAATCACCTCACACTTTTCTGCATTAAACTCCATTTGCCACCTCTCAACCCAGCGCTGCAGCTTATCTATATCCCTCTGTAACTTGTAACATTCTCTGCACTGTCCACAACTCCACCGACTTTAGTGTCATCTGCAAATTTACTCACCCATCCTTCTATGCCCTCCTCCAGGTCATTTATAAAAATGACAAACAGCAGTGGCCCCAAAACAGATCCTTGTGGTGCACCACTAGTAACTGGACTCCAGTCTGAACATTTCCCATCAACCACCACCCTTTGTCTTCCAGCTAGCCAATGTCTGATCCAAACTGTTAAATCACCCTGGGACACAAGCCTTTTCAACTTGCCCAGATTCGCTGATCTTCACTACTGAATAAGGTTTCCGGAATAAGGTGGGTGAACTTGCGGCATGGGTTGGTACCTGGGACTTTGATGTTGTGCCCATTTCGGAGACATGGATAGAGCAGGGACAGGAATGGTTGTTGCAGGTGCCGGGGTTTAGATATTTCAGTAAGCTCAGGGAAGGTGGTAAAAGAGGTGGAGGGCTGGCATTGTTAGTCAAGGACAGTATTACGGTGGCAGAAAGGACGTTTGATGAGGACTCATCTACTGAGGTAGTATGGGCTGAGGTTATAAACAGGAAAGGAGAGGTCACCCTGTTAGAGGTTTTCTATAGGCCTCCGAAAAGTTCCAGAGATGTAGAGGAAAGGATTGCAAAGATGATTCTGGATAGGAGCAAAAGCAACAGGGTAGTTGTTATGGGGGACTTTAACTTTCCAAATATTGACTGGAAACACTATAGTTCGAGTACTTTAGATGGGTCTGTTTTTGTCCAATGTGTGCAGGAGGGTTTCCTGACACAGTATGTAGATAGGCCAACGAGAGGCGAGGCCATATTGGATTTGGTACTGGGTAATGAACCAGGACAGGTGTTAGATTTGGAGGGAGGTGAGCACTTTGGTGATAGTGACCACAATTCGATTAAGTTTACTTTAGTGATGGAAAGGGATAGGTATATACCGCAGGGCAAGAGTTATATCTGGGGGAAAGGCAATTATGATGCGATGAGGCAAAGGGGAGGAAAACTGCAGGAGATGGGCACAATGGAAATGTGGAGCTTGTTCAAGGAACAGCTACTGCGTGTCCTTGATAAGTATGTACCTGTCATGCAGGGAGGAAATGGTCGAGCAAGGGAACCGTGGTTTACTAAAGCAGTTGAAACACTTGTCAAGAGGAAGAAGGAGGCTTATGTAAAGATGAGACATGAAGGTTCAGTTAGGGCGCTGGAGAGTTACAAGTTAGCTAGGAAGGACCTAAAGAGAGAGCTAAGAAGAGCCAGGAGGGGACATGAGAAGTCTTTGGCAGGTAGGATCAAGGATAACCCAAAAGCTTTCTATAGATATATCAGGAATAAACGAATGACTAGGGTAAGAGTAGGGCCAGTCAAGGACAGTAGTGGGAAGTTGTGCTTGGAGTCCGAGGAGATAGGAGAGGTGCTAAATGAATATTTTTCGTCAGTATTCACACAGGGAAAAGACAATGTTGTCGAGGAGAATACTGAGATTCAGGCTACTAGACTAGAAGGGCTTGAGGTTCATAAGGAGGAGGTGTTAGCAATTCTGGAAAGTGTGAAGATAGATAAATCCCCTGGGCCAGATGGGATTTATCCTAGGATTCTCTGGGAAGCTAGGGAGGAGATTGCTGAGCCTTTGGCCATCTTTGTCTACAGGAATAGTGCCAGAAGACTGGAGGATAGCAAATGTTGTCCCCTTGTTCAAGAAGGGGAGTAGAGACAACCCTGGTAACTATGGACCAGTGAGCCCTACTTCTGTTGTGGGCAAAATCTTGGAAAGGTTTATAAGAGATAGGATGTATAATCATCATCTGGAAAGGAATAATTTGATTAGAGATAGTCAACACGGTTTAGTGAAGGGTAGGTCATGCCTCACAAACCTTATTGAGTTCTTTGAGAAGGTGACCAAACAGGTGGATGAGGGTAAAGCAGTTGATGTGGTGTATATGGATTTCAGTAAAGCGTTTGATAAGGTTCCCCACCGTAGGCTACTGCAGAAAATACGGAGGCATGGGATTCAGGGTGATTTAGCAGTTTGGATCAGAAATTGGCTAGCTGGAAGAAGACAAAGGGTGGTGGTTGATGGGAAGTGTTCAGACTGGAGTCCAGTTACTAGTGGTATACCACAAGGATCTGTTTTGGGGCCACTGCTGTTTGTCATTTTTATAAATGACCTGGAGGAGGGCGTAGAAGGATGGGTGAGTAAATTTGCAGATGACACGAAAGTCGGTGGAGTTGTGGACAGTGTGGAAAGATGTTACAAGTTACAGAGGGATATAGATAAGCTGCAGCGCTGGGATGAGAGGTGGCAAATGGAGGTTAATGCAGAAAAGTGTGAGGTGATTCATTTTGGAAGGAAGACAGAGTACTGGGCTAATGGTAAGATTCTTGGCAGTGTGGATGAGCAAATCTCGTGTCCATGTACATAGATCCCTGAAAGTTGCCACCCCCGGTTAAGAGGGTTGTTAAGAAGACGTACAGTGTGTTAGCTTTTATTGGTAGAGGGATTGAGTTTCGGAGCCATGAGATCATGTTGCAGCTGTACAAAACTCTGGTGCGGCCGCATTTGGAGTATTGCGTGCAATTCTGGTCGCCGCATTATAGGAAGGATGTGGAAGCATTGGAAAGGGTGCAGAGAAGATTTACCAGAATGTTGCCTGGTATGGAGGGACGATCTTATGAGGAAAGGCTGAGGGACGTGAGGCTGTTTTCGTTCGAGAGAAGATTAAGAGGTGACTTAATTGAGGCATACAAGATGATCAGAGGATTGGATAGGGTGGACAGTGAGAGCCTTTTTCCTCGGATGGTGATGTCTAGCACGAGGGGACATAGCTTTAAATTGAGGGGAGATAGATATAGGACAGATGTCAGAGATAGGTTCTTTTTAAAAAATATATATTTTATTAAAGTTTTCAAACAGAATTTTTCCACTTTACAAATCAACATAAAAATAACACAATCGCTGATAAATAACATTATTTAAATAAAATAGTGAGCAAACAAAGTGGCAACAAAAAAAAAAAAGTTTTTTTTAGTGCTCCCCACCTCTCCCCCCCCCCCCCCCCCCCCCCCCCGGGGTGCTGACGATCTATTTTCCCTTAACGTTCCGCGAGATAGTCAAGGAACGGTTGCCACCGCCTGGAGAACCCCTGAGCCGACCCTCTCAGCGCAAATTTCATTCGTTCTAGTTTTATGAACCCTGCCATATCGTTTATCCAGGCCTTCACGCCGGGGGGGGGGGGGTTTCGCTTCCTTCCACATGAGTAAGATCCTTCGCCGGGCTATCAGGGACGCAAAGGCCAGAATATCGGCCTATTTCGCCTCCTGCACTCCCGGCTCTTCCGCTACCCCAAATCTAGCTAACCCCCAGCCTGGCTTGACCCGGACCTTCACCACCTTTGAGATCACCTTTCCCACTCCCCTCCAGTACTCATCCAGTGCTGGACACGACCAGAACATGTGTGTGTGGTTCGCTGGGCTTCCCAAGCACCTCCCGCACCTGTCCTCCACCCCGAAGAACCTGCTCAGCCTCGCTCCCGTCATGTGTGCTCTGCGTAGAACCTTGAATTGTATCAGGCTAAGCCTGGCACACGAGGACGAGGAATTTACCCTACTTAGGGCATCAGCCCACAGACCCTCCTCAATCTCCTCCCCCAGCTCATCTTCCCATTTTCCCTTCAGCTCCTCCACCAGCGCCTCCCCCTCGTCTCTCATCTCCTGATATATTTCAGACACTTTGCCCTCCCCGACCTATACCCCGGAAATCACTCTATCTTGGACCCCCTGTGTCGGGAGCAGCGGAAATTCCCTCACCTGTTGCCTCGTAAACACCCTCGCTTGCATATATCTGAAGATATTCCCCGGGGGCAACTCATACCTTTCCTCCAGCGCTCCCAGGCTCGCAAACGTCCCGTCAATAAACAAATCTCTCAATCTCCTAATTCCTGCCCGTTGCCAGCTCTGGAACCCTCTGTCCATCTTTCCTGGGACAAACCTATGGTTGTTCCTGATCGGGGACTACACCGAGGCACCCGTCACCCCCCTGTGTCGCCTCCACTGTCCCCAGATCCTTAAGGTTGCCACCACCACTGGGTTTGTGGTGTCCCTTTTCGGGGAGAGCAGCAGCGGCGCCATCACCAGCGCCTTTAGGCTCGTTCCCTTACAGGACGCCATCTCCCGTCTCTTCCACGCCGCCCCCTCTCCCTCCCTCATCCACTTACAAACCATCGCCACATTGGTGGCCCGGTAGTAGTCGTCCAGATTTGGCAACGCCAGTCCCCCTCTATCCCTACTGCGCTGCAGGAACCCCCTCTTAACCCTCGGGGTCTTCCCTGCCCACACGAAACTCATAACGCTCCAGTCTATTTTCTTGAAAAAGGCCTGAGTGATCAGAATGGGGAGACATTGAAACACAAAAAGAAACCTTGGGAGGGCCATCATCTTAACCGCCTGCACTCTGCCCACCAGTGAGAGTGGCAGCATATCCCACCTCTTGAAATCCTCCTCCATCTGCTCCACCAGCCGCATCAGATTGAGTTTGTGTAAAGTTCCCCAGCTCCTGGCTACCTGAATCCCCAAATATCGGAAGCTCCTTTCCACTCTCCTTAACGGCAGGGCGTCTATTCCTCTTCCCTGATCCCCAGGGTGTATTACGAAAAGCTCACTCTTCCCCATATTTAGCCTGTATCCCGAAAAATCTCCAAACTTCTTCAATATCTGAATAACCTCTGTCATCCCCTCTACATGATCCGCCACATACAGCAGTAGGTCATCTGCGTAGAGTGACACTCGATGTTCCTCTCCCCCTCTAACCACCCCCCTCCATTTCTCAGAGTCTCTCAACGCTATGGCCAGTGGTTCAATTGCCAACGCGAACAGTAATGGGGACAGGGGGCACCCCTGCCTTGTTCCCCTATGTAACCGAAAATACTCCGATCTTTGCCGGTTTGTGACTACACTTGCCACTGGGGCCCCATATAGGAGTCTCACACAACTGACAAACCCATCCCCGAACCCAAACCTCCTCAACACCTCCCATAGATACTCCCACTCTACCCTATCAAATGCCTTCTCTGCATCCATCGCCACCACTATCTCTGCCTCCCCCTCCGCTGGGGGCATCATTATCACCCCCAACAGCCGTCGCACGTGGACATTCAGTTGTCTCCCCTTTACAAACCCTGTCTGGTCTTCATGCACCACCCCAGGGACACAATCCTCGATCCTCGTCGCCAGCACTTTTGCCAGCAGCTTGGCATCTACATTTAGGAGTGAGATAGGCCTATATGACCCATATTGCAGCGGATCTTTATCCCGCTTCAGGATTAGTGATATTGTCGCCTCCGACATTGTCGGGGGTAGAGTCCCCCCTTCTCTGGCCTTGTTAAAGGTTCTCGCCAACAGCGGGGCCAACAAGTCCACATATTTCCTGTAAAATTCCACCGGGAACCCGTCTGGTCCCGGGGCCTTCCCTGCCTGCATGGTCCCCAGCCCTTTAGTCACCTCATCCACCTCAATTGGCGCCCCCAGACCTGCCACCTCCTGCTCCTCCACCTTCGGGCACCTTAGTTGGTCCAGAAACTGTTGCATTCCCTCTTTTCCCTCCGGGGGTTGGGACCTATATAGCCTCTCATAAAAGGTCTTAAACACCTCATTTACCTTCCCTGCTCTCCGCTCCATAGTTCCCCTTTCATCCCTAACTCCCCCAATTTCCCTCGCCGCTATCCTCTTACGAAGTTGGTGGGCCAGCAGTCGGCTCGCCTTTTCCCCATATTCGATCTCATCCCCTGTGCCTTCCTCCACTGTGCCTCTGCCTTTCCTGTGGTCAGCAGGTCAAACTCCGTCTGAAGTCTTCGCCTCTCTCTATATAGTCCTTTGTCCGGGGCCTCCGCATATCTTTTATCCACACTCAAAATCTCCCCCACTAATCTCGCCCTTTCTTTGCCCTCTTTTTTCTCCTTGTAAGCCCTAATGGAGATCAACTCTCCCCTAACCACCGCCTTCAGCGCTTCCCATACTACCCCCACCATCATCATTGGCCTCCAGGTACCTCTCAATACATCCCCGCACCCTTCCACAGACCCCCTCATCCACCAATAATCCCACATCCAGTCGGCAGAGTGGGCGCTGCTCCCTCTCCTCTCCTAATTCCAGATCCACCCAGTGCTGGGCATGGTCTGAAACGGCTATGGCCGAATACTCCGTTCCTGCCACCTTCGAGATCAGTGACCTACCCAAAACAAAGAAGTCTATTCGGGAGTATACCTTATGGACATGGGGGAAAAAGGAGAACTCTTTGGCCAACGGCCTAGCAAATCTCCACGGATCCACTCCCCCCATTTGCTCCATGAACCCCCTAAGCACCTTGGCCGCTGCCGGCCTTCTTCCGGTCCTGGATCTGGACCGATCTAGCCCTGGATCCAGCACAGTATTGAAATCCCCCCCCATTACCAGGCTTCCCACCTCCAGGTCCGGGATACGTCCCAGCATCCGCTTCATAAATCCCACGTCATCCCAGTTCGGGCATATACATTTACCAGCACGTCCGCCTCTCCCTGCAATCTACCACTCACCATCACGTATCTACCCCCGTTATCCACCACTATATTCTTAGCCTCGAACGACACCCGTTTCCCCACCAATATCGCCACCCCCCTATTTTTCGCGTCCAACCCTGAGTGGACCCACCTATCCTTTCCTTAACCTAACCTGATCCGCCACCTTCAAATGCGTCTCCTGAAGCATGACCACATCTGCCTTCAGTCTTTTTAAGTGCGCGAACACTCGGGCCCTCTTAATCGGCCCATTCAGGCCTCCCACATTCCACGTGATCAGCCGGATTGGGCCCCCCCCCCCCCCCCCCCCCCCCCCCCCACTGACTAGCCATCCCCTGTTCTAGACCAGCCCCCTGTCCGGGTCCCGCGCACCCACCCGTCCCCCAGGCGGCGCCCTCCCGTCCCGACCACCTCTTCTCTTGCCAGCTCCCCCTCGCTCTCAGCAGCAGTAACCCAGTTGATCCCCCCCCCCCCGCTAGATCCCCATCTAGCATGGTTACTCCCCCCATGATGCTTCCGAAAGTCAGCTAACTCTAACTGACCCCCGCTTCCCCCGCTCTCTCCTTGACCCCCCTGTGCGTGGAAATCTCTTCCTTCCTGCGCCTATCTTCCCGCCATCATCTCCCTCGCGCGGGAAAAACCCCGCGCTTTCCTATCGGCCCCGCCCCCTATGGCACAGCTATCCCATTCCCCATCCCCCCTCTCAGTCCCTTTTTCCCCACCGGCGCCCACATTTCTCAGTGTCCCCCCGTCAAGAGGAGAAAAAAATCCCCGTCTATCGTCCCGATACTGTGAACCTCCCATTCCCCAATTTACATTTCTGTACATCAACCTCGTCTCCCCCCCCAACATCAGTCCCTCAGTTCTGGTCCAGTTTCTCTTCTTGGATGAAGGTCCATGCCTCATCCGACGTTTCGAAGTAGTAGTGCTTGCCCTGGTGCGTGACCCACAATCGCGCCGGCTGCAGCATCCCAAATTTTATTTTCTTCCTGTGAAGCACCGCCTTGGCCCGATTAAAGCTCGCCCTCCTTCTCGCCACCTCCGCGCTCCAGTCCTGATACACTCGTATCACCGCATTCTCCCACCTGCTACCCCGTACCTTCTTGGCCCAGCTCAAAACAGCCTCTCTGTCCGTGAAGCGGTGAAATCTCACCACTATCGCCCTTGGTAGTTCTCCAGCCTTTGGTCTTCTCACAAGGACCCGGTGATCTCCTTCCACCTCCAGGGGGCCTGAGGGGGCCTAAGCTCCCATTAGCGTATGGAGCATCGTGCTCACATAAGCCCCAACGTCAGCTCCCTCCATTCCTTCGGGGAGACCCAGAATCCGGAGGTTCTTCCTCCTCGAGCTGTTCTCCAGGACTTCGAGCCTTTCGATACACCTCTTATGTCGTGCCTCATGCGTCTCCATTTTTACCGCTAGGCCCAGAATCTCATCCTCATTTTCGGCTGCCTTTGCCTTCACCCCACGGAGCTCTATCGCCTGGGCCTTTTGTGTTTCTTTTAGCCCATCGATTGCCAATAACATCGGCGCCAGCACCTCCTTCTTTAGTTCCTCCACACACCGTCGGAGAAATTCCTGCTGATCCGGCCCCCATGTCGCCTGGTCTCCATCCGCCGCCATCTTGCTTCTCCCTTCTCTGCCGCAATCTGGCCACTACCACCGGTCCTTTCCATACACACCCGGGGGGGCACCTTCCTTCGTCACCCCACACTGGGTTTGGTCAAAAAAAGTTTCCGTTGGGGCTCCCGAAAAGAGCCCAAAAGTCCGTTGGAACGGGAGCTGCCGAAACGTGCGGCTTAGCAGTGCATCGCCACAACCGGAAGGGCAGAGGTAGGTTCTTAGTACTCAGAGAGTAGTAAGGGCGTGGAATGCCCTGCCTGCAACAGTAGTGGACTCGCCAACACTAAGGGCATTCAAATGGTCATTGGATAGACATATGGACGATAAGGGAATAGTGTAGATGGGCTTTAGAGTGGTTTCACAGGTCGGCGCAACATCGCGGGTCGAAGGGCCTGTACTGCGCTGTAATGTTCTATGTTCTAAACCTGTTGGACTTTAACCTGGTGTTGTAAGGCTTCTTACTGTGCGGGGGCAATGGCAAACTCCAGGATTGAGCTCACCTCTCTGAAGTTGTGTGATATTTCAACATACCAGTACAGCGGGAAAACAGGGTTCAGAGGGATGGGAGTAAATTGGGAGGAAAATCTAAGCTTGTGCTCATCTATAGTGCCTTTCACAACTTCGAGATGCACCAAAAGACTTTACAACCAGCTCAAGAATGTTTTAGTGCAGTCACTGTTGTAATTTAGGAAATGAATCATCTAATTTTTGCACAGCAAGATCCCACAAGGGACACAGTGATAATGACAAAATAATGTTCCTGCTGATGTTGGGTGAGGGATCAATTTTGGTCCAGGTCACTTGGGAGAACATCCCTGGTCTTCAACATGCTGCCCTGAGATCTTTTACATCCACCTAATTGGCCAGATAGGACCTCAGTTTAAGATCTCATTCAGAAATCACTACCTGTGACAGTGCAGCACTGCCTCGTCACTCCACTTGCCTGGATGAGTGCAGCTCCAACAACACTCCAGAAGTTTGACACCATCCAGGAAAAAGCAGCCCCGCTTTGGGCAGCTCAGTGCAGGGGACCTGGGTTCAATTCTCGGGTGACTGTGCGGAGCCTGCACATTGTCCCCGCATATGCTTGGGTTTCCTCCAGGTGCTCCGATTTCTCCCCACATCCAAAGATGTGCAGGTTAGGTGGGTAGGTTATGCTAACCTACCTCCAGACGGGGTTATGGGGATAGGGTGGTGATTGGGCATAGGTGGGGTGCTCTTTCAGAGGAGTGGTGCAAGCTCAGTGGGCTGAATGCTCTGCTTCTGCACTGTAGGGATTCTATGATTCATTGGCAACCCAACCATAAATTTACGCATTCCCTCCTTCCACCATTGATGTTCAATGACAGTGATGCACGGCAGTACCTTGACGAGCCTCATTCAACAGGACCTTCCAAACACTCAGCCTGTACCACCTAGAAGGAGAAGGACAGCAGGTACATGGGAACACACCACCTGCAGGTTTCCCTCCAGCTCTCTCGTCACCTTGATGTGGGAATATATCGGCCGTTCCTTCACTGTCGCTGGGTCACCATCCCGGAGCTCCATCTCTAACAGCACCGTAGGTGCACCTACACCGCATGGACTGCAGCCGTTCAAGAAGGCGGCTCACCATCACCTTCTCCAGGGCAATTCGGGATGGGCAACAAATGCTGGTCTGCCCAGAGACTCCCACATCCCGTGAAAAAATTTATAAAAGGTCAGATTCTGGGCTCCATTCACTGGAATAACATTAAACCCACAGTCGGCTGACTGATGTGATAGTGCTGCCCCCCTGAATCACAGCTGACAATTAACAGGAGGCAGAGCTGACATATAAATCTGTACAGGAAGCAGAATTGAGTTAATATATCAGATGGTTTATTGTGAACACAAGATAATGTATTTGTGATCCGAATTAATTTGCTGCTGTTCCCTGTCTTGTGTCGAAAGAACAATTTGAAAATGTTTATCATTTGTTCAGGGGTCCCACCCACTGGGAATAAAGAATAACTGATTCACTTACCTGGTTGAGGGAAGGGCAGGATTGGCAGCTAAACGTTCCAGGATTTAGATGTTTCAGGCGGGATAGAGGGGGATGTAAAAGGGGAGGCGGAGTTGCGCTACT
This sequence comes from Scyliorhinus torazame, assembly GCF_047496885.1. Classification (NCBI taxonomy): domain Eukaryota; kingdom Metazoa; phylum Chordata; class Chondrichthyes; order Carcharhiniformes; family Scyliorhinidae; genus Scyliorhinus; species Scyliorhinus torazame. Next base: position 8,400,870 of record NC_092714.1, read on the forward strand.
GGTTAGGGAGAATATCACAGCTGTACTGCGGGAGGACACCTCAGAGGGCAGTGAGGCTATATGGATAGAGATCAGGAATAAGAAGGGTGCAGTCACAATGTTGGGGATTTACTACAGGCCTCCCAACAGCCAGCGGGAGATAGAGGAGCAGATAGGTAGACAGATTTTGGAAAAGAGTAAAAACAACACGGTTGTGGTGATGGGAGACTTCAACTTCCCCAATATTGACTGGGACTCACTTAGTGCCAGGGGCTTAGACGGGGCAGAGTTTGTAAGGAGCATCCAGGAGGGCTTCTTAAAACAATATGTGGACTGTCCAACTAGGGAAGGGGCGGTACTGGACCTGGTATTGGGGAATGAGCCCGGCCAGGTGGTAGATGTTTCAGTAGGGGAGCATTTTGGGAACAGTGACCACAATTCAGTAAGTTTTAAAGTGCTGGTGGACAAGGATAAGAGTGGTCCTAGGATGAATGTGCTAAATTGGGGGAAGGCTAATTATAACAATATTAGGCGGGAACTGAAGAACATAGATTGGGGGCGGATGTTTGAGGGCAAATCAACATCTGACATGTGGGAGGCTTTCAAGTGTCAGTTGAAAGGAATTCAGGACCGGCATGTTCCTGTGGGGAAGAAGGATAAATACAGCAATTTTCAGGAACCTTGGATAACGAGAGATATTGTAGGCCTCGTCAAAAAGAAAAAGGAGGCATTTGTCAGGGCTAAAAGGCTGGGAACAGATGAAGCCTGTGTGGAATATATGGAAAGTAGGAAGGAACTTAAGCAAGGAGTCAGGAGGGCTAGAAGGGGTCACGAAAAGTCATTGGCAAATAGGGTTAAGGAAAATCCCAAGGCTTTTTACACGTACATAAAAAGCAAGAGGGTAGCCAGGGAAAGGGTTGGCCCACTGAAGGATAGGCAAGGGAATCTATGTGTGGAGCCAGAGGAAATGGGCGAGGTACTAAATGAATACTTTGCATCAGTATTCACCAAAGAGAAGAAATTGGTAGATGTTGAGTCTGGAGAAGGGTGTGTAGATAGCCTGGGTCACATTGAGATCCAAAAAGACGAGGTGTTGGGTGTCTTAAAAAATATTATGGTAGATTAGTACCCAGGGCCTAATGGGATCTACCCCAGAATACTGAAGGAGGCTGGAGGGGAAATTGCTGAGGCCTTGACAGAAATCTTTGGATCCTCACTGTCTTCAGGTGATGTCCTGGAGGACTGGAGAATAGCCAATGTTGTTCCTCTGTTTAAGAAGGGTAGCAATGATAATCCAGGGAACTACAGGCCGGTGAGCCTTACTTCAGTGGTAGGGAAATTACTGGAGAGAATTCTTCGAGACAGGATCTACTCCCATTTGAAAACAAATGGACGTATTAGTGAGAGGCAGCATGGTTTTGTGAAGGGGAGGTCGTGTCTCACTAACTTGATAGAGTTTTTCGAGGAGGTCACTAAGATGATTGATGCAGGTAGGGCAGTGGATGTTGTCTATATGGACTTCAGTAAGGCCTTTGACAAGGTCCCTCATGGTAGACTAGTACAAAAGGTGAAGTCACACGGGATCAGGGGTGAGCTGGCAAGGTGGATACATAACTGGCTAGGTCATAGAAGGCAGAGAGTAGCAATGGAAGGATGCTTTTCTAATTGGAGGGCTGTGACCAGTGGTGTTCCACAGGGATCAGTGCTGGGACCTTTGCTCTTTGTAGTATATAAAATGATTTGGAGGAAAATGTAACTGGTCTGAGTAGTAAGTTTGCAGACGACACAAAGGTTGGTGGAATTGTGGATAGCGATGAGGACTGTCAGAGGATACAGCAGGATTTAGATTGTTCGGAGACTTGGGCGGAGAGATGGCAGATGGAGTTTAATCCGGACAAATGTGAGGTAATGCATTTTGGAAGGTCTAATGCAGGTAGGGAATATACAGTGAATGGTAGAACCCTCAAGAGTATTGAAAGTCAAAGAGATCTAAGAGTACAGGTCCACAAGTCACTGAAAGGGGCAACACAGGTGGAGAAGGTAGTCAGGAAGGCATATGGCATGCTTGCCTTCATTGGCCGGGGCATTGAGTATAAGAATTGGCAAGTCATGTTGCAGCTGTATAGAACCTTAGTTAGGCCACACTTGGAGTATCGTGTTCAATTCTGGTCGCCACACTACCAGAAGGATGTGGAGGCTTTAGAGAGGGTGCAGAAGAGATTTACCAGAATGTTGCCTGGTATGGAGGGCATTAGCTATGAGGAGCGGTTGAAGAAAATTGGTTTGTTCTCACTAGAATGAAGGAGGTTGAGGGGCGACCTGATAGAGGTCTACAAAATTATGAGGGGCATAGACAGAGTGGATAGTCAGAGGCTTTTCCCCGGTGTAGAGGGGTCAATTACTAGGGGGCATAGGTTTAAGGTGAGAGGGGCAAGGTTTAGAGTCGATGTACGAGGCAAGTTTTTTACGCAGAGGGTAGTGGGTGCCTGGAACCCGCTACCGGAGGAGGTGGTGGAAGCAGGGACGATGGTGACATTTAAGGGGCATCTTGACAAATACATGAATAGGATGGGAATCGAGGGATACGGACCCAGGAAGTGTAGAAGATTGTAGTTTAGTCGGGCAGCATGGTCGGCACGGGCTTGGAGGGCCGAAGGGCCTGTTCCTGTGCTTTACATTTCTTTGTTCTTTGTACTCTGTCTTGTATTAATTGCTGCCATTTTACAAATTATGTGTTGCCGCAGCATCCGGAAGAGTTCCACTACAGGTCAGATCAATAAGATCATTCAAAAAGGAAATCAAGCACTGGCGAGCATTTGTACAGCAGCAAAGATGAAAAGCAGATACTTGTTAACTGAAAGTGAATCCTGCTTAGACTCCATTTAGAAGACAATAATAATAATAATCTTTATTGTCACAAGTAGGCTTACCTTAACACTGCAATGAAGTTTCTGTGAAAATCCCCTCGTCGCCACATTCCGGCGCCTGTTCGGGTACACGGAGGGAGAATTCAGAATGTCCAATTCACCCAACAAGCACGTCTTTCGGGGACTTGTGGGAGGAAACCGGAGCACCCGGAGGAAACCCACGCAGACACGGGGAGAACGTGCAGACTCCACACAGACAGTGACCCAAGCCGGGAATCGAACCCGGGTCCCTGGCGCTGTGAAGCAACGGTGCTAACCACTGAGCCACCGTGCCGCCTTGCAGCCCTGGTCCCCATGTTATCTTGTGGCACTGGACAAGGTGCAAAACAATCGACAAGAATCATGTCAAGAAACAAATGATTATCAAGAAAGAGTGGACAGACACAGGGCCCTTTTATCTGGAAAAGAGACTGAGGTGTGACCCAATGGTGTTCCTAAGATTATGAAGAGATTTGGTGGGTAGACGTCGAGGAGATATTTCCACTGAAAGGGATCATGTTTGATTGAATAATGTAGATGTATTTAAGAAGAAGCTGGATAATGACACGGGAATGATAAACACAGGGGAGATGGTGGCATTATTAGGATACTGGACCAAACCCGAACATCTGTTAGGAGACCGGACGACAATCTCAAACAATTTTTTTAAGTTTGTAAAGCTGAGAGGAAAGGATACTTCACCCGAGGAGTGATGACTCTGACCAATCGGTATCTATTATGTTAAACCTCACTTTAAACGCCGAATTAACTGCGTTAGCATCAGAGAAATAGTTTTACAATTATTAGTTAAACAGTTCTTGAATGAAAGGAATACGTTTAACAACTTATCTACACTGGCCACTAATTCCAATTAAGCAACCCAATGCAATTCAAATGCCACTTATAAATAAAGTTAACAAAACAGGGTACTTGCTTAGCTGTGTTGAGACTTTTGGAGAGCGAGCCTTTCAAGAGGAGATCCAAATTACTTCTGCTCAACCTAACAGCTTTTGGAAAAACTGCTGTTCAACTTAAAATCCTATAACAGACTTCAAAACTACAGACAGACCTGGCTTCTCCCATTAACTACATAATCAGTATCCCACTAAGTTCCATGACCTGCTTGGCCAGGACTAAATACAATCCCTCATAAATTATCTACACTCCAGGGAATCTCCATCAATGAAAACATGACTCCATTAGCCCTTTATCTTGAACCAGGTAAGTAGTTGGAATCAATCATGACCTCACCTTTTATGACTGTAATTACAGCTTTAGAAGACATACTGCCTGTATATATTTTAAACCAGGGTTTTAACATTTTTGCCACAAATATGAAATATAACGTATCAATTTCTACATTCGTCACAGCATAGTGGTAATGGACTAGTATCCAGGGGTCCCGGCTAATGCTCGGGAAACGGGTTCAAACCCTCCCCATGACAGCCGGTGAAATTTAAATTCAATGGATAAGCTTTGAATTAAGAGCAAGTATCAGTAATGATGACCATGAAGCTGTCATTCATTATTATGAATGCCTTCAGCAAAGGCACCGTTATCTGGCCTACACGTGACTCCAGGTCCACAACAATGTGGTTGACTCTTAACTGCCTCGGAACACGCCGAGAAATCCACTCAGTTCAAAGGCGATTAGGGATGAGCAACAAATCCGGGACTTGCCAGTGACGCCCACATCCCAAGAAAGAGCAAAGAAAAAAAATTCAGAGAAGAGAATAGAAGATAGGCTACCAAAAGAGGAAATGCTGGAAAATCTCAGCAGGTCTGGCAGCATCTGTGGGGAGAGAAAAGAGTTAATGTTTCGAGTCCCGATGACCCTTTGTCAAAGCTAAACAACATAGAAAGTGGGAGATATTTATACTGTGGGGTGAGGGAATGAAAGATGAGTCATAGCCACAGAAACCAAGGGAACAGAGTGCCAGTGTCAGTCCCCAGAGAGAACAAAAGGTGTGAAAGGCCAAACAGCAGAGAAACTAAAATCAGAGGGTAAACTGTGACAGATGTAGATGTGGGGGGAGGGGGTACACAGGTGGGAGAGAGGTAAAATGAGAAAAAGGGGGGGAAGGGGAAAGCAAAGGGGAAAAAATGTAATATAAGGGGGGGGGGAAATACATATGTAAAGAAAGACAAGAAAGAAATAAGAGGTAAAAGACAGTTAAAATGAAAAGGTATGAAAATAAATGGGTCGAGGTGGGGTAGAGCTAATCATCTGAAGTTGTTGAATTCGATGTTGAGACCAGAACGCTTGCCGAACCAGAAGATGAGGTGCTGTTGCTCCAGTTTGCGTTGAGCTTCACTGGAACATTGCAGCAGGCCAAGGACAGACATGTGGGCATGGGAGCAGGGTCTTGTGTTAAAATGGCAAGCAACAGGAAGGTCAGGGTCCTGAATGCGCACAGACCGAAGGTGCTCAGCAAAGCGATCACCCAGTCTGCGTTTGGTCTCTCCGATATAGAGGAGATATGGAATATAGGGGAGATTAGATCAAGTGGGGGGGGAGGGAAGACTATCAACACACAAGGCCATTGGTTGGACCAAATGAACTTCTCCTGTGCTGTAAGTATTGTTTAGTTCTGTGCAGACATTTGAAAAATTAGAGTTGTACAACGTTATAAATCTGGGAGAGAGCAAAGACAAGCTCACTGGGCGAATGAAGGCCCCTTAACCAGGAGCACATCGGGAGTTGCCATTGTTCTGGAGACACTGAACAGTCACAATTTCAGCAGCAGAGATATATCACAGAGGCATTGAATAAAATGTGTGTCTTGTTTATGTGTACTCTGAACACTTTTGTTTATTGATTATAAAATATTAGGTGAGGGCGAGAGGCTGGTTAACCAACTGGGGCAATTGGAGATGGAAGGTCATGTGACAAAACTCCAGGAATATATCCAATCAGAGATGAAAATGAAAAAAATGAAAATCGCTTATTGTCACAAGTAGGCTTCAAATTAAGTTACTGTGAAAAGCCCCTAGTCTCCACATTCCGGCACCTGTTCGGGGAGGCTGGTACGGCATATGGTTTGATATGAATTATTTCCTCACATGTGGGCAGCATGGCAACACAGTGGCTAGCACCATGGCTTCACAGCGCCAGGGTCCCAGGTTCTATTCCCCGCTGGGTCACTGTCTGTGCGAAGTCTGCTCCTTCTCCCTGTGTCTGCGTGGGTTTCCTCCGGGTGCTCCGGTTTCCTCCCACAGTCCAAAGACGTGCAGGTTAGGTGGATTGGCCACACTAAATTGCCCTTAGTGTCCAAAAAGGTTAGGGAGGGTTATTGGGTTACGGGGATAGGGTGGAAGTGAGGGCTTAAGTGGGTCGGTGCAGACTCGATGGGCCGAATGGCCTCCTTCTGCACTGTATGTTCTATGTAAATGTCTTTTATTCGAGACGATCAGATGATGAAATGAAAAATGAAATGAAAATCACTTATTGTCACAAGTAGGCTTTAAATGAAGTTACTGTGAAAAGCTGTGAGAGAGGTTTTCTGGGTTAAGGGAAAGAACAGGACAGTGGGAACAAACTGCCAATACAGGCATGATGAACATCCTTTGGTGTATGATTCCATGATTAAGGATTCAGGAGACTCTCCATCGGTCACGCTGCTCCACCAAGAGGTCTGGGCTGTAACTGCACTCCACGAGACACCTGGAGCTCACAAATGAGGTTTGCAAGTGAATACGAGACTGGGGAGAGCGGGGCAGCAAGGTGAGTTGAGGAATGGCAATATTACCAATAAATATGAGGTGATGAGATCGGGGAAAGCTGCTGAAATAATTCTCCTTTCCCCTTTTGCTTTTGGCTATCGCCTTAAACCTGTGTCCTTTGGTGACTGACTCTCTTCATTAATTCCCTAATTCTGAAGAAATATCTGAAATGTTAAAGGTAGACAATACTGTGGTCTGTTGATTCATTTTCTCCCCCTACCCCCCCACCCCTCTCAAGAAACAGGAATGACTTGCATTTCTATAGCGCCTTTCATACCTGGGGGCAGCCGAAAGCACTTCACAGCCAATGAATTAGTTCTGGCGTGCAGTCACCGCTGTAATGGAGGAAACATGTTAATTTGCGTGCAGCAAGCTGACAACCAATGTTTAGAATCAGGTTCTGTGTAACGAGGGAACTCTCAGCTCATGGTTTAAACATTGTTGCATCATCCTATCTTATCAGTAAACATAGTCTGCGTGATGTTATTCTGTGAACACTTAACACATTTCATCAAATTCCTTGCCTTACTCTGGGTAGAGCTTACCCTGTCCAAATGCAGCAAGACCCAGACACGATCCAGGCTTGGGCTGACAAGTGGCAAGTACATTGTTGCCACACAAGTTCCGGGCAATGTCCACCTCTGACAAGAGAGAATCTAACCACCGCCTCTTGACAATCAATGGCATTACCATCGCTGGATCCCTAACCATCAGCCACCTGGGGGTTACCATTGACCAGAAACTGAACTGGACCAGCCATAGAAATATTGAGGATACAAGGGCAGGTCAAACATTAAAGATCCTGCAGTGAGTAACTCACCTCCTGACTCCCAAAAGTCTGTCTACCATCGACAAAGCACAAGTCAGGAATACGATAGAATACTCTCCACTTGCCTGGGTGAGCGCAGCTCCAATGACACTCAAGAAGCTCAACACCATCCAGGACAAAGCAGCCGCTGGTCGGCACTTCAACACCTTAAACATTCAGTCCCTGCATTTGTGCACCGTCTACAAGATGCTCTGCAGGAATTCACCAATACTTATCAGATAGCACATTCCAATAGCACATTCCAAATGCACCATCTGAAAGGACGAGGATGTAAAATCCCTGGGGACACCGCCATACACCATCCTAACTTGGAATTAAATCCTGTTCTGTGATGACTGTCGGAATTTCAGATTTAATGCATTCTATGTATTTGGTGCGGTAAGGGTTAAAATCCTGGGTTAGTGTGTGTGAGTGCTGCGGTCATGTTTTTAAAAGTCTTGGTTTGAAAGGCAGCCAGGCGTTTTTTTTTAATAAACCGAGAGGACCCAATTCATTTTTTCCAATTAAGGGGCAATTTAGCGCAGCCAATCCACCTAACCTGCACATCTTTTGGGTTGTGGGGCCAAAACCCACACAAACACGGGGAGAATGTGCAAATTCCACATGGACAGTGACCCAGAGCCAGGACGAACCTGGGACCACGGCACCGTGAGGCAGCAGTGCTAACCACTGCACCACCATGCTGCCCCTCTGCAGTCAGGCGTTTTAGAGACATAGGTGCAATTAAAGGATCGTAAAAGTAAGATCATAATTAATTCCAGCCAGGGATATTGATTGCTGGATTTGGGCTAATGGAATTCTATTTATATTCAGAGGGTTCCCAGGGAAGTTAGGGACATGGGGCCAGATTCTCCGATTTTGAGGCTATGGCCACATGTCCGGAGTATCATAGAACATAGAAGATTCAGTGCAGAAGGAGGCCATTCAGCCCATCGCGTCTGCACCAACCCACTTAAGCCCTCACTTCCATCCTATCCCCGTAACTCAATAACCCCTCCTAACCCTTTTGGTCACTAAGGGCAATTTATCATGGCCAATCCACCTTTCCATGGTGTTTTACATGGGAAAAGTCAACGCCGGGTTCCCACATGGCTGGTACCACACGTCCCCTGCGCCATCGTGAACTCTGCCCATCGGGCGCGGAGCATCGGGGGAGGGTCTTCAGGTGACGTTCTGAAGCTGTCCCAATGGCGTGCGGCGATGACACCATTTCGGAGGGGGTGGAGCATGCGCAACGTGCGTAAGACAGGCCCCCGATTCCATCGAAAAAAGGGATTTTCCGCCCGATTGCCGATTACGAAATCGGCTTCGGGAAATGGAGAATCCCGCCCATTGTGTTCAGCTTAGTTAGATGATGTAGTTAATGGGAGGAGCCAGGGGTGAAGAGGTTCAATTTGGATCTGTCTGTGAACAGACTACCTTCTTCACTCAAAGCAGTTTAGTTTAAAAGAGTGTGCCTGTGAACAGAACAGCAATTTCTGAAAAGGCTGACAGACTAAACATTTGCAGATTAAACATTAGCAGGTTAAACATTAGCAGTTTAAACATTAGCTGACATAGGCAAGAATATGCACCTGGGTTCCTGGAGGATCTGTCAAAGTGGTTTATCCAAGAAATCTCCATGAAGCAAGTATTCCATCTGCTAACTGTATTTAAAAATGGATTTTGACCTGAGATGGTTTTTGTTTGAGTGGAGATAAAGATAGCAGTTAAGAGTTATTGTTTCATTGTATTGTTAAACATTGTTTAACTGGTAATTGTAATCTATTGTCTTTATAATATTAAAGTTAGTAATACTGTGTTAGTAATTAAATTTGTTTTAATCTACCATGTCCCTATTTGTGAGTGAAATCACTCCTGGAGCGAAGGGTCCTTTACTCACAGTCTTACAAATTAATAAATTACGGGAGTTTCTGTCCGGTACCCTAGCAACTGTTGGGGTCTGTTCCAGGGCCTTAATAGTTCCTTCACTGTTGCTAGGTCAAAATAATTAAACTCCCTTCCTAACACCGCAGGGACTGCGGTGGTTCAAGACGGCAGCTCACCACCACCTTCTCGAGGGCGCTTCGGGATAGGCAATAAATGCTGGCTGATCCAGTCACACCCACATCCCGTGAATGAATAAATTACAAAAGAAAACCCTGCTTATTGTTAGATTTCCACAGTCTCTGAAAATAGCAGAACAGAGGGCGAGATTTTCCACTCCCGCGCTGGTTGGGAGAATCGCCTGGGCCGCCAAAATTTCCCGGGGTGCCGGTCCGACGCCCTCCCGCGATTCTCCCAAGCGGCAGGAACAGCCCCGTCGAGTTCCGCGGGCCGCAGGCCAGAGAATCGCTGGAGACACACAAAATGGCGATTCTCCGGCACCCCCGCGATTCTCAGGCCCGGATGGGCCGAGCGGCCAGGCCAAAACAGCGGGTTCCCCCCGGCGCCGTCCACACCTGGTCGCTGCCGTCGGGAACAGCGCGGGAACGCTGGGGGGGGGGGGCAGCCTGCGGGGGGGGGGGGGGGATCCTGCACCGTGGGGTACCTCAAATGTGGCATGGCCCGCGATCGGTGCCCACCGATCGTCGGGCCGTCCTCTCTGAAGGAGGACCTCCTTCCTTCGCGGCCCCGCAAGATCCGTCCGCCATCTTCTTGCGGGGCAGACTCAGAGAGGACGGCAACCACGCATGCGCGGGTGACGCCAGTTATGCGGCGCCGGCCGCGTCATCTATGCGGCGCCGCCTTTACGCGGCGACAAGGCCTGGCGCGGGTCGATGACGCGGCCCCGATCCAAGCCCATTGTCGGGGCCTGAATCGGTCGGGATCGGGGCCGTTTCGCGCCGTCGTGAACCTCAACGGCCACTTCGGTGCGGGAGTGGAGAATCCCGCCCAGAGTGTTTAATCTGTAGGCGTTGTACGGAGGACGGATTTTATCGAACTGTCTAACTCGGGTTCCTCATCGACATCCTTTGATCTTTATTATTTTCCCAGCCACAGTGTATTGAGGTTCAGTACATTCCTGCGGTTCACCACTTTCATTAGTGGGTCCCAGCATAATAATAATCTTTTATTGTCACAAGGATGAAGTTACTGTGAAAACCCCTAGTCGCCACATTCCGGCTCCTGTTCAGGGAATTGAACCCGCGCTGCTGGCCCTGTTCTGCATTACAAACCAGCTGTCTAGCCCACTGAGCTAAACCAGCCCTTCAATCGGGGACAAAGCTAAAGTATGAAGGCACTGCTGAGATTTGAACTCAGGATCTCCTGTTTACAAGACAGGCGCTTTAACCATCTGAGCCACAGCACCAATCTGCTGGAGCGAAGCTAAAGTGAATATTGACACAGAATCCATGGTTAATGAAGCCCATTTATAGCCTGGTCTGCAATAAAAACAAAGAGAGAATGCTGGAAAATCTCAGCAGGCCTGGCAGCAGCTGTAGAGAGAGAAAAACAGAGTTACCGGACTGAGGTTTACAGGCCCCAGGTGGTGACAGTGAAGGCCGAGACCAGTGAATAGTGGGGAGACAGGTTGGGATGGCATCCCATAACTGTAGCACCAGTGGGGGACGTTTCCCAGCAGCGCACAGGAGACAGGATGTGAGCTGTGAGCTGGATTCTAGGTGGGCAGCTGATTTACATAATTCCGGGCCATCTGACCGGGGGGGGGGGTCATGTGACACTTTGGGCAGCATCACGACCTCTGGACCCGAAGCTCCGGGTTCAAGTCCAGCGCCAGGACTTGTTGGTCACAGACGGAGAGCGTTCAGAACGCGGTTCAATGGGCTGATGATCACCTCTGGAACCCCTTCGCCACTTCCTGCACGGTTTCCCAAAGGGCAAGAGTATGTGTGAAGACACTCAAAAGAAAGAAAGGTTTACGGAGCTGCCGCCAATTTGCCGGGGGTAAACTGGTCAGCCAGCCACATGGGGGGGGGGGGGGGCTGCATCCTGGAGATGGCACCTCTGTGGCAGTTCAGGGGGGGCCATCAGAGCTGACCCAAAACGGGGTCTGCAGACATGTAAGGTTGCTCCCGAGGCCCCTACAATCCTCCCAAATAAGAGTTTGCTCAGTATTGAGTAAATGCTCTTAGCAAATCTAATTTTCCATACAATTATAATAATCGCTTATTGTCACAAGTAATTGTTTTGTGGATCTGTATCCAGGGGGGCACAGTTACTGCAGTCAGGGGCCAAGCAATAAGCTATCAGTCCACCAGCTCCTTGAGCAATGAAGGAACATACTTGGGGAATAAACCCACAAGCAGAAGGCTGAAGCTTGCAGCCAGGACACAAAATAACTTCATCTCGCTGGCCAGATCTTTCCTGAACACTTGAAAGAAATGGTTCCCTCAATCAAAACAACATTGTCTTAACTGCGAACGGGGAAGTGGGATTTGACAGCTGGGGATAGCCCGAACCAGAGGGAGACACAAAGGCAGAGATGGTCATCATCCCAGACTCAGATGGTCCTGCCATCTTGGGGCACTGCAGCTGTGAAGGGCTGCAGCTGACATCAGCGAAGCGAGGTGAAGGAGGAGCCAGTGAGTGTTGAAGGTTGTACACCCTTTGAAAAGCACCCCCTGATCAGGAGCCAGGAAGACTTGGCGCTAAAGTTTCCAGCGTGCTTCTCAATGAGGCAGTCGGATCCTTTGAAGATTTTGAGTATCTCGTCATTGTTAACCCAGTGATGGGCGCAGTGACTCATCTCCCCATGTAAAGTACAAGAGCTGGAAGCAAAGCTTGGAAGAGAACTCCAACAGAGGGAAGAAAAGGTGATCTGCAGAGTCATAGTGAGAGAAGCCAAATGGAAGGCTAAGAATTTGCCTGGATCCAAAAGGTCTTTAATCAAGCAACTGTCACAGTACCCGCAACAGACACCAATTTATATTTGGAAAACGGTTGAGACCCAAAAATGTTTCAATTTTGTAAACTGCGAGGAACGGATACTTCGCTCCAGGAGTAATCCCACTGACAACCAGGAATCTTTTATATTAAAACAAACTTTATTATTAACACAGGATTAACTCCATTCACATCCAGGGAAAAATCAGATTTTCAATTAACAATTAAACAGTTCCTAAAACAAAATGAAGAAAGGTCATTGAGCTGACTTTCCCATCTACTTCGAAACTTTCATTGAAGCAAAATCCACACACACAGGTCAAATGCCACTTATTAATAAAGTTAACACTCAGCGTCTTACAAATTTATCCACAAAGTCCTTGGGAGAGAAACTTTCAGAAGTCAGTCTGAGAAACCAGAGCAGAACTCTCAAAATGAAACTAAAAATAACACACACAGGGCAGGGCTGAAAACGAAACTAAAAACAGACCCAGCCCCTCCCATGAGTGACATCACTGCCTCCCCTGGCTGTTTACCCCTTCATCACAGCTTTAGTAGACATATAATCTGGATACCCTAACCTAAGTTATTTTATAACATTCCTGCTACAGACACATGATACAATATATATACAAATTTCCAACATTCATCACACAATAACAAGGAATCTCGACCCTATTCCAGCATAGGGCGAGGTCCCACCAGCATCAGCAGGAGCAAACATTTTCAGCAAATATGATGCCAGAAATGGTTACTAGGACATGAAGCTTGATGTGGAATAATAATAATAATAATCTTTATTGTCACGAGTACACTTACATTAACACTGCAATGAAGTTATTGTGAAAAGCCCCTAGTCGCCACATTCCGGCACCTGTTCGGGTACACAGAGGGAGAATTCAGAATGTCCAATTCATCTAACAAGCATGTCTTTCGGGACTTGTGGGAGGAAACCGGAGCACCCGGAGGAAACCCACGCAGACACGGGGAGAACGTGCAAACTCCACACAGACAGTGACCCAAGTCGGGAATCAAACCTGGGACCCTGGAGCTGTGAAGCAACAGTGCTAACCACTCTGCTACCATGCTGCCAGTGTTGCCAACATTCCACATATCCTTCAGATGGTACAAATTCCTGGATGTACCTTTGTCATCACAGTGAGCCCGGATGTGTCCCAACAGAACGTATGAGATATGTAAAGTATATAAAGGAGCAGTCGGCATAGCTGATGACACCCATGTCTATGGTGTAGATGGAAACATGAAGCCATGGAGAGAACCAGGATGGTGTTACGGACAGTGTAGAGAGGCCAACTGAACTCCTTTATTGTGCTCACCATTTGCCCGTAAGCAGAGGGGTCCCAGTTTCTGAATGAGGCTGTGGGGGATTTAGCCAAACCCTCTGTTTGTGAGGTTAATTTTAAAGTGACTCGCAGCAAACTCAATTCAGGGTCAAAGCAGAAGTATTGTTTATTCATACATTCAAACCCAGGGGGCGGTCACCGCATCTACATGCGCACAGAAGCAGAGGGGGAATAGGGAAGTAAATGAGATTTTCAACTAAAAATAACTTTTGAAAATACACGAGGCAGTTAAACTTCAGGAATTTTCAGTTCGCTGAAAACAGAAGTTGCAGAATGATTAAAGTGGATGATAATGCAGCACGATGAGGCGCGCAGAGAGCTGGTCCACAGGCAATGGCAGGAATCTTCCAGGGGACCCTGCGTCGAGGATGTTTCGCCTTGAGGCAGGCTTTGTTGTCAGTCTGGAGTGCTGCTTTGGTGTTGGCAGGCTAGATGTTAACAGCAGACCACCCTGGGAGGTCAGGAATGTAACATTAAAACGTTCCAAAGCCCAGAGGAACTTCATCAAACTCCAAGACGCCATGAGCCAAGTCGGTCAGACAACAAGAGAGGAACAATGTCCCTCTGCAAGCAGCTGCTTCTACAAAAAGACTTGGAACGGCCCTGAGAGAAGGGCCGACTACACTCGAGTAGAAAAATCTGTGTAGATTACCAGCACGACTACAGAGGTTACGCCTGAGGCTTCAGAGTTACGATTTCACACTGAAAATACAATCCAGGAAAATAAATTGTGCTATCAGAAACTATTTCAGTTATTACCACAGGAGGAATGTGGATAAAAGATCTAGTTCTAAAGATCCATCATCTAACTTACATAACACCACAAATGCTTAGATCTAGTCTTGTGTACTGAGGTAAGATTGATTAGTAATGTCATAGCAAACGATCCGCTGGTAATAGTGATCATAATACCATTGAATTCCAGGTTAATTTTGAAATTGACATACTCCACTCACAAACAAAGCCAATTAGGAATGAGGAGAGGAATGAGGGGTATACTTCTGAGGCTGTATAAGGCTCTGGTCAGACCCCATTTGGAGTATTGTGAGCAGTTTTGGGCCCCGTATCTAAGGAAGGATGTGCTGGCCTTGGAAAGGGGCCAGAGGAGGTTCACAAGAATGATCCCTGGAATGAAGAACTTGTCATCTGAGGGACGTTTGAGGACTCTGAGGTCTGTACTCGGAGTTTAGAAGGATGAGGGGAGGGGATCTTATTGAAACTGCGAGGCCTGGATAGAGTGGACGTGGAGAGGATGTTTCCACTTGTAGGAAACACTAGAACCAGATGACACCATCTCAGACTAAAGGGACGATCCTTTAAAACAGAGATGAGGAGGAATTTCTTCAGCCAGAGGGTGGTGAATCTGTGGAACTCTTTGCCGCAGAAGGCTGTGGAGGCCAAATCACTGAGTGTCTTTAAGACAGGGTTAGATAGGTTCTTGATTAATAAAGGGATCAGGGGTTATGGGGAGAAGGCAGGAGAATGGGGATGAGAAAAATATCAGCCATGATTGAATGGTGGAGCAGACTCGATGGGCCGAGTAGCCTAATTCTGCTCCTATGTCTTATGGCTAAAATTCATTAGATTAAGGGGTCTGGGAGGTAAATGAACAGAGAGAAACTTTTACAAAATATTCAAAATGTTCAACAAAAATACGTTCTATTGAATAATAAAGTCTCAGCATGAAAGGCTCGGGACGTTAAGGATAGTACTCAGTTGAAGGAAGAGGCTGACTATGTCGCAAAAAGCAGGAACAAGTGTGAGGATTGGGAGTGTTTTAGAAAACAAAAAGGGGCAACCAGACTGTTGGTAAAAAGGGCAAAAATAGAATTAGAATAAATTAGCCAGTGATATAAAAACATACTCATCATGGGGAATGAGACAATGGATGGGGATAGATGGGGGTTATCACAGCACAAATGTTCCGCTATAAATAGATGGTAACCGAGGGGCTCAAAGGAGTAAGGATAATATCAACAGAGAAAAAGATTGGAGAAACCTAAGAGACTGATCTGCGTCAAGTCCCCAGGGCCTGATGGCCCACATCCTAGGGTTCTAAAGTTGACGGCTGCAGAGATTGTGGATGTGCTAGAATTTTCTAATATTTCTTGGATTCGGGAACGGTCCCATTAGATTGGAGAGAGAAAAACAGTGAGCTACAGATCAGTCAGCCCAACATCAGTTGTTGGGAAAATGCTGGAATATTATTAAGGAAGTCCTAACAATGCACTTAGAAAGCACAGGGTGATTAGGACAAGTCAACATGGTTTTATTAAAGAGCAATCCTGTTTGACAAATTTATTGGAGTCTATTGAGGATGTAACTAGTAGGGTAGATAAAGGAGAACCAGTAGATGTTATGCACCTGGATTTCAAAATGCATTCAATAAATGGCAGATGGCAGATTAATGGGCAAGATGTGGGCATGAAGTTGGAGGTAATATTTAGCACGGGCAGAGGATTGGTGAACAGATAGGAGGCAGAGAGTGGGAATAAATGGGTCTTTTTCTGGTTGGCAGATAGTGAATAGTGGAGTGCCGCAAAGATCAGCGCTGGGGCCTCAGCTATTTATAATCAAGATTAATGACATAGATGATGAAACAGAGAGCACAGTGTCTAAGTTAGCGAATGATACAAAGAGAGGTGGAAAGGTGAGCTGTGGGGAGGACACAGAGAGGCTACAAACAAATATGGACAGGTTAAGCACGTAGAAAGCAAGATGGCAGATGGAGCTTAAAGAAGGGAAGTTATTCACTTTGGACGAAAGAATAGAAGAGCTGAATATTTTTAAAAAGATGGGAAACTGGCAACTATGGATGTTGAAAGAGAAGTGGGTGTGTTTGTACAGGAATGCAATAAGTTAACATACAGGTACAGCAAACAATTAGGAAGGCACAAGGCACTTGTTCAGGGTTTTGATGAGGCTACATCTGGAATACTGTGCACAGTTTTAGTCTCCATATTTAGGGCAGTACGGTAGCATAGTGGTTATCACAGTTGCTTCACAACTCCAGGATCCCAGGTTCGATTCCCGGCTTGTGTCACTGTCTGTGCGGAGTCTGCACGTTCTCCCCGTATCTGCGTGGGTTTCCTCCGGGTGCTCTGATTTCCTCCCACAGTCCAAAGATGTGCAGGGGTAGGTGAATTGGCCATGCTAAATTGCTCTTAGTGTCCAAAAAGGTTAAGTGGGAGATACGGGGATAGGGTGTGAGGGGATTGGATTCTTAAAGTGCTCACCTTGGCGGCCCTGAGGGGGTCGTGAAGCTTCTTCCTGCTCTGCTCGCCGGGTCCTGGCATTGGGGCCCATGTCGCTCACGGCCTCTGCCGCCTGCGCCCAGGTCAGCGGGTCACAGTCTCCTTCTCACCCCGGGGGGCAGGATGTTCCGCCGCTCCTCCACAGCATCCGACAGTGTTTCCAGCTCTGCGTCGGCGAACCACGGTGCCGCTCGCCGAGGAGGCTGGAATGGGAGTGTGTGGGGGAGTGGATGTTTTATATGCGGCTGCGGCTGGTCAGACTCTCGAGTGCCTATCACAACCATGGCGACTCACAGCCATGTGGCGCTGGTGCTGGCCCATTAACAGAATCCTGAACTGCTCCGGAACCGGTGCCCCCATCGTGACCGGAGATTCAGTCCCGGCGTCAACACCTAGTCTCTGAAACAGAGAACCCCGCCTTCAGTGTTCTCCCAGAACTGAAAACGTGCAATACGGCTTCCCGTTGGGGGCGCTATTTGGTAAGCGAGTCAGGACCAGCTCTCTGCCCATGTGAATTCAGAGCAATTCCCATTCCCGCTGGCATCTGATTGGCTGGGGCCACAATTGACGCTGGAGAGCCTAAAAGAATGGAGCTATAATCTCTCCCCCTCCACTCACCACACACTCATCCTGGCTCCACGGAGATCTGCACCGAGATTTACCGAGTCAGACCTCGATCCAGAGGGGGAGAGCAGGGACACCCTCTTCCCCAGGGTGGGGCGGAGACTCAAACCCCCCATTGTCCACAGGGCCTGGGAGGAGGTGGCAGAGGCGGTGCGTGCTGCCAGCCTCACCAGGAGCACTGGACCCATTGCTGAAAAATTATTCTGAGCTCCTCATGGCAGCTCAGATGAGTCACCACCTCAATGCCCCCCAGCATCACTCCTGTCCCTCACTCCTCACATCACCCTCCAATCCCCTCGAGGCCAACCACATGCCACCTGCCTGCATCTCCCTCACCCTCTACCAAACCCCAGCACCTGTATTGACCTCTTTGGCCAGGTGCCTTGCACACATACGCCACCAGCTACAGATTGTCCTTCATGTGTCCCCTAGGACAAGACAGCCCATAATCACTGGGAGCGCCTGAAAACCGGTGGAGGCATCCCAAACATGCAAGTGCAGAGAGCAGATCGATGGAGCTAGTGAATGAGTCTGAAGACAGGGCAGTCTTGGAGAAAGAGTAACCAAGTGAGCTCCCGGTGCAAAGCTGGTGTCCCTAAAGCGAGTGAGTTCTTTCTGAGTGTTTAGTACCTTCCAACCCTGGTACCATATAATGTTCTTGTCAGATGGTCTTCTTTATTACAAGAACACTTGTAGTTAAAGCTATAAATGATTTATTAACATTAAGTGTGGGTAAAATATATTCAAGAGAACAGATGGAAAAGCAGTAATAAAACAAATTACAGAGAAAGTGGGAAATACATTCTTTCCCCTTGGTTTCTGTGGCCATTAGCACCCGGTTTACCTGGGTTTCTGTGGCTATGACTCATCTTTCATTCTCACTCCACGGTATAAATATTTTGCACTTTCTCTGTCTGTTAGCTTTGACAAAGAGTCATCGGACTCGAAAAGTTAGCTCTTTTCTCTCCCTACAGATGCTGCCAGACCTGCTGAGATTTTCCAGCATTTTCTCTCTGGAAAAGCAGTAAAATCATGCACAAGCAACCTCTCTCTTTTCCTCCAGCCAGTCAGAGAGGTCAGCTGACTTTAACATTTACTTATATACTAGTGAGACTCCTAGTGGTCAGTTGATGAATTGCAACACAACCATGATATCACCCCATGTGGATGATACAAAATGTGAATTGTACTAGAGCAGCAAGGTTATGCAGAACTATCGCCACCTCAGTTGGAGCATTGAGTTCAGTTCTGGGTGCTACATTTTAGGGAGGATGTGAAGACATTGGAGAGAGTGCAGAAAAGATTGAACGGGAATGGTTCCTGGGATGAGGGTCGTCAGTAACGAAGATAGATTGGAGAAGTTGGGACTGTTCTTGGAGAAGAGGAAGTTAAGAGGAGATTTGATGGACGTTTTCAAAATCATGAAGAGTTTGGACAGAGTAAAGAGGGAGAATTGTTTCCATTGGTGGAAAGATTAGAGAACATAGATTTAAGGGAATGGGCTAAAGAAGCATTGGCGACATGAGGTAAAATCTTTTTGTAAGCAGAGTGATTAGGATGTGGAATGAACTGACTGAGAATATTGCCGACACTATACGCTGGTTTAGAACAGGGCTAAATCGCTGGCTTTGAAAGCAGACCAAGGCAGGCCAGCAGCACGGTTCGATTCCCATACCAGCCTCCCCGAACAGGCGGCGGAATGTGGCGACTAGGGGCTTTTCACAGTAACTCCATTTGAAGCCTACTTGCGACAATAAATGATTTTCATTTTCATTTTCACTTTCGATGGAGGCATTCAAAACGAAATGGGATTGTTATTTGGAAAGGAAGGTTGTGTGGGGTTACAGGGCGAAGGTGGGGGAGTGGCTCCGGGGGCCAGAGAGTGAACCAGCACAGATCCAATGGAGTGAATGGCCTCCTCCTGTGCTGTGGTCATTCTGTGGTTCTGTGGGCTGTATTCTCTGCCGTCCACCGCGGGCAGCAGGATCTCCGATGCGGCGGACAATCTGGCGTTTGGGAAAACTCGGGATGGGCGCCCGATCGCGATGCCCCCGCAGGCGGCAGGATCAGGGTGTGCGCCCACGGGAGGGTGGTAATGGATCATTAAGACCCACTCAGTAGGCACGACACCGGAATCTCCAGGTCCGAGTGATCCTCCGGATCTCTGGGCCAAGAATCACGTGATCCCGGATCACAGCAGGTACCACCAAACGTGAGCCTGACGTGATCGGCCTCGTGGTGGACCAACGGGTAACTCCTCAAAGGGGTCTCCCCCAAAGTCCATCAGAAGGCCACCCGCCCCCGCCACCCGCAATGCACACCCTACCCACCCCTCCCCTGCCAGACCCCACCCCCCAGAGACCCTGGAAAATAGGAGAATCCCCCTTGGGACACCCAAAATAGGAAGACCCCCTGATGCCCCCTAACTAGAGGGCCCCCCCAACAGGGACACTCCCACAGGGCGCCCCTTCCTAGCAGGACCCCCCAGAGACCACGTCAATAGGGAGATGCCTCCACTCCTGCTGTACCGTCTGGGGAAGCACCTAGGTGTAGAGTTAGGGCTTATAAGGCCAGAAAGTTAGACACCAGTTACGTTGGCACGGGTGTAGGACACAGTTCTGGGGCTGAGGTAGGGGGGGGGGTGGAATGCGTTGTCTGTGCCCCTGGCCAATTTCCCAGCCCCCCCCCCAGTCAATGAGCCTGGAGGCGATATAAGCGCCCTGTGCGCCTTAGCCATGGCGCACACGCTGTGCGACCTCCCCTGCCTACCTGGGCCCCATGTCCTGCTCATCCACCCCTTCCCAGCATCCTCCTCATCGGACGAGGCCTGGTGTTCGTCCTCCTCCGCCAGCACATCGCCCCTCTGCTGCGTGATGTTGTGGAGGATGCAGCAAGCAGCCACGATGTGGGCGACCCTCTCAGCATCGTACTGGGGGGCCCACCAGAGTGGTCCAGGCACCTGAACCGCATCTTCACCGCTCGCTCGATCACACTCCTGGTCGCTGTCTGGGCGTAGTCGTAGCGATCTCCGCATCGGTTTGTGGATCCGGAGAGGTGTCATCAGCCACGACCGCAGCGGGTAACCCCTGTCACCCAGGAGCCAATCTCCCGGCACCTCGAAGAGGCCGGGAATCATCGAGTGTGCCAGGATGAAGGAGTCGTGCACACTGCCCGGGTATCGGGTGCCGACGTGTATGATGTGCCGCTGATAATCACAGACCAGCTGGATGATCATTGAGTGGTACCCCCTTCGGTTTGTGTTCTCCGCAGGTGGCCGTAGGGGGACATGCATCCTGTCTATCGCCCCCTGGACCCGGGGCATCCCATCGATGGTGGCGAAACTCGCTGCCCGGGCATCCTGGTGGGGTCGGTCCACATTGAAATGGATGTACTGTTCCGCCTGGGCATATAGGGCCTCCGTGACAGTGTGGATGCACCTGTGCACCAAGCTCTGTGAGATCCCGGACAGGTCCCCACTCGGCGCCTGGAAGGACCCCGTCGCGTAGAGGTTCAGGCCACCATCACCTTGACAGCCACCGGAAGTGGGTGTCCTCCCCCATACCCCTGCGGTGCCAGGTGTGCCATCATCGGCAGATATGGCGTCAAATCGGTGCCCACCATGATTTTGGTGCGGAACCTATTCTCCACCCAGTCACATTTCCCTTTTTGGCGTCTAACAATGGAGAATCAAGCCCGCCCCAGCTCTCCTTCTTTAGAAATACTTTTTCTGACTTCCCAGATATAATGCAGCCACCAGAGGGCAGTCACTGTCCTTCTCTCTCTGTCTCTCTCTGTCTCTCTGACATTGACCACATTTTTCCTGAAAGCTTCCATTTCAGGAAGATTGGTGCTTTACTGTCGAATTGTGTTTCTTTTAAACTGGGTCAAAGTCACTTGATTCTTACTGTTTTACCTTCTATCACCCTTGCAGAAGTCAGCCAGGGCTGAGTACATTGCCTTCTTAATTCTCTTACTTGAGGAAAGGGA
Source organism: Scyliorhinus torazame (assembly GCF_047496885.1). NCBI lineage: Eukaryota > Metazoa > Chordata > Chondrichthyes > Carcharhiniformes > Scyliorhinidae > Scyliorhinus > Scyliorhinus torazame. The sequence continues at coordinate 8,422,363 of NC_092714.1, forward strand.
AATAGTGTTTGAGAAATGTATCAGAGTTCGAGAGGCAGTGTAGTAGCCTCGAAATAACCCATCGAGCCAGCCCTTCACTTGCTCCACATGTGGCAGAGTCTGCAGATCGGACATTGGACTGGGCTGGTTTAGCACACTGGGCTAAATCGCTGGCTTTGAAAGCAGTCCAAGGCAGGCCAGCAGCACGGTTCGATTCCTTGAACAGGCGCCGGAATGTGGCGACTAGGGGCTTTTCACAGTAACTTCATTTGAAACCTACTTGTGACAATAAGTGTTTATGGCAAAAACAAACATTAATTTAAACACAGAATTAAACACTTTACCAGCAAAGAAATAGCTTATATTTATCAGTAATAATATCTTACTTGCTTTCTAACCCTGCCTCTCTATATATTTTCTAATTAAGCACATTCTTGTGGGCAGCACGGTGGCACAGTGGTTAGCACTGTTGCTTCACAGCGCCAGTCTCCCATGTTTGATTCCCTGCTGGGTCACTGTCTGTGCGGAGTCTGCATGTTCTCCCCGTGTCTGCGTGGGTTTCTTCCGGGTGCTCCGGTTTCCTCCCACAGGTCCCGAAAGACGTGCTGTTAGGTGAATTGGACATTCTGAATTCTCCCTCTGTGTACCCGAACAGGTGCCGGAATGTGGCGACTGGGGGATTTTCACAGTAACTTCATTGCAGTGTTAATGTAAGCCTACTTGTGACAATAGTAAAGATTATTATTATTGTATCTTTTTACAAAAGGTCACATTGCCCCTTCAAAAATCAACGATTCGCTCCCTTTACAATCACAGCAAAACTACTAAATACAAACTTTAATATCTGAACATTTCTCACGTATGTCACAGACTTACATGCCATCTCAGAACCCATCGACAAAAAACACTGGACAATCTCAGCAGGTCTGACAGCATCTGTGGAGAGAGAAGGGGAAAGGAACTAACATTTCGAGCCCGGAGCTATGACAAAGAGTCATCCAGACTCGAAACGTCAGCTCCCTTCTCTCTCTGCAGATGTCGTCAGACCTGCTGAGATTGTCCAGTGTTTTCTGTCTCTATTTCAGCTTCCCGCATCCGCAGTCATTTGCATTTATCAGAACCCATCGAACTGGAGCAAATCACCCTCAGTCACGAGGGACTGCCGAAGAATGAGAAACTTCTTTGAAGATTTAACAAGCAAGGTACATGGAACATACAGTGCAGAAGGAGGCCATTCGGCCAATCGAGTCTGCACCAGCCCACTTAAGCCCTCACTTCCACCCTAACCCCGTAACCCAATAACCCCATCTAACCTTTTTTGGTCACTAAGGGTAATTTATCATGGCCAATCCACCTAACCCGCACGTCTTTGGACTGTGGGAGGAAACCGGAGCACCCGGAGGAAACCCACACAGACACGGGGAGAACGTGCAGACTCCGCACAGACAGTGACCCAGCGGGGAATCGAACCTGGGACCCTGGCGCTGTGAAGCCACAGTGCTATCCACTTGTGCTACCATGCTGCCCCAAAGGAGATAAAGGAGAACTAGTTGATGTAGTGTATTTTTCGATATGGTGTCACATTAAAGGTTACGACACAAGATAGGAGTTCACAGTATTGGGGGTGATGCATCTGCGTGGAGAGTTGAATATCTAACTAACAAGAAGCAGAAAGTTGGGTCATTTTCACACTGGCAGATTCTGACTAGTAAAGTTCCACAGGGATCAATGCTGGGACCTCGACTTCTCACAATCCATATTAATGACTTGGGTGAAGGGACCAACTGTATTGTAGCCAAATATTCTGTTGGCACAAAGATAGTCAGGAAAGAAAGTTGTGAAGAGGCGACAAAGAGACTGTAAAGGGATTGAGGTAGGCTAAGTGAGTGGATAGAAGATTTGGCAGATGGAGCATGCATTAGGAAAATGTGAAGATGTCCCAATTTGGAAGGAAGAGTAGAGAAGCCAAACATTATTTGAATGGAGAATGACTGCAGCGAGCTGTGGTACAGAGGGACCCGGGTGTCCTTGTACTTGTTTTTACCCATTCCAGGGACGTGGGCATTGCTGGCTAGGCCAGCATTTGCTGCCCATTCCTAGTTGCCCTTGACCTCCTTGCTACCTCCTTGACCAGTGCAGTTGATGGTGCAGAGGGCCGGTTTAGCTCAGTTGGCTGGACAGCTGGTTCGTATTGCAGAGCGAGGCCAGCAGCGTGGGTTCAATTCCCGTACTGGCTGAGATTATTCATGAAGGCTCTGCCTTCTCAACCTCGCCCCTCACCTCAGGTGTGGTGACCCTCAGGTTAAACCAGCATCAGTCAGCTCTCCCCCTCAAAGAGGGGAGCAGCCCATGGTCATCTGGGACCATGGTGACTTTACTTGACCTGGGAGGGAGTTCCAGGATTTTCACCCAGCGACAGTGAAGGAACGGACCAAACCCTTCCAAACCCACGACCCAGAATGGCGAGGGAAGAGAGTACCTGGGAACATGACCACCTGGACGATACCCTTTCAAGTCACCACGCCGACTTGGAAATATATCACCGTTCCTTCACTGTTACTGAGTCAAAATCTTAGAACTTCCTCCCTAACAGCACAGTGGGTGTACCTACACCACAGGCACTGCAGCGGTTCAAGAAGGCAGCTCACCACCACCTTCTGAAGGGCAACTAGGGATGGGCAATAAATGCTCTAACCTGCGATGCCCATATCCCAAGAACTAATTGAAAAAAAGACCCAAGCACGACACCTTGGTATTGAGACAGTGGTCAACCTTCCCTGGGATTTTGTGTCTAACATTTGCTGAGAGTTAAGGAGCAGTGAGTTTGAAACCTTTCCTGATATTTCCAACCCTTTTTATCGATTATACAATTATTTTTTTCTTGTTTAATAAATGTTAATAAATGCTACCTCACATTGCCAGAGCCCCAGGTTCAATTCGGGCCCTGGATGACTGTCGGTGCGGAGTCTGCACGCTCTCTCTGTGTCTGCGTGGGTTTCCTCCGGGTGCTCCGGTTTCCTCCCACAGTCCAAAGTTGTGCAGGTTAGGTGGATTGGCCATGATAAATTGCCCTTGGTGTCCAAAGATGTGCAGATTAGGTGGGGTTCTGGGGATAGGGTGGGGGAGTGGGCCTAGGTACGGTGCTATTTCGGAGGGACATTGTAGACTCGATGGACTGAATGGCCGCCTTCTGCACTGTAGGGTTTCTCTGGATTTTATGCTGAGTTAAAGGTGCACTGGCAGACTCTTGTGAATGTGTTCAGTAACTGACCGCCACGATTTCTATAAAAAACAAATTTAGGATCTACCAAGTTGGGTTTCACTCTGGGATCTGACGTGTCTCAGATTAACTTCAGCTGGGATGGTCACAGTCGTGAGAATGTGGAATTCACTACTACAGACAGTAGCTGAGGTGAATCATCGGCATCCTTCCATCGGTATAAGGTGATGGACATACAACAATTGAATCTGTCGGGGACGGGGTAGATTCATGTGGTGCATGTTAGCTGATGGGTGAAGAGTCCAGTCCATAAGACCATAAGACATAGGAGCATAATTAGGCCACTCGGCCCATCGAGTCTGCTCCGCCATTCAATCATGGCTGATATTTTCCTCATCCCCATACTCCTGCCTTCTCCCCATAACCCCTGATCCCTTTATTAATCAAGAGCCTCGGTCTTAAAGACACTCAGTGATTTGGCCTATGCAGCCTTCTGCGGCAAAGAGTTCCACAGATTCACCACCCTCTAGCTGAAGAAATTCCTCCTCATCTCTGTTTTAAAGGATCCTCCCTTCAGTCTGAGATGGTGTCCTCTGGTTCTAGTTTTTCCTACAAGTGGAAACATCCTCTCCACATCCACTCTATCCAGGCCTCGCCGTATCCTGTAAGTTTCAATAAGATCCTCTCTCATCCTTCTAAAGGTCTCTGAGAAACAGATTCCACCACAATTCAATGTTGCACAGGAAGCTTCCAGGTATTATTGTGGGTTGTGATTGTAGGCATTGAGGCCTATTGCCGAGCTACTCTCGTCATGGTTGCGCACACCGGCCTACAGATGGTGACACCACTTCTTTCTGGTGTTGGCTGTACCTCCCAGCTGTGATAGCCGCTTTTCTGGGCCTTCATGTCGCACCTTGAGGCAGAGCATGAGTTTCTGGTCTTCTGAAATTCCAACAGGACGAGACAGGGTAGATGCAGGGTAGATGTTACCGATGATGGGTGTGTCCAGAACCAGGGGTCACAGTCTGAGGATTCAGGGTCAACCATTTCAGACAGAGATGAGGAGACATTTCTTCACCCAAAGAGTGGTGAAATGAAAATCGCTTATTGTCGCAAGTAGGCTTCAAATGAGGTTACTGTGAAAAGCCCCTAGTCGCCACATTCCGGTGCCTGTTCGGGGAGGCTGGTACGGGAGCGTGTGGAATTCATTACCACAGGAAGTAGTTGATGCTAAAACTTTGAATATATTCAAGAGGCGGCTGGATATAGCACTTGGGGAGAATGGGATCAAAGGCTATGGGGAGAAAGCAGGATTAGGCTATTGAGTTGGATGATCAGCCATGATGGTGATGAATGGCGGAGCGGGCTCGAAGGGCCAAAAGGCCTCCTCCTGCTCCTAACTTCTATGTATCTATGTATACCTCACCAGACCTGGTCCAGCTCATCATGCTGAAAATCATTTACAAAGAACGATGCAGCACAGGAACAGGCCCTTCGGCCCTCCAAGTCTATAACGGTCATGATACCAACCTTGGCCAAAATCCTCAGCACTTCCTTGTGTCGTATCCCTCTATCCCATCCTATCCATGTGTTTGACAAGATGCCTTTTCAATGCTGTTAATGTATCTGCTTCCGCAATCTCCCCTGGCAACGCGTTCCAGGCACTCTGTGTAAAAGACCTGCATTGCACATCTCCTCATAATTTCGTAGACCTCTATCATGTCACCCTTCAACCTCTGTCATTCCAATGAAAATAGTCTGAGTCTATTGAGCCTCTCCGCATAGCTAACATCCTCCAGACCAGGCAACATCCTGGTAAACCTCCTCTGCACCCTCTCCAAAGCCTCCACATCCTTTTGGTAGTGTGGTGATCAGAATTGTGTGCAATATTCCAAGTGCGGCCTTACCAAGGTTCTCGACACTGTAGCATGACTTGCCAGTTTTTATATTCGATGCCCCGTCCAATGAAGGCAAGCATTCCGCATGCTTTCTTGACTACCTTGTCCACTTGTGTTGCCACCTTCAAAGATCTGTGGACCTGCATGCCCAGATCTCTCTAACTTTCTATACTCCTAAGGGTTTTACGGTATATTTCCCTCTATGTTAGACCTACCAAAATGCATTCCCTCACATTTGTCTAGATTAAAACTCCATTTGCCATTTCTCTGCCCACGTCTCCAACCTATCCATGCCCTGCTGTATCCTCTGACAATCCTCAACACGATCTGCCACTCCAACAACTTTGGTGTCATCCGCGAACTTACTAATCAGATCAGCTATATTTTTCTCCAAATCGTTTATGTACACCACAAACAACAGAGGCCCCAGCACAGATCCCTGTGGAACACCACTAGTCATAAGCTTCCGTTCAGAAAAACACCCTTCTACTGGTACCCTTTGCCTTCTGTGACCGAGCCAGTTCTGTATCCATATTACCACCTCACCTCTGATCCCATGTAACTTCACCTTTTGTACCAGTCTGCCATGAATCACCTTGTCAAAGGCTTTATTCAAGTCCATGTAAACAACATCCACCGCCCTCCCCTCATCCATCATCTTTGTCACCTCCTCAAAAAACTCGATCAAGTTAATGAGGCACAACCACCCCTTCACAAAACAATGCTATCTATCGCTAATGAGTCCATTTATTTCCAAAAGGGTATAAATCCTGTTCCTGAGAATTCTCTCCAATAATTTACCTACTACCGATGTGAGGCTCACCGGCCTATAGTCACCATTAACACATACAGTCTCCTTCCTCCCAACTCTCCCAATGCGCCCCCCTAATGTTCGATGTAATCCAATTCTTGAAAGTGCAGAATGAATAATGCCCATGAATTGTAGAATCCCTCCAACCTTCCCCTCAGTTCAAATTTGACCTTCTCAAGAGTCAACAATTCCAACAGATCCCCCGCCACGCCAGGGCACAGGGTGGGGAGATTGATCTCCATCCCATCAGGATCCACCTTCGGGCGATCAATGAGGCGAAGGCTATGACATTTGCCTCCGCACCCGTTTCCAACCCTGGCTGGTCCGACACCCCGAATATGGCCTCCCGGGGACCCGGGTCCAGTTTCACACGCACCACCTTGGAAATTACCCTAAACACCTCCTTCCAGTAATCCTCCAGCTTTGGACAGGACCTAAACATATGAACGTGATTTGCGCCCTCCCCCCACCCCGCAACATTCACACACATCTTCTACCCTCGCAAAGTGCCGGCTCATCCTCGCCCTTGTGAGGTGCGCTCTGTACACCACCTTCAGGTGCATCAGGCCCAACCTCGCGCACGAGGTGGAGGCGTTCACCCTCCGGAGCACCTCACATCAGACATGCAATACCTCCTTCTTTTTGATGTCAACATGACCTAGACTGTCCACCCACCCTACCCAAGAATCATCTTCCACAAAGTCCTTTTCTTTGGTGAACACTGATGCAAAGTATTCATTTAGTACCTCGCCCATTTCCTCTGGCTCAACACATAGATTCTCCCCACTGTCCTTAAGTGGTCCAATCCTTTCCCTGGCCACCCTCTTGCTTTTTACATATCAATAAAACGCTTTGGGATTCACCTTAATCCTACTCGCCATGGACTTTTCATGACCCCTCCTAGTCCTCCTAATTTTCTGCTTAAGTGTCTTCCTACTTTCTTTATACCCCTCAAAGGTTTTTACTGTCCCCATCCTTCTAGATTGTACAAAAGTCTCCTTTTTCTTTTTGGCAAGGTTCACAATATCCCTCGTTATCCAAGGCTCCCTAAACTTCCCGAACTTATCCTTAGTTCTCTCAGGAACGTGACTTTCCTGAATCCTCATCAACTGTCGCTTGAAAGATTCCCACATGTCCGTTTTAAGGATGTGACTGTCTCCCATCTGCAAACATGTCTGAGCCAGTGGACCTGATGCGTGTCAACACATTTGGGAGCTTCACCTTTGAAGGACTGACGCACACATGATTTTGTCCTTCGATGAGGTGCCCAGAATGGACCACACACACACACAGTGAGGACGAAAGTTACTGGACTTCCTCTGAGTGCAGTGAGCTGTCCATGTTTCTCAGCCTCACAACAAGGTGCTGAGGACACAGAGCGTCTAAACCCACGTCTTAGCCCGAAGAGTCAGCTTGATGCTGTTCCAATGCATGTTCCATGAGTCAGCTAAAGGTGACGGCAGCGTTCCTCCTGGGTGTTTTGGGTTCTGTACCAAGAGACAGGTGACCTGTCACTGTGGACCTCAGATAGCAGGACCATTCCCAGGGCGTCTTTATTTAGAAAGCGGTCAGGCATGGGGGTGTGACACCCCAGTCTCATGACCACGGATTCCTTGACCCTTATATCCAGGGAGAGGTCACAGGTGAGGGAGAGGCAGTCAATGAGTCCATGTAGCTGAGTTTCAATGTGAGCAACTATTACAACATCACCAGTGCAGAGATTGTCTCTGATCGAGATGTCCTGTACTGTTGGCTTTCAACTTGAATAGATTACAGACCTTGCTGAATGGCCGAGTATGCAGATTAATCGATTAAAGTAAGTAGTATCGCTGTGTTAATGGGGTAACATGATAAACACACAGGGAGAAAGGAATAATATGATCCTGGGTCCATACTAGCACAGAGCAGTGGGGCTGAATGGTCTGCTTGTGCGCTTTGTGAATCTCGTGTCATTACCCAAAGCTGTCCTTTAATTCTGAACTGTGTTCGTCTTTCAAAGAACAACAAAGAACAAAGAAATGTACAGCACAGGAACAGGCCCTTCGGCCCTCCAAGCCCGTGCCGACCATGCTGCCTGTCTAAACTACAATCTTCTACACTTCCTGGGTCCATATCCCTCTATTCCCATCCTATTCATGTATTTGTCAAGATGCCCCTTAAATGTCCCTATCGTCCCTGCTTCCACCACCTCCTCCGGCAGCGAGTTCCAGGCACCCACTGCCCTCTGTCATTTAATATTCATTTTGAAATTCTCATCCTTTTTTCCTCTGTGCTTTCACCCCTTGTAATCTTCACCACTGGGTCCGGAAACCTTAGAAATATCTGCACACTTCCAATTCTGGCCTTTCGAGCATCCCCATTTTAATCGCTCCTCCATTTGGATTGGATTTGTTTATTGTCACGTGTACCGAGGTACAGTGAAAAGTATTTTTCTGCGAGCAGCTCAACAGAGCATTAAGTACATGGGAAGAAAAGGGAAGAAAAGAAAATACATAATAGGGCAACACAACATATACAATGTAACTACATAAGCACTGGCATCGGATGAAGCATACAGGGTGTAGTGTTAATGAGGTCAGTCCATAAGAGGGTCATTTAGGAGTCTGGTGACAGTGGGGAAGAAGCTGTTTTTGAGTCTGTTCGTGCGTGTTCTCAGACTTCTGTATCTCCTGCCCGATGGAAGAAGTTGGAAGAGTGAGTAAGCCGGGTGGGAGGGATCTTTGATTATGCTGCCCGCTTTCCCCAGGCAGCGGGAGGTGTAGATGGAGTCACTGGGTGGGAGGCCATTGACACTGCACCTTCAGCTGGCTAGGCCATAATATCCTCGCTCCCTCTTTGACCAAAGACCTAAAATCTCCTTAAGAGGTTCAGTTACAATTTCTGCTTTGACTCTCTTGTGAAGCACTTTGGGACAATTTACTGCATCAGGTTTGCTGGATCAGGCTTTAGCTGGGAGTGAAATTCCTGGAGAAATATTCTCAGTTCTCCCAGGAGGTGGCAGTAGATGCTAACTGCTGAGCTGTGGTTTGACAGTTCGGGATCTCAATCAGACGCTGTCCTGATAGTTACGCTCGATAAGAAAGCTCCTGTTCAGTGAGTACAGACGATTCACTTAAAGCTGTTCATTTGCAGCTCTGTTCCTAACCTCAGTATAATAACAATGGCTTCTATACAACCCACAGTTTTCTTTATCACTGGCACACTGGTGGAGCAGTGTTCAAATAAGCACCTAAACTTCTATGGGCAGCACGGTAGCACAGTGGTTAGAACTGCTGCTTCACAGCGCCAAGATCCCAGGTTCAATTCCCGGCTTGGGTCACTGTCTGTGCGGAGTCTGCACCATAACTTGGGTCACTGTCTGTGCGGAGTCTGCACCATAACTTGGGTCACTGTCTATGCGGAGTTCTCCCCATCTCTGCATGGGTTTCCACCGGGTGCTCCGGTTTCCTCCCACAAGTCCCGAAAGATCATCATAGAATTTACAGTGCAGAAGGAGGCCATTCGGCCCATCGAGCCTGCACCGGCTCTTGGAAAGAGAACCCTACCCAAGGTCAACACCGCCACCCTATCCCCATAACCCAGTAACCCCATCCAACACTAAGGGCAATTTTGGACACGAAGGGCAATTTATCATGGCCAATCCACCTAATCTGCACATCTTTGGACTGTGGGAGGAAACCGGAGCAACCGGAGGAAACCCACGCACACACGGGGAGGATGTGCAGACTCCGCACAGACAGTGACCCAAGCCGGAATCGAACCTGGGACCCTGGAGCTGTGAAGCAATTGTGCTATCTACAATGCTACCGTGCTGCCCGAGATGTGCTTGTTAGGTGAATTGGACATTCTGAATTCTCCCTCTGTGTACCCGAACAGGCGCCGGAATGTGGCGACTAGGGGCTTTTCACAGTAACTTCATTGCAGTGTTAATGCAAGCCTACTTGTGACACTAATAAAGATTATTATTATTCATACCCCACTGTGCTGAAAGTCTTTAATCTGTATATAGATTGGGTGAGTCAAATTAGTCACAAAATAACAGAGCAGGAGTTTCTGGAGTGCATACGGGATGGTTTTCTGGACCAGTATGTTGGGGAACCAACAAGGAAACAGGCCATTGCGGACTGGGTATTGTGCAATAAGAAAGGATTAGTTGACAATCTAGTTGAGAGAGAACACTTGGGGATGAGTGACCATAATATGGTAGAATTCTTTATCATGGTGGATAGTGAGGTAGTTGATTCTGAGACCAAGATCCTGGACCTCAATCAAGGTAACTATGATGACATGAGGCATGAGCTGGCTATGATGGACTGGGAAACATACTGAAAAGAAGGACAGCGGACAGGCAATGGCAGCATTCAAGCAACGAATAGGTTAATTCCAAAAGTTGTTTATTCCTGTTTGGCTCAAGAGTAGGAAAGGATCTGTGGTCAAATCATGGCTTACAGGGGAAATTAGAGATAGAATTAGATTCAAAGAAAAGGCATACAAATTAGCAAGAAAAAGCAAAAGACCTGAGGATTGGGGACAGTTTAAAATTCAGTAAGGTCAGACCAAGGGATTGATTAGAAGAGGAAAATACAATTTGAAAGTAAGCTAGCGGGGAACATAAAAACTGACTGTAAAGATTTCTAGATTTGATTTGATTGGATTTATTGTCACATGTACCGAAATACAGTGAAAAGCATTTTTCTGCGGTCGAGGGAACGTACACAGTACGTACATAGTAGACAAAAAGGATAATCAACAGAGTACATTGACAAATGGAACAAGAGCAGCATAGGGCATTGTGAATAGTGTTCTTACAGGGAACAGATCAGTCCGAGGGGGAGTCGTTGAGGAGTCTTGTAGCTGTGGGGAAGAAGCTGCTCCAATGCCTGGATGTGCGGGTCTTCAGACTTCTGTACCTTCTGCCTGATGGAAGGGTCTGGAAGAAGGCAATGCCTGGGTGGGAGGGGGTCTCTGATAAGGCTGTCTGCCTTCCTGAGGCAGCGGGGGGTGTAGACAGAATCAATGTGGGAGTGGCAAGCTTGTGTATTGTTATTGAAAACATGGAAAGGTGGGTCATTTGAAACATGGAAGTCTGGCAATATCTGGTCTGAGAGAAACATGAGAGAATACAGGGCAAGATCCCACAAAGGGTTAACAGCTGCTGCCAGAGCAGGATTGTAAAATGCAGATCGCCTTGGTCAAGCAGACTTAGCAAACAAGACAAACAGGATTTTGAATGAAGCCAAAAACAATGGCTCACACCTTCATTGAAAGTAACTATCTTAGTATGGATCTGGAAAAGAATGGATGAGGTTCAGTTGAATTTGGTGAGAATTCTAGGTGTGAAAATTTGCTAAACCAGGCAAATTAAAGAAAACTGGAGACTATCAGTCTACAAGAAACATAATTCAAAGCCAAAATCAAAGTCAAAATTATGAGCTGATGACACAATTGGAAAATAAAACTATAGAAATGACAGGAACTAAAAGTAACACCTCTTGAAGTCAAAGCATTTTGAACATCACAAAGGAAACAATGTCATCAGATCTATGAGATGAAGTCATGTCAAAATGAATACTTCGTTGGATTAGAAGGTTTAGATCAAAGATACTTTTTACAATCAAAGAAAATAAGAGTTACTTTACAATAACGTCATAAAAACTTAATTGTTAGAAAGAGAATATAAACCCGAAGAAAGGGGATAGCTGGAGAACCAGAACCAGAACCAGAACTCAGAGGGAGAGAGGGGAGAAGCAGCTCAGAGTCAGATTACAGTCAGCTCGGTCATGGGAAAGAGACAGGGCAGAGCAGCCGAGCTAAAATGGCTAATACATCTAAGGAAGACCAGATTTTAAAAAGAGGATTGATTGTCAAGCTGGGCCTGAAGGTCCCTTCAACCAACCAGAAGGATCCAGAAGCAAGATCATTTTCCTTTCTGTAAAGGCAGTGATTGCATCTTTTAAAAAGAGAAAATAATATATAATAATAAAATAACTTAAAAGTTTTAACCTGAAACAATCGTTATTAGGCTACTTTACTTACTTAGCAATGCGGGACCCAGGATCGATGCTACTAAGTGGTCGGTAGATGAAATGTTCGGTGAAGGTATGGATTATACCGGGGGCTAACCTGAAAATATAGTTTGACCTGAATAGCACCCACAGAAGCTTGCATCGGAGTTGGGGAGTGAGAATGCCTGATCACCATTTAGAATGTCGGCCCTTTTTGGTATAGGGGGAATTCTAAGAATAGTGATGAGTTTTCAAAAACACTGTACGTATATAAAGAGAAAAAGATTAATAAAACCTATTGCAGGTCCCTTACAGTCAGAAACGGGTGAATTCATAACCGGGGAACAAAGAAATGACTGAGGAACTAAATTCTTTCTTTGCTTCTGTCTTCACAAAGAAAGTCATGACTAATGTACCCTAAGTTCTGAGAAGCACAAATTTTAGTGAAGAGGGGAAGGAAATTAGTATTAGATCCACATTCCCAAATTTCTCTGTGATAGTGGGTACCACATTCTTAACACTCCCTGTGATAGTAAGTTCCACATTTGCACCAGTCCTTGTAATAGTGAGTTCCACATTCTCAGCACTCCTGGGGACAGCGAGTTGCACATTCTCACCACTCCCTGTGATAGTGTGTTCACATGCTCACTCCTTCCTGTGATAGTGAGTTCTACATTTTCACCACTCTCTGTGATGGCGAGTTCCACATTCTCACCAGTCCCTGTAATAGTGAATTCCACATTCTCACCACTCCCTGTAACAGTGAGTTCCACATCTTCACCACTCCCTGTGATAGTGAGTTCCACATCCTCACCACTCCGTGTTAAAGTGAGTTCCACATCCACACAACTCCCTGTGATAGTGAGTTCCACATCCTCATCACTCCCTGTGATAGTGAGTTCCACATCCTCATCACTCCCTGTGACAGTGAGTTCCACATCCTCACCACTCCCTGTGATAGTGAGTTCCACATCCCCACCACTCCCTGTAATAGTGAGTTCCACATTCTCACTATTCCCTGTTAAAGTGAGTTCCACATCCTCACAACTCCCTGTGATAGTGAATTACACATCCTCATCACTCCCTGTGATAGTGAGTTCCACATCCTCATCACTCCCTGTGATAGTGAGTTCCACATCCTCACCATTCCCTGTGATAGTGAGTTGCACATTCTAACCGCGCCCTGTGATAGTGAGTTCCACATCCTCATCACTCCCTGTGACAGTGAGTTCCACATCCTCATCACTCCCTGTGATAGTGAGTTCCACATCCCCACCACTCCCTGTAATAGTGAGATCCACATTCACACTATTCCATGAGATAGTGAGTTCCACATCCTCACCACTCCCTGTGATAGTGAGTTCCACATCCTCACCACTCCCTGTGATAGTGAGTTCCACATCCTCACCACTCCCTGTGATAGTGAGTTCCACATCCTCACCATTCCATGTAATAGTGAGTTCCACATTCTCACCACTCCCTGTGATAGTGAGTTCCACATTCTCACCACTCCCTGTAACAGTGAGTTCCACATCCTCACCACTCCCTGTGATAGTGAGTTCCACATCCTCACCACTCCCTGTGATAGTGAGTTCTACATCCTCACCACTCCCTGTGATAGTGAGTTCCACATTCTCACCACTCCCGCTGATAGTGAGTTCCACATCCTCACCACTCCCTGTGATAGTGAGTTCCACATCCTCACCACTCACTGTGATAGTGAGTTCCACATCCTCACCACACCCTGTGATAGTGAGTCCCACATTCCCACCACTCCCTGTAATAGTGAGTTCCACATTCCCACCACTCCCTGTGATAATGAGTCCCACATCTTCACCACTCCCTGTGATAGTGAGTTCCACATCCTCACCACTCCCTGTGATAGTGAGTTCCACTTCCCCACCACTCCTGATAATAGTGAGTTCCACATTCTCACTATTCTCTGTGATAGTGAGTTCCACATCCTCACCACTCCCTGTGATAATGAGTTCCACATCCTCACCGCTCCCTGTGATAGTGAGTTCCACATCCTCACCATTCCATGTAATAGTGAGTTCCACATTCTCACCACCCCCTGTGATAGTGAGTTCCACATTCTCACCACTCCGTGTAACAGTGAGTTCCACATCCTCATCACTCCCCGTGATAGTGAGTTCCACATCCTCACCACTCCCTGTGATAGTGAGTTCTACATCCTCACTACTCCCTGTGATAGTGAGTTCCACATTCACGCCACTCCCTCTGATAGTGAGTTCCACATTCTCGCCACTCCCTGTGATAGTGAGTTCCACATCCTCATCACTCCCTGTGATAGTGAGTTCCACATCCTCATCACTCCCTGTGACAGTGAGTTCCACATCCTCACCACTCCCTGTGATAGTGAGTTCCACATCCCCACCACTCCCTGTAATAGTGAGTTCCATATTCTAACTATTCCCTGTTAAAGTGTGTTCCACATCCTCACCACTCCCTGTGATAGTGAGTTCCACATCCTCACCACTCCCTGTGATAGTGAGTTCCACATCCTCACCATTCCATGTAATAGTGAGTTCCACATTCTCACCACTCCCTGTGATAGTGAGTTCCACATTCTCACCACTCCCTGTAACAGTGAGTTCCACATCCTCACCACTCCCTGTGATAGTGAGTTCCACATCCTCACCACTCCCTGTGATAGTGAGTTCTACATCCTCGCCACTCCCTGTGATAGTGAGTTCCACATTCTCGCCACTCCCGCTGATAGTGAGTTCCACATCCTCACCACTCCCTGTGATAGTGAGTTCCACATCCTCACCACTCACTGTGATAGTGAGTTCCACATCCTCACCACACCCTGTGATAGTGAGTTCCACATTCCCACCACTCCCTGTAATAGTGAGTTCCACATTCCCACCGCTCCATGTGATAATGAGTCCCACATCCTCACCACTCCCTGTGATAGTGAGTTCCACATCCTCACCACTCCCTGTGATAGTGAGTTCCACTTCCCCACCACTCCCTGTAATAGTGAGTTCCACATTCTCACTATTCCCTGTGATAGTGAGTTCCACATCCTCACCACTCCCTGTGATAGTGAGTTCCACATCCTCACCACTCCCTGTGATAGTGAGTTCCACATCCTCACCATTCCATGTAATAGTGAGTTCCACATTCTCACCACCCCCTGTGATAGTGAGTTCCACATTCTCACCACTCCGTGTAACAGTGAGTTCCACATCCTCACCACTCCCCGTGATAGTGAGTTCCACATCCTCACCACTCCCTGTGATAGTGAGTTCTACATCCTCACTACTCCCTGTGATAGTGAGTTCCACATTCACGCCACTCCCTCTGATAGTGAGTTCCACATTCTCGCCACTCCCTGTGATAGTGAGTTCCACATCCTCATCACTCCCTGTGATAGTGAGTTCCACATCCTCATCACTCCCTGTGACAGTGAGTTCCACATCCTCACCACTCCCTGTGATAGTGAGTTGCACATCCTCATCACTCCCTGTGATAGTGAGTTCCACATCCTCATCACTCCCTGTGACAGTGAGTTCCACATCCTCATCACTCCCTGTGATAGTGAGTTCCACATCCTCACCATTCCCGGTGATAGTGAGTTGCACATTCTCACCGCTCCATGTGATGGCGAGCTCCACATCCTCACCACATCGTGTGATAGCTAGTTGCACATCCTCACCACTGCCTGTGATAGTGAGTTCCACATCCTTCCCACTCCCTGTGATAGTGAGTTCCACATCCTCACCATTCCCTGTGATAGTGAGTTCCACATCCACACAACTCCCTGTGATAGTGAGTTCCACATCCTCATCACTCCCTGTGATAGTGAGTTCCACATCCTCACCACTCCCTGTGATAGTGAGTTCCACATCCTCATCACTCCCTGTGATAGTGAGTTCCACATCCTCACCACTCCCTGTGATAGTGAGTTTCACATCCTCACTACACCCTGTGATAGTGAGTTCCACATCCTCACCACTCCCTGTGATAGTGAGTTCCACATCGTCACTACACCCTGTGATAGTGAGTTCCACATTCTCACCACTCCCTGTGATAGTGAGTTCCACATCCTCACTACACCCTGCGATAGTGAGTTCCACATCCTCACCACTCCCTGTGATAGTGGCTGCACATTCTCACCGCTCCCTGATAGTGAGTTCCACATCCTCACCACTCCCTGTGATAGTGAGTTCCTCATCCTCACCATTCCCTGTGATAGTGAGTTGCACATTCTCACAGCTCCCTGTGATAGTGAGTTGCACATTCTCACCATTCCCTGTGATAGTGAGTTGCAGTCTCACCACACCCTGTGAGAGTGAGTTGCACATTCTCACCATTCCCTGTGATTGTGAGTTCCACATCCTCACCACTCCCTGTAATAGTGAGTTCCACATCCTCACCACTCGCTGTAACAGTGAGTTCCACATCCTCACCACTCCCTGTGATAGTGAGTTCCACATCCTCACCACTCCCTGTGATAGTGAGTTCCACATCCTCACCACTACCTGTGATAGTGAGTTCCACATCCTCACCATTCCATGTAATGGTGAGTTCCACATTCTCACCACTCCCTGTGATAGTGAGTTCCACATTCTCACCACTCCCTGTAACAGTGAGTTCCACATCCTCACCACTCCCTGTGATAGTGAGTTCCACATCCTCACAACTCCCTGTGATAGTGAGTTCTACATCCTCGCCACTCCCTGTGATAGTGAGTTCCACATTCTCGCCACTCCCGCTGATAGTGAGTTCCACATCCTCACCACTCCCTGTGATAGTGAGTTCCACATCCTCACCACTCACTGTGATAGTGAGTTCCACATCCCCACCACTCCCTGTAATAGTGAGTTCCACATTCTCACTATTCCCTGTTAAAGTGAGTTCCACATCCTCACAACTCCCTGTGATAGTGAATTACACATCCTCATCACTCCCTGTGATAGTGAGGTCCACATCCTCATCACTCCCTGTGATAGTGAGTTCCACATCCTCACCATTCCCTGTGATAGTGAGTTGCACATTCTAACCGCGCCCTGTGATAGTGAGTTCCACATCCTCATCACTCCCTGTGACAGTGAGTTCCACATCCTCATCACTCCCTGTGATAGTGAGTTCCACATCCCCACCACTCCCTGTAATAGTGAGATCCACATTCTCACTATTCCATGAGATAGTGAGTTCCACATCCTCACCACTCCCTGTGATAGTGAGTTCCACATCCTCACCACTCCCTGTGATAGTGAGTTCCACATCCTCACCACTCCCTGTGATAGTGAGTTCCACATCCTCACCATTCCATGTAATAGTGAGTTCCACATTCTCACCACTCCCTGTGATAGTGAGTTCCACATTCTCACCACTCCCTGTAACAGTGAGTTCCACATCCTCACCACTCCCTGTGATAGTGAGTTCCACATCCTCACCACTCCCTGTGATAGTGAGTTCTACATCCTCACCACTCCCTGTGATAGTGAGTTCCACATTCTCACCACTCCCGCTGATAGTGAGTTCCACATCCTCACCACTCCCTGTGATAGTGAGTTCCACATCCTCACCACTCACTGTGATAGTGAGTTCCACATCCTCACCACACCCTGTGATAGTGAGTCCCACATTCCCACCACTCCCTGTAATAGTGAGTTCCACATTCCCACCACTCCCTGTGATAATGAGTCCCACATCTTCACCACTCCCTGTGATAGTGAGTTCCACATCCTCACCACTCCCTGTGATAGTGAGTTCCACTTCCCCACCACTCCCGGTAATAGTGAGTTCCACATTCTCACTATTCTCTGTGATAGTGAGTTCCACATCCTCACCACTCCCTGTGATAATGAGTTCCACATCCTCACCGCTCCCTGTGATAGTGAGTTCCACATCCTCACCATTCCATGTAATAGTGAGTTCCACATTCTCACCACCCCCTGTGATAGTGAGTTCCACATTCTCACCACTCCGTGTAACAGTGAGTTCCACATCCTCATCACTCCCCGTGATAGTGAGTTCCACATCCTCACCACTCCCTGTGATAGTGAGTTCTACATCCTCACTACTCCCTGTGATAGTGAGTTCCACATTCACGCCACTCCCTCTGATAGTGAGTTCCACATTCTCGCCACTCCCTGTGATAGTGAGTTCCACATCCTCATCACTCCCTGTGATAGTGAGTTCCACATCCTCATCACTCCCTGTGACAGTGAGTTCCACATCCTCACCACTCCCTGTGATAGTGAGTTCCACATCCCCACCACTCCCTGTAATAGTGAGTTCCATATTCTCACTATTCCCTGTTAAAGTGTGTTCCACATCCTCACCACTCCCTGTGATAGTGAGTTCCACATCCTCACCACTCCCTGTGATAGTGAGTTCCACATCCTCACCATTCCATGTAATAGTGAGTTCCACATTCTCACCACTCCCTGTGATAGTGAGTTCCACATTCTCACCACTCCCTGTAACAGTGAGTTCCACATCCTCACCACTCCCTGTGATAGTGAGTTCCACATCCTCACCACTCCCTGTGATAGTGAGTTCTACATCCTCGCCACTCCCTGTGATAGTGAGTTCCACATTCTCGCCACTCCCGCTGATAGTGAGTTCCACATCCTCACCACTCCCCGTGATAGTGAGTTCCACATCCTCACCACTCACTGTGATAGTGAGTTCCACATCCTCACCACACCCTGTGATAGTGAGTTCCACATTCCCACCACTCCCTGTAATAGTGAGTTCCACATTCCCACCGCTCCATGTGATAATGAGTCCCACATCCTCACCACTCCCTGTGATAGTGAGTTCCACATCCTCACCACTCCCTGTGATAGTGAGTTCCACTTCCCCACCACTCCCTGTAATAGTGAGTTCCACATTCTCACTATTCCCTGTGATAGTGAGTTCCACATCCTCACCACTCCCTGTGATAGTGAGTTCCACATCCTCACCACTCCCTGTGATAGTGAGTTCCACATCCTCACCATTCCATGTAATAGTGAGTTCCACATTCTCACCACCCCCTGTGATAGTGAGTTCCACATTCTCACCACTCCGTGTAACAGTGAGTTCCACATCCTCACCACTCCCCGTGATAGTGAGTTCCACATCCTCACCACTCCCTGTGATAGTGAGTTCTACATCCTCACTACTCCCTGTGATAGTGAGTTCCACATTCACGCCACTCCCTCTGATAGTGAGTTCCACATTCTCGCCACTCCCTGTGATAGTGAGTTCCACATCCTCATCACTCCCTGTGATAGTGAGTTCCACATCCTCATCACTCCCTGTGACAGTGAGTTCCACATCCTCACCACTCCCTGTGATAGTGAGTTGCACATCCTCATCACTCCCTGTGATAGTGAGTTCCACATCCTCATCACTCCCTGTGACAGTGAGTTCCACATCCTCATCACTCCCTGTGATAGTGAGTTCCACATCCTCACCATTCCCGGTGATAGTGAGTTGCACATTCTCACCGCTCCATGTGATGGCGAGCTCCACATCCTCACCACATCGTGTGATAGCTAGTTGCACATCCTCACCACTGCCTGTGATAGTGAGTTCCACATCCTTACCACTCCCTGTGATAGTGAGTTCCACATCCTCACCATTCCCTGTGATAGTGAGTTCCACATCCACACAACTCCCTGTGATAGTGAGTTCCACATCCTCATCACTCCCTGTGATAGTGAGTTCCACATCCTCACCACTCCCTGTGATAGTGAGTTCCACATCCTCATCACTCCCTGTGATAGTGAGTTCCACATCCTCACCACTCCCTGTGATAGTGAGTTTCACATCCTCACTACACCCTGTGATAGTGAGTTCCACATCCTCACCACTCCCTGTGATAGTGAGTTCCACATCGTCACTACACCCTGTGATAGTGAGTTCCACATTCTCACCACTCCCTGTGATAGTGAGTTCCACATCCTCACTACACCCTGCGATAGTGAGTTCCACATCCTCACCACTCCCTGTGATAGTGGCTGCACATTCTCACCGCTCCCTGATAGTGAGTTCCACATCCTCACCACTCCCTGTGATAGTGAGTTCCTCATCCTCACCATTCCCTGTGATAGTGAGTTGCACATTCTCACAGCTCCCTGTGATAGTGAGTTGCACATTCTCACCATTCCCTGTGATAGTGAGTTGCAGTCTCACCACACCCTGTGAGAGTGAGTTGCACATTCTCACCATTCCCTGTGATTGTGAGTTCCACATCCTCACCACTCCCTGTAATAGTGAGTTCCACATCCTCACCACTCGCTGTAACAGTGAGTTCCACATCCTCACCACTCCCTGTGATAGTGAGTTCCACATCCTCACCACTCCCTGTGATAGTGAGTTCCACATCCTCACCACTACCTGTGATAGTGAGTTCCACATCCTCACCATTCCATGTAATGGTGAGTTCCACATTCTCACCACTCCCTGTGATAGTGAGTTCCACATTCTCACCACTCCCTGTAACAGTGAGTTCCACATCCTCACCACTCCCTGTGATAGTGAGTTCCACATCCTCACAACTCCCTGTGATAGTGAGTTCTACATCCTCGCCACTCCCTGTGATAGTGAGTTCCACATTCTCGCCACTCCCGCTGATAGTGAGTTCCACATCCTCACCACTCCCTGTGATAGTGAGTTCCACATCCTCACCACTCACTGTGATAGTGAGTTCCACATCCTCACCACACCCTGTGATAGTGAGTTCCACATTCCCACCACTCCCTGTAATAGTGAGTGCCACATTCCCACCACGCCCTGTGATAATGAGTCCCACATCCTCACCACTCCCTGTGATAGTGAGTTCCACATCCTCACCACTCCCTGTGATAGTGAGTTCCACTTCCCCACCACTCCCGGTAATAGTGAGTTCCACATTCTCACTATTCCCTGTGATAGTGAGTTCCACATCCTCACCACTCCCTGTGATAGTGAGTTCCACATCCTCGCCACTCCCTGTGATAGTGAGTTCCACATCCTCATCACTCCCTGTGATAGTGAGTTCCACATCCTCATCACTTCCTGTGACAGTGAGTTCCACGTCCTCACCACTCCCTGTGATAGTGAGTTCCACATCCCCACCACTCCCTGTAATAGTGAGTTCCACATTCTCACTATTCCCTGTGATTGTGAGTTCCACATCCTCACCACTCCCTGTGATAGTGAGTTCCACATCCTCACCACTCCCTATGATAGTGAGTTCCACATCCTCACCATTCCATGTAATAGTGAGTTCCACATTCTCACCACTCCCTGTGATAGTGAGTTCCACATTCTCACCACTCCCTGTAACAGTGAGTTCCACATCCTCACCACTCCCTGTGATAGTGAGTTCCACATCCTCACAACTCCCTGTGATAGTGAGTTCTACATCCTCGCCACTCCCTGTGATAGTGAGTTCCACATTCTCACCACTCCCGCTGATAGTGAGTTCCACAACCTCACCACTCCCTGTGATAGTGAGTTCCACATCCTCACCACTCACTGTGATAGTGAGTTCCACATCCTCACCACACCCTGTGATAGTGAGTTCCACATTCCCACCACTCCCTGTAATAGTGAGTTCCACATTCCCACCACTCCCTGTGATGAGTCCCACATCCTCACCACTCCCTGTGATAGTGAGTTCCACATCCTCACCACTCCCTGTGATAGTGAGTTACACTTCCCCACCACTCCCTGTAATAGTGAGTTCCACATTCTCACTATTCCCTGTGATAGTGAGTTCCACATCCTCACCACTCCCTGTGATAGTGAGTTCCACATCCTCACCACTCCCTGTGATAGTGAGTTCCACATCTTCACCATTCCATGTAATAGTGAGTTCCACATTCTCACCACCCCTGTGATAGTGAGTTCCACATTCTCACCACTCCGTGTA
The DNA here is from genome assembly GCF_047496885.1 of Scyliorhinus torazame. Taxonomy (NCBI): domain Eukaryota; kingdom Metazoa; phylum Chordata; class Chondrichthyes; order Carcharhiniformes; family Scyliorhinidae; genus Scyliorhinus; species Scyliorhinus torazame. Next base: position 8,444,162 of record NC_092714.1, read on the forward strand.
ACAGTGAGTTCCACATCCTCACCACTCCCTGTGATAGTGAGTTCCACATCCTCACCACTCCCCGTGATAGTGAGTTCCACATCCTCACCACTCCCTGTGATAGTGAGTTCTACATCCTCACTACTCCCTGTGATAGTGAGTTCCACATTCACGCCACTCCCTCTGATAGTGAGTTCCACATTCTCGCCACTCCCTGTGATAGTGAGTTCCACATCCTCATCACTCCCTGTGATAGTGAGTTCCACATCCTCATCACTCCCTGTGACAGTGAGTTCCACATCCTCACCACTCCCTGTGATAGTGAGTTCCACATCCCCACCACTCCCTGTAATAGTGAGTTCCACATTCGCACTATTCCCTGTTAAAGTGAGTTCCACATCCTCACAACTCCCTGTGATAGTGAGTTCCACATCCTCATCACTCCCTGTGATAGTGAGTTCCACATCCTCATCACTCCCTGTGACAGTGAGTTCCACATCCTCATCACTCCCTGTGATAGTGAGTTCCACATCCTCACCATTCCCTGTGATAGTGAGTTCCACATCCTTACCACTCCCTGTGATAGTGAGTTCCACATCCTCACCATTCCCTGTGATAGTGAGTTCCACATCCACACAACTCCCTGTGATAGTGAGTTCCACATCCTCATCACTCCCTGTGATAGTGAGTTCCACATCCTCACCACTCCCTGTGATAGTGAGTTCCACATCCTCATCACTCCCTGTGATAGTGAGCTCCACATCCTCACCACTCCCTGTGATAGTGAGTTTCACATCCTCACTACACCCTGTGATAGTGAGTTCCACATCCTCACCACTCCCTGTGATAGTGAGTTCCACATCCTCACTACACCCTGCGATAGTGAGTTCCACATCCTCACCACTCCCTGTGATAGTGGCTGCACATTCTCACCGCTCCCTGTGATAGTGAGTTCCACATCCTCACCACTCCCTGTGATAGTGAGCTCCTCATCCTCACCATTCCCTGTGATAGTGAGTTGCACATTCTCACAGCTCCCTGTGATAGTGAGTTGCACATTCTCACCATTCCCTGTGATAGTGAGTTGCAGTCTCACCACACCCTGTGAGAGTGAGTTGCACATTCTCACCATTCCCTGTGATTGTGAGTTCCACATCCTCACCACTCCCTGTAATAGTGAGTTCCACATCCTCACCACTCGCTGTAATAGTAAGTTCCACATCCTCACCATTTCCTCTGATAGTGCGTTGCACATTCTCATCGCTTCCTGTGATAGTGAGTTCCACATCCTCACTACACCCTGTCATAGTAAGATCCACATCCTCACCACTCCTTGTGATAGTGAGTTCCACATCCTCACTACACCCTGTGATAGTGAGTTCCACATCCTCACCACTCCTTGTGATAGTGAGTTCCACATCCTCACTACACCCTGTGATAGTGAGTTGCACATCCTCACCACTCCATGTGGTAGTGAGTTCCACATCCTCACCACACCCTGTGATATTGAGTTCCACATCCTCACGACACCCTGTGAGAGCGAGTTGCACATTCTCACCACTCCCTGTGATTGTGAGTTCCACATCCTCACCACTCCCTGTAATAGTAAGTTCCACATCCTCACCATTCCCTCTGATAGTGAGTTGCACATTCTCACCGCTTCCTGTGATAGTGAGTTCCACATCCTCACCACTCTCTGTGATAGTGAGTTCCACATTCCCAGTGGTAGTGTTTTTGCAACAATGGGACCTTATTGGTTACACATTTTGGAGATTAGGAGTGAATCTCACCTCACAAATATCCGTGAAATCTCAAACTCTCACATCCCCATCAATTGTAGTTCTCAAAACTGACCCAAACAGATTTTGATTGGTTCAGAACTATTAGGGGGAAGGGAGTAAAGCTGGTGAAATCAAATCGAGATGCTGGTGGTCAGTCGTGATCTGATTCAACGGTGGAACAGGATGACGGGGATGAATGGGCCTCCTCCTGTCACTGTCCACCTTTGACATTCTGTCCCAATTTTCAACACTCCACAATTTGTGGCCCTGTCTTCCGCAGCCTGGGCCTCAGGCTCTGCAATTTCCTCCCGAGGCCTCGACAGCTCTCCCTCCTCATTTAAGATGTTCCGCCAAACCTGCCTCTTCTGATCATCTGCATTGATTCTGTTGAAGCACTTACCTAAAGGCTGTTATTGCAATCCCAGCTTTTCTTTTACTGCAGTTGAAGCAGTAATTATGTTCAGTCAATGTTTTATAAGCTCCTCTGTCTGCTTTGTGTCACATATTGATAATACAAGTCAATAATGATGGAATTTACGGCTCTCCCAATTTTAGTACAAATCCCTTCACACTTCACCGCCTAGAGAAAGCACAGAGCTGCAATCTGTTCTGTTCGATACATCAAAACCCTCCTGGCCATTGGAGGTGAGGTCCCTGTGTTTGTAAACCTCACCTCGCGGCCTCTCGAACATCGAGAAGACTCCCACCCTGATGTTCCAGGGAGTTGGTTAGGATGACTGCAGTCTTACCATTATATACCGAGGCCAACATTATCTACAGGTAATTAACGGTCGGTTTACCTGAAATTAACCTCAAATTATACAGCGTCGAACATATCATAGGGTCAAGAGTGTGAACGACAGAAGAAAAGAAAAAAATGTTGCCCATCAATTTGCCGACATTCACAACTGAGTTACACTATTTCACTGCATCTGTTACACTGTCAACCCAAACCCCTCGGTTAGATTCCAGTCTGTAACTCACTCCCGGGTATCTGTTATTCTATATATAAACCACCCTGAACCCCTCGATTAGATTCCAGTCTGTAACTCACTCCCGGGTATCTGTTACTCTATATATAAACCACCCCGAATCCCTCGATTAAATTTCAGCCTGTAACTCACTCCCGGGTATCTGTTATTCTTTATATAAACCACCCCGAAACCCTCAATTAGACTCCAGTCTGTAACTCACTCCTGGGTATCTGTTATTCTGTATATAAACCACCCCGAACCCCTCGATTAGATTCCAGTCTGTAACTCACTCCCGAGTATCTGTTATTCTAAATATAAACCATCCCGAACCCCTCGATTAGATTCCAGTCTGTAACTCACTCCCGGGTATCTGTTATTCTATATATAAACCACCCCAAACCCCTCTATTAGATTCCAGTCTGTCACTCACTCCCGGGTATCTGTTATTCTATATATAAACCACCCCGAACCCCTCGATTAGATTCCAGTCGGTAACTCACTCCCGGGTATCTGTTATTCTATATATAAACCATCCCGAATCCCTCGATTAGATTCCAGTCTGTAACTCACTCCCGGGTATCTGTTATTCTATATATAAACCACCCCAAACCCCTCTATTAGATTCCAGTCTGTCACTCACTCCCGGGTATCTGTTATTCTATATATAAACCACCCCGAACCCCTCGATTAGATTCCAGTCGGTAACTCACTCCCGGGTATCTGTTATTCTATATATAAACCACCCCGAACCCCTCGATTAGATTCCAGTCTGTAACTCACTCCCGGGTATCTGTTATTCTATATATAAACCACCCCGAACCCCTCGATTAGATTTCAGTCTGTAACTCACTCCCGGGTATCTATTATTCTTTATATAAACCACACCGAACCCCTCGATTAGATTCCAATCTGTAACTCACTCCCGGGTATCTGTTATTCTATATATAAACCATCCCGAACCCCTCGATTAGATTCCAGTCTGTAACTCACTCCCGGGTATCTGTTATTCTATATATAAACCACCCCAAACCCCTCTATTAGATTCCAGTTGGTAACTCACTCCCGGGTATCTGTTATTCTATATATAAACCATCCCGAATCCCTCGATTAGATTCCAGTCTGTAACTCACTCCCGGGTATCTGTTATTCTATATATAAACCACCCCAAACCCCTCAATTAGATTCCAGTCTGTAACTCACTCCCTGGTATCTGTTATTCTATATATAAACCCATCAAACCCTCGATTAGATTCCAGTCTGTAACTCACTCCCGGGTATCTGTTATTCTATATATAAACCACCCCGAACCCCTCGATTAGATTCCAGTCTGTAACTCACTCCCGGGTATCTGTTATTCTATATATAAACCACCCCGAACCCCTCGATTAGATTCCAGTCTGTAACTCACTCCCGGGTATCTGTTAATCTATATATAAACCCATCAAACCCTCGATTAGATTCCAGTCTGTAATTCACTCCCGGGTATCTGTTATTCTTTATATAATCCATCCCGAAACCCTCGATTAGATTCCAGTCTGTAACTCACTCCCGGGTATCTGGTATTCTTTATATAATCCATCCCAAAACCCTCGATTAGATTCCAGTCTGTAACTCACTCCAGGGTATCTGTTATTCTATATATAAACCCGTCAAACCCTCGATTAGATTCCAGTCTGTAACTCACTCCCGGGTATCTGTTATTCTTTATATAATCCATCCCAAAACCCTCGATTAGATTCCAGTCTGTAACTCACTCCCGGGGATCTGTTATTCTATATAAACCACCCCGAACCCCTCGATTAGATTCCAGTCTGTAACTCACTCCCGGGTATCTGTTATTCTTTATATAAACCACCCCGAACCCCTCGATTTGATTCCAGTCTGTAACTCACTCCCGGGTATCTGTTATTCTTCATACAATCCATCCCGAAACCCTCGATTAGATTCCAGTCTGTAACTCACTCCCGGGTATCTGTTATTCTTATATAAACCACCCCGAACCCCTCGATTAGATTCCAGTCTGTAACTCACTCCCGGGTATCTGTTATTCCATATATAAACCACCCCGAACCCCTCGATTAGATTCCAGTCTGTAACTCACTCCCGGGTATCTGTTATTCTATATATAAACCACACCGAACCCCTCGATTAGATTCCAGTCGGTAACTCACTCCCGGGTATCTGTTATTCTATATATAAACCCATCAAACCCTCGATTAGATTCCAGTCTGTAACTCACTCCCGGGTATCTGTTATTCTTTATATAATCCATCCCAAAACCCTCGATTAGATTCCAGTCTGTAACTCACTCCCGGGTATCTGTTATTCTTTATATAATCCATCCCGAAACCCTCGATTAGATTCCAGTCTGTAACTCACTCCCGGGTATCTGTTATTCTTTATATAAACCACCCCGAACCCCTCGATTAGATTCCAGTCTGTAACTCACTCCCGGGTATCTGTTATTCCATATATAAACCACCCCGAACCCCTCGATTAGATTCCAGTCTGTAACTCACTCCCGGGTATCTGTTATTCTATATATAAACCACACCGAACCCCTCGATTAGATTCCAGTCGGTAACTCACTCCCGGGTATCTGTTATTCTATATATAAACCCATCAAACCCTCGATTAGATTCCAGTCTGTAACTCACTCCCGGGTATCTGTTATTCTTTATATAATCCATCCCAAAACCCTCGATTAGATTCCAGTCTGTAACTCACTCCCGGGTATCTGTTATTCTATATATAAACCCGTCAAACCCTCGATTAGATTCCAGTCTGTAACTCACTCCCGGGTATCTGTTATTCTTTATATAATCCATCCCGAAATCCTCGATTAGATTCCAGTCTGTAACTCACCCCCGGGTATCTGTTATTCTATATATAAACCACCCCGAACCCCTCGATTAGATTCCAGTCTGTAACTCACTCCCGGGTATCTGTTATTCTATATATAAACCACCCTGAACCCCTCTATTAGATTCCAGTCTGTCACTCACTCCCGGGTATCTGTTATTCTATATATAAACCCGTCAAACCCTCGATTAGATTCCAGTCTGTAACTCACTCCCGGTAATGGTCCAGTAGCACAGTGGTTAGCATTGCTGCCTCACACTGCCAGAAACACGGCTTCCATTCCCGGCTTGGGTCACTGTCTGTGCGGAGTCTGCACGTTCTCCCCGTGTCTGCGTGGGTTTCCTCTGGGTGCTCCGGTTTCCACCCACAGTCCAAATGTGCAGGCTAGGTGGATTGGCCACGCGTTCCAGGGACAAGGGTGGGGCGTGGACCTCGGTAGGTCCTCTTTCAGAGGGTTGGGCAGACCTGATGGGCCGAATGGCCTACTGTAGGAATTCTATGGATCTATCCCGTGGTTCTCGCAAACCCATGCTGACATGGGGAGAATGTGCAAACACCACATGGTCACCCAAGGTCTGAATTGAACACGAATGTCTGGTGTTGTGAGGTAGCAGTGCTAACCAGTGTGCCACATGTTACCCGTGTTAGATATGTTTCTGCCTTGTTTACTTATTTTATCTTATTCATTTAGAATTACCTCATAATTAAATGTCGTGCTTTGCCGTTTCAGTAAGACATTTATTGAAACTTGTAAAGTTTAATGTAAAACAATTATTTACAAAAATAATTTAATAAATACAAAACTTTGAAATCAATTTACATTTAACTTAATGTTTAACTTTGTCAACTGAGCGGTTGAATAAACTTGGTTTGTTCTCACTGGAACGACGGAGGTTGAGGGGCGACCTGATAGAGGTCTACAAAATTATGAGGGGCATAGACAGAGTGGATAGTCAGAGACTTTTTCCCAGGGTAGAGGGGTCAATTACTGGGGGGCATAGGTTTAAGGTGCGAGGGGCAAGGTTTAGAGTAGATGTACGAGGTAAGTTTTTTACACAGAGGGTAGTGGGTGCCTGGAACTCGCTGCCGGAGGAGGTGGTGGAAGCAGGGATGATAGTGACATTTAAGGGGCATCTTGACAAATACATGAATAGGATGGGAATAGAGGGATACGACTCAGGAAGTGTAGAAGATTTTCGATGGACAGCATGGTTGGCACAGGCTTGGAGGGTCGAAGGGCCTGTTCCTGTGCTGTACATTTCTTTGTTCTTTGTTCTTTGAGTAATGCCATAAAACTGCCTCAACTTTTCCAAATTTCTTGTGATAAAATATATTTCCTCATTCAAATACAATGGTTCTATCTGTTGTAAAAGGGAGGGAGAGAGAGAAAAATGGGGATGGAGGAAAAGGGGAGGGGGAGGGAGGGAGGGAGGGTTTTGACAATTGTCAATGTTACAAGCTCAAAGTCCGAAGGCAGCAGCTGCTGAAAAGCAGTATCCTGGCTCACACGGGATGGGTGATTGATTTGCTTTCTTGCCAGACAGAGATCGTAGAATCATAGAATTGACAGTGCAGAAGGAGGCCATTTGGCCCATCGAGTCTGCACCGGCTCTTGGAAAGAGCACCCTACCCAGGGTCCACACCTCCACCCTATCCCCATAACAAAGTAACCCCACCCAACACTAAAGGCAATTTTGGACACTATGGGCAATTTAGCGTGGCCAATCCACCTAACCCGCACATCTTTGGACTGTGGGAGGAAACCGGAGCACCCGGAGGAAGCGCACGCACACACGGGGAGGATGTGCAGACTCCGCACAGTCAGTGACCCAAGCCGGGAATGGAACCTGGGACCCTGGAGCTGTGAAGCAATTGTGCCAACCACAATGCTACCGTGGAGATGTAGCCTGACTACAGATTCTGAATCTACACTGGATTCTGCAATACGTGTCGGAGAGATAGTTCACATTAGCTCACAGGAGGTTTGCATACATCAACTAAGGCATTAAACTTTGTTAAAGCATTTGAAGTAATCACTGAGGTTTTTGAGGATGAACATTGCACCACGGCGACTCGGAAAAAACTCAGCTTAAAATACATTGTAAAATCCAAATGTACTTTAGCTCTGAGTCAGCTGGGAGGAGAGGCACGCTGACATTCGTGAAGGAGTCTATGGCACCAGAGTCGAGGCCATGATCATCTGAAACCAACTCCACTGACTCGCCCATCTGCAGAGGATGTCATAGTCCCACTGCCAAAGCAAATCTTCTTCACCCAGCTCAAGGAAGGATCCCGAACAAGAGCAGGACAAAGGAAGCTATCAAAGATATCATGAGTGATTACTTCAAGAAATGGAATATAGACATCAATACCTGGGAGACCTTTGCTCAGAATAGACCTGTCATAGAATCATAGAATTTACAGTGCAAAAGGAGGCCATTCGGCCCATCGGGTCTGCACTAGCCATTAGAAAGAGCACCCCATTTAAACCCACACTCTCAACCTATCCCTGTAATCCAGTAATCACACCTAACCTTTTTGGACACTAAGAGTAATTTATCACGGCCAATCCACCTAACCCGCACACCTTTGGACTGTGGGAGGAAACCGGAGCACCCGGAGGAAACCCACGCACACACGGGGAGGAAACCCACGCACACACGGGGAGAACATGCAGACTCCGCACAGACAGTGACCCAAGCCGGGAATCGAACCTGGGACCCTGGCGCTGTGAAGCCATAGTGCTAACCACTGTGCTACCGCGCTGCCCGTACGACCTACTTGGAGGAACCTCCTGATTGAAGGGTCACAATTCTTTGAGAACATCCAACGGCAAGGGGAGGCCCGGAAAAGGAGCCTGAGAAAGGAATACCCTAGACTTAGGTCCAAGGACCAATGCCGCCTTTTGGAAACTCCTGCTAAATGTGTGATTGAAGACGCGGCTCTAGGATCGGGCTCATCAAACACGCAAGGGTCCACAGAACCTGTCGCCAGTAACACTTGAGTATTTTAGGTGGACAATCATACCCATTATGAAATGAAATGAAATGAAAATCGCTTATTGTCACAAGTAGGCTTCAAATGAAGTTACTGTGAAAAGCCCTTAGTCGCCACATTCCGGCACCTGTTCGGGGAGGCTGGTACGGGAATTGAACCGTGCTGCTGGCCTACCTTGGTCTGCTTTCAAAGCCAGCGATTTAGCCCTGTGCTATACCAGCCCCTAGCGAGTGATCTTTAGCACCGGGTTAATTCGCTGGCTTTGAAAGCAGACCAAGGTAGGCCAGCAGCACGGTTCAATTCCCGTACCAGCCTCCCCGAACAGGCGCCAGAATGTGGCGACTAGGGGCTTTTCACAGTAACTTCAGTTGAAGCCTACTTGTGACAATAAGTGATTTTCATTTCATTTATTTGCATTTCAATCATATTTATAAATGCTAAATGCTAATAGCATAAAAGGTTAACCCACCGAAACAATGTCTCCCGTGTTCTCCTGCCTCTGCGAGACAGAAAAATAAAAGTGCAAATAAAAAGGTATAAAAACTCACCTGAAATCCGGGTCAGTGGCCCAAGTTAGTGCTGTGGATGGATTGTTCATTCAGCTGCTCGTGTTTGGCACAGGGCTTCAAACTGTCAAAACACAGCAGCTGGGACTTGACAGCCGCACGTTTCCAACGCAGATTCCCCGACGCCCGGACCTCCGAGTCGACACACCGCACATGTCCAGCGCACCAACCGGGCAGCAGGTTAGGGGCCATAACCCTGCCTCCTGAATTGATCAGATAAATCAGCAGAAAATGGTAATAAACTCAGGTGTTTATGTACATCAGGTAGCATATTTCAAGTATTTTATAAAATCTGCAGCCTGTTTCAGCCAAACCTGAGACCTGTTGTGACAGTACATCAGTTATGGTACACAGACTGTGTTTAACTGTTTAGTGAGTGGTTGGCCCATGTTATAAATCTTTGGCTTTATGGTCACAAGGCAGCCAATTAAGGGGACAGTCTCGGGGAAACGTATTCTCACTTCACTTGTCAGCTGGGTTCAATTCATTGGTTCCCCTGGGCAGGGTAATCGGGCTTTGAAAGCAGTGTCCAACTGTTTAGCTCAAAGAACAAGGAACAAAGAAAATTACAGCACAGGAACAGGCCCTTCGGCCCTCCCAGCCTGCACCGATCCAGATCCTTTATCTAATCCTGTCGCCTATTTTCCAAGGATCTACTTCCCTCTGTTCCCCTCCCGTTCATATATCTGTCGAGATGCATCTTAAATGATGCTATTGTGCCCGCCTCTACCACCTCCGCTGGCAAAGCGTTCCAGGCACCCATCACCCTCTGTGTAAAAAGCTTTCCACGCACATATCCCTTAAACCTTCCCCCTCTCACCTTGAAATCGTGACCCCTTGTAATTGACACCCCCACTCTTGGAAAAAGCTTGTTGCTATCCACCCTGTCCATACCTCTCATAATTCTGTAGACCTCAATCAGGTCCCCCTCAACCTCCGTCTTTCCAATGAAAACAATCCTAATCTACTCAACCTTTCTTCATAGCTAGCACCCTCCATACCAGGCAACATCCTGGTGAACCTCCTCTGCACCCTCTCTAAAGCATCCACATCCTTCTGGTAATGTGGCGACCAGAACTGCACGCAGCATTCCAAATGTGGCCTAACCAAAGTCCTATACAACTGTAACATGACCTGCCGACTCTTGTACTCAATACCCCGTCCGATGAAGGCAAGCATGCTGTATGCCTTCTTGACCACTCTATCGACCTGCGTTCCCACCTTCAGGGTACAATGGACCTGAACTCCCAGATCTCTCTGTACATCAATTTTCCCCAGGACTCTTCCATTGACCGTACAGTCCGCTCTTGAATTCGATCTTCCAAAATGCATCACCTCGCATTTGCCTGGATTGAACTCCATCTGCCATTTCTCTGCCCAACTCTCCAATCTATATATATTTTGCTGTATTCTCTGACAGTCCTCCTCGCTATCTGCAACTCCACCAATCTTAGTATCATCTGCAAACTTGCTAATCAGACCACCTATACCTTCGTCCAGATCATTTATGTATATCACAAACAACAGTGGTCCGAGCACGGATCCCTGTGGAACACCACTAGTCACCTTTCTCCATTTTGAGACACTCCCTTCCACCACTACTCTCTGTCTCCTGTTGCCCAGCCAGTTCTTTATCCATCTAGCTAGTACACCCTGAACCCCATGCGACTTCACTTTGTCATCAACCTGCCATGGGAAACTTTATCAAACGTCTTACTGAAGTCCATGTATGTGACATCTACAGCCCTTCCCTCATCAATTAACATTGTCACTTCCTCAAAGAATTCTATTAGGTTTGTAAGACATGACCTTCCCTGCACAAAACCATGCTGCCTATCACTGATAAGTCTATTTTCTTCCAAATATGAATAGATCCTACCCCTCAGTATCTTCTCCAACAGTTTGCCTACCACTGACGTCAAGCTCACAGGTCTATAATTCCCTGGATTATCCCTGCTACCCTTCTTAAACAAAGGGACAATATTAGCAATTCTCTAGTCCTCCGGGACCTCACCCGTGCTCAAGGATGCTGCAAAGGTATCTGTTAAGGCCCCAGCTATTTTGTCCCTCGCTTCCCTCAGTAACCTGGGATAGATCGGTAGCCTTGTGGATAGCACAATTGCTTCACAGCTCCAGGGTCCCAGGTTCGATTCCGGCTTGGGTCACTGTCTGTGCGGAGTCTGCACATCCTCCCCGTGTGTGCGTGGGTTTCCTCCGGGTGCTCCGGTTTCCTCCCACAGTCCAAAGATGTGCAGGTTAGGTGGATTGGCCATGCTAAAATTGCCCTTAGTGTCCAAAATTGCCAGTAGTGTTGGGTGGGGTTACTGGGTTATGGGGATAGGGTAGAGGTGTGGACCTCGGATAGGGTGCTCTTTCCAAGAGCCGGTGCAGACTCGATGGGCTGAATGGCCTCCTTCTGCACTGTAAATTCTATGAAATCTATGAAATCTAGATCCCATCCGGACCTCGGGTCTTGTCCACCTTAATGCCTTTTAGAATACCCCAAACTTCCCCCTTCCTTATGCTGACTTGACCTCGAGTATTTAAACATCCATCCCTAACCTCAACATCCGCCATGTACCTCTCCTTGGTGAATACTGATGCAAAGTACTCATTAGGAATCTCACCCATTTCCTCTGACTCCACGCATAAATTCCCTCTTTTGTCTTTGAGTGGGCCAATCCTTTCTCTAGTTACCCTCTTGCTCCTTATATACGAATAAAAGGCTTTGGGATTTTCCTGAACCCTGTTAGCCAAAGATATTTCATGACCCCTTTTAGTCCTCTTTATTGCGCGTTTGAGATTTGTCCTCCTTTCCTGATATTCCTCCAAAGCTTCATCAGTTTTAAGTCGCCTAGATCTTATGTATGCTTCCTTTTTCATCTTAGCTAGTCTCACAATTCCACCCGTCATCTATGGTTCCCTAATCTTGCCATTTCTATCTCTCATTTTCACAGGGACATGTCTGTCCTGCACTCTAATCAACCTTTCCTTAAAAGACTCCCACATTTCAAATGTGGATTTACCCTTAAACAGCTGCTCCCAATACACATTCCCTCGCTCCTGCCGAATTTTGTTATACTTGGCCTTTCCCCAATTAAGCACTCTTCCTTTAGGACCACTCTCGTCTTTGTCCATGAGTATTCTAAAACTTACGGGGGTCACGATTTCAAGGTGAGAGGGGGAAAGTTTAAGGGAGATGTGCGTGGAAAGTTTTTTACGCAGAGGGTGGTGGGTGCCTGGAACGCTTTGCCAGCGGAGGTGGTAGAGGCGGGCACGATAGCATCATTTAAGATGCATCTAGACAGGTATATGAACGGGCGGGGAACAGAGGGAAGTAGATCCTTGGAAATAGGTGACAGGTTTAGATAAAGGATCTGGATCGGCGCAGGCTGGGAGGGCCGAAGGGCCTGTTCCTGTGCTGTAATTTTCTTTGTTCTTTGTTCTGATCGCTATTCCCAAAGTAATCACCGACTGAAACTTCAACCACCTGGCCGGGATCATTCCCCAATATCAGGTCCAGTATGGCCCCTTCCTGAGTTCGACTATTTACATACTGCTCTAAAAAACTCTCCTGGATGCTCCTTCCAAATTCTGCTCCATCTACGCCTCCAACACTACATGGGTCGCATTCAATATTGGGGAAGTTAAAATCTCCCATGACGACCACCCTGTTGCTCCTACATTTTTCTATAATCTGTCTACATATTTGTACCTCTACTTCAATCTCGCTTTTGGGAGGCCTGTAGTAAATTCCCAACAATGTTACTATACCATTGCCCTCAGTGTCCAAAATTGCCCTTAGTGTTGGGTGGGGTTACTGGATTATGGGGATGGGATGGAGGTGTTGGCCTTGGGTAGGGTGCTCTTTCCAAGAGCCGGTGCAGACTCGATGGGCCGAATGGCCTCCTTTTGCACAGTAAATTCTATGATAATGATCATCTCTATCCCTCCTGAAGCATCTATACCCTGGGATATTCAGTTGCCAATCTTGCCAATAGCTCAAAAAGTAATCTTGGAAAATGTAATCCCCTTTCAATAACAGCACTGGCGAGAGTGCAGACAATTGCCTTTTTCAGGGTGGGTCAGCATAATGACTCAGTGATTGCAATATCAATCAGGCTATGTCTGAGTTCCTGAAGGTGCTGACACTCACTGGGGAACAGTTCCTGAAGGTGCTGACTCTCACTGGGGGACAGTTCCTGAAGGTGCTGTCTCTCACTGGGATACAGTTCCTGAAGGTGCTGACTCTCACTGGGGGACAGTTCCTGAAGGTGCTGACTCTCACTGGGGAACAGTTCCTGAAGGTGCTGACTCTCACTGGGGGACAGTTCCTGAAGGTGCTGACTCTGACTGGGGGACAGTTCCTGAAGGTGCTGACTCTCACTGGGGGACAGTTCCTGAAGGTGCTGACTCTCACTGGGGTACAGTTTCTGAAGGTGCTGACTCTCACTGGGGGACAGTTCCTGAAGGTGCTGACTCTCACTGGGGTACAGTTCCTGAAGGTGCTGACTCTCACTGGGGGACAGTTCCTGAAGGTGCTGACTCTCACTGGGGGACAGTTCCTGAAGGTGCTGACTCTCACTGGGGTACAGTTCCTGAAGGTGCTGACTCTCACTGGGGGCAGTTCCTGAAGGTGCTGACTCTCACTGGAATACAGTTCCCAAAGGTGCTGACTCTCACTGGGGGACAGTTCCTGAAGGTGCTGACTCTCACTGGGACACAGTTCCTGAAGGTGCTGACACTCACTGGGAGGCGGTTGCTGAGGGTGCTGACTCTGACTGGGGGACAGTTCCTGAAGGTGCTGACTCTCACTGGGGGACAGTTCCTGAAGGTGCTGACTCTCACTGGGAGACAGTTGCTGAAGGTGCTGACTCTCACTGGGGGACAGTTTCTGAAGGTGCTGACTGTCACTGGGATACAGTTCTGAAGGTGCTGACTCTCACTGGGGGACAGTTCCTGAAGGTGCTGACTCTCACTGGGATACAGTTCTGAAGGTGCTGACTCTGACTGGAGAACAGTTCCTGGAGGTGCTGACTCTCACTGGGGGACAGTTTCTGAAGGTGCTGACTCTCACTGGGGGACAGTTCCTGAAGGTGCTGACTCTCACTGGGATACAGTTCCTGAAGGAGCTGACACTCACTGGGAGACAGTTCCTGAAGGTGCTGACTCTCACTGGGAGACAGTTTCTGAAGGTGCTGACTCTCACTGGGGGACAGTTCCTGAAGGTGCTGACTCACTGGGATACAGTTCCTGAAGGTGCTGACTCTCACTGGGATACAGTTCCTGAAGGTGCTGACTCTCACTGGGACACAGTTCCTGAAGGTGCTGACTCTCACTGGGATACAGTTCCTGAAGGTGCTGACTCTCACTGGGGGACAGTTCCTGAAGGTGCTGACTCTGACTGGGGGACAGTTCCTGAAGGTGCTGACTCTCACTGGGGGACAGTTCCTGAAGGTGCTGACTCTCACTGGGCGACCGTTCCTGAAGGTGCTGACTCTCACTGGGGGACAGTTCCTGGAGGTGCTGACTCTCACTGGGGAACAGTTCCTGGAAGCGCTGACTCTCATGTTAGCTACTGTTTGTGGGCCTAAAGATGATGCTCACCAGTCTTGCCTGCCCCTTGTCATTTGCATAAATTCCATAGAATCCCTACAGTGCAGAAGGATGCTATTCTGCCCATTGAGTCTGCACGACCCTCTGAGAGAGCACACTACCTAGGCCTATTCTCCTGCCCTATCCCCATATCTCCACGTAATCTGCTCATCACAGGACATGAAAGGGCAATTTTAGCTTGGCCAATCCACCTAACCTGCGCATCTTTGGATTATGGGAGGAAACCCAGGCAGACACGGGGAGAATGTGCAAATTCCACATGGACGGTCACCCAAGGCCGGAATTGAACCCGGGTCTCTGGTGCTGTGAGACAGCAGTGCTAACCACTGTGCTACTGGGCCATTACGTCCACCCATATGAATTCTCAATCTTCTAATCCAAGAATTTTACATTACGATGGCGGGAACGTTATTGATGATGCAGGTGAAGGTGGTCGGGCCTCGGACGCAACCCTGGAGAACTCCTGCAGTGATGGCCTGGGGCTCGGACGATTGACCTCCATCAACCACGACAATTTTCCTTTGTGTCAGGTATGATTCCAACCAGCAGAGTTTTCCCCGATTCCCATTGATCCCAGTTTTACGAGGGCTCCTTGATGCCCTGGTGAAACCCATACCATGCATCAGTGAGCAGGTGATTGCTAATCATGTCTTGCTTTATGACACCATTGTTCACCCTTCCATCAATTTACTGATGATTCAGACTAGACTGATGGGGCAGTAATTTTCCATGTTGGGTTTGTCCTGCTTCTTGTGTACAGGACATGCCTGGGCAATTATGAATATTGCTGGGTGGATGGCAGTAACAATAATAATCTTTTATTATTGTCACAAGTAGGCTTACATTACAATGAAGTTACTGTGAAAATCCCCTCGTCGCCACACGTTCTGAAGGAGAATTCAGAATGTCCAATTCACCTAACAGCGCGTCTTTCAGGACTCGTGGGAGGAAACCGGAGCACCCGGAGGAAACCCACGCAGACACGGAGAGAATGTGCAGACTCCGCGCACCCAAGCTGGGAATCGAACCTGGGACTCTGGCGCTGTGAAACCACAGTGTTAACCACTGTGTTACCGTGCTGTCCCCGCTCCTTAACACATTTGACATTTTAATGCTGCAGTTTTAGCATTGTTGCGGGATTTGTTTTAGAATTATCTCCATCCATTCACAACCAATAATTAGGATTACCTCATGAAATGAATGAAAATGAAATGAAAATCGCTTATTGTCACAAGTCGGCTTCAATGAAGTTCCTGTGAAAAGCCCCTAGTCGCCACATTCCGGCGCCTGTTCGGGGAGGCTGGTACGGGAATTGAACCGTGCTGCTGGCCTTCTTGGTCTGCTTTAAAAGCCAGCGATTTAGCCCAGTGTGCTAAACCATATGAGTGTAATAACCAATCATACTTTGGGCAGGCATTATAGAACCAGAGAAGCCCTACAGTGTAGAAGGAGGCCATTCGGCCCATCGTGTCTGCACCGACCCTCGAAAAGAGCGCCCTGCCTAGGCCCACTGCCCCACCCCATCCCTGCAAGCTCGTTACCTAACCTCCGCATCTTTGAACACTCGGGGGCAATTTAGCACGGTCAATCCACCTAACCTGCACATCTTTGGACTGCGGGAGGAAACCGGAGCGCCCGGAGGAAACCCACGCACACACGGGGAGAATGTGCAAACTCCACACAATTGAAGCCGGAATTGAACCCGGGTTGCTGGCGCTGCGAGGCAGCAGTGCTAACCATTGGGTCGCCGTGCCACCTGAATATACTTGACGTACGCTCAGTTATAATATTGGCAAGCACGTATTTGTCTCTATTTATCTACAAACTCCCTTGTTTTAGTGGGTGTACATGAGCTGCAGCTGTAAAATGATCAATTGAATTCCTGTGTGTGAGACAACAGCGACCCTATAATTCATGTAGCAATGGTGCTTGAATGGCAACTGGCGACAGACTGAGCTGGTTACGCCTCACTAGTTTTCTGTCTTTAAGAATTTCGCAGTTAGCGGCTTGTGTGATTCTGTCTTTAGAACCCTTTCAGTGTTTCAGTCGTGCAGCCGCAGTGTGGAGAGACCTTTTGAAGATGGTTCTGAGTGACTGAATACCTGTTTCAGCAGTTCCAGGATGACCAGATATGAAGTTTTGAAATTTCTAACAGGCGAAGACGAGAGTGAGGAATTCCTTTTCAATCTGAGCAGAACAAGTCTCAGTGTCAGTGAGAACCCTTGAAGCAAAGGTCTGCCAATCTGGATGCACTCTGCGCCAATAACGTCTTGGGAAGCATCTACTGATATGAATACGGGTGCTCGAACGTTAAAGTATTGTGGCACTGGTGAGGGGGTGAGTGCCTGTTTGAGTCTGTTGAAGACGGCTGCTCCTGCCAGCACCATTCAACATCCTGGTGGAGGACCTGACAGAGCGGTCCAGCAACCTCAGTATAACAAGGAATGATAATTTGAAAAGATAATTTATCAAACCGAGGGAGCGCTGTAAAGTGGGCTTGTCGACGGGAATGGCCATCTGTCACATAGCCATTGTCTTGTCTGGATCTGGCTTTACACCATTGACTGTGAGTGAATAACCCGTGTGAGGAACCTGGTTGACACTGAATCTGCATTTAGCAGGGTTAAGCTTCCTCTGTCTGGTCCTGATTCTGGTGAGGATGAGACGAAGATGTGTATCATGTTCTTGTACAGTATGATCCCAGACCAGGGTATCATCAGCAATGAATTTGCAGGGTGGCCTGCAACATGTTGCTCCATACAACACTGGGAAACCTCACTGCCACTGGAGATACCACAGGACATACAAAGAAAACAATATCTGCCCATCAGAGACATGAACTTTGAGCATGTCTGATATCACCTGTTCACTGTCTTCATAGGAAGATGAGATCTGAGCAGTGACTTGTTTCAGTGAACTGGGTCAATACATATCCTGAGCCTGCCGTCTTTATTTACTGCAGCCACCATTACAGAAACCCATTCTATGGCCTCATCTACAGGAGTTAGGATACCCAGTGTCGTCAACCAACGTAGCTCATTGACTGCTTTCTGCTTCATGGTTATTGGTGATCTTCTCGGCCAGTGAGCTTAACTTCGGTAGTAGGGAAGATGCTGGAATCTATCATCAAGGAAGAAATAGCGAGGCATCTGGATGGAAATTGTCCCATTGGGCAGACGCAGCATGGGTTCATAAAGGGCAGGTCGTGCCTAACTAATTTAGCGGAATTGTTTGAGGACATTAACAGTGCGGTAGATAACGGGGAGCCAATGGATGTGGTATATCTGGATTTCCAGAAAGCCTTTGACAAGGTGCCACACAAAAGGTTGTTGCATAAGATAAAGATGCATGGCATTAAGGGGAAAGTAGTAGCATGGATAGAGGATTGGTTAATTAATAGAAAGCAAAGAGTGGGGATTAATGGGTGTTTCTCTGGTTGGCAATCAGTAGCTAGTGGTGTCCCTCAGGGATCAGTGTTGGGCCCACAACTGTTCACAATTTACATAGATGATTTGGAGTTGGGGACCAAGGGCAATGTGTCCAAGTTTGCAGACGACACTAAGATAAGTGGTAAAGCAAAAAAGTGCAGATGATACTGGAAGTCTGCAGAGGGATTTGGATAGGCTAAGTGAATGGGCTAGGGTCTGGCAGATGGAATACAATGTTGACAAATGTGAGGTTATCCATTTTGGTAGGAATAACAGCAAAAGGGATTATTATTTAAATGATAAAATATTAAAACATGCTGCTGTGCAGAGAGACCTGGGTGTGCTAGTGCATGAGTCGCAAAAAGTTGGTTTTCAGGTGCAACAGGTGATTAAGAAGGCAAATGGAATTTTGTCCTTCATTGCTAGAGGAATGGAGTTTAAGACTAGGGAGGTTATGCTGCAATTGTATAAGGTGTTAGTGAGGCCACACCTGGAGTATTGTGTTCAGTTTTGGTCTCCTTACCTGAGAAAGGACGTACTGGCACTGGAGGGTGTGCAGAGGAGATTCACTAGGTTAATCCCAGAGCTGAAGGGGTTGGATTATGAGGAGAGGTTGAGTAGACTGGGACTGTACTCGTTGGAATTTAGAAGGATGAGGGGGGATCTTATAGAAACATATAAGATTATGAAGGGAATAGATAGGATAGATGCGGGCAGGTTGTTTCCAATGGCGGGTGAAAGCAGAACTAGGGGGCATAGCCTCAAAATAAGGGGAAGTAGATTTAGGACTGAGTTTAGGAGGAACTTCTTCACCCAAAGGGTTGTGGATCTATGGAATTCCTTGCCCAGTGAAGCAGTAGAGGCTCCTTCATTAAATGTTTTTAAGATAAAGATAGATAGGTTTTTGAAGAATAAAGGGATTAAGGGTTATGGTGTTCGGGCTGGAAAGTGGAGCTGAGTCCACAAAAGATCAGCCATGATCTCATTGAATGGTGGAGCAGGCTCGAGGGGCCAGATGGCCTACTCCTGCTCCTAGTTCTTATGTTCTTATGTTCTTATGTTCTCGAATCACAGACTGTTGGTGGCACCGAAACATCTAGTCTCATGTGGTATACAACTGGTAGCTAACCAATGAGATCACAGTTGAAGACGTTCTTGTATGCTGTTATGGGAGGCACGGTAGCACAGTGGTCAGCACAGTTGCTTCACAGCTCCAGGGTCCCAGGTTCGATTCCCAGCTTGGGTCACTGTCTGTGCGGAGTCTGCACGTTCTCCCTGTGTCTGCGTGGGTTTCCTCCGGGTGCTCCGGTTTCCTCCCACAGTCCAAAGATGTGCAGGTTAGGTGGTTTGGCCATGCTAAAATTGCCCTTAGGTGAGGTGGGGTTGCTGGGTTACGGGGATAGGGTGGAGATGTGGCTTTAAGTGGGGTACTCTTTCCAAGAGCCGGTGCAGACTCAATGGGCTGAATGGCCTCCTTCTGCACTGTAAATTCTATGTCTATGTCTGGGGATTGGTTTTATGGAGCATCTATTCCTGGACCAAGTTGAATGAGACTCAATGTAATGCTGTCCTGAAGACCCAGTAATGGCCTTACATTCTGGACAACTACATGGAACTTGAAACGGCCCTGTGTGCAGTGGAGAGTGGTCACACTTTCACTGCAGACGGCGTGTCCACCATGAGCCATGAGGTCCACCTGGGTGCTAGGGTCTGCTGCTGCACATGGGTCTAGTTCCGCCAACATTCAGTGTTAATCTTTACCTTCAGTCTTGTGTCAATTCGAATTAAGTTTAGGGTGGTGAAGATCTCACCCTTTTCTGGGACAGTGTCGACGCTCTCACAATCGAGGCTGTGTGGCTCCGCTGCTTTGGCTGAGTTCAGGCTCATTGACCTTACTGACCCTCCTGTCCCTATGGGACCGACGCGCTGTTATGTTGCTGCTGGCAGAGGAGGGCAGCTGTTGTTTCAATCTGCAGCATTTGGCGAAGTGATTCCACTTTCCACATTTGTTGGATCATTTACCATATGCAAAACAATCTGTTATGTTCTGAGGGTGCTGGCCATTGCAGTTGGAGCGGGGAGTGCCATGTACTACGAATACCTCTGTATCCCGCCTAAAACCTGTGTGTCTTTTTTCTGATTGCTCATTTAACATGAAGATACTAACGGCTGTTTCTAACGTTACATCTTTCTCTTGCAGAAATTACTTGCCAACTCAATGGTTATGCATTCCGCAAACTATTCAATCGCTATATTTTTTACTGGAAGACAGATATTCTTTTTTTAATAAATTTAGAGCACCCAATTAATTTTTTCCAATTAAGGGGCAATTTTAGCGTGGTCAATCCACCTACCCTGCACATCTTTTGGGTAGTGGGAGTGAAACCCACGCAAACACGGGGAGAATGTGCAAACTCCACACGGACAGTGACCCAGAGCCGGGATCGAACCTGGGACCTCAGTGCCGTGACGCAGCAGTGATAACCACTGCGCCAACTTGCTGCCCTAAGACAGATATTCTTGGACTTTTTTAGAATTATTTCAGGGTCCTCCTCCAACTGGAAGAGAAACGACTCAAATTTCTCGATGGCCATGAGTCCGGTAAGGCTGAGAAGGGTGTAAGCGGGTACCTTTTTCACTTGTCAGATAATTCAGCACTGCACTAAATATGCCACTCTTTCTCGAACTGCAATGTTTATCATCACAGATGAGTGGGTCGATGTGACAAAATCCTTGTGCCATCCCGCCAACTCCTGATACCATGTAAATGCGTTGGGTAACCGAAACACTGACGACAAGGACTATAATGAAGCACAGTTTATTCACGAACTTAGCAGCTTCTTCATGCTTTTACCCTGCCCGCGCTCCCGAGGAGACCTCCTCCACTCCCAACATGTGACCTCTTTTGCAACAACAGCATCACATCATCATGTGACCACCCCATCTACGGATTCAGTAGGAACTTTCAAAAGGGAATTGGTAAATACTTAGAATCATGGAATAGACTCATAAAAATCTTACAGTGCAGAAGGGAGGCCGTTCGGCCCATCGGGTCTGCACCGACTCTCTGAAAGAGCACCCTAGGTAGGCCCACTACCCCCTATCCTCATACCCTGCCTAACCTGGGTATTCCTGGACACCAAGGGGCAATTGATCACGGCCAATCCACCTAACCTGGGTATTCCTGGACACCAAGGGGCAATTGATCACGGCCAATCCACCTAACCTGGGAGGAAACCGGAGCACCCGGAGGAAACCCACGCAGACACGGGGAGAACGTGCAGACTCCGCACAGACAGTGACCCGAGGCCAGAATCAAACCCGGGTCCCTGGCGCAGTGAGGCAACAGTGCTAGCCACTGTGTTGCCATGCCACCCCACGTGTAGGGCTACTGGGGAATGAGTAGGTGAGTGGATCTAATTGGTAGGTCTTTCAAAGAGCCAGTTGAGAGTCCAGTTTCTTTGTTGCAAGATGCCGTGATTTTAAAGAGTTCCTAAGAGTTAAAAGCTTGAGGCTGGAGCCAAAGCCTGAGGGTGAAGTGCTCCAGGAAAACCACGTTGAATCTTTGAGTTGTACAGAGGTAGTAGACTGTGCAATACCTAAAGCAGCTGAACATTTACTTGCTAATTATAGTTGTTCGGCAGATTGTGATTAATTTATACCTATTGCACGTAATTCATTAAGCGCTAAACCAAGCAGATGAAGTAGAAGCAACAAGTTACCTCAGCATCTGTGTCTGGTTGCGGACGTCCCTTTCCCATCAGTGTGTAGCATGTTGTTACGGCAGTGGATACACACGGCGGGGAAACAGGTCCAAAAGGATTGTTCTGCACTTGGATCCACTGATGATTCAGAAGCTCATGTCCCGGTCCGAGACTGACAGTGCTGAGTAGCAGGCTGGACAGAATGCTGGGCTGATATCAAGGTGCTTGAAAGGAAGGAAAGAGCCTGCGTTGATATAGCCTCTTTCATATCCGCAGGGGGGGGTCACAAAGCATTTTGCAGCCAGACAAATACTTCTGAATCGTGGCCACTGTGCACAGCAAGCTCCCACAATAAATTCCTGCTGACTAGATCATCGGTTTTTGGAATTGTTGGCTCAGAGATAAATACTGGATAGGTCACGATGGGGAACTCACCTGCTTTTCTTCAAAGTAACGTCATGGCATCTTTAACACCCACAAGAGGGCAGTCGGCGCCTAGGTTTAACTTCTTATTCGAACGGAGCATCTCCGGCAGCACAGCACTCCCTCAGTCCCACATTGCTGTGTCAGGCTGGATTATCAATTTTGTGGATTGGGACTGGATCACATGATTTCTAGTCTGAGCAGAATGCTACTCACTGAGTTACTGTAACGCCCCCTCTATTACCCGGGTTTACTCTGTCCGGATTCCAGTCTGGATGTACAACATCACACAACAACCGTCTTGTTGGCATGGTGGCACAGTGGTTAGCACTGCTGCCCCACAACGCCGAGGACCCGGTTTCAATTCCGGCTTAGGGTGACTGTGCGGAGTCTGCACGTTCTTCCCGTGTGTGTGTGGGTTTCCTCCGGGGGCTCCGGTTTCCTCCCACAGTCCAAAGATGTGCAGGTTAGGTGGATTGGCCATGATCGAAGCTCGAGGTTACAGGAATAGGGAGGGGGGTTGGGCCAAATCAGAGTGCACGTTCGGAGAGCTAGTGCAGACTGGATGGGCCAAATGGCCTCCTTCTGCACTGTAGGGATTCTATGGCTTACAGGGATTCTTTTTTCAAAAATATTTTTATTCTCCTCATTTTTCACATTTTCTCCCAAATTTTCACCCAACAGTAAACAATAATCAGTAACGAATGTAATGTCAATCCCCATATCAATAACAACGATCCCATCCTCCCACCAAACCCCAGACATTCGCCCGCATGTTAACATAAACAAATGACAAAAAGGAATCAGGAATCACCCATAGTCACCATTAACACATACAGTCCCCCTCCCCCCAACCCTCCCAACCCCCCTAATGTTCGATGTTGTCCAATTCTCAAACGTGCATAATGAATAACGCCCATGAATTGTAGAACCCCTCCATCCTTCCTCTCAGTTCAAATTTGACCTTCTCAAGAGTCAAGAATTCCAACAGGTCCCCCCGCCACACCAGGCACAGGGTGGAGCGGCTGCTCTCCATCCCAACAGGATCCGCCATCGGGCGATCAACGAGGCGAAGGCTACAACATCTGCCTTCGCACCCGTTTCCAACCCTGGCTGGTCCGACACCCCGAATATGGCCTCCCGGGGGCCCGGGTCCAGTTTCACATGCACCACTTTAGAGATTACCCTAAAAACCTCCTTCCAGTAATCCTCCAGCTTTGGACAGGACCAAAACATATGAACGTGATTAACGGCCCCCCACTCCCGCAACGTTCACACATATCTTCTACTCCTTCAAAGAATCGGCTCACCCTCGCCCTCGTGAGGTGTGCTCTGTATGATACCTTCAGCTGTATCAGCCCCAACCTCGAGGTGAAGGCATTCACTCTCCGGAGCACCTCACACCAGAACCCCTCCTCCAAATCCTCTCCCAACTCTTCCTCCCACTTTGCTTTGATCCCTTCCAGCGGCGCCTTCTCCTCCTTCAAAATAACTCCGTAAACCGCTGACACTACCCCCTTCTCCAGTCCCCCTGTCATCAGAACCTCCTCCAGCAATGTGGAGGCTGGCTCCTCCGGGAAGTTCTGTATCTCCTTTCTGACAAAGTCTCGAACCTGCATGTATCTAAATATTTCCCCCTGCTACAGCCCATACTCTGCTCCCAGCTACTTCAATCCTGCAAACCGACCCCCAAGAAACAAATCTTTTAGTATCCTAATTCCTTGCTCCTCCCATCTCCGAAAATTTCTATCCCACTTCCCCGGCTCAAATCTCTGGTTCCCCCGAATCGGCATTTCCCTTGACCCTGCCCCCAACCTGAAGTGTTGGCGAAACTGCCTCCAAATACTCAATGTAGCTATTATTACCGGACTCCCTGAGTATCTCCCTGGGTCCGTTGGGAGCAGTGCTGTTGCTAGCGCCTTCAATCCCGACCCCCTACCCAAACTCTCCTCCATTCTGATCCACTGGGAATCAACCCCTCTGACCCAGCTCCGCACCTTCTCCACATCCGCCGCCCAGTAGTAATACATCAGGTTCGGAAGACCCAAACCCCCTGCCTGCCTTCCCCTCTGTAGTAGCACCTTTCTAACTCTGGCCACCTTCCCTCCCCATATGAACGACGTAATCCTTCCCTCAATCTCTCTGAAAAAAGCCTTTGGCAGGAAAATCGGCAGGCATTGAAAAATAAACAGAAATCGCGGCAACACGTTAATTTTAACCGCCTGTACCCGACCCGCCAGTGACAGAGGGAGACCATCCCACCTTGCCAGATCAGCTTTCACTCTCCCCACCAAACTAGTGGTGTTGTACCTGCAGGGCCACCCCCCCCCCCCTCCCCCCCACTCCCGGGAAACCTGCACCCCCCGGTATCTAAAGTGAGTCCCTGCCCTACGGAATGGCAGCCCCCCCCCCACCCCCCGCCCCCCCCCCCACCCCTGCCCCCACCCCCAGCCAAGACACCACGAAATACTCACTCTTGTCTAGATTTAATTTGTACCCCGAGAAGAACCCAAACACCCGAAGCAGCTCCAGTATTCCCCCTGTTGGCACAGTCGGTTCCAACACGTATAATAACAAGTCATCGATCGGCATTTAGGACACCCTGTGCTCTATCACCCCCCCCCCCCCCCCGCACTATCCCTTTCTATACCCCCGAACCTCTCAATGCGATGGCCAACGGCTCAATCGCGAGTGCAAACAGCAGGGGGGACATAGGACATCCCTGCCTCGTCCCACAGTGGAGAGGGAAGCATTCATTGAAGGTAACTTGTGAGCAAGGATCATTGTCTAAACGACTAAGCCAATTCCTGATGACATACTGGGATACAGCACCTTCGGCAACCCAAAGTTCTCCGGCATTACACATGACAGAAATCTTTGGATCCTCGCTGTCTTCAGGGGATGTCCCGGAGGACTGGAGAATAGCCAATGTTGTTCCTCTGTTTAAGAAGGGTGGCAGGGATAATCCCGGGAACTACAGGCCGGTGAGCCTTACTTCAGTGGTAGGGAAATTACTGGAGAGAATTCTTCGAGACAGGATCTACTCCCATTTGGAAGCAAATGGACGTATTAGTGAGAGGCAGCACGGTTTTGTGAAGGGGAGGTCGTGTCTCACTAACTTGATCGAGTTTTTCGAGGAGGTCACTAAGATGATTGATGCAGGTAGGGCAGTAGATGTTGTCTATATGGACTTCAGTAAGGCCTTTGACAAGGTCCCTCATGGTAGACTAGTACAAAAGGTGAAGTCACACGGGATCAGGGGTGAACTGGCAAGGTGGATACAGAACTGGCTAGGCCATAGAAGGCAGAGGGTAGCAATGGAGGGATGCTTTTCTAATTGGAGGGCTGTGACCAGTGGTGTTCCACAGGGATCAGTGCTGGGACCTTTGCTCTTTGTAGTATATATAAATGATTTGGAGGAAAATGTAACTGGTCTGATTAGTAAGTTTGCAGACGACACAAAGGTTGGTGGAATTGCGGATAGCGATGAGGACTGTCTGAGGATACAGCAGGATTTAGATTGTCTGGAGACTTGGGCGGAGAGATGGCAGATGGAGTTTAACCTGGACAAATGTGAGGTAATGCATTTTGGAAGGGCTAATGCAGGTAGGGAATATACAGTGAATGGTAGAACCCTCAGGAGTATTGAAAGTCAAAGAGATCTAGGAGTACAGGTCCACAGATCACTGAAAGGGGCTACACAGGTGGAGAAGGTAGTCAAGAAGGCATACGGCATGCTTGCCTTCATTGGCCGGGGCATTGAGTATAAGAATTGGCAAGTCATGTTGCAGCTGTATAGAACCTTAGTTAGGCCACACTTGGAGTATAGTGTTCAATTCTGGTCGCCACACTACCAGAAGGATGTGGAGGCTTTAGAGAGGGTGCAGAAGAGATTTACCAGAATGTTGCCTGGTATGGAGGGCATAAGCTATGAGGAGCGATTGAATAAACTCGGTTTGTTCTCACTGGAACGAAGGAGGTTGAGGGGCGACCTGATAGAGGTATACAAAATTATGAGGGGCATAGACAGAGTGGATAGTCAGAGGCTTTTCCCCAGGGTAGAGGGGTCAATTACTAGGGGGCATAGGTTTAAGGTGAGAGGGGCAAAGTTTAGAGTAGATGTACGAGGCAAGTTTTTTACGCAGAGGGTAGTGGGTGCCTGGAACTCACTACCGGAGGAGGTAGTGGAGGCAGGGACGATAGGGACATTTAAGGGGCATCTTGACAAATATATGAATAGGATGGGAATAGAAGGATACGGACCCAGGAAGTGTAGAAGATTGTAGTTTAGTCGGGCAGTATGGTCGGCACGGGCTTGGAGGGCCGAAGGGCCTGTTCCTGTGCTGTACATTTCTTTGTTCTTTGTTCTTTGTTCTTTGACAGTACCTCCGTCGTGCACAGTGCTTGATTTTCTGAAGCCGTCTCACACAAGAGAAATTGTTGTGAGGAAACAGCAAAGTTGGGTTTTGAGGCGTGGGAATGGGACTAAACGCCGTGTTTTTCAGAAAGGAAGTATTGCTAAGGAACTATATCACCAGTGAGAGGTGTAGACCTGCCATCGTCTTAGCACAGACAGGACTGGTCTCCCACACCGTCCAAATGGGTTTAATGCTCCTGCTTGGTTTGATCTGTGAACAATTTAAGATCTTGTCGGCCAGGACTTTGTGCTACGGTTCTCCCAGGCCGCGAATGGTGGTGGAAGTGCAAACTCCCGCCAGAGGCCCGACTAGTGCGCCGGCGAGAGGTCTTGGGGCGACTGACCCTGCCCCCAGCCGATGACGTAATTGGAATCCCACCATCCAACATTGGGAATCTCACAGCAGCGTGATGACACAACAGCACCATTTCCCACAATTTTATGAAAAGGGAAACCTGGCGGGCTCACCTTCGCGGGAGTTCGGAATTGAGAGTGCACCTCGTCACTGTTCTCCGCTGAGTCTCAGGCCCCCGAAAGAGTGAGGCGGAGCTGGCAAAATGCCTCAGAGTGAACCGGCGAAGGGTCTCAAGAGCAGGGTAAGAGGGGTACCTGCGAGGGAGGTAGCTGTGAGGGGGGTGCTGACAGAGGCATCGACATCAGAACGAGCCAATGCACTGGGCCAAAACCTTTAAGGCTGAGGAGCTGAAGGGGCAAGGGTTGCAGGGTCAGAGGAATGAAGAAAAGTTTCCAAGATGTTCGAAGTTAAAGGTATTTGAACAGTTCTTTGTTCAGGAAAGACAGGCAGAGCTGAGAGGAAGAGGCCAGAACGATATCTGAAATGATTTATGAGCATTGATACAGTTTGGGAAACACTGCTTTGAATAATTGTGGAAATCGGTGGGTGGACCTCTGAGTTTGTGCAACAGCCTTTCAGACTAAAGAAACCCTAAAAGGGGAGGTGTAACACCTGATAGCGAAACGTTGACGGGACAGATGAGAGAAAGCATTGTTTGAAAGAAGATTTGAGAATTGGGGCAGCTCAGTAGCACAAGTGGTTAGCACTGTGGCTTCACAGCTCCAGGGTCCCAGGTTCGATTCCGACTTGGGTCACTGTCTGTGCGGAATCTGCATGTTCTCCCCATGTGTGCGTGGGTTTCCTCCGGATGCTCCGGTTTCCTCCCACAGTTCAAAGATGTGCAGGTTTGGTGGACTGGCCACGCTAAACTGCCCCTTAGTGTCCAAAAAAGGTGAGGAGGGCTTATTGGGTTATGTTGTGAGGGTGTAAGTGAGGGCTTAAGTGGGTCGGTGCAGACTCGATGGGCCGAATGGCCTCCTTCTGCACTGCATGTTCTATGTATGAGAGTGTGCCTTTTGAAAGCGGAATTTAAAATCACTCGTGTGGAAGCCGGAGTTCAGTGAGACAAGACGGCTCAATGTGTAATAATTATCCGTGGGGATTGGGAGGAGGAATCTACAGAACTTCACTTGGGTTCAGAGTGGAGTGTGTGTCTTACCACAGCCAGCCTGTGTTTTATGTGGCTGAGAACATTGTAGCTTAAGATATACCTTATTGACCTGAAAAGCTGTGCATGTTTGTGAAGTTACGATAGGAATAGAGGAGTATTACATCATAATCAACTCCCCACGTTCAGTAAATGCTTTTTTTCTTGTTAATTTGTGTTCCCGAAACTCTGTTCCTCCGCATTTTCCAACAAAAGGTAAACGGAACAGTCTTTTGAGTCAGGGTTCCATTCTGCGATCTCCCCGTCCACTTATAACGCCAACTGGGATTGGAAGAGGTGGGTGTTGGGGTATGGGTGCTGGATGTGGGTGCTGTGCGTGGGTACCTGGGTGCTGGGTGGGCCTGCAGGGTGCGGGAGCTGGGACCTATCCGAATGTTGTGGGGTGATCCACCTGCTAAGCGGAATGTCGTTCCCAGTTTGTCACCGAACCTGTCACACAAGGAACAGGTTTAGTCTCTGCATTGTGCTGCATTTGCTGATTGGAGGCTGGGCAGTGGCAAATGAAACTGGCCTCAGTGTCAGTGGATTAAGCAGTGGGGATAAAGTAATCGACGTCTTCAGCCGGTTATGTGCAAACAGTGCAAACCAAATCCCAAAGGGAAGTTTAGCAAGCTATCACAGCTCTTTTTCTATTTGTATTTTACTGAGAGTAGATTATGTGTACTGAAGTCAGGAGACACAAATTCCCGTAATAGTTTTGGAGAACTCAAATATTAAATTAAAACATTTTAATAGCAATCCAGAGACCCGATTTAATTCGCTGGGGACCTGGTTTCAAATCCCACCACAGCAGGTGGTGGAATTTGAATTCAATAAAAAAATCGGAATTAAAAGTACAATGGTGGTCGTGATAACCATTGTCGATTGTCATAGCAACCCATCAGGTTCACTAATGTTCTTTTGTGAAAAAAACCTGTTGTCCTTACTTGATCTGGCCTACATGTGACTCTAGACCCACAGCAATGTGGTTAACTCTTAAATAACCCCTGGAATGTCCCAGGAAGCTACTCACTTCAAGAGAAAAGGCAATGAATTCTGGTCTAGCCACCAAAGCCCACAACCCTTGAATGAATAAGCAAAGAATTAATTAACAAAAGAAAAGAAAAATTCAACACACAAGATTACATTCACACCATTAAAGTTAGTCTTACAGAACATTTCCCCCAAAAGTTCCTGGGCTGGATTCTTCGATTCTGGGGCGATGTCCAGAAAAACCGGCACAAAACGGCCACCAATTCCCCGTTTTGCTGGGGGCTAGCAGGATGGCAGCGTAGAGCACCCGGCTCTAGTTGCCGATATGGCCTGGAGAATTGCTGGGGCCGTGGCTGTGCATGCGCACAGCGGCGGCCTGCAGGGGCAGCCCCATGCAACATGGTGGCAGCAGCTCACAGACCCGGTCTGCAAAATAGTCCCCCACTTCGGCCGGATCATGTGCCCCGGACCACGCCACCACAGTGCCCCCCAGCCCCGAATAATGACCTCCCCTGCCCGCAGATCAGCCCTCCCCCAATTGTAGTGGCGCTGGACTGAGTCCGCAGCCGCCACACCGAGTTCCCGGCGGTTGAGACCATGAAAGACCCACGCCGTCGGGAACTCGGCCAGTCGGGGGCAGAGTATCGGGAGCGGACCTCAGCCAACATCTCTCAGCACAGAACACACTCCCGGAGCCCTTACATGGCCACTCCTCAACACCACTCCCAATTCTGTTTAAACATGTTTTTCTCATTCATCAGCTCCCATTGTCCTGATCCTTCTTTACAATTTACTTTTCCCAGGATATAAATATCTTCATATTCTCCTTAATACCACCACCTTTGGCAAAATAAAATTTTATAACTTTGCTTGATTTATCTCTGACTTTTTCCCAGCTGTAAACCCCTTTTTCCTTCTGTTGGAAGATTTAACAATTGAACACAATAAAAGTACAGATCTCCTAATGCAAAGTTCAACCCATATCTTTCGTACCGTAGAACAGCTAACGTGGCCGAAATCACTTCAGCTGCCTGCCTTTCATTCCTGGACCCTTTGATGTTCTAAACCTGGCAACCCAATGAGCTTCGGTTTAATTCAATCAGTCACACACACAGTCAGATCCACACACACACAGACACACTCAAATGCACACAGACACACACAGACACACACACACTCAGATCCACACACAGACACACTCAAATGCACACAGACACACACAGACACACACACACTCAGATCCACACACAGACACACTCATAGGCACACAGACACATACACTCAGATCCACACACAGACACACTCAAATGCACACAGACACACACATACTCAGATCCACACACAGACACATTCAAATGCACACTCAAATGCACACAGACACACACACACACACTCACACACAGATCCACACACAGACAGACTCAGACCCCCCCCCCCCCACACGCACACACACATGTAGTCGCACTCATGATGCGACCATCAATTCACTCGAGACGGGAGTAGAAGTAAACTGTAGCTTTAATCAACTTAGAACAGTGCCTGCCTGCGACTGATCCAATACTGAGAAGCACCTACAGGTCAACTGCTCTTTATACCTCCCCTCAAGGGGAGGAGCCATGGGCAGAGCGCAAACAGGCCCCAACATGTTCCCCTATGGATAATGCCATACAATGGCCCATAGGAGGAGCCCACAGGGGCAACAGCATAGCACAGATACAAATACAAGGGCAACAGCACAGATACAAATACAATGGTGGATTATTGGCATAATACATTCACCACATTCACCCCCTGTTAAAAAAATGAAGCCCGGCGGGGGTGATGGGTTCATGAGTTCAGCCGGTCTGGAGTATGGATTGTGCGTTGTGATCGCCGAAGCTCTGGCGTTGTTGCTGGTCCGGGTGTCGAGCTCGCCCGTGCTGGCATTGGTAGTGAGGGCACCGGTGCGGGTACAGACGTGGACTCCGGGAGCGTCTCTTCTGGAGCTTCATTCCTGTGGATCGGTGAAGAGGGGATGGCGAGTGGGAGGGAGCACGGAGCCATATAGGGGCGGGGGCGCTGGTCATGGTAGTTTGGGCGGGATATGGTGGGGGGGCAGTGGTGGTGGTGGTGGTGGAACCGGCGGGAGCCAGGTCCCGGAGGGAGACCGTATCCTGTTGGCCATCGGGGGGTTCGATATAACCGTACTGGGGGTTGGAGTGTAGGGGCTGGACCCTCTCTACCAGAGGATCGGACTTATGGCTCCTGACGTGTTTTCTGAGTAGGACGGGCTCCGGTGTCTTCAGCCAGGACGGAAGCGAGGCCCCTGAGGTGGATCTCCGAGGGAAAACAAATAGGCGGTCATGAGGGGTCTCGTTTGTGGCTGCGCAAAGTAGGGACCTAATAGAGTGGAGCGCCTCGGGAAGGACCTCCTGCCAGTGAGAAACTGGGAGATTCCTGGACCGCAGGGTCAGTAGGACGGTCTTCCAGACCGTCGCGTTCTCCCTCTCCACCTGCCCGTTTCCCCTGGGGTTATAACTGGTAGTCCTGCTCGAGGCGATGCCCTTTCTGAGCAGGTACTGACGCAGTTCGTCGCTCATGAACGACGAGCCCCGGTCGCTGTGGACTTAATTGGGGAAACCAAACAGGGTGAAGGCACTATGTAGGGCTTTAATGACGGTGGACGTGGTCATGTCGGGGCAAGGGATTGCAAAGGGGAAACGGGAGAACTCATTAATAATACTGAGGAAATATGTATTGCGGTTATTGGAGGGGAGGGGCCCTTTGAAATCGATACTGAGGCGCTCAAAGGGCCGGGATGCCTTCACCAGGTGGGCCTTATCCGGTCGATAGAAGTGCGGTTTACACTCCGCACAGATCTGGCAGTCTCTGGTTATAGCTCTGACCTCCTCGGTGGAGTAGGGCAGGGTGCGGGCCTTGATAGCTTGGATAAGCCGGGTGACCCCCGGGTGGCAGAGGTCATCGTGGATAGCCCGTAATCAGTCATCTTGCGCGCATGTGCCGCGGGACAGGGCATCTGGGGGCTCGTTGAGCTTCCCAGGACGATGTACTATATCGTAATTATAGCTGGAAAGTTCGATCCTCCACCTCAAGATCTTATCATTCTTGATTTTGCCCCACTGCGTATTATCGAACATGAAGGCTACCGATCGTTGGTCGGTGATGAGGGTTAACCTCCTACCAGCGAGGTGGTACCTCCAGTGCCGTACGGCTTCCACGATGGCTTAGGCCTCTTTTTCGACTGAGGAGTGCTGAATTTCGGAGGTGGTGAGGGTGTGCGAAAAAAACACTACTGGTCTGCCTGCTTGGTTGAGGGTAGCAGCGAGAGCGATCTCTGATGCGTCGCTCTCCACCTGGAAGGGGACGGACTCGTCCACCGTGCGCATCGCGGCTTTGGCGATGTCCGCCTTGATGCAGCTGAAGGCCTGGTGGGCCTCAGTTGCCAGTGGGAAGGTGGTGGCCTTGATTAGTGGGCGGGCTTTGTCCGCATAGTTGGGGACCCACTGGGCATAATATGGAAAGAACCCGAGGCACCTTTTCAGGGCCTTGGGGCAGTGGGGGAGGGGGAGTTGCAGGAAGGGGCGCATACGGTCAGGGTCGGGCCCTAGAACCCCGTTTTCCACGACGTAGCTGAGGATGGCTAATCTGGTTGTGCGGAAAACGCATTTCTCCTTGTTGTACGTGAGGTTTAGGGTTTGGGCAGTTTGGTGGAATCTGTGGAGGTTGGCGTCGTGGTCCTGCTGATCATGGCCGCAGATGGTGACATTGTCCAAGTACGGAAATGTGGCCCGCAGCCCGTACCGGTCCACCATTCAGCCCATTGTTCTTTGGAACACTGAAACCCCGTTCGTGACGCCAAAGGGGACCCGGAGGAAATGGAAAAGGCGGCCGTCTGCCTCAAAAGCCGTGTAGTGGCGGTCCTCCTGTGATATGGTACGAATTAAGTAATGGCATGATGGGCAAACTGGTCAATGGGAAGACTGGTCAAAAGGTTTGAGACAATATAAGAAAGGCTGAAACTACTCATTGCAGCTCCCCAGGCCCAGGTAAAGAATGCTGCCCGAACCATTTTCAGAGCTGTATGGCCGTAGGTCAACTCTGTATAACTTGAAGTCTGAAAAGATCAGCGAAGGTCGAGCCATTCCAAGACACCGGACCTCGGCAACTCCTGGTAAAACTAACTCGTCATAATCCAGGGCCGTAGGAATTTAAAACAAGATAAATTCAGGAAGAAACAAGTCTATTCCGACCTTTCAATGTTCCCTCCGAGGACTAACTAATGGTATGAGTGATATGATGAAACATGGTCCGGTCTATGCTTCCGTTTGTATTTCCGATCAAATCCCTGACCTAACTGTTGTCACATAATCTTGATAATCATAATGTAATAAATATTGAGCTAATTCTCCGCGAAAGCACGGAACTTGTGAAAGACTCAGCAGTTTTGTTGACTGCTCTCTGACTTCAAGTTTCAGCCATTACTGCATGCAGTTGTTTTCGAAAACAAAGCTTGTTATTCTGTCTTAACGAGTGTGTTGGATCTTTCTACTACAGAAGCGGGAAAATATTGACTTTGACATTTTGGCGCAAGCGAGCAGTTACCAATATCCGCGGATTGGGAGCTGGTGGTATGCAGACTTCAGGTCCACCGTGGAGAACACCCGGTAGTGCGCGATCTGGTTTACCATGTCTGCAATCCGGGGAAGGGGGTAGGCATCGAGTTGCGTGTACCGGTTTATGGTTTGGCTGTAATCTACAACCATCCGGTTCTTTTCCCCGGTCTTGACGACCACCACCTGAGCTCTCCAGGGGCTATTGCTGCCTCGATGACTCCCTCCCGCAAGAGTCGCTGGACCTCGGACCTGATAAAAGTCCTGTCCTGTATGCTATACTGCCTGCTTCTGCTAGCGACTGGTTTGCAGTCGGCGGTGAGGTTTGCGAAGAGTGGGGGAGGGTCGACTTTTAGGGTCGCGAGGCTGCATATGGTGAGTGGGGGTAGGGGCCCCCCGAACTTCAGGGTTAGGCTCCTGAGGTTGCATTGGAAATCTACTCCCAAAGGAGAGGAGAGCAGAGGTCTGGGAGCACATATAATTTAAAATTGGCGTACCCGGCGCCCTGTATTGCTAGGGTTGCGGTAGTGCGCCCTCGGATTTGCACCGAGTGCGACCCAGAGGCGAGGGAGATGGTTTGCTGCGCCGGGAAAATTGGGAGCAAGCAGCGTCTTACCATGTCCGGGTGAATGAAGCTCTCTGTGCTCCCGGAGTCGAAAAGGCAAGGCGTCTCGTGCCCGTTAACCCGGACAGCCATCATGGAGCTCCGGAGGTGCTTGGGTCGCGACTGGTCCAGGGTGACCGCGCTGAGTTGTGGGTAGCCGGCGTGGCCGGAGGTGCTGGGGCGGTTCCGCGATGGCTGCCCTTGTTGATCGTACACTTCGAGTGGCGTAGCAGATGGCGGCCAAGATGGCGGCCTCCGTTGGTCGAGCGTGGCGGGCGGTGAGGAAGATGGCGTCCAAGATGGCGGCCTCCGTTGGTCGAGCGTGGCGGGCGGTGAGGAAGATGGCGTCCAAGATGGCGGCCTCCGTTGGTCGAGCGTGGCGGGCGGTGAGGAAGATGGCGTCCAAGATGGCGGCCCCCATGGATCGCACGTGGCCGGCCGCGTGGGGGGGGATGGCCAAGATGGCGGCCCCCGTGAGGGCTGGAAGATGGCTGTCCCCACGGATAGCACGAGGCTAATGACGCGTCTACAGGAGGTGGAGTCGGCAGACACGCTGCCACACTGCGGGGTCTGCTGCGGGCCTGTGAGTCTGAGGATCGGGCCTGTGAGTTAGAGTTCTTAGACATGGCCAGCAAACTTTGGTGAAATGTCCTTTTCTCCCGCAGTCGCTGCAGTTCACGTTCCGGCCGGGCAGCGCTGCCGGGGGTGTTGGGACCGGCCGCAGAAATAGCAGGGTAGCCCCCCGTGGTGGGCGGGCACCCACGCGGCACAGGCCTGAGGTAGTCTTTGGTCGGGGGTCCACGAGGGGGTCGCGTGGTCAGCCGGGAACGCGGTAAGGCTCTGGAACGCTACTTCCAGAGAGGAAGCTAACTTTACTGTCTGATCCAGGTCCAGGGCCCCCTTTTCGAGCAGGCGCTGTCTCACGTAGTTGGACCGGACTCCCGCCACGAAGACGTCTCGGACGACGAGTTCCATATGTTGAGTGGCCTGGTAGTAGCAGCTGCATGCGAGGGCTTTGAGGTCGCATAGGTAGTCTTCTAGCGATTCCCCGGTGCGCTGGCGGCGAGTGGTGAGGATGTGTCATGCGTAGACCTCGTTCACGGGCCGTACATAGAGGCGTTCGAGCATCGCAAGGGCGTCTGCGTAGGAGGAGGCCTCGTCAAGTTGAACAGAGATTCGATGGCTCACCCGTGTGTGGAGGAGGCTCAGCTTCTGTTTGTCGGTAACGGAAGGCGTGGAGGAGGCTGCGAGATAGGCTTTGAAGCAGCGGAGCCAGTGCAAAAAAATTCTTTCGTCTCCGCGGCCTGCGGATCGAATTCCAGTCGGTCAGGTTTGAGGGCCGATTCCATAGTTGCGTTTAAGTTGATTAAATTGATGCGACCATCAATTCACTCGAGACGGGAGTAGAAGTAAACTGTGGCTTTAATCAACTTAGAACAGTGCCTGCCTGCGACTGATCCAATACTGAGAACCGCCTACAGGTGACTGCTCTTTATACCTCCCTTCAAGGGGAGGAGCCATGGGCGCAGGCCATACAGGCCCCAACATGTCCCCCTATAGATAATGCCATACAATGGCCCATAGGAGGAGCCCACAGGGGCAACAGCATAGCACAGATACAAATACAATGGTGGATTATTGGCATAATGCATTCACCACAACTTGCACCCCCAGATCCACACACAGACCAGACTCACGCCCATACGCACACACACATACGCTCACTCACACAGACACACACTATCAAAAACACACACACACATCCACACAGACACAAACATATACACCATATTCCTGCTTCACAGAATACCACAGCAGACCCCAGCAATGTTAAAAGATATACCGTATCCTTCACAAGCCCAATCGCTCGACAGTGACTCCTGCTGGTCAGTAGGAGCGATTTTGGGCAGGATTCTCCGTCCAACAACGCTGGAATCGCGAATCGCTATTGGGCGGAGAACTGCGCGTCAGCCGAAAACTGAGGCCGGCGACATTCCGCCCAATGCTCGGAGCCTCGACAGCGGCGTGAATGCGTTCTACACCGCTCACGCCGTTGGTATATCAGCCTCCCGTACCAGCCTCCCTGAACAGGCGCAGGAATGTGGCGACTAGGGGCTTTTCACAGTAACTTCATTTGAAGCCTACTTGTGACAATAAGCGATTTTCATTTTCATTTCATGTCATTAACAGGCCTGACCTGGTATTCTCCCGGCCTCCCGGGATACTCCACCTCTGCCGGGTGGAGGTCCCGGTGGTATTTGAAATCGGGATACAGGCGCGGTGGGTGCTGAGGGAGAGAGAGGGGGTAAGGCACGCTGCCAAAGGTGCAGAGGTGGGCTGTCAGCCCTGCCACTGGCTGGGGGGGATCAGCAGGGGGCGTCTCGGGGAAGGGCTGTCTGGACCTGGTCTCCCCCTGTGACTGGGGCGTCCAGGCACGAACCGCCATTGCCGTGGCCGGCAAGGCAGCGATCTGGGTGCACACCCCACTGACCACCCACCGTGGCCCGTGCTTGCGAAGAGCGCCATCTGCTGACCCCCCCCCCCCCAATAACTGGGAGCCACACTGCTGATGGGACTTCATGTGGCCTAGCCAAGGAGGGTGCCCACAGCAGACCCTACAGAACAACACAGGACAGGGGCCAGAGAGCATAGCGCTGGCCACGGATTGTGCCAGCCACCGGTAATGGGTGTCGGAGTCAGAGACCTCCCCCAGCCCCCCGGTGCCAGGCACTGATGGGGCAGGGGTGCGATGTGGAGGGCAAATGCAGGCCCCCGCCACCATACAGCCCGCCGGACCGGAGTGGGCACGGAGGTAACCACCATGCTAACATGTCTGACCTTTACCCCCTGCAGAGAATGGAGTTTGGTATCCAACCATGCGTGGTTGTCACCTACCTGGCCGCCACTGCCCTGGCGGATGGAATGCGGCTGTACGAGCTGGAGCTGCTCGGTAGGGCCCGGCAGCAGCGAAGCCTGCCCCAGCGGAACAGGAGGCAGTCACTGAGGAAGGAGAGCTGGCTGCCCAGCAGGGCGAGGAGGAGGAGCTGGGCAGGAGGTGCCACGTGAGGCCGTGTGTGAGAAGGCAGCGCCCGTCATTCGAGGACCTGCCGGACCGGGTGAGTCAACGAAGGCTCCGGCTGAGCAGGAAGACCGTACGGCATATCTGCTGGATCATGGCACGCCTGGTACCGGGGGGGGGTATTGGGACACCCGTTCCTGGTGGCCGGAAAAGTGACGGGTACCCTGACTGTTTATGCCACGGGCTTCCTTCATCGACCGTGTGGGGGCCTGTCCGGGATCTCACATTGCTCGGGGCATCCACACCGTCACGGAGGTTTTGTATGCCCAGGAGACGCAACACATCAACCTGAATATGGACCAAGCACATCAGGTTGTCCAGGTTCGACGCCCTTGCCAGGGTGCCCCAGGCCCAGATCCAGGATGGGTCCCCAGTCGGTGCATCAGGGGTGGAGGCGGCCTGGGACAATCCCCGCCCTCTGACCTGGATCCCCCTGGGCGGCCGTCCTCTGGGGCAACCGGGCCCGAAAGACCCGGCATTCTTCTGGACGTCCCAGATGGCGTGGTGACACCCTGTTCTGCCCTCTGCCAATCAGGTGCGTTAGTGACAGGAGGGGCGGGTTCTGAGGCGCAGAGGCGTTCCGGCACCTCCCCTTCAGAACTTACCAACAGGGGTCCCATCACCTCCTCCTTCGTCATGGGCCCAGTGGCTCCCAGGCTACTCCTTGGGATGGGGCGTGGCCGGAGCATGCTCTGGGGGCACCCCATGCTGCGGCCAGTCCTGGAGGCCGTCTCTCGTCTCGAGCAGGGTTTCCCAGGCCTGCGGCCATGGTGCACAAAGACTGTGCTACGTCCCTCTGGGACTGGCTCAGGTCAGTCAGGGATTGTTCCAGGTCCCTCTGGGACTGGCTCAGGTCAGTCAGGGATTGTCCCAGGTCCCTCTGGGACTGGCTCAGGTCAGTCAGGGATTGTCCCAGGTCCCTCTGGGACTGGCTCAGGTCAGTCAGGGATTGTCCCAGGTCCCTCTGGGACTGGCTCAGGTCAGTCAGGGATTGTTCCAGGTCCCTCTGGGACTGGCTCAGGTCAGTCAGGGATTGTCCCAGGTCCCTCTGGGACTGGCTCAGGTCAGTCAGGGATTGTTCCAGGTCCCTCTGGGACTGGCTCAGGTCAGTCAGGGATTGTTCCAGGTCCCTCTGGGACTGGCTCAGGTCAGTCAGGGATTGTCCCAGGTCCCTCTGGGACTGGCTCAGGTCAGTCAGGGATTGTTCCAGGTCCCTCTGGGACTGGCTCAGGTCAGTCAGGGATTGTTCCAGGTCCCTCTGGGACTGGCTCAGGTCAGTCAGGGATTGTTCCAGGTCCCTCTGAGACTGGCTCAGGTCAGGCAGCGCCATGTCAATCCCCTCGGCGCCCCCAGCCATGGCTGTTTGTGATTGGGCCGCACTTTGGAGTCCCACAGCAGTGTCCATGTGGCTCTGGGACACAGCTGCCTGTGACAGGGCCCCCTGTCCTGGGCCTCGGCCACCACCCTGACAGAGTGTCCCAGGCCCTGGACATCCTGACACGTGGCCCATACCGTTGCATCCAAGGCCTCCACCGCGGACCCTACCCGTGCAGGGCACCTGCTCATGGCGAGTGGTATGGGTGTAGGCATGTTGACTGCCAGCGGATGGGGTTCGATCACCTCCAAGATGGGGTGGGGGCTTTTGGTGTATCGGACGGGGTTGGTGCCAGGGGCAAAGGTGATGGCCTGTCCCTGCAGGTGGTTGGACTGTTGCTGACACCCCCTCCTGTAGCCCCTGGCTCTGCAACTGCACCTCTGACATTGATGGGGCCGTCTTTTCCAGAAGCCCGAGACCCATCTGGACGGCAGTTCCTGGGATCTGTCCACCCTCTGACCGTCCCCCCCTCAGGGGTTCCTACCTCCACCTGATGCACCGCTGCATGTGAGCCCCAGGGACACCTTCACTAAGTTGCCCAACCGAGGTCTCTGGGATGGTGGTGGGTGTTGGTGACAGCAGTGATGTGAAATCAGTGTCGTCCTCAGAGTGGTCTCCGGGGAGGTCGCAGGGTTGCGGCTGGGGTCATGCGTCACCAGCAGGTCCCGCCACATTGTTCAATGAGTTATGGGGTTGTGGCTGGGGGTGAGGGACCCCAGATGGACCCGCCTTGTAACCAAATGATCCTGCCAGACATAAGACAAGACGCATAGTTAGATTGTGGGTGAGGGTGGTGGGGTGGCAGGATATTCATTGGGGGCTCACTTGGGTCTCCGATGCCGACCTCTGCCTCTGTGACTGCCCGCTCTCTGACCCCACTGACCAGGTCTATCGCCCTCTGCACTGCGACAGTGAGGGACTGCATGTCCGGCGGCCCCCTCCGGTCTTCTCCCGCTCCCTGCGGTTATGGCTGCCTTCTCCTGGGGGAACAGGCAGCACAGGGGGTCCTGCTGCCAGTGGCCTGTGTTGGCAAGGCATCCGGCCATGGCGGGTGGTATGGGTGTTGGCATGTGGTGCAGGGCGGGTGCGAGCGCCAGCGGGTGAGGTTCGATCGCCTCCAAGGTGGGGATTATGGGTGTATCGGACGGGGGTTGATGCCAGGGGCAATGGTAGTGGAGGTGGCACATCACAGTGGCGGAGGCATTGCTCACCCTCACCCATCGCTACCTACTGGTCCGCCTGGTGGGGACCTCCGGTGAGGGACGGGGACGGGGGGCTGAAGGGGGCTGACGGGTATGGGGTGTGTGGGACGGGGGCGATGCCAGGGGCACGGAGATGGTGACTCACCCTGGCCACCCTGAGGAGGTCGGGCAGCTTCTTCCTTCACTGCGGGTCAGACCTGGCAGTGGGGCCCATGTCGCTCACGGCCTCTGCCTCCTTCGCCCAGGGCTGGTTGGCGTCAGCGGGTGACAGCTCCCTTCCCACCCCGGGGAACAGGGTGTGTTGCCTCACCTCCCACCGGCATCCAGCAGTGAATCGAGCTCTGCTTCTGCGAACCTTGAAGCCACTCTTCAGGTTAGCATCTGGTTGTCTGGAATGAGGGTGTGTCGGGAGTGGAGTGCTGATATGTGGCTGCAGCTTGTCAGCCTCTCGAGTGCCGGCCCCCATCCCGGTGAATCACACGGCAGCGTTCGTTGGAATTGGACCAGTTCCACGTGGAGCTGGTGCTAGTCTGTTAGGATGTCCTGAAACGGAGAATTCGGCCCTTTGCATTTATATAACATTTACACAATCTCAGAGCAGAACAAAGAACAAAGAAAAGTACAGCACAGGAACAGGCCCTTCGGCCCTCCAAGCCTGTGCTGATCATGCTGCCCGACTAAACTACAATCTTCTACACTTCCTGGGTCCGTATCCCTCTATTCCCATCCTATTCATGTATTTGTCAAGATGCCCCTTAAATGTCCCTATCGGCCCTGCTTCCACTACCTCCTCCGGCAGCGAGTTCCAGGCACCCACTACCCTCTGTGTAAAAAACTTGCCTCGTACATCTACTCTAAACCTTGCCCCTCTCACCTTAAACCTATGCCCCCTAGTAATTTACCCCTCTACCCCGGGGAAAAGCCTCTGACTCCATTCTGTCTATGCCCCTCATAATCTTGTAGACCTCTATCAACCCTCAACCTCCGTCGTTCCAGTGAGAACAAACCGAGTTTATCCAACCACTCCTCATAGCTAATGCCCTCCATACCAGACAACATCTTGGTAAATCTCTTCTGCACCCTCTCTAAAGCCTCCACATCCTTCAGGTGGTGTGGTGACCAGAATTGAACACTATACTCCAAGTGTGGCCTAACTAAGGTTCTATACAGCTGCAACATGACTTGCCAATTCTTATACTCAATGCCCCGGCCAATGAAGGCAAGCATGCCGTATGCCTTCTTGACTACCTCCTCCACCTGTGTTGCCCCTTTCAGTGACCTGTGGACCTGTACACCTAGATCTCTCTGACTTTCAATACACTTGAGGGTTCTACCATTCACTGTATATTCCCTACCTGCATTAGACCTTCCAAAATGCATTACCTCACATTTGTCCGGATTAAACTCCATCTGCCATCTCCCTGCCCAAGTCTCCAAACGATCTAAATCCTGCTGTATCCTCTGACAGTCCTCATCGCTATCCGCAATTCCACCAACCTTTGTGTCGTCTGCAAACTTACTAATCAGACCAGTTACATTTTCCTCCAAATCATTTATATATACTACAAACAGCAAAGGCCCATCACTGATCCCTGCAGATCACCACTGGTCACAGCCCTCCAATTCGAAAAGCATCCTTTCATTGCTACTCTCTGCCTTCTATGACCTAGCCAGTTCTGTATCCACCTTGCCAGCTCTCCCCTGATCCCGTGTGACTTCAATTTTTGTACCAGTCTACCATGAGGGACCTTGTCAAAGGCCTTACTGAAGTCCATATAGACAATATCCACTGCCATAACCGCATCAGTCAACTTTGTGACCGCCTCGAAAAACTCTATCAAGTTAGTGAGACACGACCTCCCCTTCACAAAACTGTGCTGCCTCTCGCTAAT
Organism: Scyliorhinus torazame; assembly: GCF_047496885.1. Taxonomy (NCBI): domain Eukaryota; kingdom Metazoa; phylum Chordata; class Chondrichthyes; order Carcharhiniformes; family Scyliorhinidae; genus Scyliorhinus; species Scyliorhinus torazame. Next base: position 8,486,166 of record NC_092714.1, read on the forward strand.
ACGTCCATTTGCTTCCAAATGGGAGTAGATCCTGTCTCGAGCATTTCTCTCCAGTAATTTCCCTACCACTGAAGTAAGGCTCACCGGCCTGTAGTTCCCGGGATTATCCTTGCTACCCTTCTTAAACAGAGGAACAACATTGGCTATTCTCCAGTCCTCCGGGACATCCCCTGAAGACAGCGAGGATCCAAATATTTCTGTCAAGGCCTCAGCAATTTCCTCTCCAGCCTCCTTCAGTATTCTGGGGTAGATCCCATCAGGCCCTGGGGACTTATCTACCTTAATATTTTTTAAGACGTCCAACACCTCGGGCGAAATTCTCCGACCCCCCGCCGGGCCGGATAATCGCTGGGGAGCGGTGTGAATCCCGCCCTGACGCTGGCTGCCGGATTCTCCGGCGCCGGCTTTTCGGCGGGGGCAGGTATCGCGTCGCGCCGGTCGGGGGCCGTTGGCAGTGCCCCCCCCCTTCCCACCCCGGGCGATTCTCCGCTCCGCGATGGGCCGAGTGGCCGCCCGTTTACGGCCAGTCCCGCCGGCGTAAATCAAACCGGCGGGACCTGGCTCTGCGGGCCGCCTGCGGAGTCCTCGGGGGGGGTAAGGGGGGATCTGGCCCCAGGGGGGTGGGGGGGGGGCACAGTGGCCTGGCCCGTGATCGGGGCCCACCGATCTGCGGGCGGGCCAGTGCCGTGGGGGCACTCTTTCCCTCCGCGCCGGCCTCTTAAACGGTCCGCCATGGCCAGCGGATTCCGCACCTTCTGGGTGTCCCGACGCCGGAGTGATTCATGCCACTCCTCGGAGCCGGTACGGTCCACCCACCGGGTACCGGAGAATCCCGGCCACAGACTTTCTGGATCTCAATGTGACCCAGGCTATCTACACCCCCTTCTCCAGACTCAACATCCATCAATTCCTTCTCTTTGGTGAATACTGATGCGGAGTATTCATTTAGTACCTCGCCCATTTCCTCTGGCTCCACACATAGATTCCCTTGCCTATCCTTCAGTGGGCCAACCCTTTCCCTGGCTACCCTCTTGCTTTTTATGTACGTGTAAAAAGCCTTGGGATTTTCCTTAACCCTATTTGCCAATGACTTTTCGTGACCCCTTCTAGCCCTCCTGACTCCTTGCTTAAGTTCCTTCCTACTTTCCTTATATTCCACGCAGGCTTCGTCTGTTCCCAGCCTTCTAGCTCTGACAAATGCCTCCTATTTCTTTTTGACGAGGCCTACAATATCACTCGTCATCCAAGGGTCACAAAATTTGCCATATTTATCCTTCTTCCGCACAGGAACATGCCGGTCCTGAATTATAAAAATGCCAATTATAAAAATGTATACCAATTGCCGACTGTAAGATTGATTCCCGCAATTGCTGAACCCGCGAGTTTCCCCGTCCCTGATTGCCAGGAACGCTTGAGGACTGAGGCAGTTAGTGAGGAGACAAGCTGCTCCTCAAATCACTGACAGGTCACAGTCCCTGCTGTTCATGTCTCAGAATTGTCCCTCAATCTCCTGCTCCCCTCGCAGAGAAGAGGCCTGATCTCCAGGTTCATTAATTCATCTGAAATATTCATAAGGGTTTACATAGCAGCATCTGATTTTGCAAGGAAAAATGAATATGTGCGTAAGTAAGAAATGTTGGAATGATGCAGCACGAGAGAGACCATTCAGCTCATCACCCCCATGCTGGCTCATTGAAAGAGCTTTCCAATTCGTCTCACAATTCCGCCCTGTTCCTGGGCAGCAAATCTCTTTGTGGATAATGTTGGCTGAGGGATATATATTGACCAGAACCCATAAGACCAGAAGACTTAGGCCACTCGGCCCATCGAGTCTGCTCCGCCATTCAATCATGGCTGATATTTTCTCATCCCCATTCTCCTGCCTTCTCCCCATAACCCCTGATCCCCTTATTAATCAAGAACCTATCCAGCTCTGTCTTAAAGACCCTCAGTGAATTGGCCACAGATTCACCACCCTCTGGCTGAAGAAATTCCTCCTCATCTCTGTTTTAAAGGATCGTTCCTTTAGCCTGAGATTGTGTTCTAGTTTTTCCTATCAATGGAAACATCCTCTCCACGTCCACTCTATCCAGGCCTCGCAGTATCCTGTACATAGAGCATAGAACATAGAACATACAGTGCAGAAGGAGGCCATTCGGCCCATCGGGTCTGCACCGACCCACTTAAGCCCTCACTTCCACCCTATCCCCGTAACCCAATAACCCCTCCTAATCTTTTTGGTTACTAAGGGCAATTTATCATGGCCAATCCACCTAACCTGCACGTGTTTGGACTGTGGGAGGAAACCGGAGCACCCGGAGGAAACCCACGCAGACACGGGGAGAACGTGCAGACTCCGCACAGCCAGTGGCCCAAGCCGGGAATTGAACCTGGGACCCTGCAGCTGTGAAGCCACAGTGCTAGCCACTTGTGCTACCGTGCGGCCCAAAGTTTCAATAAGATCCCGCGTCATCCTTCTAAACTCCAATGAGTACAGACCCAGAGTCCTCAACCGTTCTTCATACGACAAGTTATTCATTCCAGGGATCATTCTTGTGAACCTCCTCTGGACCCTTTCCAAGGCCAGCACATCCTTCCTTAGATACGGGGCCCAAAACTGCAAACAATACTCCAAATGGGGTCTGACCAGAGCCTTATACAGCCTCAGAAGTACATCAAAGAACAAAGAACAAAGAAATGTACAGCACAGGAACAGGCCCTTCGGCCCTCCAAGCCCGTGCCGATCATGCTGCCTGACTAAACTACAATCTTCTACACTTCCTGGGTCCGTATCCCTCTATTCCCAACCTATTCATGTATTTGTCAAGATGCCCCTTAAATGTCCCTATCGTCCCTGCTTCCACCACCTCCTCCGGTAGCGAGTTCCAGGCACCCACTACCCTCTGCGTAAAAAACTTGCCTCGTACATCTACTCTAAACCTTGCCCTCTCACCTTAAACCTATGCCCCCTAGTAATTGACCCCTCTACCCTGGGGAAAAGCCTCTGACTATCCACTCTGTCTATGCCCCTCATAATTTTGTAGACCTCTATCAGGTCTCCCCTCAACCTCCTTCGTTCCAGTGAGAACAAACCGAGTTTATTCAACCGCTCCTCATAGCTAATGCCCTCCATACCAGGCAACATTCTGGTAAATCTCTTCTGCACCCTCTCTAAAGCCTCCACATCCTTCTGGTAGTGTGGCGACCAGAATTGAACACTATACTCCAAGTGTGGCCTAACTAAGGTTCTATACAGCTGCAACATGACTTGCCAATTCTTATACTCAATGCCCCGGCCAATGAAGGCAAGCATGCCGTATGCTTTCTTGACTACCTTCTCCACCTGTGTTGCCCCTTTCAATGACCTGTGGACCTGTACTCCTAGATCTCTTTGACTTTCAATACTCTTGAGGGTTCTACCATTCACTGTATATTCCCTACGTGCATTAGACCTTCCAAAATGCATTACCTCACATTTGTCCGGATTAAACTCCATCTGCCATCTCTCCGCCCAAGTCTCCAAACAATCTAAATCCTGCTGTATCCTCCGACAGTCCTCATCGCTATCCGCAATTCCACCAACCTTTGTGTCGTCTGCAAACTTACTAATCAGACCAGTTACATTTTCCTCCAAATCATTTATATATACTACAAACAGCAAAGGTCCCAGCACTGATCCCTGTGGAACACCACTGGTCACAGCCCTCCAATTCGCCCTGGTCTTGTATTCTAGACATGTACACTCGACATTAATGCTAATATTGCATTTGCCTTCCTAACTGCCAACTGGACCTGCGTGCTAACCTAAAGAGAATCTTGAACAAGAACCCTGGAGAGAAGTCCTTCAAAATGGGATCTGTAACGCCCACCAGACAGGCCAGACCAGGACTTAGCTTCACCTGAAAGGTGGCATTGACAGAGATGGCAGCTTGGCACGATTCTCTGAGCTGGCTCTCGAAACCCCCAGCCCCCTCTCAGGGGCGAAGCCGAATAAATTTCAATCGTAAATGGAAGCGTTTGAAGAAAATTAAACACGTGCTTTATTTTAACATCCCCCCCCCCCATGCACATAAATTGTCATATTGGTCGGAGAGTAATCTTCAATTTCTGGAGAGAACAAGACAATCTGGAGAGTTGTTATTCCCACTTCACTGGGATTGGCCGATTACCCCCGTCCCCGCACCCCTCTGTAATGCCCCCCTCTGGTATTGGTGGGGGAAAGTGCACAAGTTGAATGAAAATGAAATGAAAATCGCTTATTGTCACAAGTAGGCTTCAATGAAGTTACTGTGAAAAGCCCCTAGTCGCCACATTCCGGCACCTGTTCGGGGAGGCTGGTATGGGAATCGAACCGTGCTGCCGGCCTGCCTTGGTCTGCTTTCAAAGCCAGCAATTTAGCCCTGTGCTAAACAGCCCCAAGTTAGTGTGGTTAATGTTGAATTGAGTGTGCGGAGCAGTGGGCTCAGATTCAGTGTGATGTGTGTTCAGTAAATTACAGATATTATTATTTCTAATTGTTATTTATGAGTTGTTTGTGGAGCTGAACTGACAGCTCACACCGGCAGATTGTGCCATCACTTGTCCCTACAGCCTTGCTTATTTGGAACTGCCCACGACACAAATTGACCCCTTTGTTAATTACTCTCACTGCTTTCCTCTGCTGGGATCATTGGGTAATTGATACTGAAAACGCCTTTGCCTCAACCCTGGCTCCCTTTGCCAGGGGCTGTCTTTCAGAGTGAGGATGTTGTGCACTTAGCCTCTCACCGCTGAGGTAACGGTAAACCCCCGAGGATCCCAAATCACCGTTCAGGGAATGGGGAGTGTGTCTGACAAAGCAAGAAGTTTGTGGAGAGATATATAATGTTTATAATGGCGGTGGTTGGCACGAAGGAGGCGTAATCAGGGGATAAGGTGGCACGGCAGTTAGCACTCTCTCTCTCTCACACACTCTCTCACACTCTCTCTCTCACACTCTCTCTCTCACACACATTCTCTCACACTCTCTCTCTCACACACTCTCTCACACTCTCTCTCTCACACACATTCTCTCACACTCTCCCGCACTCTCTCTCTCACACTCTCTCTCTCACACACTATCTCACACTCTCCCGCACTCTCTCTCACACACACTCTCTCACACTCTCTCTCTCACACACACTCTCTCACACTCTCTCTCTCACACACACTCTCTCACACACTATCTCACACTCTCCCGCACTCTCTCTCACACACACTCTCTCACACTCTCTCTCTCACACACACTCTCTCACACACTCTCTCTCACACACTCTCTCTCACACACTCTCTCTCACACACACTCTCTCACACTCTCTCTCACACTCTCTCACACTCTCTCTCTCACATACACTCTCTCACACTCTCTCTCTCACACACACTCTCTCACACTCTCTCTCTCACACTCTCTCTCACACACTCTCTCTCACACACACTCTCTCACACTCTCTCTCTCACACTCTCTCACACTCTCTCTCTCACACACACTCTCTCACACTCTCTCTCTCACACTCTCTCTCACACACATTCTCTCACACACTCTCTCACACTCTCTCTCTCACACATTCTCTCACACTCTCCCGCACTCTCTCTCTCACACACTCTCTCACACTCTCTCTCTCTCACACATTCTCTCACACTCTCCCGCACTCTCTCTCTCACACACTCTCTCTCACACTCTCTCACACACTCTCTCACTCTCTCTCACACACACTCCCACACTCTCTCTCTCACAATCTCTCTCCCCCACTCTCTCTTACACACTCTCTCACACTCTCTCTCTCTCACACTCTCTCCCCCACTCTCTCTTACACACTCTCACACACTCTCTCTCGCACATACTCTCTCACACTCTCTCTCTCGCACACACTCTCTCACCCTCTCTCTCACACTCTCTCACTCTCTCTCGCACACACTCTCGCACACACTCTCTCACACACTCTCTCACACACTCTCTCACACTCTCTCTCACACACTCTCTCACACTCTCTCTCACACACTCTCTCACACTCACTCTCACACACTCTCTCACACACTCTCACACACACTCTCTCACACACTCTCACACTCTCTCTCGCACACACTCTTGCACACACTCTCGCACACACTCTCACACACTCTCTCACACTCTCTCACACTCTCACACACTCTCACACACTCTCTCACACTCTCTCTTGCACACACTCTCTCACAATCTCTCTCACACTTTCTCCCCCACTCTCTCTTACACACTCTTACACACTCTCTCTCGCACATACTCTCTCACACTCTCTCTCTCGCACACACTCTCTCACACTCTCTCACACACTCTCTCACACACTCTATCACACACTCTCTCACACACTCTCACACACTCTCTCGCACACACTCTCTCTCGCACACACTCTCTCACAATCTCTCTCTCACACTCTCTCCCCCACTCTCTCTTACACACTCTCACACACTCTCTCTCGCACATACTCTCTCACACTCTCTCTCGCACACACTCTCTCACTCTCTCTCGCACACACTCTCTCACACTCTCTCACACTCTCTCACACAATCTCTCTCACACACTCTCTCACACACTCTCTCACACACTCTCTCACACTCTCACACACTCTCACACACTCTCACACACTCTCACACTCACTCTCACACACTCTCACACACACTCTCACACACTCTCACTTTCTCTCGCACACACTCTCGCACACACTCTCGCATACACTCTCTCACACTCTCACACACTCTCTCACACTCTCACACACTCTCGCACACTCTCTCTCACACTCTCTCTCACACACACTCCCACACTCTCTCTGGTACACACTCTCTCTCACACACTCTCTCACACTCTCTCTCTCACACACACTCTCTCACACACTCTCTCTCACACACTCTCTCTCTCTCACACACTCTCTCTCACACACTCTCTCTCACACACACTCTCTCACACTCTCTCTCACACTCTCTCACACTCTCTCTCTCACATACACTCTCTCACACTCTCTCTCTCACACACACTCTCTCACACTCTCTCTCTCACACTCTCTCTCACACACTCTCTCTCACACACACTCTCTCACACTCTCTCTCTCACACACACTCTCTCACACTCTCTCTCTCACACTCTCTCTCACACACATTCTCTCACACACTCTCTCACACTCTCTCTCTCACACATTCTCTCACACTCTCCCGCACTCTCTCTCTCACACACTCTCTCACACTCTCTCTCTCTCACACATTCTCTCACACTCTCCCGCACTCTCTCTCTCACACACTCTCTCTCACACTCTCTCACACACTCTCTCACTCTCTCTCACACACACTCCCACACTCTCTCTCTCACAATCTCTCTCACACACTCTCTCCCCCACTCTCTCTTACACACTCTCTCACACTCTCTCTCTCTCACACTCTCTCCCCCACTCTCTCTTACACACTCTCACACACTCTCTCTCGCACATACTCTCTCACACTCTCTCTCTCGCACACACTCTCTCACCCTCTCTCTCGCACTCTCTCACTCTCTCTCGCACACACTATCACATACACTCTCTCACACACTCTCTCACACACTCTCTCACACTCTCTCTCACACTCTCTCTCACACACTCTCTCACACTCTCTCTCACACACTCTCACACTCTCTCTCACACTCTCTCTCACACTCTCTCTCACACTCACTCTCACACACTCTCTTACACACTCTCTCACACACTCTCACACACACTCTCTCACACACTCTCACACTCTCTCTCGCACACACTCTCGCACACACTCTCGCACACACTCACACACTCTCTCACACTCTCTCACACTCTCACACACTCTCACACACTCTCTCACACTCTCTCACACTCTCTCTTGCACACACTCTCTCACAATCTCTCTCACACTTTCTCCCCCACTCTCTCTTACACACTCTTACACACTCTCTCTCGCACATACTCTCTCACACTCTCTCTCTCGCACACACTCTCTCACACTCTCTCACACACTCTCTCACACACTCTATCACACACTCTCTCACACACTCTCACACACTCTCTCGCACACACTCTCTCTCGCACACACTCTCTCACAATCTCTCTCTCACACTCTCTCCCCCACTCTCTTTTACACACTCTCACACACTCTCTCTCGCACATACTCTCTCACACTCTCTCTTGCACACACTCTCTCACTCTCTCTCGCACACACTCTCTCACACTCTCTCACACACTCTCTCTCACACACTCTCTCACACACTCTCTCACACACTCTCTCACACTCTCACACACTCTCACACACTCTCACACACTCTCACACTCACTCTCACACACTCTCACACACACTCTCACTTTCTCTCGCACACACTCTCGCACACACTCTCGCACACACTCTCTCACACTCTCACACGCTCTCTCACACTCTCACACACTCTCTCACACTCTCTCTCACACTCTCTCTCACACACACTCCCACACTCTCTCTGGTACACACTCTCTCTCACACACTCTCACACTCTCTCGCATACACTCTCTCACACTCTCTCACACACTCTCTCTCACACTCTCTCTCACACTCTCTCTCACACACTCTCTCACACACTCTCTCACACTCTCTCTCACACTCTCTCTCACACTCTCTCTCACACTCTCTCTCACACTCACTCTCACACACTCTCTCACACACTCTCACACACTCTCTCACACACTCTCTCACACACTCTCTCACACACTCTCACACTCTCTCTCGCACACACTCTCACACTCTCACACACTCTCACACACTCTGTCACACTCTCTCTCACACTCTCTCTCACACTCTCTCACACTCTCTCACACTCTCACACACTCTCACACACTCTCTCACACTCTCTCACACTCTCTCACACTCTCTCTTGCACACACTCTCTCACAATCTCTCTCACACTTTCTCCCCCACTCTCTCTTACACACTCTTACACACTCTCTCTCGCACATACTCTCTCACACTCTCTCTCTCGCACACACTCTCTCACACTCTCTCACACACTCTCTCACACACTCTATCACACACTCTCTCACAGACTCTCACACACTCTCTCGCACACACTCTCTCTCGCACACACTCTCTCACAATCTCTCTCTCACACTCTCTCCCCCACTCTCTTTTACACACTCTCACACACTCTCTCTCGCACATACTCTCTCACACTCTCTCTCGCACACACTCTCTCACTCTCTCTCGCACACACTCTCTCACACTCTCTCACACACTCTCTCTCACACACTCTCTCACACACTCTCTCACACACTCTCTCACACTCTCACACACTCTCACACACTCTCACACACTCTCACACTCACTCTCACACACTCTCACACACACTCTCACTTTCTCTCGCACACACTCTCGCACACACTCTCGCACACACTCTCTCACACTCTCACACACTCTCTCACACTCTCACACACTCTCTCACACTCTCTCTCACACTCTCTCTCACACACACTCCCACACTCTCTCTGGTACACACTCTCTCTCACACACTCTCACACTCTCTCGCATACACTCTCTCACACTCTCTCACACACTCTCTCTCACACTCTCTCTCACACTCTCTCTCACACACTCTCTCACACACTCTCTCACACTCTCTCTCACACTCTCTCTCACACTCTCTCTCACACTCTCTCTCACACTCTCTCTCACACTCACTCTCTCACACACTCTCACACACTCTCTCACACACTCTCTCACACACTCTCTCACACACTCTCACACTCTCTCTCGCACACACTCTCACACTCTCACACACTCTCACACACTCTGTCACACTCTCTCTCACACTCTCTCACACTCTCTCACACTCTCTCTTGCACACACTCTCTCACAATCTCTCTCACACTTTCTCCCCCACTCTCTCTTACACACTCTTACACACTCTCTCTCGCACATACTCTCTCACACTCTCTCTCTCGCACACACTCTCTCACACTCTCTCACACACTCTCTCACACACTCTCTCACACACTCTCACACACTCTCTCGCACACACTCTCTCTCGCACACACTCTCTCACACTCTCTCTCTCACACTCTCTCCCCCACTCTCTCTTACACACTCTCACACACTCTCTCTCGCACATACTCTCTCACACTCTCTCTCTCGCACACACTCTCTCACTCTCTCTCGCACACACTCTCTCACACTCTCTCACACTCTCTCACACACTCTCTCTCACACACTCTCTCACACACTCTAACACACTCTCACACACTCTCACACACACTCTCACACACTCTCACTTTCTCTCGCACACACTCTCGCACACACTCTCGTACACACTCTCTCACACTCTCACACACTCTCTCACACTCTCACACACTCTCTCACACTCTCTCTCACACTCTCTCTCACACACTCTCTCACACACTCTCACACACTCTCACACACTCTCTCACACTCTCTCTCACACTCTCTCTCACACACTCTCTCACACACTCTCTCACACTCTCACACACTCTCACACACTCTCACACTCACTCTCACACACTCTCACACACTCTCACACACTCTCACACTCTCTCTCGCACACACTCTCGCCCACACTCTCGCACACACACTCTCTCACACTCTCACACACTCTCTCACACTCTCACACACTCTCACATTCTCTCACACACTCCCACACTCTCTCTCGCACACACTCTCTCTCACACTCTCTCACACTCTCTCGCACACACTGTCTCACAATCCCTCTCTCACACTCTCTCCCCCACTCTCTCTTACACCCTCTTACACACTCTCTCTCGCACATACTTTCTCACACTCTCTCTCTCGCACACACTCACTCACACTCACTCTCACACTCTTTCACTCTCTCTCACACTCTCACATTCTCACACACTCTCTCTCTTTCTCTCTCTCACACACTCGCTCACACACTTTCTCACACTCTCTCACACTCTCTCTCACACACTTTCTCACACTCTCTCACACTCTCTCTCAAACTCTCTCTCACACTCTCTCTCACACTCTCTCACACACACTCTCTCTCTCACACTCTCTCGCACACACTCGCTCACACACTTTCTCACACTCTCTCACACTCTCTCTCACACACTTTCTCACACTCTCTCACACTCTCTCTCAAACTCTCTCTCAAACTCTCTCTCACACTCTCTCTCAAACTCTCTCTCAAACTCTCTCTCAAACTCTCTCTCACACTCTCTCTCACACACTCTCTCCCCCTCAAATATGCTCTCTCTTGCTGCAGTACATCAGGTGGAGGAACTAACTCCAGACGGGTTTCGGGCTTCTAGACAGTGTGGTTCCATCGCTAGTGGAGACGCAGTCACAGAGCCAGGGACTACCTGAGGAGGTGTCAGCGACCATCCAGCGCCTGCAGGTACAGGTGGAGGAGTCCAACCACCTACAGGGTCAGGGGGCGGTGCCGGCCATGCGTGCCCCCCAGACCAATACTGCATGGGTGGCATCCGCAGTGGAAGCCTTGGGAGCGAAGGTATCAGACATGGGTCAAGGTGCCCAAGGCTTGGGGCATTCTCATAGAATTTACAGTGCAGAAGGAGGCCATTCGGCCCATCGAGTTTGCACCGGTGCTCGGAAAGAGCACCCGACCGCAAGGTCAACACCTCCACCCTATCCCCATAACCCAGTAACCCCACCCAACACTAAGGGCAATTTTGGACACAAAGGGCAATTTATCATGGCCAATCCACCTAACCTGCACATCTTTGGACTGTGGGAGGAAACCGGAGCACCCGGAGGAAACCCACGCACACACGGGGAGGATGTGCAGACTCCGCACAGACAGTGACCCAAGCCGGGAATCGAACCTGGGACCCTGGAGCTGTGAAGCAATTGTGCTGTCCACAATGCTGCCGTGCTGCCCTATTATGTGTGGGTGGTGGCTGAGGCTCAGGACAGGGCGGCCCTGTCACAGGCAGCCATGTGCCAGGGCCACATGGACATTGCATCGGGGCTCCAGAGCGTGGCCCAGTCACAAAGGGCCATGGCTGCGGGCGTCGGCGGCATTGCCCAGGCTTGGCTGACCTGAGCCAGGTACAGAGGGAGGTGGCACAGTCACTGGGTGATGTAGCACCCACCCAGGGAGAGGTGGTGCAGCCGCTGTCTGACGTGGCACATGTCCAGAAGATGGTGGCACAGTCACTGGGTGATGCGGCGCAGTCCCAGAGGGGGGTGGTCCACTCCCTGTGCTCCATGGCCACGAGCGTGTGCATCCCGGTTGAGACCAGAGCGGGCCTCCAGGACTGGCAGCGGCAGGTGGCTGGGGAGCCTCAGGGGCTGGCTCCGCTCACACCACCAGTGCCACGGAGCAGCCGGGGGTCCATCAGGCAACCCGAGAGAGAAGGAGGTGCTGGGGCCCACGCCGGTGACTCCCCGCAGGGAAGGTGCTGGAACATCACAGTGCCTCCGAATTCCCCCCTTCTGTCCCTGGTGCATCTGACGGGCAGTGGGCAGAACAGGGTGGCAACACGCCGCCTGGGACACCCGAGCAACAGCCGGGCCCATCCGGACCCAGTCGCCCCAGAAGGCCCTATCCGAGGGGACCCAGGTGGCAGGGCAGGAATCCCAGCAGGCCACCTCCACTCCTGATGTACCGTCTGGGGATCCACGTAGCGTTACAGCCGTAAGGCCAGAAAGGTAGACACCGGTTAAGTTGGCACCGGTGCAGGGCACAGTTTAGCGTTCGGGGCCAGGGCACGAACCTGGACATAAATGTTCACCATTTCAGAATAAACACCTGCTCACAATGTTTCAACCTGCCTCGGTGCACTGCCAGACGGTGAGGACTGGGCGCAGAGGGGGCGCTGGGGATGGGGGGTGGGGGAGGTGCCCCATCTGCCATGGTGGGATTTGATGTTGTGTCCCCAGAACATTATCCTGGGTTCCTGGATTATGAATACAGTGACAATACCACTATCCCACTCCCACCAACCCTGACCCTACACATAGAACCTTTCACATTCCCACCTGCCACTATACCGCTGGTAAACATAAGAACATAAGAACTAGGAGCAGGAGTAGACCATCTGGCCCCTCGAGCCTGCTCCGCCATTCAATGAGATCATGGCTGATCTTTTGTGGACTCAGCTCCACTTTCCGGCCCGGACACCATAACCCTTAATCCCTTTATTCTTCAAAAAACTATCTATCTTTATCTTAAAAACATTTAATGAAGGAGCCTCGACTGCTTCACTGGGCAGGGAATTCCATAGATTCACAACCCTTTGGGTGAAGAACTTCCTCCTAAACTCGTCTAAATCTACTTCCCCTTATTTTGAGGCTATGCCCCCTAGTTCTGCTTTCACCCGCCAGTGGAAACAACCTGCCCACATCTATCCTATCTGTTCCCTTCATAATTTTATATGTTTCGCTAAGATCCCCCCTCATCCTTCTAAATTCCAACGAGTACAGTCCCAGTCTACTCAACCTCTCCTCATAATCCAACCCCTTCAGCTCTGGGATTAACCTAGTGAATCTCCTCTGCACACCCTCCAGTGCCAGTACGTCCTTTCTCAGGTAAGGAGACCAAAACTGAACACAATACTCCAGGTGTGGCCTCACTAACACCTTATTCAATTGCAGCGTAACCTCCCTAGTCTTAAACTCCATCCCTCTAGCAATGAAGGACAAAATTCCATTTGCCTTCTTAATCACCTGTTGCACCTGTAAACCAACTTTCTGCGACTCATGCACTAGCACACCCAGGTCTCTCTGCACAGCAGCATGTTTTAATATTTTATCATTTAAATAATAATCCCTTTTGCTGTTATTCCTACCAAAATGGATAACCTCACATTTGTCAACGTTGTATTCCATTTCCCGTTAAGTGTAAAATGGAAGCAAAATGCTGCAGATACTGGAAATCTGAAATCGAAACGAAGCTCAGCGTCTGTGAAGACATGAGCGAAGTTAATCTGAGTTAACATTAACGAAGAATCGTGTTGGACTTGAAACGTTAACTCCGTTTCCCCCTCCACAGGTGTTGCCAGACCTGCTGAGTTTATATCCCGCATTTTCTGCTTTTATTTCAGGTTCCAGCATCCGCAGTATTTTGCCTTTCCAGGCGCCTGGTTGGGAAGCAGCAGTATTTCTTGCTCGGGGTATGAAGTCAGCTGCCAACATTTGACGAGATATCAGATTAAAGGTCAGGCTAAAGCGGAGGGACCCTGACTCATTGTTCTGCCAGCCTCCAGCCATCAGAATTGCTCTTTGAAGGTCAACACTGAAACACCAGCCCGCGTTCCTCTTCCGATCATTCACTCGGAGGAGCGCCTGACTTGCGTTGATCCCTGGAGGTGGTTTCGCTTCTCAGATTTTGCCGATGCAAAGCTCCGATATTTGTATGAACCTTTAAAAACAGCTTGAGGGCAGAGATTCGGAGCTATTCACTCGGCACCCTGTCAGGATCCTAAGAATATCACAACATAAGAAACAGGAGTAGTTGTTGGATGTTTGGCCCCTTGAACTTGCTCTGTTATTCCATACGGTCAAGGACAATTTTCTACCTTCACTCCACTTCCCTGTGCTACCTCCTTCATCCCCTGAAGGTCCAAAAATCTATTGATCTCAGTGTTGAATACACTCAGCGACTGAGTATCCCACTCTGCGGGGTAGTGAGTTCCAAAGATCCACAACCCTCCACGTGAAGAGGTTTCTCCTCACCTCAGTCCTGAAGGATTTGGCCCTTATCCTGAGTCTGTGACCCCCTCCCGCGTTCTCGATCTCCCAGCCAGAGAGCAACACAATATCCTGTCTGATTTATAACTCAAAAAGAGTTGAAGGAAAGGACAGGTCTGCATGCGAACCTCTGGAGGTGGCAAGACAAGAAGAGAAATGTGTTCATCGTTAGAATCATAGTAAGCCTACAGCACACCAGGAGGCCATTTGGCCCATAGCACCTGTGCTGGCCCTCTTCAAGAACAATTTAGCAATTCCCACTCACCTATCCTTGGCCCCACAAACCTGCAATGTTTTCTCTTCGGGTGCGTACACAATTTCTTTCCGGAAGCCACGCTTCCAGGCATTCCAGACCCTCATCCCTCGCTGGCGGTAAAGGTGCCAAAGAAGGCAAATGGTATGTTGACCGACCAAAAGAGAAGATGCTGGAAAATCTCAGCAGGTCTGGCAGCATCTGTGGGGAGAGAAAAGAGTTAATGTTTCGAGTCCCGATGACCCTTTGTCAAAGCTAAACAACATAGAAAGTGGGAGATATTTATACTGTGGGGTGAGGGGACGAAAGATGAGTCATAGCCACAGAAACCAAGGGAACAGAGTGCCAGTGTCAGTCCCCAGAGAGAACAAAAGGTGTGAAAGGCCAAACAGCAGAGAAACTAAAATCAGAGGGTAAACTGTGACAGATGTAGGGGGGAAGGGAGAAGCAAAGAGGAGAAAAGGTAAGGAGAGGGGGGGATAAGATAAGGGGGGAAATATATATATTAAGAAAGGCAAGAAATAAATAAAAGGTAGACAGTTAAAATGAAATGGGATGAAAACAAATGGGTCGAGGTGGGGTAGAGCTAATCATCTGAAGTTGTTGAATTTGATGTTGAGACCGGAAGGCTGTGGCGTGCCTGACCGGAAGATGGGCAGCGGGATTCTCCCTTCTGGGGGACTAAGTTCCCACGCTGGCGGGAGAACCGGCGCCAACCACTCCGGCGTCAACAACCCCGAAGGTCCGGAATTTCGGGGGCTAGGTGGTCGGCGGAGGGGTTGCCGCCGCTCCAGCCGGTGCCAAAGGGACTGCGCGAGTTTGCGCATGTGTCGAAGGGCCGGCGTGATCTCGTGCATGCGCAGAACCGTCGACGTCTTTTGGCGCATGCGCGGGGGGTTCTCTTCTCCACGCCGGCCCCTGTAGGGTTCCGCCATGGCCGGCGCGGAGAAGAGGGCCCCCCCGCGGAAGAAGTACCCCCATGGCACAGGCCCGCCCGCAGGTCGGTGGGCCTCGATCGCGGGCCAGGCCACTGTGGGGGCGCCCCCCCCGCCCCCCGGGGTCGGATCCCCCCGCGCACCCCCAAGGACCGCCCCCGCTGACTTACCTGCCAGGTCCCGCCGTGTGGGACCATGTCTAACCCACGCCGGCAGGACTGGCCAGAAACAGACGGCCGCTCGGCCCATCGGGGCCGGAGAATTGCCGGGGGGGGGGGGGGGGGGCTGCCAACAGCCCCCGACCGACGTGGCGTGAATCCCGCCCCTGCCCGAAAAACAGTGCCGGAGAATACGGCAGCCGACGTCAGGGCGGGATTCACGCCGCCCCCCCCGGGGATTCTCCGACCCGGGCGGGGGGGGGGGTCGGAGAATCCCGCCCGAGATGCTGTTCCTCCAGTTTGGGTTGAGCTTCACTGGAACATTGCAGCAGGCCAAGGACAGACATGTGGGCATGGGAGCAGGGTCTTGTGTTAAAATGGCAGCAACGGGAAGGTCAGGGTCCTGAATGCGCACAGACCGAAGGTGCTCAGCAAAGCGATCACCCAGTCTGCGTTTGGTCTCCAAATTGGATTGGATTGGATTGGATTTGTTTATTGTCACGTGTACCGAGGTACAGTGAAAAGTATTTTTCTGCGAGCCGCTCAACAGATCATTAAGTACATGGGAAGAAAAGGGAATAAAAGAAAATACATAATAGGGCAACACAACATATACAATGTAACTACATAAGCACTGGCATCGGATGAAGCATACAGGGTGTAGTGTTAATGAAGTCAGTCCATAAGAGGGTCATTTAGGAGTCTGGTGACAGTGGGGAAGAAGCTGTTTTTGAGTCTTTCGTGCGTGTTCTCAGACTTCTGTATCTCCTGCCCGATGGAAGAAGTTGGAAGAGTGAGTAAGCCGGGTGGGAGGGATCTTTGATTATGCTGCCCGCTTTCCCCAGGCAGCGGGAGGTGTAGATGGAGTCAATGGATGGGAGGCAGGTTTGTGTGGTGGACTGGGCGGTGTTCACGACTCTCTGATGTTTCTTGCGGTCCTGGGCCGAGCTTTTGCCATACCAGGCTGTGATGCAGCCTGATAGGATGCTTTCTATGGTGCATCTGTAAAAGTTGGTAAGAGTCAATGTGGACATGCCGAATTTCCTTAGTTTCCTGAGGAAGTATAGAAGTATAGGCGCTGTTGTGCTTTCTTGGTGGTAGTGTCGACGTGGGTGGACCAGGACAGATTTTTGGAGATGTGCACCCCTAGGAATTTGAAACTGCTAACCATCTCCACCTCGGCCCCGTTGATGCTGACAGGGGTGTGCACAGTACTTTGCTTCCTGAAGTCAATGACCAGCTCTTTAGTTTTGCTGGCATTGAGGGACAGATTGTTGTCGCTGCACCACTCCACTAGGTTCTCTATCTCCCTCCTGTATTCGGACTCATCGTTATTCGAGATCCGGCCCACTATGGTCGTATCGTCAGCAAACTTGTAGATGGAGTTGGAACCAAGTTTTGCCACGCAGTCGTGTGTGTACAGGGAGTAGAGTAGGGGGCTAAGTACGCAGCCTTGCGGGGCGCCGGTGTTGAGGACTATTGTGGAGGAGGTGTTGTTGTTCATTCTTACTGATTGTGGTCTGTTGGTCAGAAAATCGAGGATCCAGTTGCAGAGTGGGGAGCCAAGTCCTAGGTTTTGGAGCTTTGATACGAGCTTGGCTGGGATTATGGTGTTGAAGGCAGAGCTGTAGTCAATAAATAGGAGTCTAATGTAGGAGTCCTTGTTTTCGAGATGCTCTAGGGATGAGTGTAGGGCCAGGGAAATGGTGTCTGATGTGGACCGGTTGCAGCGGTATGCGAATTGCAGTGGATCAAGGCGTTCTGGGAGTATGGAGGTGATGCGCTTCATGATCAACCTCTCGAAGCACTTCATTATGACTGAAGTCAGGGCCACTGGTCGGTAGTCATTGAGGCACGTTGCCTGGTTCTTTGATGGTGGTCTTCTTGAAGCAGGTGGGGACCTCGGAGTGGAGTAGGGACAGGTTAAAGATGTCAGTGAATACCTCTGCCAGCTGGTCTGCGCAGGCTCTGAGTGCGCGACCAGGGATCCCGTCTGGGCCCGTCGCCTTCCGAGGGTTCACTTTCAGGAAGGCCAATCTGACTTCGGAAGCTGTGATGGTGGGTATGGGTGAATTATGGGCTGCTGGGGCACTCGCCAGCGGATTGTTGGTTATCTGCTCGAACCGAGCATAGAATGCATTGAGTTCATCGGGGAGGGGTGCGCTGCTGCCAGAGATACTGTTTGGCTTCGCTTTGTAGCCCGTTATGTTGTTTAGTCCTTGCCACAACCGCCGAGAGTCTGTCTGTGACTCTAGCTTGGTTTGATATTCTCTCTTGGCATTCCGGATGGCTTTGCGGAGGTCGTACCTGGATTTCTTGTATAGGTCAGGGTCGTCTGACTTGAACGCCTCAGGTCTGTCCTGCAGTAGGGAGTCAATCTCGCGATTGAGCCAGGGTTTCCGGTTGGGGAACGCACGTACTGCTTTCTTTGGCACGCAGTCGTCCACACATTTGCTGATGAAGTCTGTGACGGTGGTGGCATACTTATTTAAGTTGGTCGCTGAGTTCTTAAATATGGACCAGTCCACTGTCTTTAAGCAGTCACATAAGAGCTCTTCTGTCTCCTCGGACCAGCACTGCACAATCTTCTTCGCTGGATTCTCCCGCTTGAGTTTCTGCTTGTATGCCGGGAGAAGGAGCACCGTCTTATGGTCTGATTTCCCAAAGTGCGGTCGGGGGATGGAACGGTAGGCGCCCTTGATTTTTGAGTAGCAGTGGTCAAGAGTGTTGTCGTGATATAGAGGAGACCACATTGGGAGCAGCGAATGCAGTTGACCAAATTGAAAGAGGTGCAAGTGAAACGCTGCTTAACCTGGAATGAGTGTTTTGGGCCTGGGATTAGACTAGTTAGGTGAGTGTTTTTGACTGGCGCAGGCTTGATGGGCAGAAGATGTGCTGTATGACATTCTGACTCTGAAATAATCTCGGGGTTTGACAGGGTTATTGAAGGGAAGCTGTTTCCAGTGTGTAGGAATGGGATTGGTAATCCCTGCCTCATGCTGGTCAATTGGAGGGTGAGGGTGTGTCCTGGGTAGAGAGATGGCAACAAGCCTGTCAGCATCTCAATGTGTGATCCCAATAAAGGTGAAGTTATTTACACCTACTCCTGCTTGAAGCTGTCACAGAGCGTGGCAGGAAATCAGTATCGAGAGGATCCAGGATTCGCCTGAAGAACCAGGAGTAAAATGTTCAGGTATTCTTCGGCAGCAAGTTGTTCTGATCAGTAAGGTGCCATCGGAAAGGGCAGTGGTCTATGATCAGTCGCTGACCTCAGGCAGGACAGACGTTGTCAGTGTCACAATTAAACTCAACTTGTTTGGGCTGTGAATGCTGAGTGTAACCAGTGACCCGACTCTGAATCAACTGGAATGTGACATCAGGTTGGGAAAGGGGTGGGTCCCTTCTCATTGGTTCAATAACTCCTGACACTTTGTCAGACCTCGGGAACGAAGGAGGCCTGCTCAACAGGGAGAACTGTGGAATCCCACTTGTTCGGATCCCAGTCGGTGATATAACTGGACGAAAAGGAACCTGGCTCAAAAGTCTGTAACTATTACTTTTTTTCAAATAAAATGTGGAGGAACAGAGCCATCGGACTGATAATTAATATAAACAGCAAGGAAAAATCATTGATTAAACATGAAAAATTGGAATAAGATAAATAATCCTTACTTCCCCCTTAGCTGCACAAATGTGCACAATCTCACACAGATTCACACACCTGCTCACACACACACGCATACACAAAGACACGCACACACACAGACCCACACACATACACACAGGCACACAGAATATAATACACACACGAACACACACACACACATTTGAATACACATGCACAGGCACATACGCACAAACCCATACACACGCGTGCACTCGTACACAGACACACCGGGCACACGTACACACACGTATACAGACACACACACACATATACAGACCCACACACACGTGTGCACTCGTACACAGACACACACACACACATATACAGACACACACACACTCATGCAAACACACACACTCGAACACATGCGCAGACACACACACACACAGACACACACCCACTCATACACACACTGTACACACACACAGCACATGCACACAGATACACATACACACTGAGGCACACACCTGCTCACACAAACACACTCACAAATACACACACATGCATGCATACATTTACACAAACACACTCACTGTCACACACACGGACGGACACACACACACGCATAGACACACACAAACACTCTGATGAATGTAAGAAACTGTCATTTTTCTTTTGCATTAGTGTTATTAAAACCTGGGTTAAGATGCATACCGACAGTATGACTGCTAAAGCGGTGATTAAGGTGTCATAGATGTGAGGTAATCATTGATTTGCCAGTGAAGTGTTTTGCTAATAGATCTTGAGAACCATTTACTTGTTCACAGATAGCTAGCTTATGGAATATTGTTTAAGTTTGAAGGAGCCTGGGGTGTAGATCATTTACGGGGGTAGTGTGTTTGCTCCTGGCTAAACAGGCGACGAGACATCTTATAAGAAGAGACAAAAGAATGCTTTATTCTTTGGTATGTAGATGATGTAGTTAACGGGAAGGGCCAAGTCTGTCTGAAGAGCCAGTCGGACATAGAACTCTAATCTGGTCAGAGGTGCTTCAGTTTGGTCCTGAAAAGTTCCCTCTCAAATGATTCTGCACAGAGAAAAGCAAGTAAAACCCAGATAATTAACTTTACTCATGAGTGGAACTTAATATATATTAGGTTGCTTAATTGGAATATAGTGGCAGGTTTAGGAAGTATGTTACGGTTTCTTCTTTTACTTAAGGGCTGTTGTAACTGTTACCTGTGAAGCTATTTCATTGTTGCTAATGTGATTCATCCTGTGTTTAAATTAAAGTTTGTTCCAAGGGCTCACAGGAATTTAATCACCAGTTGCAAATCCTCCATTACCAGATTTTGATACTTTTCACTCCACAGCTGATTTTGGGTTTGGTCCATTGGGATTGTGTACAATGGGGGTGAGTGGGAAGGGGTTGGGTACAATGGGATTGTGTACGATGGGAGCGAATGGGAAGGGGTTTGATCCATTGGGATTGTGTACGATGAGAGTGAATGGGAAGGGGTTTGATCCATTGGGATTGTATAATGGGAGTGAATGGGAAGGGGTTTGGTCCATTGGGATTGTATAATGGGAGTGAATGGGAAGGGGTTTGATCCATTGGGATTGTATAATGGGAGTGAATGGGAAGGGGTTTGATCCATTGGGATTGTGTACAATGGGAGTGAATGGGAAGGGGTTGGGTCCATTGGGATTGTATAATGGGAGTGAATGGGAAGGGGTTTAATCCATTGTGATTGTATAATGGGAGTGAATGGGAAGGGGTTTGATCCATTGGGATTGTGTACAATGGGAGTGAATGGGAAGGGGTTGGGTCCATTGGGATTGTATAATGGGAATGAATGGGAAGGGGTTTGATCCATTGGGATTGTATAATGGGAGTGAATGGGAAGGGGTTTGATCCATTGGGATTGTATAATGGGAGTGAATGGGAAGGGGTTTGATCCATTAGGATTGTGTACAATGGGAGTGAATGGGAAGGGGTTTGATCCATTGGGATTGTGTACAATGGGAGTGAATGGGAAGGGGTTTGATCCATTGGGATTGTATAATGGGAGTGAATGGGAAGGGGTTTGATCCATTGGGATTGTATAATGGGAGTGAATGGGAAGGGGTTTGATCCATTGGGATTGTGTATAATGGGAGTGAATGGGAAGGGATGTGGTCCAGGTTCTCCACATACACAATCACAAAAGATCCAAATGCTAATTTGTTGGTAAGCCGGGCAATTCACTGGCCCTGGGTAAGGTACAGTCACCGACATCGGCATTGGTAAAGGCATAGGCGTCAATACAGGCAGTAACACTGGTGTAGGTACTGGCACTGGCATCGATGCAATCACAAGGGGGTGAATGGATTCAATTTGTACTTCTGTTTTTGGTCTGATAACAGTTGGTTTAATTTTGTAACGGATTGTCTGTAAAGAGCTTTGCGGTGTTTTGGAGGTGCTAACGAAATCCTGCCTTCCCTTCAACCAAGATCATAGATTCATCGGCACTGAGCACAGTTTCTGAGTGAGCAGGTGTTAGAGGCACATCCATTGTGATGCAGCTTAATACATTGTCCCTTCATTCATCGCCATAATTATCTGTTCAGCAACACAGATCAAAAGTCGAAGGAGGAATTGAATTAAAACCCCAATCTTTTTTCGGCTGAATTAATTCATGCCTTCAGGTTGCGCTGAGCATCGAGAGTCAGCGTTCAATCGCTGATGGTGATTGGCTGAGTTTGAGTCTGTGCTACGCGAAGAGCTCGCTCCAGTAAAAATTTTAAATGTTCAAATACCCTTCCAACCCACACCAAACACACTTTGAATGTGTTAAGAACTGACGCGCTGCAGTCACAGCGGCTGGAGCGGTCTCAGTCCCGGGTTAGCTCTGAACAATTTCACACGCAAGCAGGGTTTTCAGCCCCAATCCTCCTGCTAACTTTGGAACTGAAACGATATCCAAACCCCATTCCCCGTCTTTTTGCTTGTTGTCATGTGAGGGTACCTTTAAGAAATGGGTGTTTATAAATGGGTGTATATATAAATATCTGGAGTGAGAGTACCTTTAAGAAATGGGTGTTTATTACTGCAGTGATGTCAGAGAGTGGGTGGAGCTGGGCTGTCTGTCAGCTTTTTACTTTCGCTTTAGGCTTTTTGCTGCAGGGTGGGTTTGGTTTCATTTTAGTTTTGGAGAAGCTGCAATCACAGCAGGATGTGTGAGAATCTCTGCAAGCTTATGAGTGTTCATTTGCTGATTTCAACGTGGTAACTGTTCTCAGTAGAGAAGTTAAACCTGAGGTGCTTCTGTTAAAGGTTTTGTTTTTAAGTCTTATGGATGTTAAAAGGCAAGTTTAAAGGATTACTTAGTGTTGTATTCTTTGGGGGTTGTATTTGAATTGAAGGTTGCTAAGATGTTCACTGTATGGTTTAAAAAGGTTAACTTGAGCTCATAGAATAAACATTGTTTTGCTTTAAAAAATACTTTTCCATTTCTGCTGTACCACACCTGTAGAGTGGGCCGTGTGCTCCCCAAACCACAATCTATTAAAGGTTGTGGGTCAGGTGAACTCCATGATACACTTTGGGGTTCACTAAATCCTGGCCCATATAATGAGACACGGGGAATTCAAACCGATAAAAATAAGAAAAAAGTTTTATTGACAACCAATATATATACATTTCCCGGTAACTCCTACTGGGTTCCTCCCTGGTTAGTACCTTACTGGCCGACTTTATGTACTCTAGGTAATTGAAATACTCACCCCTAGCGGGGGGAGCTCATACTCTGCAAGGAGCAAGGGGAAGACAAGTAGGTCCCATGTAGGATATTACACCCACCCAACCTGCGCACCTTTGGACATCTTTATAATAATTCTCCTTTATCGAACAGTATCAAATTCACCTCTGAATGATACTCCAGTCTCTGCCTCAATAATCGCTGAAAACACTAGAAGGAAGATAGGAGGAGGCCATTCAACCCCTTGAGGTGGCTATGACAATCACTTAAGACTTATGCTTCACTGCGCCAGGGTCCCAGGTTCGATTCCCGGCTTGGGTCACTGTCTGTGCGGAGTCTGCACGTTCTCCCCATGTCTACGTGGATTTCCTCCGGGTGCTCCGGTTTCTTCCCATAAGTCCCGAAAGACGTGCTGCTGGGTAATTTGGACATTCTGAATCCTCCCCGTGTACTGGAACAGGCGCCGGAATATGGCAACTAGGGGCTTTTCACAGTAACTTCATTGCAGTGTTAATGGAAGCCTACTTATGACACTAATAAAGATTATTATCATTATGTCTGACCTCCCTCTACCTGCCCGGTCCCATAATCCCTGCTATGCCTTGCCTCACAAAAACAATTTTGGAATTTCCAATTCAGCCCCCAGCTGGATTGGAGTTTAAGGGGAGGTTATGCGTTAGACCCCGATGTTCTGGACTTGAGCCTGCATCTCAGGAAATGGTCTCTCTGTAAGGACATCTTGCTAGTGGGTGATAAATGCTGGCCAGTGCCCACAATCAAAGATGAAATGTGTATTTAAAAAATCCTTTCGTTCAAGTGGATATATCATTAAAGATGTGAAATCTCTTCTTGCAACGAATGTAGGCTGCAGACATTGGTGATTGATGGTTTTAATTTGTACCTCACTTCCTCTACACTGGTCCCTCCTTGGACACGGGTTATCAGAAGGACACCTTTTCAGCAGCCAGTTAATGATGACATTGGAGCGTTCAATCAGTGTCTGACCTGCCTGCGTAGATTTAACCCTGAACATTCCGGCTCACTTTTCCATTAATCCACATCCAGCCAGGTGAGAATCCATGAGAATTGAAGGGACGGGAATCTTGCACAGTCTGCTGTTCCTTAGCCTCGTGTCTCAGGAACATCTCCAACTACAACAAGCGACCTTGGCATGCGGGAGTGCTTGATATCCAACAAGAACTTGCATTTGTGTGGTGCCTTGGATGTAGCATAATGTCCCCAGATGCTTCATTGGAGAATAAATCAGCCAGAATGCAGGTCAGGTGGGTGAAGCCTGGTAAAAGAGGTTCATATTTAAGGGGGAGGGAGATGCAAAGAGGTTTTCACAGTAACTTCATTTGAAGCCTACTTGTGACAACACGCATTTCATTTCATTTCATTTTCAAAACTTCAGAAACAGCAGTCATTTGTGCCCTGTAAGATTCCACAAACAGCAACACGGTAAGTGACCAGTTCTACTTTTTCACTTGAAAGAAAGAAAATTTGGGATCAACACATGTTGAATCCCCTTCTTTGACCCTCTGACAGTGCGGCACTCCCTCAGTACTGACCCTCTGACAGTGCGGCACTCCCTCAGTACTGACCCTCTGACAGTGTGGCACTCCCTCAGTACTGACTCTGACAGTGCAGCACTCCCTCAGTACTGACCCTCTGACAGTGCAGCACTCCCTCGGTACTGATCCTCTGACAGTGCAGCACTCCCTCGGTACTGATCCTCTGACAGTGCAGCACTCCCTCAGTACTGACCCTCTGACAGTGCAGAACTCCCTCAGTACTGACCCTCTGACAGTGCGGCACTCACTCAGTACCTGACAGTGCAGCACTCCCTCAGTACTGACCCTCTGAAAGTGCAGCTCTCCCTCAGTACTGACCCTCTGACAGTGCAGCACTCCCTCAGTACTGACCCTCTGACAGTGCGGCACTCACTCAGTACTGACCCTCTGACAGTGCAGCTCTCCCTCAGTACTGACCCTCTGACAGTGCAGCACTCCCTCAGTACTGATCCTCTGACAGTGCAGCTCTCCCTCAGTACTGACCCTCTGACAGTGCAGCACTCCCTCAGTACTGACCCTCTGACAGTGCAGCACTTCCTCAGTACTGACCCTCTGATAGTACAGCACTCCCTCAGTACTGACCCCCTGACAGTGCAGCACTCCCTCACTACTGACCCTCTGACAGTGCAGCACTCCCTCAGTACTGACCCTCTGACAGTGCCGCACTCCCTCAGTACTGACCCTTTGACAGTGCCGCACTCCCTCAGTACTGACCCTCTGACAGTGCCGCACTCCCTCAGTACTGACCCTCTGACAGTGCCGCACTCCCTCAGTACTGACCCTCTGACAGTGCAGCACTCCCTCAGTACTGATCCTCTGACAGTGCAACACTCCCTCAGTACCGACCCTCTGACAGTGCGGCACTCACTCAGTACTGACCCTCTGACAGTGCAGCACTCCCTCAGTACTGACCCTCTGAAAGTGCAGCTCTCCCTCAGTACTGACCCACTGACAGTGCAGCACTCCCTCAGTACTGACCCTCTGACAGTGCGGCACTCACTCAGTACTGACCCTCTGACAGTGCAGCTCTCCCTCAGTACTGACCCTCTGACAGTGCAGCACTCCCTCAGTACTGATCCTCTGACAGTGCAGCTCTCCCTCAGTACTGACCCTCTGACAGTGCGGCACTCCCTCAGTACTGACCCTCTGACAGTGCAGCACTCCCTCAGTACTGACCCTCTGACAGTGCAGCACTTCCTCAGTACTGACCCTCTGATAGTACAGCACTCCCTCAGTACTGACCCTCTGACAGTGCAGCACTCCCTCAGTACTGACCCTCTGACAGTGCAGCACTCCCTCAGTACTGACCCTCTGACAGTGCGCACTCCCTCAGTACTGACCCTCTGACAGTGCAGCTCTCCCTCAGTACTGATCCTCTGACAGTGCAGCGCTCCCTCAATACTGACCCTCTGACAGTGCAGCACTCCCTCAGTACTGACCCTCTGACAGTGCAGCACTCCCTCAGTACTGACCCTCTGAAAGTGCAGCTCTCCCTCAGTACTGACCCTCTGACAGTGCAGCACTCCCTCAGTACTGACCCTCTGACAGTGCGGCACTCACTCAGTACTGACCCTCTGACAGTGCGGCACTCACTCAGTACTGACCCTCTGACAGTGCAGCACTCCCTCCGTACTGATCCTCTGACAGTGCAACACTCCCTCAGTACCGACCCTCTGACAGTGCGGCACTCACTCAGTACTGACCCTCTGACAGTGCAGCACTCCCTAAGTACTGACCCTCTGACAGTGCGGCACTCCCTCAGTACTGACCCTCTGACAGTGCAGCACTCCCTCAGTAGTGACCCTCTGAAAGTGCAGCTCTCCCTCAGTACTGACCCTCTGACAGTGCAGCACTCCCTCAGTACTGACCCTCTGACAGTGCGGCACTCACTCAGTACTGACCCTCTGACAGTGCAGCTCTCCCTCAGTACTGACCCTCTGACAGTGCAGCACTCCCTCAGTACTGACCCTCTGACAGTGCGGCACTCACTCAGTACTGATCCTCTGACAGTGCAGCTCTCCCTCAGTACTGACCCTCTGACAGTGCGGTACTCCCTCAGTACTGACCCTCTGACAGTGCAGCACTTCCTCAGTACTGACCCTCTGATAGTACAGCACTCCCTCAGTACTGACCCTCTGACAGTGCAGCACTCCCTCAGTACTGACCCTCTGACAGTGCAGCACTCCCTCAGTACTGACCCTCTGACAGTGCGGCACTCCCTCAGTACTGACCGTGCAGCTCTCACTCAGTACTGACCCTCTGACAGTGCGGCACTCCCCCAGTACTGACCGTCTGACAGTGCAGCTCTCCCTCAGTACTGATCCTCTGACAGTGCAGCGCTCCCTCAGTACTGACCCTCTGACAGTGCAGCACTCCCTCAGTACTGACCCTCTGACAGTGCAGCACTCCCTCAGTACTGACCCTCTGACAGTGCGGCACTCCCTCAGTACTGACCCTCTGACAGTGCAGCACTCCCTCAGTACTGACCCTCTGACAGTGCAGCACTCCCTCAGTACTGACCCTCTGACAGTGCGGCACTCCCTCAGTACTGACCGTGCAGCTCTCACTCAGTACTGACCCTCTGACAGTGCAGCACTCCCTCAGTACTGACCCTCTGACAGTGCAGCACTCCCTCAGTACTGACCCTCTGACAGTGCAGAACTCCCTCAGTACTGACCCTCTGACAGTGCAGAACTCCCTCAGTACTGACCCTCTGACAGTGCAGCACTCCCTCAGTACTGACCCTCTGACAGTGCAGCACTCCCTCAGTACTGACCCTCTGACAGTGCGGCACTCTCTCAGTACTGATCCTCTGACAGTGCAGCACTCCCTCAGTACTGACCGTGCAGCTCTCACTCAGTACTGACCCTCTGACAGTGCAGCACTCCCTCAGTACTGACCCTCTGACAGTGCAGCACTCCCTCAGTACTGACCCTCTGACAGTGCAGCACTCCCTCAGTACTGACCCTCTGACAGTGCAGAACTCCCTCAGTACTGACCCTCTGACAGTGCAGCACTCCCTCAGTACTGACCCTCTGACAGTGCAGCACTCCCTCAGTACTGACCCTCTGACAGTGCGGCACTCTCTCAGTACTGATCCTCTGACAGTGCAGCACTCCCTCAGTACTGACCCTCTGACAGTGCAGCACTCCCTCAGTACTGACCCTCTGACAGTGCGGCACTCTCTCAGTACTGACCCTCTGACAGTGCAGCACTCCCTCAGTACTGACCCTCTGACAGTGCGGCACTCTCTCAGTACTGACCCTCTGACAGTGCAGCACTCCCTCAGTACTGACCCTCTGACAGTGCAGCACTCCCTCAGTACTGACCCTCTGACAGTGCGGCACTCTCTCAGTACTGATCCTCTGACAGTGCGGCACTCCCTCAGTACTGACCCTCTGACAGTGCGGCACTCCCTCAGTACTGACCCTCTGACAGTGCAGAACTCCCTCTCACTGCTGTTCCAGGAGTTTCTACCCGGCTGAGGAGGAGACCTGATTGAGGTGTACAAATTTTGAGAGGCATAAACAGGCTGATAGGAAGGTGGTTTTTCCCTTCGTGGAAGGGTTGATAACCAGGGGGCATAGGTTTAAGGTCAGGGGTAGGAGGCTCAGAAGAAATGTGAGGAAAAGCGTTTTGTCTCAGGGGGTGGTTGGAATTGGGAACTCACTGTCTGAAAGGGTGTGAGAGAACTTGGGCGAAATTCTCCCCCAACGGCGCGATGTCCGCCGACTGCCGCCAAAAACGGCGCCAATCAGACGGGCATCGCGCCGACGCAAAGGTACGGAATGCTCCGCATCTTTGGGGGCCGAGCCCCAACATTGAGGGGCTAGGCCGGCGCCGGAGGGATTTCCGCCCCGCCAGCTGGCGGAAATGGCGTTTGTTGCCCAGCCAGCTGGCGCGGAAATGCGGCGCATGCGCGGGAGCGTCAGCGGCCGCTGTCAGTTTCCCGGCGCATGCGCGGGAGCGTCAGCGGCCGCTGTCAGTTTCCCGCACATGCGCAGTGGGGAGAGTCTCTTCCGCCTCCGCCATGGTGGAGGCCGTGGCGGAGGCGGAAGGGAAAGAGTGCCCCCACGGCACAGGCCCGCCCGCGGATCGGTGGGCCCCGATCGCGGGCCAGGCCACCGTGGGGGCACCCCCCAGGGTCAGATCGCCCCGCGCCACCCCCAGGACCCCGGAGCCCGCCCACGCCGCCTGGTCCCGCCGGTAAATACCAGCTTTGATTTACGCCGGCGGGACAGGCAATTTCTGGGCGGGACTTCGGCCCATCCGGGCCGGAGAATCCAGCGTGGGGTCCCGGCAACCGGCGCGGCCCGATTCCCGCCCCCGCCCAATCTCCGGTACCGGAGACTTCGGCGGGGGCGGGGGCGGGATTCACGGCGGCCAACGGCCATTCTCCGTCCCGGCGGGGGGTCGGAGAATGACGCCCAGGAATCCTCACAACATTGAAGAAGTGTTTAGATGAGCGCTTGAAGCAGTATTAGACAGGGTAGATTCAGAAAGAATGTTCCGGATGTTGAGGGAGTCCAGAACTAGGGGCCATGCAAAGAACAAAGAACAATACAGCATAGGAATAGGCCCTTCGGCCCTCCCAGCCTGTACCGGACATGATACCCCCCTTGGCCAACATCCTCAGGACTTTCTTGTGCCGTGTCCCTCTATACAGACAGAGACACAGACAGAGAGAGAGAGACACAGACACAGAGGGAGACAGACACAGAGGAGACACAGACACACAGAAAGAGACACAGACACAGAGAGAGACACAGACACAGAGAGAGACACAGACACAGAGAGACAGGCACAGAGAGAGGCACAGACACACAGAGAGACACAGACACAGAGAGAGACACAGACACAGAGAGAGACGCAGACAGAGAGAGACAGGCACAGAGAGAGACACAGACACACAGAGAGACACAGACACAGAGAGAGACACAGACACAGAGAGAGACACAGACACACAGAGAGACACAGACACAGAGAGAGACACAGACACAGAGAGAGACACAGACAGAGAGAGAGACACAGACACAGAGTGACACAAACACAGAGAGAGAGACACAGACACAGAGAGAGTGACACAGACACAGAGAGAGTGACACAGACACACAGAGAGAGACACAGACACAGAGAGAGACACAGACACAGAGAGAGACACAGGCACAGAGAGAGAGACACAGACACACTGAGACACAGACACAGAGAGAGACACAGACACAGAGAGACACAGAGACACAGAGAGAGACACAGGCACAGAGAGAGAGACACAGACACAGAGAGACACAGACACACAGAGAGACACAGAGAGAGACACAGACAGAGAGAGAGAGACACAGAGAGAGACACAGAGAGAGACACAGACACAGAGAGAGAGACAGAGAGAGACACAGAAACAGAGAGAGAGACACAGACAGAGAGAGAGACACAGACACAGAGAGAGACAGAGAGAGACACAGACAGAGAGGGAGAGACACAGACAGAGAGAGGCACAGACAGAGAGAGAGAGACAGACAGACAGAGAGAGACACAGACACAGAGAGAGACAGACAGACAGAGAGAGACACAGACACAGAGAGAGACACAGACACAGAGAGACACAGACAGAGAGAGAGAGAGACAGACACAGAGAGAGAGACAGAGAGAGAGAGACACAGACACAGAGAGAGACACAGAGAGAGACACAGACACAGAGAGACAGACAGAGAGACACAGACACAGAGAGACAGACAGAGAGACACAGACACAGAGAGAGACACAGACACAGAGAGAGACACAGACACACAGACACACACAAATCGGATCGCCCAATACCGAGTCTTTTCCACGGTCGACCTCAAATCTGCCTACCACCAGCTCCCCATCCGACCAAAAGACCGCCCCTCTACTGCCTTCGAAGCAGCCGGCCGGCTCTTCCACTTCCTCAGGGTCCCCTTTGGTGTCACAAATGGGGTCTCTGTCTTTCAAAGGGCGATGGACCAAATAGTGGACCAGTACGGTTTGCGGGCTACATACCCGTACTTGGACAATGTCACCATCTGCGGCCATGATCAGCAGAGCCATGACGCTAACCTCAAAAAGTTCTTCCGGACCGCCCGAGCCCTTAACCTGAACTATAACGAGGGCAAATGCGTTTTCCACACCACCCGGCTGGCCATCCTCGGCTATGTCGTGGAAGACGGGGTCCTAGGTCCCGACCCCGACCGCATGCGCCCCCTTAAGGAACTCCCTCTCCCCCGCAGCCTCAAGGCCCTCAAACGGTGCTTGGGGCTTTTCTCCTGTTACGCCTAGTGGGTCCCCAAGTATGCGGACAAAGCCCGCCCACTCCTAAAGACCACCACTTTTCCCCTCTCGGCTGAGGCTCAATTGGCCTTCAACCGCATCAAGGCCGACATCATCAAGGCCGCCATGCACGCGGTGGACGAAACCATCCCTTTCCAGGTAGAGAGCGATGCATCGGACATCGCCCTGGCTGCTACCCTCAATCAAGGAGGTAGACCAGTAGCGTTCTTTTCCCGAACCCTCACCGCCTCCGAGGTTCGACACTCTGCAGTCGAGAAGGAGGCACAAGCCATTGTGGAGGCTGTGCGGTGCTGGAGACACTACCTCGCCGGTAGGAGGTTTACCCTCGTCACCGACCAACGGTCGGTCGCCAAAATGTTCGATAACACGCAACGGGGCAAAATAAAAAAACGATAAAATTTTGAGGTGGAGGATCGAACTCTCCACCTACTCGTACGATATCAAGTATCGTCCAGGGGAGCTCAACGAGCCCCCAGATGCCCTGTCCCGCGGCACATGCGCCAACGCGCAGGAGGACCGCCTGCAAGCCATCCACAATGACCTCTGCCACCCGGGGGTTACCCGGCTCGTCCATTTCATCAAGTCCCGCAACCTACCTTACTCAACCAAGGAGGTCAAGGCCATGGTCAGGGCCTGCCAGGTCTGTGCGGAGTGCAAACCGCACTTCTATCGGCCAGACAAGGTTCGGCTCGTGAAGGCCTCGGGCCCCTTTGAGCGACTGAGCGTGGACTTCAAGGGGCCCCTCACGTCCACCAACCGTTATGCCTATTTCCTCACCGTGATCAATGAGTTCTCCCGTTTCCCATTCGCCATTCCCTGCACCGACATGACCTCAGCCACGGTGATTAAGGCACTGCACAGCATCTTCACCCTGTTCGGTTTCCCTGCTTATATCCACAGCGACCGGGGTACATCGTTCATGAGCGATGAACTGCATCAGGATCTGCTCAGCAAAGGCATCGCCTCGAGCAGAACGACCAGTTATAACCCACGGGGAAACGGGCAGGTGGAGAGGGAGAACGCGACCGTGTGGAAGGCTGTCCTTCTGGCCCTGCGGTCGAGAAATCTCCCAACCACCCGCTGGCAGGAGGTCCTACCCGATGCCCTACACTCCATTAGGTCACTCCTCTGCACGGCCACAAATGAGACCCCCTCATGACCGATTGTTTCTCTTCCCCAGGAAGTCTACCTCCGGGGTCTCGCTTCCACCTTGGCTGACGGCTCCGGGACCTGTTCTTCTCCGGAGGCACGCGAGGAGCCATAAAACGGACCCCCTAGTTGAAAAGGTCCGACTGCTCCACGCCAACCCTAGTTATGCCTACGTGGAGTACTCCAACGGCAGGCAAGATACGGTTTCCCTCCGGGATCTGGCGCCCGCTGGATCCTCCACCACAGACGCCCCTTCCCGCGCCGCTCCCCTGCAGGACACGTCGCCCCCTACAACACATCTCCTTCCGGCCCTACCACCCGTTGGTGAGCTCCTACCGTGCGCCCCCCCTTTACACACCCCGCCGGCGCCGGCTCCGCTACCCCCGGCCCTGCCTAGTTCCTCTGCCCCGACCCGGACCGAAGCTCCAACCGCTGTGCTCCCGGATGTGCCCTCGACCGGGACGTCCGTGCCCGCCGCACCACCGCCCGAACTGAGGAGATCGAGGAGGACGATCCGGCCGCTGAGACGGATGGACCTATGATGGCACTTCACCCCCGCCGGACTCCTTTTTAAACAGGGGGTGAATGTGATGAACGGTTACTGCCTTCTTATCATGTAAGGTGATGTCCCCTTTAAGACCAGGCTTGGAACCCTGGGGACTCCGCCTCTGGCTCCGCCCATCTGGGAGCCATACATAAAGGCCTGCCTCATGGTCTGTGTAGCAGTCCGCTCGCGTCCAAATCTGTAGCATAGTTATTAGCCTAATAAAGCCTTCTTTACAGTTTAATCTCTGAGCATCATTATTGAGGGTACCACAGACAGAGAGAGAGAGACACAGACACACAGACAGACACAGGCTCACAGAGAGACACAGACACAGAGAGAGACACAGACACAGAGAGAGACACACAGACACACAGAGAGATACACAGACACAGAGAGAGAGAGACAGACACAGAGAGAGAGAGACAGACACAGAGAGAGACACACAGACAGAGAGAGAGACACAGACAGAGAGAGTTAGACAGAGAGAGAGAGAGACACAGAGAGAGAGAGACACAGGCACAGAGAGAGAGAGAGAGAGACAGACACAGAGAGAGACACAGACACAAAGGGAGACACAGGCACAGAGAGAGACACAGACACAGAGAGAGAGAGAGACACAGACACACAGAGAGAGACAGACAGAGAGAGTGAGACACAGACACACAGAGACACACAGACACAGAGAGACACACAGACACAGAGAGACACAGACACAGAGAGAGAGACAGACACAGAGAGAGACACAGACACAGAGAGAGACACAGACCCAGAGAGAGACACAGACACACAGAGAGACACAGACAGAGAGAGAGACACACAGAGAGACACAGACACAGAGAGAGACACAGACACACAGAGAGAGACACAGACACAGAGAGAGACACAGACAGAGAGAGAGAGAGACAGACACAGAGAGACACAGACACAGAGAGACAGAAAGCGAGAGAGACACACAGACACAGTGTAGCGCACAAAGATTCCGTGAGACGAATAGAGTGAAGT
Source organism: Scyliorhinus torazame (assembly GCF_047496885.1). Taxonomy (NCBI): domain Eukaryota; kingdom Metazoa; phylum Chordata; class Chondrichthyes; order Carcharhiniformes; family Scyliorhinidae; genus Scyliorhinus; species Scyliorhinus torazame. The sequence continues at coordinate 8,520,131 of NC_092714.1, forward strand.
CGATGAGGCTTTATTAAGCGTGTCTGTTCCCCAGCAGCCCGATAGTAAACTGGCCTGCGGGGGAAGGCACCGGCTTCTTATTCTTCGCCTTCAGGGCGGAGCTAGAGGTCAACGGCCAACCAGGACCTGGGATCTGTCAGCCAATGACATTAGGGCTTCCAGTCCCACATGACCCCCAATACATACTACCACATTCACCCCTTGTCAAAATGAACCCGGCTGGGTGATGCTTCGTATGGTGGTAAGGGTTTACAGGGCTGGTCCTGGGAGGATAGAACAGTTACATGGTAGTACAGTATTGGACAGTATCGTCCTGTTACAACTATTTACAGAGGGTATAGGAAAAACAAAATGTTCATTGGACAGTCCATCTTTGTTTTACATCGACGCCACGAGTCGGTCGGGCGGTCTGGTCGTCCGTGTTGATCGCCTCGGCCCCGGCGGTGGTGGTGGTGCTTGTACCAGTGTTGTCGCCTCCGGGAGCCGCACGGTTTCAGCTGTCGGTGCAAAGGGGAGGGGGACTGATCCTCCTGGGAAGGGTGCGGTCGCGGGGTGCGGCGGTGGCAGGAAGGGGGGCGGTTGGGTTGATGGTGTCGGGGGGTGTGCGTGGTGCCAGCAGGCGCCAGATCCCGCAGGGAGACCGTGTCCTGTCGGCCGTCGGGGTACTCCACGTAGGCGTACTGTGGGTTTGCGTGGAGGAGGTGAACCCTTTCGACCAACGGGTCCGCCTTATGTGCCTGCACGTGCTTTCGGAGCAGGATGGGTCCTGGGGCCGCCAGCCAGGTCGGCAGCGACGTTCCAGAGGAGGACCTCCTAGGGAAGACAAGGAGACGCTCGTGAGGCGTTTGATTAGTGCTTGTACATAATAACGACCAGATGGAATGGAGAGCGTCCGGGAGGACCTCCTGCCACCGTGAAACTGGGAGATCCCTGGACCGTAGGGCCAGTAGGACGGCCTTCCAGACCGTGCCGTTCTCCCTTTCTACTTGCCCGTTCCCCCGGGGGTTGTAGCTGGTCGTCCTGCTTGAAGCTATGCCCTTGCTGAGCAGGAACTGGCGCAGCTCATGAAAGAGGACCCCCTGTCGCTGTGGACGTATGCAGTGTAACCGAACAGCGTGAAGATGCTGTTCAGGGCTTTAATGACTGTGGCTGCGGTCATGTCGGAGCAGGGAATGGCAAAAGGGAAGCGGGAGTATTCGTCCACTACATTAAGGAAATACGCGTTGCGGTCGGTGGAGGGGAGGGGCCTTTGAAATCGAGACTGAGGCGTTCAAAGGGGCGGGAAGCCTTAATCAGGTGCGCTCCATCTGGCCTGAAAAATTCCGGTTTGCATTCTGCGCAGATGTGGCAGTCCCTTGTGACTGTACGGACCTCCTCTAAAGAGTATGGGAGATTGCGGGACTTGATGAAGTGGTAAAACCGAGTGACCCCCGGGTGGCAGAGGTCCTCGTGGAGGGCTTGGAGGCGGTCAATTTGTGCGTTGGCACGTGCCGCGGGATAGGGCATCGGACGGCTCGTTCAGCTTTCCGGGCCGGTACAAGATCTCATAGTTGAAGGTGGAGAGCTCGATTCTCCACCTTAAGATCTTGTCACTTTTAATCTTGCCCCGCTGTGCATTATCGAACATGAAGGCTACCGACCGTTGGTCAGTGAGGAGAGTGAATCTCCTGCCGGCCAGGTAATGCCTCCAATGTCGCACAGCTTCCACTATGGCTTGGGCTTCCTTTTCCACTGAGGAGTGGCGGATTTCTGAGGCGTGGAGGGTTCGGGAGAAGAAGGCCACGGGTCTGCCCGCTTGGTTAAGGGTAGCCGGTAGAGCTACGTCGGAGGCGTCGCTCTCGACCTGGAAGTGGAGGGACTCATCGATGGCGCGCATCGTGGCCTTTGCGATGTCCGCTTTGATGCGGCTGAAGGCCTGGCAAGCCTCTGTCGACAGAGGGAAAGTCGTGGTCTGTATTAGGGGGCGGGCCTTGTCTGCGTACTGGGGGACCCACTGGGCGTAGTACGAAAAGAACCCCAGGCAGCGTTTCAGGGCTTTTGGGCAGTGCGGGAGGGGAAATTCCATGAGTGCGCGCATACGTTCGGGGTCGGGGCCTATGATCCCATTGCGCACTATGTAGCCCAGAATGGCTAGCCGATTGGTGCTAAAAACGCACTTGTCCTCGTTGTACGTGAGGTTCAAGGCTTTGGCGGTCTGGAGGAATTTTTGGAGGTTGGCGTCGTGGTCCTGCTGATGGTGGCCGCATTGTCGAGATACGGGAACGTGGCCCGTAACCCATGTTGATCAACCATTCGGTCCATCTCCCGTTGGAAGACCGAGACCCCGTTTGTGACGCCAAAAGGGACCCGTAGGAAATGGTATAATCGCCCGTCTGCCTCGAAGGCTGTGTACTTGCGGTCACTTGGGCGGATGGGGAGCTGATGGTAGGCGGACTTGAGGTCCACGGTGGAGAAGACTTTATACTGGGCAATCCGATTGACTATGTCGGATATGCGGGGGAGAGGGTACGCGTCTAGTTGTGTGTACCTGTTAATGGTCTGGCTATAGTCTATGACCATCCTTTGCTTCTCCCCGGTCTTCACTACTACCACCTGCGCTCTCCAGGGACTATTGCTGCCCTCCTTTAGTAGCCGCTGGACTTCGGAGCGAATGAAGGTCCGGTCCTGGGCGCTGTACCGTCTGCTCCTAGTGGCGACGGGTTTGCAATCCGGGGTGAGGTTCGCAAGCAAGGACGGGGGTTGCACCTTGAGGGTGGCGAGGCCGCAGATAGTGAATGGGGGTATGGGGCCGCCGAATTTAAACGTAAGGCTCTGTAGGTTACATTGGAAATCTAAGCCCAGCAAGGTGGGGGCGCAGAGTTGGGGAAGGACGTTAAGTTTGTAGTTTTTGAATTCCCTCCCCTGTACCGTTAGGGTAACTATGCAGAATCCCTGGATCTGTACGGAGTGGGATCCTGCAGCTAGGCAAATCTTTTGTGCGCTGGGGTAGGTAGTTAAGGAACAGCGTCGGGATGTATAAAACTTTCCGTGCTCCCGGAGTCGACTGGGCATGGCGTCTCGTGGCCGTTATTTAGGACCGTTGTCGTCGTCGTCTGGAGAGTCCGGGGCCGAGCCTGATCGAGCGTAGCCGAAGCGAGCCGTGGTTGTAGTAGTGGGGTGGGGTCCGTTGTTGCCGTCCAAGATGGCGTCGGGGGTGGACAAAATGGCCGTGTCTGCGGGTCGCACAACGGCGCCCCTCCTCCCCTCGTGGTGGTCGGGACCCAAAATGGCAGCGTCTGCGGGTCGCACATGGTGTGCTGGGGGGTCTGGGAGCGCTAGGACCGCGCGGAGTTCCTGCACTGCGAGCGCCAGGGCCGCGGGCGCTAGGACCGCGCGGAGTTCCTTCACTGCGAGCGCCAGGGCCGTGGGCGCTAGGACCGCGCGGAGCTCCCTCGCCGGGGACAGCGGTGGTCGGGGTCCAGGTAGGTTGCGCCGGCGGGTCAGGCGTGGGGCGCGGGACGGGGGTGAGGGTGGCGTTCGGGACGCGAAAAACCCCTTCCTCTCCGTGGAGAGTGTTGGCCGGCACCCAAATCGGGAGCGCCGGCGGCGGGTCGTACATCGACTGCGGGGAGGGGGGTTGGGGAGCGTAGGCGGCGTGCAGGGCTCCCAGTTCTCCCGGGGCCGCGGTGGTCGGGACCCAAAATGGCGGCGTCTGCGGGTCGCACATGGCGTGCTGGGGGGGTTGGGAGGCATAGACTGCCTGTAGGGCTCCCTGTGGCCCCGGGACGGCGGCGGCCTCGCGGGATCGGCACACCACCGCATAGTGGCCCTTTTTCCCGCAGCTTTTGCAGATGGCTGCGCGGGCCGGACAGCGTTGTCGGGGGTGCTTCGCCTGGCCGCAGAAATAACAGCGGGCGCCCCCGGTGCGACTCGGCGTTTGGACTGCGCAAGCCTGTGGGGTGTCCGGGGGGGAGGGGGTAGGGGGTTTGCCACGACGGGTACGTACGGGGCCCAATGGCCTGCCGCGCGGTCGGGGCCGTAGGCGCGGGTATTACGCGCGGCCACGTCTAGGGAGGCTGCTAGGGCCCGTGCCTCTGAGAGTCCAAGCGACTCTTTTTCTAGAAGCCTTTGGCGGATTTGGGAGGATTGCATACCTGCCACAAAAGCGTCGTGCATTAACATGTCCGTATGTTCGTTTGCATTCACCAACGGGCAGCTGCAGGCTCGTCCCAAGATCAGCAGCGCGGCGTAGAACTCGTCCATCGATTCTCCGGGAGCTTGCCGTCTTGTCGCGAGCTGGTAGCGAGCGTAGATTTGGTTAACTGGGCGGACATAGAGACTTTTCAGTGCTGTGAACGCCGTCTGGAAATCGTCGGTGTCTTCAATGAGGGTGAAAATCTCCGTGCTCACCCTCGAGTGCAGGACCTGCAGTTTTTGTTCGTCTGAGACTCGGCCGGTGGTCGTTCTGATGTAGGCCTCGAAGCAAGTCTGCCAGTGTTTGAAGGCTGCTGCCGCATTCACTGCGTGGGGGCTGATCCTCAGGCATTCTGGAATGATCCTGTGCCCAATAGTCCTTTTAAGGCACGCTTAATAAATTGTGGCGCACAAAGACTCCATGAGACGAATAGAGTGAAGTCGATGAGGCTTTATTAAGCGTGTCTGTTCCCCAGCAGCCCGATAGTAAACTGGCCTGCGGGGGAAGGCACCGGCTTCTTATACTTCGCCTTCAGGGCGGAGCTTGAGGTCAACGGCCAACCAGGACCCGGGATCTGTCAGCCAATGACATTAGGGCTTCCAGTCCCACATGACCCCCAATACATACTACCACACACAGATAGACACAGACAGAGAGAGAGAGACACAGACACAGAGAGACACAGACAGAGAGAGAGAGACACAGACACAGAGAGACACAGAGACCAGAGAGAGAGACACAGACACAGAGAGAGACACAGAGAGACACAGACACCAGAGAGAGAGACACAGACACAGAGAGAGACACACAGAGAGACACAGACACAGAGAGAGAGACACAGACACACAGAGAGACACAGACACAGAGAGAGAGACACAGGCAGAGAGAGACACAGACAGAGAGAGAGACACACAGACACACAGAGAGAGACACAGACACACAGAGAGACACAGACACAGAGAGTGAGACACAGACACACAGAGAGACACACAGAGAGACACAGACAGAGAGAGAGTGACACAGACAGAGAGAGAGAGACACAGACAGAGAGAGACACGGACACAGAGAGAGAGACACAGACACACAGAGAGACACAGACACAGAGAGAGAGACAGAGAGAGACACACAGACACAGAGAGAGACACAGACACAGAGAGAGAGACACAGACAGAGAGAGACACAGACACAGAGAGAGCGAGACACAGACACACACAGAGACACAGACACCGATAGAGAGACACAGGCACAGAGAGAGACACAGACACAGAGAGAGAGACACAGACACACAGAGAGACACAGTCACAGAGAGAGAGAGACACAGACAGAGAGAGACACAGACAGAGAGAGAGACACAAAGACACACAGAGAGACAAAGACACACAGAGAGACACAGACACAGAGAGAGACACACAGAGAGGGACACAGACAGAGAGAGAGACACACAGACAGAGAGAGAGAGACACAGACACACAGAGAGACACAGACACAGAGAGAGAGACAGAGAGAGAGACACAGAAACAGAGAGAGACACAGACAGAGAGAGAGAGACAGATAGAGAGACACAGACACAGAGAGAGACACAGACACAGAGAGAGAGACACAGACAGAGAGTGACACAGGCACAGAGAAAGAGACGCAGACACAGAGAGACACAGACAGAGAGAGAGAGACACAGACACAGAGAGAGACACAGACAGAGAGAGAGAGACACAGACAGAGAGAGACACAGACACAGAGAGAGACACAGACAGAGAGAGAGAGACACAGAGACAGAGAGCGTGACACAGACAGAGAGAGACACACACAGACACACACAGAGACACAGACACACAGAGAGACACAGACACAGAGAGTGAGACAAAGAGAGAGACACAGACACAGAGAGAGACACAGACACAGAGAGAGAGACAGAGAGAGAGAGACACAGACAGAGAGAGAGACACAGACACAGAGAGAGAGACAGACAGAGAGACACAGACAGAGAGAGAGACACAGACACACAGAGAGACACAGACAGAGAGAGAGAGACACAGACACAGAGAGAGACACAGACAGAGAGAGAGAGGCAGACACAGACACAGAGACAGACACAGACACAGAGAGAGACACAGACAGAGAGAGACACAGACACAGAGAGAGACACACAGACACACCAAGAGACACAGACACAGAGAGAGACACACAGACACACAGAGAGGCTCAGACACAGAGAGAGATACACAGACACAGAGAGAGAGACACAGACACAGAGAGGGACACAGACACAGAGAGACACAGGCAGAGAGAGAGAGAGACAGACACAGAGAGACAGACACACAGAGAGACACACAGGCACAGAGAGACACACAGACACAGAGAGAGAGACACAGACACAGAGACACACAGACACAGAGAGAGAGACAGACAGAGAGAGAGACACAGACACAGAGAGAGACACACAGACACAGAGAGACACAGACAGAGAGAGCGAGAGACAGACACAGAGAGACAGACAGAGAGAGAGAGACACAGACACAGAGAGACAAAGACACAGAGAGAGAGACACAGACACAGAAAGACACAGACACCAGAGAGAGAGACACAGACACCAGAGATAGAGACACAGACACAGAGAGAGACACACAGAGAGACACAGACACAGAGAGAGAGAGACAGACACAGAGAGACACAAACACCAGAGAGAGAGACACAGACACAGAGAGAGACACACAGAGAGATACCGACACAGAGAGAGAGACACAGACACAGAGAGAGAGACACAGACAGAGAGAGAGAGGCACAGACAGAGAGAGACACAGACACAGAGAGAGAGGCACAGACAGAGAGAGACACAGACAGAGAGAGAGAGAGACACAGATAAACAGAGAGACACAGACAGAGAGAGAGAGACACAGGCAGAGAGAGAGACACAGGCACAGAGAGAGAGACACAGACACACAGAGAGACACAGACACAGAGAGAGAGACACAGACAGAGAGAGACACAGACAGAGAGAGAGACACACAGACACACAGAGAGACACAGACACACAGAGAGACACAGACACAGTGAGACAGAGAGAGAGACACAGACACAGAGAGAGACACAGACACAGAGTGAGAGACAGAGAGAGAGACACAGACACAGAGAGAGACACAGACACAGAGAGAGACACAGACACAGTGAGACAGAGAGAGAGACACAGACACAGAGAGAGACACAGACACAGAGTGAGAGACAGAGAGAGAGAAACAGACACAGAGAGAGACACAGACACAGAGAGAGACACAGACAGAGATCGAGAGACACAGACCGAGAGAGACACAGACACAGAGAAAGAGAGAGAGAGACACAGACACAGAGAGAGACACAGACTCAGAGAGAGAGACACAGACACACCGAGAGACAAAGGCTCACAGAGAGACACAGACACAGAGAGACACAGACAGAGAGAGACACAGACACAGAGAGAGAGACACAGACACACAGAGAGACACAGACACAGAGAGAGAGACACACAGACACACAGAGAGACACAGACACACAGAGAGACACAGACACAGAGAGACACACAGGCACACAGAGAGACACAGACACAGAGAGAGAGAGACACTGACACACAGAGAGACACAGACACAGAGAGAGAGACACAGAGAGAGAGAGACACAGGCACAGAGAGAGAGAGACAGACACAGAGAGAGAGACACAGACTCAGAGAGAGAGAGACACAGACACACAGAGAGACACAGAGAGAGAGACACAGACAGAGAGAGACACAGACAGAGAGAGACACACACAGACACACAGAGAGACACAGACACACGGAGAGACACAGGCACAGAGAGTGAGACAGAGAGAGAGACACAGACACAGAGAGAGACACAGACACAGAGTGAGAGACAGAGAGAGAGACACTGACACAGAGAGAGACACAGACACAGAGAGAGACACAGACACACAGACACACAGAGAGACACAGACAGAGAGAGAGAGACACAGACAGAGAGAGACACAGACACAGAGAGAGAGAGAGAGAGACACAGACACAGAGAGAGACACAGACACAGAGAGAGAGACACAGACACACCGAGAGACACAGGCTCACAGAGAGAGAGACACAGACACACAGAGAGACACAGACACAGAGAGAGAGACACACAGACACACAGAGAGACACAGACACAGAGAGAGACACACAGACACACGGAGAGACACAGACACAGAGAGACACAGACACAGAGAGACACACAGGCACACAGAGAGACACAGACACAGAGAGAGAGACACAGACACAGAGAGAGAGACACAGACACACAGAGAGACACAGATACACAGAGAGACACAGACACAGAGAGAGAGACAGAGAGAGAGAGAGACACAGGCACAGAGAGAGACACAGACACAGAGAGAGAGACACAGGCACAGAGGGAGACACAGGCACAGAGAGAGACACAGACACAGAGAGGGAGAGACACAGACACAGAGAGAGACACAGACAGAGAGTGAGAGACACAAACACACAGAGAGACGCAGACAGAGAGAGAGAGACTCAGACACACAGAGAGACACACAGACACAGAGAGACACACAGACACAGAGAGAGTCACAGACAGAGAGTGAGAGAGGCAGACACAGAGAGAGACACAGGCACAGAGAGAGACACAGACACAGAGGGAGACACAGACACACAGTGAGCCACAGACAGAGAGAGAGAGAGACAGACAGAGAGAGAGAG